>NC_089213.1:9499121-10207871 GCF_963930695.1 Labrus bergylta | reverse complement strand
TTCGGCTCGTGGCCTTCATCAGTTTGTTTTTCACAACAGCTTGTGGCTGTTATAAGTGTTGCTGGAGCATTTTGATCTCTGGAACCAGGCTGTTAACATGTTTATCTCTGCTGTGAAAATGGGGGGTGCCCCAAGTCCAGAGACTTCAGTGATCATCGCAGCAGCCGTGGGTTTGGGTCCGGCCTCGGCCCTTTTACTGCATGTCATCCCCTGACCTTTCTCCCCGACATTTCCTGTCTCTCTTCACCTTTCCTAGCTAAAAGCGGCAAAAATGGCCCAAAGAAAACTTGAAAAAAACAGTATTTTACAATGGGTGTATCTTCCAGGGCTTTTGCAGACAGTGGACACTTGAGGAACTGCAATTTTTTGTACCTCTGCATTGGATGAATTTTTCACACCTGAGGATGAGGCTTAATTTAATCAAGTAAACATAATTTATTATCTTGCTTATTTCAGCCTCCTTTGCACTCCATACATTGCACTTTTGTACTATGTAGTTTTATAAGTTTAACGATAATAGAGGGCAAAGTTAATTCCTTGTATGTAGAAACTTACTTGGCTAATAAAGCAGATTCTGACAACTGCTACTACTGCTGCTCCTATTACATCGACTATAACAAGGACTTTGGGATCATGTTTCTGTCTGCCATCATATCTGCATGAAACATTTACAGGTACAATTTTTTAATTCTGCTGCTGCTTCTGCTGCCACAAGTGTTACTGGACTCAAGAGCCTCATTCAGCCTAAAAAGTCTACAGGAATATTTTGCACTGCAATATTACCTCATTACAAACCAGCATGACCACATTCTGTATTTTATTAGATTTTCTTTCTTTTTCATAGGTATTCATATAGTTATTATGTCAGGTTTAAAATATTCCACAGGGAAAATGCAAAAAGCAAACAAAGGTGTCGTTGATTTTCTATGAATTTACCCAAAAGATCATTTTGATATGTCCAGGCTGTCTATCTTTGTCTCAAAGCCTGAAAAATATTGGAAGTGAAAGTATTTAATTCACATGTTACAGATGTACCAAATACTCCAATTAGAAAACATTTAGTTGATGATTTACATTTTTGTCGAATGTCTGAGATGTGACAGAAAAACACTACAACTGCTACTTCTTCATCTATGACTTCCCAATACACAACAGTTGTCATTACTTTTACTATACCTACTAAAACTGTAACTACGGAAAGTGCAGTTTTTACACTCAGGGGCATGTCCAGACTTTTTAGACTTGGGTGGCCCAAGTGGGGCACTGACTTATTCAGGGGTGGCATGAAGTATGTGTGTGCACACATACACATGGATGAATCTTATTAATTCACCCTCTCTGTGTCCACTCACATCTGCTTTAACTTATTACATTAATTTGATAAAGTCTTGTGTACATTTTAAAATACATTAAGAAACACAAAGAGTTGCATCATGTAGATATTTTAGTACTTGAAATTGAGACTCTGGAAACATATCCTCTCTAAAGAGGTAAACTTGGAATCATTTCTACATTCAAATGCAAAGAAAGCTACATGCAACATGTTGCTATAGAGCCTGAATAGTTGATCAGTTCTGCCTCCAGCGAGGTAAATACCACGCATAGTTTAGGATTTTGGCCTTTCAGATTTTAAAGAAGACTCACTTGGCCACCCCACTTGATTAGCCCCTGATTAAAACCAAGTAATATTATCATAACTCATATTATTATGTCAGCTGCAACTGCCACTAAAACTGCAGATACAGCTACTATTAAATACAACAGCAGCATCCACTTCAACATCATTATTCCTACTACATACTATTTTATCTAAAGCTTCTACTACCACCCAAACTACACTATCAACCACTACCAATACGACCGCTGCTTGAGAAAATACTACGATTGCTACTGCTACTGTACCAATTCTTACACCACTTATACGGCAACTGCTAGTAGTACTACAGCTGACGCAAAAACTGAAACTGCTTATGTCATACTTTTACTACAACTATTTATATTCCTCCAACCACCACCACCATCGCTACTACTACTACTACTACCGCTAAAACTACCATCACCACCACCACCACCAATACTACGACTACAATAACTAATACTACCACCACTACTGCTAATACTGTAACTAATACTACCACTGCTACCACCAACACCAATACCACCATCACCACTACCACTAATACCACCACCAATACTAATACTACTACCACTAATACTACAACTAGAACTAATACTACCACCACCAATACTAAAACTAGAAGTAATACTACCACTTGGGTTTCAAACGAGTACTCGGTTACCGGAGTTCATTAAATAATAATCGGTTACAAAAAAAATGTAATCGATAATCGTTTTTGTAGTCCACATTTTTGTAAATGTTTCTTGTTGCATTGTGGGTTCTAAGATAGGCCTAATTCAAAACAGAAAAAAAGGAGCACACTCAAAAAGAAATAAAACTTCAGGTGCACAAGCGCAAAAAGAAAATAGATGACAAACAAAGCTCTGATAAAGGCTCTGTGCTGAAACGCGTCCGTTGTTGATCCGTACGCTGCTACCCTAACAAAAATATCCCGTTAATTTACCCCTTTATGAATTCACAATGAACAAAAAGTCCCAAACAAACGAAATTTGCAATATGATCTACGAAAGCTCAGTTCAAATTGTCTTTTTAGTCCACAGAAAAAGAAGGACTTTCACTTTGCAATTATCGCTTAATTACCACCATAACCGCTACCACTAATACTACCACCACCAATATCACTACTACTATAATTAATACTACCACTGCTACCACCAACACCAATACCACCACCACAACTACCACTACCAATACTAATACTACTATCACTAATACTATCACTCCTATTACCTCTGACGCTGACTTCACATCCCTCCCCCCAAAACCCCTCTGGTTTTCTCACGTCGGCCCTACAACGGCTGACACAAGTCCATCATCCTTCTTCCATTCACCTACCAACCCTTCCATTCATCCTTCCCTCTACCTTTACCCTCTCATCCCACTTAACCCTTACCTTCCTCTCTTCATCTCTCGACCCCTATCTTGATCCTTTCATCCCACATCCCTCGACCCCTACCCTTTCATCCTTTCATCCCTGTACTCTTACCTCCCCAACTCCATCCCTTGACCCCTACCTTCATCCCTCCTTCCCTTCATCCAGCCACCCTCAATCTTCCAATCATCCAACCGTGCAAATTATAACGATCTCCGCCACATGTATCACAATAAACTATACCAAATCAATTTGTTAGTGAAAAACCAAGTCATGAGATATCTCCCAGTCTGCTGTTGACTACTACTGATGACATATAAGGGTCTCGAAGGGTCATCCCATTTCGAAGGGGAAGAATCCATCACTACCCCTTGTAACTCTGTTCTGAGGATGTAAACTGTGTGAGCTATTGTATGAGAATTTACAGATTCCTCATTGACATCGTTGGAATAATTCTCCTAAATGAAGTACAGCTTTGTACGTTTTCATTGAAGCAGATTCTCACTGTGTTTGTTTCTCTGTGCAGTCATATCGGTGGCTGTTAAAACACCACGCTGAGCTGTATTGTTACATTTCTCTTCCTGATTTATTCTGCTGAAAATATACACACACAGCAAGTGTGTGGTAACACATATCTTAATAGGCATCTTTGTTCCATTTTTACTCTTCTTCTTGATGACACTAAATTTAATTAGTTTCCACAAACAGCTCATAGTGGACACAGTCCAAATTGTTTCCTTATCTTTGCAGTAGAGTTTCATTTTGCACAAAGGTACTTTCTCTTCTCTCACTTTTTGTGTTTGAAATAATTATTTGAAAATCTATTGAAACAGTGCAGTTTCATTATTTCTAAAAGATTCCCTTCTGAGCATCAACAGGGGAGAGTATGAGATAGTAAATCTTATTCCTCAGCGGAGCGATATATATTTGAGCACAGTCTTCCAATCCTTCAGAGAACTCATCAAATCAAAACTTCACAGCCTAAAGACAATGACAGTTGAGTCAAATATAACCTTAAAAAATCATATTAACTTTGGATTTCTCAGAGTGCAAGATGAAATGCCTTATAGGTCTGGATAGTCATGAAAATGATAGAAAAAGAGATGAAGACACTTTTCTGTGATTGTCTCACTTCATGGTCGGAGGCATCGAGAACATTTCATCCGTCCCAAACTTACAGCTTATTTCACTTAGTACTGAACAGATCACACTAGCAAAAATACAGCCATTTCCCTGTGTATGTTTTAATCGAATAAAAGTGGAAATGCAAGTGACAACGTTAATTCTTTGTTTTTCATGAGTGATCTTGAGTTTGGGGGATAGTTACCTCTAGTTGACACATACTGTTGTCCTTTACTCAATTTCATAATGTTGACCATTTCAAACAGTGTGACTCACACTAAAGCAGGCCTGCTCAAATGTTGTTGTTTTTTTGATTTTTTACTTCCTGTCCTTTAGCCTCAGCCCCCTCATTTACTCTCACACATGAAGCCAATATTTTCAAATGTGTAAGGTGAAGATGGATGTTTTTCAAGAAAGAATAATGCGATCCTAAACCAGTTGGGCACTGGAGGGTTAAACTGATACAGCAGGAAATTGTGCCTTTCTTTTTTTGGGCGGGAGGGTCATATTTTAATGTGCAGATGGATACACATCAGATGTTCTTGAGTCATCTTTCCTAGAAACGGTATCTATAATCGAATCATCAAAGAGTGAGTTCTGTCAGATGGGACCCCCCTTAGGGAGGTTTCCTACCGTCATTGCAAAATGTGCACATTTTTGATCGCTGCTTTCTGGGCCCCCTATTGGTCTGAGGCGCAAAGCAGTTGCCTGCCTTACTCACAAGCAGGGCCTCTGAATGTATACAGCTTTGTTTATGAAATCATTTAGTTGAAGAACATTACTGAGATGTTGTTTTATATGATCAACAAATCTGCTAATTTGTAAAACCTTTCATTCAGAAACTGTTTTTAAAGACATAATTTGCCAAAATGTATTAAAGTAAGACAGCAAGTATTATTGAATGTTTGGTCATATATCATGATGCAGGAAACTGAAGACAGAAAAAAAACATGCAGTTTTACCTCCAACTGATTTTCAGTTTGTACTATTCCACAGTATCAGTATTTTAAAAAGTGTTAACGGCTCTAAGTGGAAGACTTTTTTAATTTGGACCTACAGGCTATCAAACATAATTCTTGCAATCAGGAAGAAAAGTGTCTTGTTCTGCCAGAGTTGTTTTCTCTTCCTTTGTCTGCTTCAACCACGTTAATACATTTATATAGTCATGGAGAGGAAAATCTGTCCTGTCTGACTTTTATCCAAACATCCGTATGCATACATTTCTCAGCTTGTCCCACAAACTCTTCTTTCCAATCTTAACAGTATGATCATGTATAAAAGAGAATCTGTTTCCTACAGAGGAGACTCGGGCCTGCAGTAGATGTAACCACTTCACACAACATGAATATTACAATGGCTCTTGTTGCAGTAGCCTGGAAACAACAGTGGATCCGCCTTCACTGCTCTGTGCAGTCGTCCCTTTTAAGTGTTGCCTGGCAAACTGGAGGAGGACAGGCCTGGTGCATTAGTTCCTCCCTCCCCCCAAAGCTAAAAGTCCTCATACTAAAAAAAAAAAAAAAAACTATCTGACTTTCATATTGAAAGGAAAGCGCGTCTCTGTGACCTCTGCAGAACAGGAAAGTTTATTTCATAATATTCGGCCAGCGTTATAATCTTTAACCGCGTGATAGCTGACTGAAAGGTGTAGATTAAACTTGTTTTAAAACAAAGAATATATAAACTAATTCACTTAACTTCAACTCGATTCATTTAATTCGGCTTTTGGGTTATTTAAAATGCAGAGAGAATAATACTGGAGCGTAAACACAGACGGACTCAGTGATCCCTCCTTCACAGCATGAAATAAGCTTTATGACGCAAATGCATCATCAAAAGTAGCGTCAACATGATGTCATTTATGTTTCCTGTCGGGGAGGATAATAGGAAATAAATGATTCAATGAAATACCGGATTGATACGTCACTACAGGGGAACAACTGAAGGGGAATTGTTCTTGCATGTCATGATCACCAGCTTGAAATCACCTGTTGTTGCAAAGTGGCGTTATATCTCATGGACCACACACCACGTTTGTTGTGCAGAAAGACCATTGAAAAAATACTTTAAAATGAAGCTTACGGATTAAACATTAATAAACGTAACAAGTTCACTGGGCTCAGTAAAAGTGACGTCAGCTGAAGTCTTGCTGTGCCTGCAGCTGAACTCAGAGGAGCTGTCCTTTCAGCACCACAACATACAAAAGCCTGCAGCTTCTCCAACATCTGCTCTGTTTCAATCCCGTTATCCTCCTTGCACAGCTGCATATCTTGTTTCCAGCAGATCTCATAGCAAATGTCGGCGTGTCAAGATCAATATGTCTTACTTTATGCTGTATGTTGGTGACGCAATGGAAAAGTTGAACGATGTTTGCTGTGCTGTGATACGAATGTTTTAAATGTCTTCTGAGTGTGCCACGTCAATCTCTAAAACCCCGAAGGAATAAAGTACATATCCAGACAACCACAAATGCAGTGACACGCAGATTTATGCACGCAGCAAAGCTCCCTTCGGACCATGGAGCGAGATCTGCAACATGTTGCTTTAAAACTTTATGTTGACACCTGGTGTATCTCTGCGATCACTTTGGTTTATTAGTAAAAGCATTTAATATGAACATGTTGCTTCGCGTAATTGCTGCCCTCCGGCCATTCTATCGCTTTGGAAATGTAAAATCATGTCCTGTTGCCCAACATTACACACTAGACGCAACTCTAAAGGTTATGATGGGGGCTCGTTAATGCTGGTTTTCAAGACCGTGACTGCTCAAAAGAGACTACAACTTACCTATGGTGGTAATAACTGTGATGGCAAAGTAAAATGACCCTGCGAATTTCCACTGCACCCCGGCTCTGTGGGGCTCAGCCTCCATGATGATGGTCTCCAGTTTGCGGTAATCATCCTCACTGATGTTATATTTCCCCTGGAGACGCTTCTCCTCGGCTTCCAGCTGCTCCTTTTCCCGCATCTCGAAGTCGGACTCCAGGGCGTCAAAGACGGCGGCCCCGACAAGCAGGTATGTAAACGTGCAAATGATCAGGGAAAGGGTCCGCACGTTTTGCCGCTTCATGGCCAACAGGAACCTGCGACCGAGGGGCTCATGTCCCCTCGGATTCCCCGGGAAGGCGCAGCTAGCGTGGGGGAAGCCGTGTGGGCAGCGCCTGGAGGCGGAGGCGCAGAAAGGTGCGCTCCGGTGACTGTGTCCGTGGTGGGCGCAGGAGTGGGAGCAGCTATGTAAACCCCCTGCCTTGTGGTTATCCCGGTGACAGAAACCCAGATCCTGCTCCTGGTTGGCGGAGAGACACAAGAGACTACTGGATCGCCTGGACCAGGAGTCCTGCAGCCGAAAGACCCTGCGCAAGACCTGCCCAAACCAAGTCCTCCCGGTGCGCAGTGCCATCAACAAGCTGCTCCCAATGATCGCCTGTTGGTCTCTTTCCCCTCAAGTGAACTAAAGTGATGTGGATAAATTCTCAAGAAAATGATCTTTGACAGATCTCTTTTTCTGCCTTCCCTTGATGCTCCACTCTCACTTTGTCTGTGATGTGGATGAAAATGTCCTAAAACTGAGCATCATCCCGCATGTCTCTTAAGTTTCAGCGAAACACCAACCTGTTCATTGTAATCTCATTGGAATGCAGGCTATTTTTAGCAGCCATTCCCCGTGTTCGAAAAAATCCAGGTTCAGTGAAATCTTCACATCTTCCTCGCAAACAGCAGATGACATCCTCACGAGAAATGTGCTGAGTCGCTGATAAGACGGGAGGGTCACAGAGTATCGCAGAGGAACAGCAAGTTTGGAAATGCTACTCGCACGGTGCACAGATCATCACAGCAAACATCTTCACAGGCTGGTTTCCCGTTTACAGCTACTCCTTTGCTGGATCAACTCACCACTTGTTAGAGGAATTAAAAAATATTCCAAGCACGCAACAAATGGTCGCTGACAGGTTCCATCGAGGAGATGAGTTTATCAAACGTGTACCTCGTTTTTGGAGATGTAAAACAGAGAGCGCAAGAGGAAGATACTTTCGAGCAGAGGCAAACATTAATCATAAGATGCTTCTGCGCGCTCCGTGCCCGCAGTGGCACTCAGGCTCTGTTGCGCGTATCCAAACCTCTTCTCCTCCTCCTCTCCCGCACAGCCTGCTGACCAGTGTCAGGTGAATTAGAGGGAAAATGTGAAAAAAGAGAATTCATGTGTTTCCCTCGTTGCGTGGGGGGGGGCTCTTTGAGTTAACCATGTCTGTCACGAGCTGCTCGTATTCTGAAGGCTCCACATTTTATGTCTCCAGACTCTAATCAGTGGGCGTTGCTCCTCCTGTCTCTGTGTTTTTCTTTTTCCAAGTGTCACGAATCCTCTGAATTCTGACCTCACCATCTGAATACTCCTGGAAGCTTTCTCTCCGGGGGGGTGGGGTGGGGGGTGGGGGGGGGACCTACTGGGGAAGAAACTGACAGCTGCTCCCCCCTTTCGTCACCACACAACGCGACCCCTCCCACCATGACCCCTCCTCCTCATCATATGGACAGAGGTGGTTTACTTAGACTCACATTGACACATTAGCGATTTCTTTTTTGTGTTTTTTTTGTGTTTTTTTTTTAACTCCAGCATCAGCGGGACATCCGCGATCACATCCTCACATGAAGATGCTGCTGCGCTGTCCGAGGTCCTGAAGATTGGTACACTGATGCTCTGCTGCGCGCGATAACATCCGAGTTATTATGAACACACTTTGAAAAGAACAGAGCTTCGTGTGTGCTGCAAAGAGAAATAAAGACAGATTTTTAGACAAGTCAACCTGAGAAACATGCCACGAATATAGCCTTAAGCAGGAAGCTGCTAAAGAGCATCAAATGGCAAAGAGGCTCCGAGTTCACCGAGTGGCAAGCGAGGAAAAACGATTTACAGAATATTCTCAATACAACATTAACCTAAGAACTACGACGGCTAATGTCATAGGCTTTGAAGTAACACCTGAACATTAACTTATAGCTTAAGGCTCCACTTCAAGGATCCAGTACCAACTTTTCTTTCTCGGTGAAGTCTGAAAAATGTAAAATGCAGGTGTTTTTGCAACGTTTCTTGTGGTTCTGAAAACGTCCTTAATCTAGCAGAGTTGTGTTTCTGTGCTTTTCTTCACAGTTGCTTTGGGTCTAGGTTTCTTTTTTTTCCACAGATAAAAAAACTTTTCCTTACCCAACTGACAAAACTTTTTTTATTCCCCTCACCTGTTTCATAGACGTCAAAAAAAACAAAAAAACACCAGGATCTTAAAACAGATTATGATGCAGACTTAGAAAACTGAACTGCAGATTGTGTTCATCATTTGGTTTTCAATGGCTTAAATTCAAAAGTAAAGGAAATCAGAACCTCATAGAAATTCATATTCAAGAAAAAGGCAATAATTCCAGCCAACTTATTCAAAACAGTGTTAAAACTCTGAACAAGGAGAGGGGAAAGTGGCCAATTAGGCCCAGTTCACATGCTGATTAAGAAACCATACAGGAGTTGAAATATATTATAGAAAGTAAAAGCAAGTCACTGGTATCTGTGGTTTCATTCGTCTACCACCTGATGCACATTTTCTGCCTCTTCACTGATTTGTACATGGAGATTATTACAGAATGAACCCATGAAATGATCCAAGATGGACCTCCTGCTCTTAGACAAGTAGCTTCAGAGCATGCAATTCATTGTATATGCTTTACTTAAATGAGGTTTCACTATTGGGAGAAAATTTGTTTTTCTGCTGTTGATCTGTAATTTAAAAGTATAAAAGTGTCAGGCAAAGGGGATGAGACAAAGATTATTATTTTATAATATTTTAGCATTTAATGTATTGCGTTTAAAGTTCAAGTCTTAAAAGTAAAAAAAAGGAAGTGCAGATTCTTGTCTTGCTTCATTTTGAGAATTAAATTAAAATGTTGATTATAAATGGTAAAAAAAAATTCTCCTCTGACTTAGTTTTTCTTTAAGTTGTTACAAATACAAAAAGTTTCACAAGATTAATAATAAATTGATTTTCTTGTATTCATGGTTCAGATTTCCTGTTTTATTTTCTCTTATTCTTCCCTCATGTTGCTGAACTTTCTATTTTTCTCTTCATATTCTGCGGTTAAGTTTTTAGTGCTTCCTGTTTTATTTTGTAGTTTTTGCCCCTGTGTATCATGTCTACGGTTACTTCCTGCCTTTGTGTTTATCCCTCTACTTTCAATTGCCTTCATTATCCCCACGTGTGTCTTACCTGTGTGTGACTGCCCTGAGTCTTTAGTCTCTCCGTTCTTTTCCCTTCCATCTTATTGCGTCCAACCTCCCTGTGGTCCTGTGATACATAAAGTGCTCTGATGGCTTGTTGTAGTTTCTCCTATTTGTGGATTTTTATTTTATTTTTTACTTTTACTGTATTTTGAAAGAAGTAAAACATCTTTTGCCTTTTTGTATTTAGATTATAATTGAATACCATTGTAGTCTTCTCTTAGGTCCTCCTCTTTGTTTGTTCCGAACACAGAAAATTAAAAAAAATATCTTTTCTTTTTGGAACCCCTCATGTACAATTTCCCTTGAGTGAATGAGATGAAAGTCTTCCTCTAAAGTTAACTGAGCAATAAGATGAGCAAATGTTAAAGCTTTAGTCTATGATCCAAATAACTTACGTGTTTTGTCTGTTTGTGTTTCACATTGATGTCATTCCCACTTGTGTAAGCTTTTAACGGATAGCCACAGAGGACTTCTGAGCTACAATTTCCTCTTCAACTAATTTTAGATCTGAAATGAAACACCACAAAATTGCCAGTGTTTTCCATGCAAACCCAACTGGCGCGTCAATAAAAAACACAAACAGGAAACAAGCTCATCTCAGTAAGAAGTTGAGTGCATGCAGAAGCCAAAACCACTGTAACTTCTGCTGCTTTGCTAAAGTGCTCATGAAGGATAGGCCGGATCTTTGTAACATAACAATGAGTAAGGTCTTTTACCTGCTTTTTGTAAAGTGTCTCGAGATAACACTTGTTATGAGATGACGCTATACAAATAGAAATTGATTGATTGATGGAAAAGATCAACCGCAAGGATCCTCAAATGCAGCCATTAGAAGAAGGGAACGAGCTCCTCTGATCAGCACCGTCTGGATCTGATGTCGCTCTATGTTTAGCTCCCTTTCTCACACCTCAAGTTCCCGCTCAGCCCTCCTCCAGAACTCCTAACGCATTTCTGCAGAAGCTCAGAGAGAAAAGTTTAATAATGGCAACAGCTTGGATTAGTCTCCATGGTAATGACACTAAACTTACAGTACAATCGCTCGGCTCATCACACAGGGCTGCATGCGCACACACACACACACACACACACACACACACACACGCAGACATGTGACTCTGACGTGTCAAGTGAAACAAACTGAAACATCACACATGAAAAGGAATGCAGTTGTTTTAGTTTACCAACAGCTGAACACTTCTCTGTTTAGGTTGCACAAGCCCAAAATAGAAACACTCTGCAGTCTGGATATAAATCTGGTTTGTTATTGATCTGTACTGTCTGTAGGGGTTACATATCATCCTCACATCAACAGGATGGATTACTATGAAATATTAATTCATAGAAAACCATAAGAATCAACAAAATCAATCAGTGTAGAGGTCTTTACTTTAATGATTCCAATAACTGTATCATCACCTCCTGTGTTTTTCTAAAGCCGGTTGTATATCTTGTGATTTCTTTTCTGGAAGCCTGGCTGTTTACGTTTTCTCATCACTGTACATGTACATTAGAGCACTTGCTATCTGATGCAGCTGTAGGAGGAGTTGTGCAACCACAGCATGCTCACACGATTGAGTTTGTCTGATAAAAAAAGCTGCCGAGGAATATTACTGCACTGACGAAACAAAAACAGATGCAAAAGTGATCTTCTGTCTTTTGTGCAGATATTAAGACATTTCAATAGAGAATGGTTGCTTCACTGATCTTTTATGGGAGGGTTCAGATCGTTCTGCCCATTATACAGTGTATACACACAAAGGCTCATGCAGACTTGCACACATAGACAAGCAGTTATGTGGGCAGATGTTAGAGTGATGGATCTGCGGTGGGAGCAGGTCTCCTGGAGGTGTAACCATGGAAGGTTTGCTGCTTTGCTCAAGTATGTTAGCTAACTCTCCTTAGCGAGTAGAGCTCACCTGTTTACTGTGGTCTATCTGTCCATCCCTGTTTGTCTCTATCCTTCTTTCTGCATCTCCTTCTATCCCGTTTTTCAAGCCCAGCCCAGTTTCAGCAGGTGGCTGCTCATCATGAGTCTGGTTTGGCCCGAGATTTCTGCCGCTTAAAAGTCAGTTTTTTCTGACCACTGTAACTTTGCTAAATGTTGCTTAGTGCTCATGATGGATTCATGTTGGGTCTTTGTAATATAGCATAGACTAAGTTCTTTTAACTGCTCTTTTGTAGAGTGTCTTGAGATAACATTTGTTATGAATTGGCACTATACAAATAAAGATTGATTGATTGATTGATACAAGACGATATCTGAATACAGTTTCACTCACTTACCTGCACCGTGCGATCAACATAATAATCCGGTTAACATGATGACAATTGAGTCATCTGTGGCTCTGCAGAAAAAAAAATCACCAATTAATTTGAACAATCTTGATTTCGTTGTCAAAATTAGAGCTTCAGCAATCAAGTTTTTTCTTCTGTTACTTACTTTGTGTTTTCTAACAGTTACTAGTTGCACTTGTGAAAGAAAAATTGAAAATCTTGCAAACTTTTAAAGCTTCTACTGAAAACGTATCAACTAAATGCTTCTGAAATGACATTTAAAAGCATCACACCACTTGATTACTTAAACCATTCACGGTTAAGCCATAGACTGGGGCTGCGGAGGCTCATATGCTGGAAACCCTGTCTCAGTCTAACTTTTAGTCGACCTAACGACAGGATGAGAGCTGGAGCTGAGGCGGGTTTTAAGCCTCCTGACAAACCGTTACATTGCACCCACCTGTCAATCATGCCAGCGACACGCCTAACTATGGAAAAATCAAAACCGAGCTGTTTAAAAATCACCCCCATACAGTGTGAGAATATGATGACAATAACTATTTAGTTTTTTGTAGCAGGCTGTAAACATGTTAATTTATGATGTAAAAACACTATTTTTTTTTTATGTGTTGTGTATGTCACTTCCGGGGTTCCTGGAGCCAGCCTCAAGCGGACACTCAAGGTTTTTTGCACTTCTGCATTGGCTTCAGTTTTCAAGACCTGCGGTTTCCGCTCTGGTTAAACAGAATAACAAGGCAATAGAGGCGCAAGATTTTAAAGGCGTGAATCAATCAAATATTATTGCACAGAATGAAAGGTCAACGTTTAGCACTGCAGCAAAGAAACCCCAAATCCAGCTCACAAAATATCAGCTGATATTTTCTGTAACTTTAAACCGCTATATACCCACACACAAAATTCATCCACCCGTTACCACGTGATGATAACACAGCAAACTCCATCCGCTGATGAAGACCATGAGAAGAAGAAGAAAAGGATATCATTTTGTCCAACTTTGTCTTAACGAAATAAATAAAGTGCTTCCACACATGATGAAGTTCTGCTTCTCTGTTTAGGCTAGATTTATGGTTAGCAACACACTCAGTCTCTTTGAGGATTTATTGAGGTAAATATTATGACAGGGAAGGTTGATGCACAAGGTGAAAAAGTCCTTTTTTCATTTCATGGGGACTTTAACTTGGAGCAAATTGTTACATAAGCCGCAGTCACATTTCAGACTTCAGTTTGAGTTTATTTCATATTTACCAGCTTGTGTGCCGTGGCTGATAGCGCATTAATTAATTCAGGGAGTCACAGTGGATCAGTAAACACGCAGAGGATGAGGATTCCTGTGCTTTTCTCTGCCAGGTTTTCTCCTGCAGTGCTACAGGCGAGGGAGTGAAAAGAGCAGCACAGGTGTCAAATCACCCGTCTTTCTTCGGCACACACCTTAATCCTCTCAAATCCCTTCATCACTCCACTCCTCACATCATTTACATGTTAAGGTTGCATATGTATGAATATATATGAATGGACAGGACTTACTACTCAATCCAGAAGGAGAAGAAAGGGATTGAATGGAGTTTAATTTGCATGAATGTTTTCACGCAGAGAGAGAGACAGCGTACTGTCGGCAGCAGAGCTCAAGGGGATTTCTTTGCCTCTAAATGAAACGCTCTTGTTTGCTCTCAAACAGATCATTCTCCTCTATGTTGTTATGGCCTAATATCAGAGGGGAGGGGGTAGAGAGGTGCATCAGCAAAGATTGATGCGTGATTGTTGGGCTGATTCGGATCAGAATTACAGGTTTGCTGCAAGGTAATGAAGGTGGGTGGCTAATAATGCCCTGCTGATTCTCTGATAAGAAACCTCATTTAAACTCGAGGCAGCATGCTAAGTCTTCTTCGGATGCCCTCAGTTGGAGAGAGGTCAGTTTGACATTTGTCTGAAACTGTCTGGAACACATATATCCTCCCTAAGTGATGCTGTATTACTACTCATGAGAATCTTACACAAAGACCTGAAGCATTTTAAAGCTGCTCAAAGATCATTCACAGCAGTGGTACTAAACTAGAGGTACAATATCCATCCATTATCTAAAACGCTTATCCTGTTCAGGGTTTTGCGAGGGGCCGATCCGAGCTGTCATTGGGAGAGAGGCGGGGTACACCCTGGGGCTGACACATAGAGACGGACAAGTAGACACACTAACATTCACACCTTGGGAAATTTTAGAGTCAGCCATTTAAGCAAACGAGCATGTCTTTGGACGGTGAGAGTTAGCCAGAGTACGCAGAGGGAACCTGTGCATGCATGGGTAGAGCATGCTAATTCCACACAAGAAAAGGTATCCACCCGGCCTATAAGACCTCCATCGGTCTAGAGGAATAATGTGGGACTTTGTGATCCAGTAGATGTCGCCCTTGAACGCCAGCATTGACCTAAAAAAACCCACTGCTGTTTGGCGACACCTCCGCTATCCTGAAAGCCTCCGCTCTCCTCCAGGGGCAAACCTCCAACCCCTCCCCACTTGCATTTGCATGAAGGAGCTATCATTGAGAAAGCACCATTAAGCGCACGCGGTGGACAAAATTGTCCTCTGCTTGAGCTGCAATCACCCGTGTCCTGCGTTGTTGTGTTAGCAGGCTAACGTTAGCACACTTTGGCTAGCTCATAACTTCACATTGAACATAAATTGAGACGGAATGACCGAGATCTAAAGTGACTTGCGTGACATCCAAATAAGCAGTGAGTAGGCTGTGTTATTCTTCTTTTCTCTAGTCCTTGACTAAAACAGCTTCATACGTAAACACGGCTCCGACAACAATACAGTTGGCGGACTCATGCTTCTCACTCATTGTAGGCAGTCATGACTCAGAGGGACATTTACAGAGCATAGACTGGATCTCTGCTGTATTCATGTGTAAAATGTCACACATTCTGCTTTTAAAGGCTTGCATAAAACAGAAATATTGTCCTTCCTTCGATCATGGCCTATGTTGCTTTTTTTCTGTTTCTTCTATTATAATAGTTTTGTTGCAGAACCAAAAGTTGACACTAGCCATCTTGACCAAACATGCATTAGCAACACGTTCTCAGTCCCAACATATCTAATCATTTAGCTCTGTCAGCAGCCATACCCTTCAAAATATGATCATCCACCAATCGGGTGTGAGCTTTTCATACACAGGCTCTGCTGCTGTCATTGAGCAATCTGTACATGTGCAGGGTTTGTTAGACTTACTGCTTCTTGTGCATAGAAAGGTTTCTGTGCCAGGCTCTATTCAATAAGGTGAGGCTCTTAATTGAAGGACTGCGCTGTAATGTAGGCTTGTGAATGGAGTTACCTTGAAATGCTGAAATGCATTAAACAACAGGCCAGTAAAGAAGTATCTAACAATAGAATAAGCATGTGAGAATTAAAGTTCACCCTGACTGCGGCCTCAGAGCCACGCTCACTTCATCACTTAACACAAAGCAGTTTTATTGTTGCATGCAGGAGTCGACACATTCAGTGACGCTTTTAACTTTTAATGATATCACTATTCAAAAGCTGGTACACACACACACACACACACACACACGCTCCATTCTTAATCAAATAAATAAACAAACAGATAAACAAATTAATAAGCTTGGAGGGCATGACTTTGGATGTGTTTGCGTTGTATGCATAACTGATAAAAGCTGTTGATTCACTGATGTATTATTCACATATGTAAACGAACACATTTACGAGTGGGGAAAGCGGTTTGTGTGAACTTTAAATGTGACCTTCATGGGGATAAAATCTCTGGAGTCAGAAAAAGAATACTTCCAGCATCAAAATGTTTCCCCCTTTTCACAAATTCTGGATATTTTTAAGTAATACAGATGTTACATTCCCTGAAATCCATTCTTTAAAGTCATAGCTGGTATGATTTTAATAGTCGGTCCATGTAAATAAAAACAAAGTTCTCTGTGAGCCATTCATTATCGCACAATTCTAGCTGGGAGGAACACAATCTGGTCTCTCTAACGCTTGACTGCCACACGCTGAGTGTGTTTTGATTTACTGATAAACCTCCTTTCAAAGCCGCATGAAACCTTCAGGTCTCCCAACGCCCCCGGAGACGTTTTAGCCTTTCAACAAGGTTTATCTCCCTTCAGCGTCTCCTTCATCCAGTTCACACTCAGCGAGAGGATCTCAAAGGTATCAGGCACAATGAGCACTATATGTTGATGGATGTGGTGAGGTTGCTGTGTTGTCCCTTAGTTTACTGTCATATTATTTTATGTAAAGGTGTTTTAGCTGTCAATGGGTATCAGGTTGTTCATCCCTCCTTCCATGTTAGGAAATGTTTTTCCCTGCTAATCACTGTTTAAGGATTCTGGTCCTTTTGAATGTCAGACTCCAGCGTCCTAAAATGCTGATGTGGACAAGGTCGACGCTGTAGACAGAAAATGAAGCTGATCACTCAGCTGTAATGATTGATAGAAAAATGCAAAGAGTTGGAATAATGTCAAAATAAACACAGCAGGTGTCATCCTTTCCATTTATTTACAACAATTAAATGTCACACAATATAAGAACCTTCTCTAAGACAGCCAGATTCACTAACTCAGTGTGTGGAGACAAAATGTCCATACAGCAGAAGAAATAAATACATTATACGTGTAAATAAATGGCTTTAAACTCAGGTTAATCATCATTTTCCAGTGTTAGTATGCAGCTACTCTCTTTTTAAGGCTCTGTAATTATGTGATGGTTATTCTCTTGCAGTTGATATTTTCTCATTTTAAATGCAAGGTAACGAAATCATCGACTGAATAAATGATGCTATGATCCCAGATTTGCATTATCAGTGCAGGTTCAATAGTGTAACTCAATAGTGTAAATTCATGTGTTCAAATTAAAATAAAAGCACATTGCAAGGCTCTTTTCTTTCTCCGTGGGTGTGTCTCCTGATTGCAGTGATTGATAGGAAGTTTTTGTCAATATATAAACATAAAAAGATGAATGACTTACAAGCCCATTTTCACAGATTTGTTTACTGGGCAGTCTGTTTAAAATCACTTTAAAGCTAACTATACTGACACAGCTGAATAACAAGCTAAACAGCAGGCAGACTGTGCTCTAGTCAAACTCTGACTGATATAATAAACTCTAGTTTTGTGATGTCATTTTCCCTCCAGTCCCTTATTTTCTAAATGTCTGTACATTTAAATGTTGTACATGTTCGCATTTTGCTTTGTCCGTCTCTATAAAGCTGCACGCTGCTTAGTTATAATAGATCACCTCAGTGTCCCTCATGGAAGATCTCACGTCCTTCTTTCACTCAACCAAAAAGAGGCTCTAACTTTTAAACACTGACCGTATATTTATATGGACGTATGTCTCTGTCTCCTTCAGTACTGCAAAATAGAAGCCAAAATACCTCCATGACGAGCACTGATAAATGATTGATTGAGCTGGTGGAACCAAGACATGCTCAGAAGGGAGCTGGCTGGTGGAACTGGTGAATTGATGCCACGCCCCTTCAGCTAACCAAAGGAAACTTAACTTGCCGGTAAGTTCCCTGGGGTCCGAACAGTCCACAGCTGAACAAATTCTTGTGTTGGTTTGAAGCAGACAATAACTATTGCGTTACATTTTGGCTCACCTTTCCTTATTTACTCTCTTTAACTGGTTAAGAACACTGAAAGCAGTGGCATTTGTCAACCGAGCTGTCGATCGTAACGTTACATCCGCTCTTTGTTGCATCAAATAAGTAATGTAAAAAAAAAAAATGCTCCGAAAAACCAAACAACCACTTGGACTTAAATCAGCATAATAACTGTCAAAACTGAATCTGGGATTGACAGGAAAATATCAGACGTGTATTTTAACTTCTAGTTCGACTCACATTTCATGATGACATAGAGGAGGAGGGGTTTATGACCTATACTGCAGCCAATCACCAGGGGGAGCTCTAAATATTTTGGCTTCACTTCCTGGCGGCTGATGCTTCTTCCATCTTGATATACAGTTTATGCTTTAAACAAATACTTAATTACACGTTTGTATTTACAGAGAGGTTTATCAAGAAAACTCTCCATCCTTCAATTAGAGCTAAGGTGACGGGGGCCAGGAAGCTCTCAGGCCCCGGCCTGAAGTGGAGTGTCCAGGGCTCGGATGTGGACGCTGGGAAGAGTGAACCAGGCAAGAGGAAGCTCCCGTCCAGCGCTGTCGTCCTGAAACTTGATATTAAGGTAGAAATCTCCAGTGTAGAGGAAGAGCAGGGCCCCCACACAGACGGTGTTTTCTTTGGGCTTTACCTGGTGATGGCAAAGACAGACAACATTAAGAATTATTAACAGCAGCAGCAGTATGTCTGAGGCTGACTGTGGCTTTAATAAAGAGGTAACAAGAAATGATTCCCTTTGTCAGTTAAGAACGATTCCCCAAATCAAGACGTTTTGCATTCAAGAATTTAAAGGTATCTCTTAGATCCAAAGTCCACCAGATGCGTGTTGGGTCGGTCTCCTCTCCCTTACGGCAGAGGAGCTGATAGCTTTTCACTTTATTCAATGTGTGTGCTTCCACTGGCTCCACCGCGCTGCGTCTCAGCTCCGGCAGTCCGGTGCCCTCCGTAACCGATACGCAGGGCTTCTATATTTGCCGGAAGTCGGAGCACGACACATCAATTTACCACAGAAAAGGTCGAGCGGGACGGGAAGTCAGACACCGAAACAACATTAAACATCCGGTTAATTTTCAGACTAATTTTCAGAACATTGACCGTCTATGTGTTTGTTTATGTGTTTAAAAGGGTTTTATACAGTATAATACATGCATGGAGAACGCAGCCTGTGGGTGTTGACGGACGAGGGTGCATGGAGCCGTAATGGACCGGAGAGGACACGCAATGCAACACAGTCCTGAGTTATGCTTTTATATGATTTTAAGATAATCGACTCTTTGTTCTGGCATCAAACAAGTCATTTTTATCGCCTCCAGCTTCTTTTAGCATGCACAAGAAAGAAAAGATACAGTTAAATTATCCCGTCTTGGATACTTTTAGGTACTTTTAAAATTCAAAGATATCAGCCATGACCTATGAAGACAACTGCTTTCTTTTCTTTTACAAACACATTTATTTTGGCCTCCTGAATTGCCAATTGTTTCTTTATTTCACATAATCTCCATTTTTTAAGTTAAACTAACTGAATTGAAATACCAATACTCGACCTGAAAAAGCATAACTTGGAAGAATTAAAGAGATGGCATTTTCACTGTTATATTTTCAAACACAACAAGTGACTAAAAAACGTATAAATGAATGACAACTGAACAAAGCACACTTGTGTAAAATATATACTGTATGTTTTCGTAACAGAAGTTGTAATTTATTACCATTCAATGTGTTTTTATATAATCATTGTTTACAATGCATGAAGTGCTTATGTCCTGCTTTTAAAAGCTCAACAGAGTGACTTAAAGTAAATCAAGTTAATATTCAAAGGTATAATATACAACCTTTTAAAGATTAATTTAGCATATATTAAATATTAACTGACTGAATAAAGTCAAACTCCCTCTATGTTTGTTGGTCTGAGCTCTGTGTTCACACTGACAGGACGGTTTCTGTTTCACTCAGAGGCTCAAACATGTTTCATGCATGTTTTTCTTTCACATTAACCCCTTCCTGTCCGACACTTTACGCCATCCTGTGGGCCAAGAGAGACGGCCCAGGGACGATGTTTATAGAGGAATATTAGCAGAGTCTAACCCAGCAGAACAAACAGACTTTCTGAAGCATGCTCTGAAATGCTTCAAGTGGATAAGACATGGATACATTTTGGGCTGCATGTCAGAGTGGAGATCGGCCCTACAAATGGCTGCACTTGGTTGGGACACTAAAGGAGGGGATATAAGGAGAGGGGATGTGGTGCGCTGAGGGAGTTTTGTTTTGTTCTGAAAGACGTGTGCTAACAACAGTCATCCACAGGACTGAAAGTTGCATATTAAACCTTTGACAATATTGCTTCCACCATTCCAGTCTAAGACTTCTCATCTCTCTCCTTCCACTAGTTCTACTTGTGTTTTCATGCTGAGTCGATGTGGTTTATTCACAGTTTACATTCAAAGAATTTTTGTACAAACTAAATGTTGAACAGACAGTTATTGAATTCTTTAGCTGAAAAATGTGGCATGCATGAAACTAGCATAAACTGCTTTTCAGTGTCACTTCCCTTTAACAAGCTAAATCCTTCTGGTTGCATAATGTGACATGACCATCAGTTTATACCAAAACAGTGCTCCTGTCCTTACTAACCGTTTCTATGTAGAAAGTGTTGGAGCCGATGAACGTGACCGCATCCTCCAGATCGTAGTTCTGGACTCCATTCTGGAAGTCCTGATATGGCACCACAGTCAGAGCCAGGGGGCCTACTGGGTTCTTGCTCAGGTTGGTCAGTTGAACCTCAAGGCTCACAGCGTCTCCCACTTTACAGTCGGCAATGACATCACAGTCACATGGCTTCCCATTCACCAACACATCTGGAAAGATAAAGAAAAAGGAAGTGAGAAGATTAGCAGGACTGGGGGGGATTGCTCTCCCCCCCCCACATTTTGTATAAAATTGGAGCTCTTGTCAGAAACAACAATTAAGACCTTTCAAACCAACATTTAAAACCTGTCCACGGTCACTCACATGATTCCTATCCAATCACCTCTCCATTTGTATTCATCAAAACCAGACCCAGCTGTTAATGGCCTATCATATGGTTTCTCGTGGAGGATCAATAGTCATTGTTTGTCCTGAAATACATTTTATTGACATCAGCAGAGAGTGCTGGAGCTGTGGGTATTAAACTGAATTCCCTTCGGTTAATCTCATGCATGAATAATTTCTATCAAGAAAGGACGAATGAGATTGCTGTAACAATCCCAGAGTGACTCACACACACATACATTCCTATAAGACCGAAACCAACGGTGGACCATCAGGCAACATCAACCAAGTTATTAACAGCTCTTTTGTCCTTAAAATGAATAAATAAATGATACTGCCAGGACCTTTCCACATCTAGTTTTTTCAAGAAGGGACTGGCGTCTTTAAGTTGTGTCAGCCACACATGGCGGTGGGTCTATCTGTAACCAGTTCTTTCAACTAATTACTGTTTATACTGGGTCATTAGCACTGCTGTGCCTTTAAACAGACATCTGTATCAACACTTCCTTATACATCCTTATGCAGTTTGAAAATAACAATTTCATTACGTATTTATAGTACATCCTATATTTATATTTACATGGTTGTATTTGTAATGATGATATTGTATCTAGTATTTATATAAGGGCCTGACCGATATGAGGTTTTCTGGGCCGATACCGATATTGGGGAGAAAAAATTTGATACGCTATATCAGCCATATCTTTCTTATAGTTGTATGTTCCATCTGTTGGGATAGAAAGATATAGCTTTACAAATGTACTGCGTTGATCCGTCAAAAGAAGTTATCAAACACTTGTAGACAAGATGGTCTCAACTGAGAGTAACTGTGCATGTACGAGCATCACCGCTTAATACTGGAGAGTGATAATAGAGAGGGATAATGCTTGTTGTAATCCATAAATCACACTCTGCTGGTGAAAGAGAACTGCTTGTGAATTTAAATGATACTCAAATGAAATGCTATTTGACTTGTAAATAAATCCATTTTAGGTGCATATCTAAAATAACATTTTTGATACCGATAGTCACTTGATATGCTGTTATTGGCCAATATTATCGGCTGGCTGATTAATTGGTCAGGCTCTAATTTATATTCAAATTGTTGTATTCATACCAATGCCATTGTATTCATAAGTCATATTTATGCTGTTGTATTCAGTTTTATAATCATGCCAATTAAAACGTATATTCATGCTGTTCATTACATGTCCTCCATATCTTTACATTGGTTTGCACACCGCAACTTATACATCACAGACATATGCTGCACACCTTCCTTTGTTCATTGGCTGCTTATTGTTTTGTTGCGTGCACTTAGTGTCTTAGAATCTAGTGAGAAATAATATTTCATTTAGCAGTGTACCTTGTTTGTGGAACAGTGAAATAGAAGTTGAATTTATATGAATAAATTCAATGTTTTCAATATTTAAGCAACTCTTTCATGAAGAATGTGAAATTAATCTCATCAATTCAATTGAGAATAAAAGATGTAAATGATAAATCACACAAACACCCCACCCTTGAATAGCGTACAATCCTCTCCTCTCATGTTTGTACCGCCTCCTCTCATTTCACAGGAGTGAGATCAATTCAATTTGGCTAATGCGTGGCTAGTCACTGCGGATGTGGCCCCTATTTGGCTAAGGTGCAGGGAGAGACACAATCATTTGTTTTGAACAACGAGCTAAGTGAACTGAGCTCCTGAACGCTCCTGGCACATAGAGAAGACACACTCCAAACACAGGGGTTTAAGGGGCCCTCATACAGATCACCAGAGTAATGAGTCCTATGAGAATAACTACGCAATACACACACACAAACACACATACACAAACTAGCCGTCATACGCTTTCGAGTGTCACGCCTGCGGCTGTGATAAACACTGTGAGTCAGGGCGACTCAGCCTGTGTGACAGCCTGATGCACGAGCTGAGCTGCGTTTGGTGCCGCTGGTGCGCTGATCTGTTGCGTGCAGCAAGGGCTGGGGGTCGGGCAGAAGGGGTTGGAAGATAGACAGACAATTCAGCAGGAGGGAGGTGGGTGGAGGGTGGGGGGTGAGGAGGGGGGAGAGTGGGTGTGGGGGCGGCTGCGCTGTCACAGTCAGTGGGAGCACCCTGGGGAGGCTGGAGCTACAGGAGGGTGACATTCAGCTCTACATCTGTATTAAAAGCATACTTCACTCAACACAGACGTCTAGCAGCACTCACAGGGGCTAAGAAGAGCTCATGAGTTTCGTTACAAAAATAAGACTAGACGCCTCTATAGATTTGGAGTGATGCGTCAAGCCTGCTGTTCCTGGCCTTCTTTAAAGGTTCTTCATTAGTCAGTAAACACAGTTTTCCTTAGATAACACCCTGAGAACATTACTCATCATACTACTTGTAATCTTATTAATTTCGCTCCTGTGTTAATGTGATAGAGTAAGTAGTATTGCAGGTTTTTAGTATTATTTGTTTGAAGTTGTGACCCGGAGTTCCTCGTGATTTATTCACAATAAACAGGCTGGACTGAGTATTCAACATTGGTGTGTTGAATATTTCTTCAAGTAAAGCACAAGAAAAATCTTCTGCTAGCTGTATCAAAACTAAGGTTGATGGTAAATTTGGGCACGATGCACGCTAAGGTTGTCAGTAAGATACTTTTTGATACCACCTGTCTATTACAATGATACACTCTTTGTTATTTTAATGACCAATAGTGTGGAAAAGTACCAAAATACAGATCTTCAGTCGTATTAACTTGACGCTGCAATGATAGAGCGGTGGTTCATACAAATTCAAAAGTCAGTGTAACTGGATTGTGAGTGTTCATTGAGCTTTTAAACTGGGTGAGTACTAGTTTTTAAGATAATTGATGACATTGATGTCTAAAATGCACAAATATATTGGCAAGAACAACGGCAATGTAAATGTGCAATTAAGACATTTTGCAGGAGTTTGCTTGCATAGTTTTGTTCATTAAAAACAAGATATGCCCAAATATTGTGACCATGACTTCTACTGTAGTTGCAATGGTGTCGAAACAGGTATTGATATTGTTTTTTTTTTTTTTTGGAATAAATTGGTGATTCTTAGCAAGATTAGCGTGCAGAAGTTTTTCTTTTGAAGTACTCGTATCAAACATTTAATTTGTGGTATCATGACAACCGTACTTCAGTGATATTTTGAACCAAAAGCTGCGGTCAGTGAAAGAGACAAAGGATGGTCTAAATTACTCCAACGCATTGGAAACATATCTGTGCAACTTTCAAAGTGTGCATGAGTTTGTTTGCACTTTATGATATTAAAAACAAGAGATTATCCAATAAGTGGATAGAATTGAAAATTTTCTTGACTTGGTATCCTAACAGGTATTGATATTCTTACATCTATACTGGTACATAAGTTTAAAAAAAACAACAACCGGAATCTAACGCATACGGATTGGCAAACATGGCCACTAGATGAAAGAACTAAAATCTTCTGGTTTGCAAGGGGAGGTTTGGTGAAATCCTCTGGAAAACAACAGTGGTCTAGTTTTCCCAGGCCTATTAAATACACGAATAAAGATATTCATTTCATGGGGAAAAAAACTAACCAAAACATCACTAATATAAGTTAATGAGTCATCGACATAAATACAACACAGATATTTCAGTACGGTTGAGCATGCTTATTTAAAAAGGGACAGTTTTATCATAAGCCAACAAACAGTCAGAGCCAGAACTGCGGGGACATAGTGACACCTTAGCAAGTAGTTATATTTAGTTTGTTCAAAGTGTTGTTGCTAGGAGATGTGCAAATTAAATGTAGCCGACATTGTCTCTAAAACTGGAAATAAATTATTTCACATTAAGAGAGAACAAAAGAGGATGGTTGGTCTGCAACGAGCTGATGAACTCCCCCACACACAAGCCTCAGTCACACACACGCCCACAGCCTGAACATTTGCTCCAGAGTTGTTCCACTCTGCCATCTTGAATTGTGTCTCAGCACAGAAACAATCAACCGATTTGGATTCTTTTTTCAAAAATGTGCGCAAAAAAATAAAAAGCAGTGCATAGAAATGATGGCCGACTGTAAAGAGGACAACTGAAACAGGCTTTAAAAATCCTAACACTTATTTAAAGAAAAACATATTCTCTTAGGACTCTCAGTAAATATCTTTGAATCCTCCCAGGGGAACAGGAAAGGTCATGACAAAACGCTGCTTTTTAAGAGTATCTGCTGTGTGCATCCTGCTGTGCACAGCTGAGCGTTGTAGAGCTTCTACTGTACAAATGCTCTCTAGTTTACCTCCACAGTGCCTCGGTTAAGAGGTTTTTTTTTTGAGGAATGTATAGTGTCCCAAGAGGCTGAGTAAGCAGCAGAGGCTTGCATTTTTTTTTTTTTAAACCAACAACTCGTGAGATAACACAACACGAGAAACAGTGACATGAAGGACAAAATGTGGAAAAGACAAAAATTTTACAGGCATATATGTATATATATTTATAAGGCAAAGGTATAGTTGCCACTTACAATGTAGGCCACAGAATGTAGCCCTGCAAATAATGATGATTTTCGTTTTATCCTTACACCATATGGCCATAATAATAATAGCAAGTAATGATGCGCAGGGATCATAAAATACAGGTGTAATAGTGACTAACTGCAATCAAAATGTTACAATGCAACATCAACCATTACAGAGCTTTCATAGCAACGAAGCGCGGGGCCAGAGAAGGCCATCAGAGGGGCCTGTTGGTAGTTCTGAAGGACTTATTTGAATTGAACTTGTCCGGTTTTCTATACAAGGTGGTTAGTGTGGTAGAGTTGGTGTTGGTAAAGTAAGGTTTGTGCTTCAGTCCTGAGTTGAAGTGTCCTTTTGGCAAGACACTGAACCCCAAATTGCTCCCTAGTGGCGATGTGATTAGTTAATACTGATATGCACTTTACATAGCATCCTCTGCCATCAGTGTGTGGATGTGTGTGTAAATGAGTGAAGGTGACATGTACAGTAATTAGTACAGTCCATTAACCATTTAAAAAACTAGCTGCAGATTTCTTGAACAGTGTTTCAAAACAGCTTTAAAAACAACGACAAACCAGGAGTTTTTTCCCTGTCTCATGGTGTTATAAGCAAGATGGAGAGCGAGAGGGAGAGCTGCACAGGAGAATAAAAAATGAAGAGGTCAGTGAGCTGTATAAGAGCAGTGTGGCCCGTCTGATTAATTGTGCTATTATAAGAGGTTATAAAACAGAAGATAGGTAAATGTCAGCAGGGTGCAGGGCGAGGGGGGGGGGGGTCGACAATGTTACTGTGACAAAGCACTGCTCCAACAGGTGCTGCACAAGCAACAGGTGAGTGTGTGAGGGAGAGTGTGTTAGGAATTGACTTGAGAGTCCTTTGTTGTGTTGTGACAGGCTCATTAATAAACAAGGGAATGAAAGGAATTGATTTCTTTTATTACTTTCTTTCCCGTGCTTACGAGCAGTTAAAGCACTTACAACACGTTATGTAACACGTGCAGCTTGGTTTGGCTTTCAAGTTAGCACGCTCACTGCTCAGCACAGATGCTGCCGCTGGAGTCTGCAGAGGCAAAGAGCTGCGGCAGGCGTCGCCACAGCAACCGAGAGGGAAACAGAGAGAGAGAGAGAGAGAGAGAGAGTGGTGACACCTCCCTTCTGTATCAGTATGAAATCCACAGATCAAACTACGACTCAGAGATTAAACATGCCTCCCCGCCCCTCACCATATCGCTGTCAAACACCAAGATAAAGATGACGACCATCACTCGGAGGTTTGCCAGTGTTTACAAGATTACCCCCGTGCATCACACCGGGGGCGTCGATCCAGCTCATTAAGATTCACTCACAAATATGGTGCAGCATGAGGGAAAAAGCAGACAAATCGCAGCTAAACAAACATGCACGATGTTCATCACACCTCGTATAAAATGACTGTTCTGAAGAGTACGGAGACCATTAAACGAAAGGGGGGGGGGGGGGGGGGGGGGTCTGCGGCACCAACAGCAATAAGGTGTTATTGACTGAGTCCCAAGTATATGGTGCATATGTGTGTTTGTGTGGATAAAAAGCTTTGGTTTAAAGATAAGAGGTCCAGGTTTTTGTTTTGTTTGTTGTTGCAAGATTTGGAAAGGAGTGTTGTTTTGTATAAATGGATGTGTTCCAAAAAAAAAAAAACGGTTGCATAACTTATTTTAGCACATCAGAAGGTGAATAAAAAGTGTTAAACAATGAAAATAGAAAACTGGTTAATTTGGGAAGATATTCAAAGAAAACACAGCACGCTTTCATAATACAGTAATTCTTAAACGTATCTAATATGAGATATGTACAGAAAACAAAACAGAAGAATCAAACAAATAAAAAATATATATTTAACATGTCACTTATGAGGACAATTCCCTCAGAAAAAATATGAAGGAAATGTCTTTAAACAGAAAAGGGAAAAAATCTCAGTCAGGAAGAAACACTCCTACGTTTGAAAATAGAATCGAAAAGTTAGACCCAAAAAAATTGAAAGGTAAAAGTAAGGAGCTGAACCAATACAAACAATTCTGTCTACTAATAAAAGGCAAATAATACCAATTATTTTACCTGTAGAAGGAAGCACAGGTATTTGTCACCTGAAAGGCATTTCTGCCCTGCCCTGCTGCAACCACCCGACTAACTCCTGATGCTGTAGTTGTCGGATAGCCTGGTCAGCTGCTGGTTTAGTTTTCCATTTGTGCCCTGTTCATCCCTTGGCTTGTTGTACAACCGGATCGGTTGACACTCTCAGCTCAAACAAAAAGCCTCACCTTTTCTAGCTTCCAGCCAAATTTGTGCAACTTCAGTCGGAGTTGGAGTGTGTTCTTTCCAAACAAGCATCATCATTGGAGAGGAAGCGAGGTAGACCAAGCCAATCACAGATGTTAATTATTCTGGCTTTTAGATCCATCCTCTGTACTGTTGATGCACATCTTCAGCGGCCACATCAGGCCATGGTAAAGGTATACGTACAATTGTACAATTATGACGGTTCATTAAAGAACAGCGAGTCATGTGCAGTCTTGTAGCTGCGTATATTTAGAAAGACTTAATAATACATCTGCAGTAAATATCTTTAATTTGTGAGTTCTCTTTTGCACTAGGCTGACACAGCAGCTGAAACAATAGCTAGCAAAAGAATCCAGAGAACAAACACTGGCTTAAAGTAGGGAAAGAGATCCATTCCAAGTGACTGGAGCAGAAAACATGGAGGCTTTCTTTCCTACCTCTGTCTTCTGTATGGTGCTGTATGGTATAATATGCATCATGTCAGATATAGACAATGCAATAAAACATTATTGTTTCCACAAAATAAACAAGCCCTGATAAGGTTAGATATCTGTGTCTACAGTAGTACTGTGGCAGTGAGTTTGTTCTATCCAGCATGAACATTAACAAAGAGTTATGGTCAGACTTGGTTGACCAGGTCAGCAGGGTTTAATAGCTCATCCCGGCCAGCAGCCGATAGCCAGGCAGGGTCACTGATGAATGCTCTGTGGAGCCTGAGGATGTGCTTTAAAAGGTTGAGGTGTGCTGCAGTAAGTCTAAAAATAACCTGCCAGCGTCTGATATCCCCCTGAGCCATCTGCCCCTTTTATAATTATCCCCATAACAACCGCTCACTTGATATCTGTTGTCTTTTCCTTCAACAAACGTATAAAGATTCCATCTGCTCTGAAGAAAAGAAGCCAGGATAATGCTTCTGCTGCACACTTCAAGTGGACATGTAACATTTACTCTTCTAACACTCTGGATCAGAAGCCCAATTCATCCTGAACTGCTTCTTTCTACTGATACTGGACTGATCTGTAGCAACATATGCAGACTAATAAATAGTAAATTACTGAAAGTGATATAAACCAAGCATACATTTGCAGATTACACAGTACCCACTGCACCATCTTTTTAAGCGCCTGAGTAAGCGCTGTCCATCTGTGTCTCTCTCTTTGAAATCCAACACTCACTGTGTTTGATTTTTTCAGAAGGACATATTTCAGAAGCTTCACCCCAAACAAGCAGACCTGCCTGGTTGCTCTGATTTCAATCGGCAGCCTGTGGCAGAAAGATTGGAGGTTATGTTGCACCAAGCGGTTATAAACTTAGTAAACTAATATTGGCTTGTCTCCTCACAGGACACCTATTCGATTCGAGCTGACCTGCTTAAAGCCTATGCATACACACGACTGCTCTGTTAGCGTTATGTCATTTAAATAAAGGTTCACTGTCCTTTTTTCTTCCCATCGCTGGTTTTGCGTGTCCTTTTAGGAACAGCATTGTATTCTGCTGGCTAACTGTTTCAAACAAAAGGCCCGAGGCTATCTAAGCTTAGCATCCTTGTCTTTTACTTTGAGCACCACCAAACAACGATCTTTGAAAGCAGGCGCTTAAACAATAGGAAAATAGGATTAAGATGCTCACACATACTTAGTGTTCAACAATGCGACTTATTGTTACATGCCAGACGACGACAAGAGGGGTTGAGAGTGCACTCTGCGGCACTCTAAAAGGGAAACACGATAGATCTGAAGAGACTCTTAAAAGAGTGAGAAGAGGCACAATAATGAATGAATACAAATGCAGGCTGATGCTATGTCCAAATGGTAAATGGTAAATGGACTTACACCTCACTCTATTTTTTACATTGTAAACATAATTATGAAGACCAGTGTCAAGGCAGTCTAACAATATTAAGGGGTGATTCTGAGATGAGATACCTGCTTCAAATAGCAGAATCTTTTTCTTTGACTTGACACTAATAAATGCCTAGTTTGGTTAAGTAGCTCTTCACAAGGGTAAGTCTACACCAAAGGACTGCCATGAAAATTAGAAAAGACGTTACACATTACAATGTCAGAATAGCTTCAGTTTACTTTTGTCACTTTCTGAAACCAAGACTGTGACAAGCAATGCCTCTCCACAAAGTGATTCATAAGGAGTATGACGGTTAAAAACATGCATGTTTGAACTCTCTTAAGTTCTACTTTGTAAGTCTTTTTATAGACTTTTACCACACCAGACCCAAGCTCTAATTTTTGACAGCTTTCATTATTTTTGTCTTTTTTATAGCCTCAGCATGTGTCTTTGTTCATTACACTTTTAACTCTGTAAATGTAAGTGAAGCTGTGGCAGCTGAAACACTGGTTTACACGCTTCAAAAATGCAACACACTTCAGTCAATGTCTAATCATCCTCACAACACCTGTTGTGTAAAATAGAGTTGTGGCCTGAGGAAGATCTTGTGGATTGAAAGGTTGCCCTGGATAAATAAAATTGCCCACTGGGAGCTGAACAGTGTGCAGACCTTTCTGCAGTTTATTTTTTGTCCTGCACCTGTATGCATTTTGCCTGGATGTGCACACAATAGATTTCTCTTGTGTAAAATAAAGTTACAATGCATTTAAATTTCCTACAGTGGTAAGTTGGGTTTAATTTGATCTTCATATAGACAAAATCTTTTTCACATCCGCCTCCCTTGAGGAGTGTAGAAAGATAGAAACTGCATGGAGACAAAAAGTACCATATATTGAACATCGCTGACACTTAGCCAACTGGACATTACCACAAGCAATTTCTTTTCACAAAACTCAGAGTGTGTTGATCAGCATAAAATAAAACTGTAAGTCTTAAATTTACTGCACAGCAACTTTCCACAATAGAGCCAATCAATAGTGTGGGGGAGTATCAGTGTGGTGGCTGGGTGCCATTCTACTTTTGTGGTCCCATCCTGAGGTGGCAGTCTTGGCTTTGGGGCTTCCTGTTGTGCTATTTTTATAGCTACATTCTGTGTATTCTGTTATACAAACCCAAATCCTAAAATGTTTGAATATGTAATATGTAATATTATGCAACAACATCATCAAACACAACACAGCTCCCTTTGGACCTTTCATAACTTTAGATATTTATTTTATGACTCTCTAGCTGCTCTACTTGGACTGAAGCGTTAAATCAGTGGACTCCCCCTCACATAGCAAAATATGCTTAGATTAATATCTGACTCAATCTAAAATTAATTTGATACAGATTAAATTCAGTTTGGCAGGTAAAGTTTTTTAACTACTTGCTTGAGCAGAGGTCGAATAAAGTTTTTTTGAAATGATTCTGCCGTCCAATTGGCCTTTTCCTCATGAGTCAACTCTAATTTTGTTTGCACCTGGAGTTCCAGTCTTTGAGCAGTAACCTATCAACAAGCAAACCTTGAATCTACTCTATAAAATCTGCTTGAGCTAAGGTAACCTGGCAGCATGCGACTGTAATATTTCTGCATCATGTACTAATTTAATTGGATGCGTGAAGGAGCCAAAATAGTTTTTGATCTTCGACTTGTTAAACCTGAGTCTGGGTTTGGTAAATACAATCCTTTAATACTTTTCTGTTTCCTGAGTTCTATCAAGATACAAATCAATGTCAATTAAATCGAAATGGAAATACTTTTTTTTTTAAAGATTTATTTTTGGGCTTTTTGTGCCTTTCATGGAGAGATAGGACAGTGGATAGAGTCGGAAGAAATGGAAGTAAATTAAACGAAAACACAATACTCATCTAGAAGACATCCAGAATGAACTGATAACAATATTATGCCAAAAATGATGATTGTATTTACTCAAGAAAATCCTATTTCGTAGAAGATTTATGCCTCAATAACACTGAAGATCATTTCCTCTGAACTCAGATCTTTTTACTCATGTGTGGAATTGGAAAACTTTGTTTATCTGAAATATGTGTAGTATCCTGTCAGTAGATGAGCATGATGTCATAGTTTATATAGTAATTAGATTTTTTGTTGTTGTAAAGAGATAGAGGGAAAAAGAAAACATAAAAGAAGAAATTCCCACAACATCAGCTTTAAGTGTAAATATAAACTCATCATTATGATAGAAATGTGTTAATGTGCACATGAGGAACTAAGAAATTCATGTCAACAACGTTTCATTTCACACGTTCCCGTGGTGTAAATAGATGCAGAAATCAATCTTCATTCAATAAAGATGTAACATTTGATGATTTCAGATTTGGCAAAAACTGAATCATGAGGGAATAACTTCAGAACTATCAGAGCCCTTATTTAGTCAGTGAAATAGATGCACATACAGTTTTGAGCCTTATTATTGAGTTCTGCCGTCTTTAGATTCTTTCACTCAGTGTGTTGCATTCACCATATTCCTAACCCCATAGGTTAGCCTTTTAGCATGCTAACATTTGCTATAAAAAAACTGTATTTTTTTCAGCTTGAAATCTTTGCATATTTCATCTAAAATCATTGCATTCTGCAGTTTAAATTTTCATTGTAAGGGATTTATTTGTACATTTTAAAGTCTTCCTTAACATAACCTGTTACCTGTAAACAAACATTTAAACTGTCATGACCTAATTTTACTATTTTTCAGATTAAATTTATTTCCACTTGGCCTCATTTGAAAAAAAAAACAACAACACTTGATTGATGCCTGCAGTTTGGAATTGATGAAATTAATTAAGGCTAATCAACAACCCAGCTCTTAGACTCTCCATCCTACAAATGCATAACTAAAATACTTGAGAAAAGAAGACGTAGTAGCTCTGCATAGCACAGAGAAAGCTCACATTATTAATAGATACAATAGAGACTCCTGACTTCGCTGACCTTACAATACATTCCAAATTTCTGCTGAATCTCAAAAAAAGGAGAATATGAAAAAAACACAGCTAGGAAAAAAAGTTACAACTGCTTAAAAGTTGGTAAAAGACTTTGTGTAATTACATCCTCCCATATTCCCATGCAGGCTTGAAGCATAGTCAATGCAGCGCTAATCGAGTGAGTCGGAAGCTACTGGTGCGTGTCTGTGCTAAGTTAGACAGGAGATGAGTGTTTAAAAGGCCTGCGTACTGAGCATTTAAAGGCAAATCTCTGTTAATCACATATGGATGGAAAATAATTAGGGATATCTTCCCCCAGCAGACGTCGGTTGCCCGTGTGTTGGTGCAGGAAGAAACAGCTGCTGCAATAAATCTGATCTGAAAATCCAGTACGCTGATTTGAACACCACCAGAACAGCTCTTCTCACGGTCAGTTACCACATCAAGACAGACTTATATTCTCACAGCTCCGAGATAAGTTATTAACAACAAATGATCATCCTTTTTTTTTTTAAACGGAACATTTCCACTCTTGCTGGTTACCTTATTTGACCAATGTCAATAAAGAAATACTCTATCCTAGGTGATAATCACACAAATAAGGCCTCGTTATCTGTTTAAAAAAAAATCAAGATGGCTGTGTTTAGTTCCACAAACAAATGTGTAATTACAAAGTTGTGTGTTTATGGACTCTGGCCACTGTCACGGTCCATAAAGTCACTCATCCGTAAACAGTCAATAGAGGGGCTCCAGCATTGTCCACTGATAAAACAAAGACTTAGATAATTGGTTTGTGTGTTTGGATTTAGGAAGATGCCAATCACTTTTATATAAATTAATGGAAAAAGAAAAATCCCCTTATCCAATAGTTATAATATATATATGGCCATCTTGTAAATATGAGGCCAGAAACATGCATTGGGTTAACATTAAGACTAATGGGTTAAACAGCTCAGTCTTGCTTGGTCCAAATATAACATGCTCTGCTTAAATTAATTCTGTAACTACTGAAACTTGTATTCTCATAAATAAATAATTGTTTTAGAATTTAGTCATTATCTTTGTGGATACATTTTGCTCACTTTTGGAATTATGGGGCAAGCTATTCCCCTCTGTTGCCAGTTTTTAGCCTTAGCTATAAGCTAAGAAGCTATATCGATGATGTTGATCTGAAAAAAAATAACTTTCAAAACCTCTGCTGATCGACTTCATCACAACCGAGTAACTTTGGTTTTATCTGGTGTTGTAGGACTCTAAATCGAGCTTGGTTCCATAACCCGCCTTGAGACCACTTTCTGAGGGTCTCAGTCTCAGCATTTTTACTCGGCCTTGTCTCAGTCTCGCCCTGTCTTGGTCTTGACTCGGTCTCAACCCCTAAATATCTTGGTCTTGTCTTGGTCTCAGAGCAGTCTGGTCTCGGGTATGTCTTGGTCTCGATTACCATTTTTCAGATTTTAATAGACACAAATGTTCCAATGTGGGAAGAAAACCATTGATCCAGAAAGGATAGGGGTTTTATTAATCTTATCTTATTATTCAAAAAAACAATATTAAAGGATGAGAAAAAGCATGGTTAACATTCAACGGTAAAATAAGGTAAGGGCTGTATCAAGCTCATCTGATATCTTCTCCTACTCCACAGAGGGATACATGTCTTCAAAGTGGACTTTATTTCCGCACTCTCATTTTCCAAAGCCCTTCCTAAGCTCAAACTCTTCGACATACAGTACATCGTTTCAGAATAGTATCTCTGATTTCCACTTCGTGTACATCATATTGATTACATTTGGATAACCTTTGTTTTTGACAGCAACTTCTTGGATGCAGGGAATGGTATGATTGTAACTAATTGGGTGCTATCTTGCACATTGCTTAGAGAAGACTGCAAAGACTAATTTCATTGAATGAATATTAGAATACAACAACAAACCTGACAAGCAGTCCACAGGGAGCCCTGGGACTATAATTGTCTTGAAGCTAATTAAAGTAAGAAAACATGTCACGTTGCGTTAATGACTAAAACTTACAGTATTTTTTATTAATGACTAAAACGAAAGTATTTTTTATTTTATTCATGCATTAAATACTTAATAAAGAAATGATACAACCTCAGCATGTTTAACATTCTATAGAATTGAAAAAGTATTGAAGCTTAAAAAAATTATAAAATAAATCTCCATTCCTATTTTCTTTGACCAAAGATGGTACAGGTCAGAATTTTTTCAGATTGCAATTCCGCAACTGCACCGTAACAAATCCCTCCAGTCAATAATTTTAAAATAGTTTATCCAACAGGGTATTATTTGTATTGTGTCCCAATCTGTGATTCAAATTGCATTACGGCATTGCGGAAACATGATGTAGACCAACAACGGCGCTCCACATACACGTACAGTCAGACATGAACACACACAGTACTTTTCTCCCCCACTGCCTCCACCTAGCCTGTGTCACACCTGTAATGGCTGTTACTGCCTTCGATTGCATCACATAGGTGGGGATCACTTCGTCCCACTGTGACATTTATGTTAAAGGCAATATATCACAGGGGTGTGAATACTGTGCTGTGAACCGTCTGAATAGGGCTAGAAAGCGGTGGTGGTCCGTAAAAATGAACAGGTTGGCAAATACTAACTAAGGCCTCAAATATACTTGCTTTTGAACCACATGTTTGCGTAGACAACCTGCTGCGTGGTGAACGCAAATGTTCACATTCTTGCCAATGTACAATGTGTGTTACTTTTGGATTCCTCTAGAGGGAGCACCACATTAATCAGACGGCGTAAAACACAGAAGTAGAGCAGATCTGTCGGCAGCTATATATAAATACATCATTTTTGTTTCCTCACTATTTTGGCATGCATGGTTGTTGCTATGCAACCACAATGACACATCATAGTGTGGGTAGTTGTGGACTTGATCTATTAACTTTACTTCAAAACTTTTTGCTGTTGCTGTAGCAGCTCTCTGGTGTCTCCAATGTTGTCATGTCTGGGCTCATCATTATATAACTCTACGCTGCTCCTAGCGGTTGCAGCATCTCGCGGATGCGTAAAGCGTTAATTTCTGAGGACGTGCACAATCAACGCTCCAAACCACCGTAGGATACGCAAGGCTTATGCCATGTGATTGCGTATGGGTAGTTAAAAGCAAGTATACTCAGGGCTTAAAGCGTTGCTAAATAATTTCTTGAATTGTAGAAGTTTAGGTACCTTACAAACAGACAGAGAGTATAGGTGACACTGTGTAAATTGCACAAATACATTGGCAAACTGAAACGTTGCCAAAGTAGTTGTGCAATTTAGAAAGGGTGCAGGGGTTTGCTTGCTATTTCTTTGTAGCTAAAAAAACCAAATTCTCCAATATTAGTAGCATAGGACTTGTACTTTTGCTGGTTGGTATTGAAACAGATTTTTATAGGTTTGGATCAAAGTGTAATATTCTGGTTTTGTGTCAACCCTACAATGGGGTGTGGAAACAATTAAACGAAGACAAACAGAAAAAGGTCTGAGAAGTGATGATGAGAAGTGCGTTGAATAAAAAAGACAGCAATGGAGAACAAATCCTCAAGCACCATCAAATATGTGCTAACGGGGGTTGGTATGGAACTGCACTACACTGATATATTCCCTGTTTGCTCCTCCAAGAAAGGAAAACAAAAAAAAAAAAAAAAGGCTCCTGAACAATAACCTGCTGGTCAATTCCTCGCTCCACACTGATCCAACAAACATCAATAGACAGCGGAGCTCTTGTTTGAGGAGGACAGATTCAGAGTATGGGGGAGCAAAAAGGACCTTTTTTTGACTAATTTCAAGGAAAATGGTTACTCACAAGTCATTAGCAAGACTCCCACGAGAGATTCACTGAAGTGATGGCTAAACATGGCTGCTGTCACATGCACACTTACTTCCTTTTCCCTGCCTCATTACTATGCACTGCCTCCCTGCCTGCTCTTCCTCTAATTATGCAAATGAATCCAATTTACCTTCCAACATTAAAACTCTAATATGTGTGGATACCTTCAGGCATGCCGGCAGAGCTCCTGTCTAAGCCCTAATCTTACAGCCAATTGAAGACAAGGAAGAAAAGACGGCGCTGTTGTTGTTTTGCTGACACCCTCATTGATCCATGTTTAATGAAGCGAAACCTCCACTGACATGATTAGCTTTCAGGAGATTGATCTTGGGAAAGAGACATTCCTTGTGACTATGGAAGGTGCTCTTTCCATACACTAACAGGGTAAACTTTGATACGATTGCACAAGCAAGAAAAAAAAGACACAGATCAAAATAAATGCTCTTCAATGAGTCCTCCTGCATCTGTAGGAAACATTTACCTTGAGATATTTGGAGGAGAGCCAGACAACAAAGCTCAAGCCACAGAGGATTAAAGTCATTTCAGATTTTACAGTGAAAAAACTAGCTGTTAACTTTAAAAGACACGGGTTGTCTGGCTAACAGCCGTCTTGAAGAAGGCAGGGGAAGCACCTCAGGTTTCCTATCCGCCTTCTCTCTGTGTTTCAAGCTTGCTATCATGTGGGAAGTTAAATGCTTTGAAAAACTGCTCCTGATGACGCATAAGCAGCTTTGACTAGAAGAGGATTTCCCTGGAATGAACTGAAGAGGTGCTGCTAAAGGGAATGTCGTTTTCTTATGTAAAAAGAAGACCACAACAAAGCCTTGCCTGTTCACCCACACACAATCTGCCACTGCATGATGTTCCTGCTGCTGCTTTTTTGTTTCTTCAGGAGATAATACAACACAGGCACACTGTGCGGTACAGTACTTTAATCACGTCCATGACAGATGAACCCTATGGCACTCATAAGGTCCAAAACAATCTATTTATACTTTGGCTAATTGTCTGTGAAGGAAAATGTACAGCGAATGAAATGTAACTAACAAACCAATAGTTGTGTTTGGAGGGGGGAAAAAAGAGGAGGTCGAATGAGGGGTTGAATTCAAAATATACCGTGTCCATGGAAAATAGTTTCTGATTGGCTGTCAAGAGTCGGTTGGAGTTATATCAGGACACGTCAAATAAAGATGAAAAACATTTTCACCACCAATTTAAATCAGTGAGCAACAGAGCCCGGCTAATAAAGAATTTTTGAGGCCATATGAAAATCAGAATTTAAGAGACTGTGAACAACATAACGGCTGACATTCACACATCAACATTACAACATTGTTGCGTTAAATACTTGATGCTGATTGGCCATAGCAATGGTTTGCCAGCCCAAAATAGCAAAAAGATTGTCAAGAAGAACAAACCGTTACTATGCAAGGGACGCAGGTCTAATCGAACAGACTCTGGAGGACCAACGGTAATAATTTCAATTCCTTGGAAAGAAGTCAAGTTAATTTGACGTCTGTTTGTTTAAACTACAGGCTATGATGGAGAAATCTACAAAACTGGAGATACCAAATGAACCCCCTTCATGATGTGTCACTAAACATTATCCCATTCCCAATTAAACAATGCAGTATAAATAAAACAAACTATACTACCAAATTATGTTTCTTCTTTTCTTGTTTTAGGACAGATAAAATTCTAAAACACGTTTTCTCCGCCTTTCCGCCTTTTTAAGATACAACAGCCAAAGAAAGACAGGAAATGCCCAGAGGAGAAAGCGGGGGGGGGCGACATGCAGCAAAGGGCTGAGGACCGAGGACCGATCCAAACCCACAAACCCCAATTTCCTCTGCACATAGGGCACACGATACACTGTCAATTTCCAACCTGAAAACACTAAACTGCCCCCTTCTGAACAGCTTAACATCCTCCTAAAAACATATCTGCAACAACACAGTTTTGCATTAACCGTATAGGCTGATACAGTCATGTTGTGATAAAGGTATGGAAACCTTCTCTTACAATGTGAAAAATGTCGTATCACTGATGTTACATGTTGACATTGAAACAAGCTGATGACGCATGACCCCAGCTTCTCTTTCTACCCCAGGTAAGAGATCATGCCATGTCCATGATGTTACACTCCAACATGTCCTGACATAAAGTCAATGGACCAGCCATTTCCTATAGTGTCCAATTACTGCTTATGAAGTCATCCCAATGTGCATGGCTTTCACATCCATCAACAGTATGTCATCATTCAAAACTGAGGCTCGAGGGCGAGAGCAATTTTTGTACATGGCCAGACCAGTGAGTGTGATTTTGAAAATAATTTATAAGGCCTGTCAAAAGAAGTGCCATTTAGTGACGAACTGAGCTAATCACCAACATCCTCGCAGTAACAAAACTAGCTGGCTTGCTACCTTGGCAAACAGACTGAAACTGATGCTAATTGAATTTATTCATATGAAGCTCAACACTTAATATAATACGTTTTTTTGTTAACGATCAGCACTTGGAAAAAAAAAAAGTTAAAAACAAACAATGCAAAAGAAAAGTTTGGTTTAAATCACGAAAGGAGCTATATGAGAGAACTTTGCAAATGATGACATCATCTCAGTGAGAAAATCGAATGGCAGTATTGATTGTCTTGGAAGTAGTTTATATAATTAAAATTGGTGTCTATAAAAAAAAGTTACAGTCTTAGTTGTGGATGAATTTGACTTGGCTTGAGATGTTTGTTAGGGAAAATTCCTCAATGTTTGTGCGTGTTTGAGAGGATATCATCCTAGCAGCTCAGTAAACGGTAAATGGACTCGAGCTTGTATAGTGCTTGTATAGTCTTCTGACAGCTTAAAGTGTTTTTACACCGCAGGTCACTCTTCCCATTTACACCAATTCACACACTGATGGCAGAGGCTGCTATGCAAGTCCATCCGACGAAACTAATCCCATTCAAACACATTCACACAGCAGCTTGGATTTGTGTGTCTTGCTCAAGGACACATCGGACATGTGGCTGCAGGAGCTGGGGATTGAACCCCTGACCTTCCAATTGAGAGACGACCAACTCTACCAACTGAGCCACAGCCACCCCTGTACCATTCAAATTCGAGTTAATTCTTTCTTCTTTCTTAACTGTCAGCTTCATACATGCACAATTTCAGGAAAGAAAAAAAACCAAAAAACTTTCTTTTTGAATTATCAGTGTGCTTCTGAAGCACTCGTGTAATGAGCTGCCAGTACTGCACTTGGGGGCAAATCACCACAGACAGCAGAGCTACCTGCAAGGTTATTATTTCGTCTGCAGAATTAATGGCAATCAATTTCTTAGAAAGTTACCTCAGTTGTCTGCAGGGGGAAGCAACGATTCAACCAGGATGGCCTAATCACACAAACTCATATCCACTGAGATTCTTAATCTTGTTTTGTTGAAAAAGACCAAACAAAACTCTCATTAGTGGGAAATAAAATACTCATTAAAAGGGTCGGTGCTGTTTGTGTTAGAATAAATAATAAACTTGAGCAGGCTTGACAATGCTGGACTTTTCATATTTGCATTGAGGCAATAGATCATTATTTGTTTGTGTTGTCCGTCAGCCAAAAAACGAGAGGTAAATTAGAGGGCCAGATTTAACCAGAGCTTCAGTCTCTGTTCTGATCTTTTAGTAACGCTTCACTGCAGCCCTTGCGATGGCTGCATTGTTGGATTTTAACACAATTTAATTACCACCCTTCTCACCACACTGGAGATGAATCAGCTTTATTTGAGATGAAAGACTGCGACAGCTTGGAAACAAAGCTGATCAGCATCATGTGTGACCAAAGCTGAGGAGAATGATGATCAAAAAATCCTGTTGTATTCTTATCACAGTGAGATGTCAAACTGTGTATATGAGTTGTTTGCTCTGGATCAGACCATACAGCTTGGCCATTTAGAGTTTTTTTGGGCTGGGGTTAAACTACTGGAAACACTGGCAAGTATCATTATCCACATTGTCTTCATCACAGCATGAAACCTCTCCAATGAGAGAAGTCAACTCAGCAGAGGAGAGTTTATTCAACAAGATTAATGGCGACATAATGTGAAATCTCTCTAACAGCTAGAAGGTCAATCAGAATGAGCGTATGCTAAGCAACCCAACTTGGTAGGCTTTAAATTAAATCACCCTGATCACACTTACATCTCTAAGCTCTGCGCCATCAATCACCCGACTAAATCAGGTACGCAGACCAACTCCCTCTATCAGTCCGGGCTCCATCTACCTTTCTTCTCATCCTCCTCCCGTGGATCACTCAGTTAGCCAGCCAGTAAAACACTTTGCATCCTCCCTACCTGTCAACAGGCCACACTCCATCTCCATTTCTCACTCTGTCACTTCCCAGCTCCATCAGCCCCACTCATTAAGCATTGTGAGCCTTGCTTGTCCTATCAATCTTCTGAAGAAAAAGTTAGCTCTTCTCACTTTTTTTTTTTAATTCATTTTTATCCTTTCTCTATCCCTCTCTCTGTCACCCTCCATCTCGGTGTCCTCCAGCTGAATCGCTAACATTTAATTTTACTTCTCATTAGTCACATCCTTGTCCTCTTAATGTGGCTCACACATTGCCACAGTTAGTGATCACTTTTTACAAGCTATTACAAAAAGGAAGAGAGTAAAATTAGCACTGATTTGAGGAACAGATGACTTGATTAGGACGACCACCCAGCTGAGAAAATCTGATTTGATATGCAATGAGCAGTGGGCTTCAGAGTCGCTGACTGAGATGTATTTTGTTTTTGCCCGGCACTGCCCTCGTTTCTTGTTCCTGTTCATCCCAAACAATATGCTTGACTTCTTTTAGAACAGATTTTATTAAGGCAGTTGAATTACAAGAGTTCAATGTTAATCAACAATAAAACAGACTGTGTAATATCACTGCTATATACATTAAGTGGTTAATATGATTTGGGAATTTAAAAAGGATTTAATAATGACTCAAAAAAAAAGATTGCTTGGGGCTATCAATTACCTCTCAAAGAGATAAGTGACGTAAAATAGCTCTGCAGGTCATCAAGCAAGTCATCATGAGACAGCCAGGAGTGTAATGAAAGTCTCTGGGTTAATAAGAGTTTCAGACTAAGCCGGGCAGCGTAGTTCAGTCTCATGCATTACAGGACACTTCTAGATTCAAGATATCGCAGCTTTCTACAACTTGAAAGTTTTCTTTTTTGGTGAAAAAAAAAAATGGGTTCTGTTCTTTAAAAACAGGATGAAAATGTATCATAGCCTCGTTTCCATCAAGCGGTCCGGTTCAGTTCTGTTTGGTACGGTACCCATTAATTGGTGTTTCCACGGTCAAAAGTTGGGAATGGTATCAAAATAAGGGATTGGTACCGTCCTTTTTTGGTACCCTTCTGTTGGGGTGCCAAGGGTACCGATCCGACCCTGAAGGGTCTTTTGTTTGCTGTGTCCCTGTTCTTCTTCTTGAACGTTTAACTTAATTAACAGCGGGCTACACTGTGTTGGGCTGCTATGATGTCACACTATTACATAGCTGACACAGCTATCTCCATCTGGATTACACTCTGCTTACCAAATAAGGGCACGGTTGGCTGTTGAAACGCAAGCAAGTTCAAGGTTTACTGTTCCGAACTGTACTGAACCAAACCGGACTGCTTGGTGGAAACGGGGCTTATGGAAAGTCCTAATGTTTATTCTGAGATGTTAATTTTTTTTTTTTTTTTTTTTATGCTATGATGAAAAGGTTCAAAACAAGATTTCATTTCATGCTAAAATACAATAAATACGGTAAGGATAGAAACAGATTTAATAGTATAGTAGTTTTCACTGTTAGTGGTAGGGTCTGCTGTTGCTGAACTACATTCAAATTAGCCACCTATGCTAACTTTTAAGAGGAAACAATGAGTCTTATTAGCATTAAAGTTTACAACCACATCAGAGCTGTATCAGGTTATTGCTAGAGTGGAGAACAAACAGAACATTTCATGCAGGTTAAAAAAAAAAACCCTCTCTGTTTCCTCAGATGTGGACAAATCGACCTTAACAGAAATCTTTAGGAGTATTCATCTATCAGTCATAACAACATATGACAGCTGAAGTGAATAACATTGATTACCTCATTACAAAAGGCATCTATTGAATGTGTGGGATATGTTTAGCAGCAGGTGAACATTTTGCCCTTGAAGATGATGTGCTGGAATCAGGACAAATGGGCACGGGGAAAAGATGTGGAAGACCTTGACAAGGACCACGTTGTGAAGGCCGGACCCCTGGGCCAGAGCATCTCCAACCATGCAGCTCTTGAGGGGTGTTCCCAGGTTTACAGTGGTCAGTACCTATATCAAAAGTGGCCCAATGAAGGAAAACTGGTTAACCAGTTACTTTCCCTTTCTGCTGTATATCCACTAATCATAACGACATCAAATAAATTATCTAAAAGGTTTCATTTTCCTGTTCATACTTTTTATCTTCAAAAGGCTACACAACAAAGAGGCAACATTGACATCTTCTGGGCGTATTTCTTTGAGGACTTAAAGAGAAGATGTATCTCCAAAACCACAATTTGAAGTTTGGATGAAAAGAAATGTGCTATAATGAACAACCAAGAAAACTACAAAGCAGCATTTATATTTTAACATAAATTCCACCTCTGACCAGGAAAATAGCCAATCATAGTTTAGGGACTTGGTATGTCACCTGGGGTGGCCAATCAGATTTCAAGGGGGCCCAGGTCACCCATTTGGTCACGTCCCTGCATAAGCCAAAGTTTGAGAAGCACTAGTTTAGACAAAGCAAGGTCACCTGTGGGGTTACACCTTGAGCGGAATGGTGAAAAACTAACAAAGTGGAGCTGAATCTGCTCAAATTCCTTGTGCTGCCCTCAGCTGGATGATGAAAGAATGATGATGAATGAATAAATCCAAAGGTTAATCTCAACATTTATTAAATATAAGTGCTGAGTCTGAGAACTCTCATGTCCTTGATCGCCGATGATGTGGAGAGGAGTTTGTTAAAACTTCAATAAAATCATACATCATAGTTTCTTTTTTTTTTTTTTTTAAATGTGTCTTTTTGGAGATTTTTCCTCTTATCACATTGTGAAAAGTCTGATCTAGACCTTGGCGGCTGTAGAAAGAACTCAACTTTAAAAGGTATGTGCACGACCAGGTGAGCTATTACCTGTCAGAAGATCAGAGACACCAATAACACTGATGCATAAAATGCTACAAAGAGGTTTCGAGGGCTACAAGGTCTGCTACATGCACACAAACAAAAGCTGCATGAATCTTATTTCATCAAGTACCACTCAACATCTGGCCATTTATTCGCCATCTGTACGCGGAGTAAACAGTTGTTAGAGCAAATGGGATCTTGTTATGGCTATTGCTGAACACCTGTAAATTGTAATGCAATCCAATGCAATAGACAGACGGTAAATGAGACATTTGTAAAGCCCATTATGCTCGTTATGGCTGAAGTGCATGTTTGCATTGCAGACATTGCAGCTTCATAAATTTAAAAAATTTGTCATTATTTTCTCAATGACCGAAAAACCCAGCACTACAGGTTTTTTGCAAAATTAAACGCAAATGAGTTGCACATCAAGAGACCGGGTCAGGGTGAGCAGCTGCTCTCAAAAAGAACTGACACACAAAAATCAAACCCAAAGAAGGCTTTCTTCTTCTCTTTCTTCTACCTTCAAACTATTCAAAAGAAGTCACAGAGAGGCGTATGAATGATATCACCACAATGTACGACAAGGTTCACATGGAAATTATCAAAGTCCTCCTTCATTCATTGATTCCTGACACTGATAAGACAGCTGCTGAATAAATGCAAAGAGGTTTTTTAATTGTAGTTGAAGACAAGGTACAGGAGATACGAGAGGGCTGAGATTTCTACCGTCCAATCACAACTCTTAAGACTTTAAAGTCTAAATGTCAATAAAGGTTATAGCAAAATCTTGTAAGTGAGTGTATATAAGATGCAATTATACATGAGGCTTGAGAAAGACCTCTGTGCCTCTCAGCCGAGGTTTAATTACAGAGAGCGGGTCTGCCTGTGTTTAAAATAATTAAGAAGACGAGGAGAGGCTCTGTCACTGATGGGGACCAAGATCAGAGCATCAGGCTAACCTGTTGATGAAGTACCTCATCCAAAACACTTGAGCATCTAGTTTTTAATAATGTGATGCAGACAATGGTGTCTTTAAAGATAACAGTGTTTATGAAGATTTTCTAAGGACAAATGAGTCGACACAGTGTCGTCTATGACGCATCACTGCTACTTGTTTACTGTATTTTAACTAATTTTTTATTTCCTATGATAAAAAACATGGGACGTTAAATCAACTCTGATGAAAAGGATAGTATCATTCACAAAAAAATTAAGCAGAAAAAGAGTCAAACTTGAAATAATCCACTCAGACTCTAAATGAGCTGAAAGACGGATGAAGCACGACACATCAATATCATGGAAAAAGAAGTGGTGCGTAAAAAGATAAGTTATTGCTTCCATCCATTTTTTTTGTCCCTCTTCGCTCATCCCTCCCTGCCTTGAATTATTAAATTTTTAATAGAAGCTGTGTAAGTGCCGGCTCTGAAATAGCTCATACTTCTAAAAACAGCCAATGAGGGCACCAAGTTACCAAAACCCTCTGAAAGATTCATGGATTTCTGTAAAACGAAGGCTGATGTATTTCAGGAGACGGAATGGAGACAGAGGGACATGGCTGTTTAAGCAGTCTAGACAGAGGTTTTTTTTTTTTTCACTGAAGATAGTCAAAGACAAAACATACTTAAGAGGAGTTAAAGCTATAAAGAAGTTCCACCATTGAGTTCGAATTGGATACCTGCTGGGTAACAGATGTAAATATTGGCATGCAGTAGGCTACAATAACAGACTTTCTTACATTACACACCCCCTTAATCTAAAGTTGTACCTATAAGCTTGCTAACAACTTACTGCAAGTAAACATCAAGGACAAATAGGCAGATTGGTTTTACCTCAAGCGTCGGCTCTCTTTGAACAGAAGAGAAATGAAAAGGCTAAAGTATTGTGCTGCTTAGGCAAAAAGTAGGATTCATTCCAAACACTGAGTTTTCCAATGTGCTGTTTTCTTAGGTGTATATTAATATCTTAGTCTGCACAAGAAGGGAGAAGCTGATAGTTTATCACTTAAATTGAGACAAAAGTCTAAGGAGTATCTAATGCTATAAAGTGTCAAAAGTCAAAGTGACTTCAGGCAACAATCTTGAGGATCTTATTTTTGCTCTCTTTGTCATCATCTATGATAATACAAGTGAATTATCTGAACGTGCTTTCGATTTGAACCTGTTTTTTTTTTTTTAATTTTTAGGTTTCATTTTCTTAAGTCATCAATCTTTCCTTTTACTTGCAGCTAAGCAGAGGCAGTAAACAGTTGCGTGGTTACTCCTGCCAGCATAGCATCAAACCAAAGCATTGCAGACACGCATGACAGACAAGGACAGGAAGTAGACACGACTCTCTGTGACAGCATGTCAGCTCAGTGTACTGAGGGCTGACTGCAGTGTCACATGTGTCAATGTTGCCTTTAGGATTACTCAAGATGTTTTGCGTCTCTTTATGGCCCTCGGCTTGGCTCGGCACGTAATCTTGAGTTTGTGTTCAGCAGAAAACAAAGGTGATTCCAGGACTGAGGCAACTGGTCTTTTTTCTTTTTTTAACAATTATGACAGAAGCATATTACTGTGCTGAATGATCATATTCCTGTGTTACAAAGTGCAGCAGTATTAAAAATGCACACAAGCAAGACAAGTATACCAATGGCTGTGCATTGTACTGTAGCTGTTTGGATAAATCTTAAAGTAAACTCTATGAAACACGGCTCAATTTGAATTCTTTAGGAAATAAAACATTTTGAATTTGCCTTTCGGGTTGCTGTCTGGAAACGGGATCTTTGCTTGCCTCCTTCGTGGGTGCACCTATTTGCTGTTCACTCATTTGTTTTCAATCAATCTACAACACAAATGTAAAAGGTGCACCTCCCACCTAAAAACAACGACTGCATTAAAATAAAAATAAAAACACAAGAGTTAGCAATTTTTCCGGGCTGTGAGCTTGGGAGTTCTGGCATGAAGTGGGGTGCAAAGCATTTGTGCGCTGAGAAGAAAAGCACTGCATGTCCGTCCTATCTCTATAAAACCAGTCTGTTGAAAATGGCTGCTGTGTGACCAACACTTCTCTGTTGCTTTATACTGTCATTTTTACCCCAGCAGATATGGAGCAAAGAGGATATGGGTACAAGACATGATCCTTTGGGGGCAAAAAATATGATACATTTGGAAAAGGAGAGCCTGTGGCAACAAAACCCCCTTCCTGAAAAGTTGAAAGATTTTCAACTTGAAGCACTCTGAGTGGCCGCACAAAAGAGGCAGAGGCCTGGGGAAAAAGAAGTTGGCGGCTGCGCATTTTTCTCTGAACGGCCACTTGCTGCTACAAACGCTATCTCCTCATTGAAAACTATAGAAACAGGACGCTGGCGCTCGGAAAAGAAAATGCTAGGTGGAGCATGAAGGTATGAATGAAATTAAACTAGGGTTGTTCTTTCAGGCAACTTGACTTTGTCCATAAACAAACCCAACAATAAATTAAAGGTAATGGTTAAAATGATGACCCTAGTCTTAGTCAAATGCTACTGAAATATAGCAACAGCTGGAAAAAACATGGTCTGTAGGTTCTTGCCATACTACATACTAATGGACTATTATACAGGATGCAAACACTAGATCACACTTGAAAAAAGCATTGAGGCACTTGAGCTTTTTATAGAAAAATATTTATTTCAAAAATGCTTCCAGAGATATCTTCCTCAGTTTGTACAGAACTATTTTGGCATTTTAGCATGTTCTAACTGACTTCCTCTCTCTGCCAAGATTCTGCTTTCAGAGCCTTCGAGTTAAACTGCTAACCTGAAGGTCAAAAGCCCAACTTCACCATTTTACAGAGAGGCAACCAAAATAAATACTGGAGGATGATGCTGCTGCTGCTGTTGCTAAGGGTAAATGGATCCTAAATAAACATCTCGGGGAAAACGAGGCAGCATATTCTTTGCTTCCAACTGAAGTGTATCGAAAAATAAACAGTCTCACAGTATTTGCCAAAATCTGCTTTTACTGCAGGCATGTGAGTCGTTCAGTAAAGAGACAGTTCCAGGCGGAGACAAGATACACAGATGCACCTCAAGACTATTTGCAGCTGCATGAGTTGCTCTTTTATTCATTAATGAAGACAGGTATCAGGGAATTCTGCTCAACCAGGGAGAGACATGGAGACACAAGGGGAGACTGAGGGAGGAAACATACCCAGTATGATTAATGGGTGAGAAAAGAATGAGATTAAAAGTAGTCCACCACATAAATGAACAAATCAATGAAGTGAGAATAAAGAATGGGGCGTTTTTGCACCGACAAAGCAGACTTATTCCTCTGATTCTAAATCCAAATTGCTGCTTCTAAAAATAGCCACACTTGCCTGCGGTCATGGGCTGTGAACGCCATCATCATTAGCACCATTGTGGCGTGATTCTCGACAGAGCACACGTTGCATTGTGACTGTGGGAGATGATGGCATGTTGCTAATGTGTCCTGTTTTGTTCACAAGACTCTGACATCCCTCTGGTGGTATTTTAAGTTGTAATCACTCCTGCTTCATTCAGTGCTTAGAACTACCTAACAGCTATAAAGTAAAGGTACCCTGTTTTGTATCTGACATTTAGATCATGTATGAATGATTAAAATTTGCATAGTTCAGCATACTTCCATATGACTTAAAGGTGAAGTCAGTAGCATTGTTCGATGAAGCTTGTAAACACAACATTCATACTCGGCCCCTCCTCGTGGGGTCATCGCCACACTCACTGCAGGACGTAGGTTGTACGTTTACTGCTTGTACCAACACTGCAAGCTACAGCATGTTAGCACAAGCTAACCACCCGTGTTTGGCACCTGCCCTTCCAACAGAAAGCAGGCCAACTCTGCGTCTGCAGGTAGAAGCCAACACAAGGTCCACCCTCGTTTTTGGAACTGAATAGTATCCACTCAAAAACTCACCTGTGCGGTGTCATTGGCTGAGCGGAAATACACCAGCTTCCATCAAAATCTAGGCAGAGGACAGGGTCTCTGCAGACACAGTCACCAAAACACATTTATGGAGACCAATAAGTGATGATAGAATGGCATTGCTTTTGTCTATACTTAATTTTTTTAGACAAAGCTAGCTGTAGCTTGGGAAATAGTTAATAATACAATTTCTGGTTTCTCTTCAGTCCCCAGGCTGCTCTGCCCAAACTCTTTGATTCACAGACTTTCTTGATGGGAAATTGGCTTGTTAGAGTAGTTTGCCTGGTAGCCATTGACAAAGGTGGCATCACCAATGTGGGATTATCTCAAAAAGCAGTCTTTAAAAGCCACTAGTTTCAATCATGGTCCCATTTCTTGTAAAATAGAACATAAATCTGGGTATGCATTAAATGGGGCTGCCCTTGTGACAAGTTCGTACCACTGCAACCTAACAAAAACCCAAAAGCATTGTGTTAGCATCCCCAGAATATACTCCATTAATAACTGAAGCACCATGTTTAAGATATTACTTGAACTAGCTGTTAGTTTAACGTTTTTCGAAACACATGTTCATCCCCAGCTTCACTGCATGATATGGCAAAGCAAAAATGACGTACTTGTTGCCACAGTGGCTTGGTACAATATCTTATTTACTGTAAGGATGCACTTACACGTTTAGTGAAAGAGTTTCAGACCCCCGCATGTATTTTAATGATGAATTATCCTCCTGTGTGTAAAAAGAATCGATGATTCCCAGGTTAGTGCGTGACATCTAACATCTGTTTTAGCCTTTAAAACAGGGTACATACCATATCAAAACATGTTTGATAGCCTCTGTGTGAAATGAAATTAATATTTATGTTACTACTTTTGGGGGTTGTAATTATAGCGCAAATGTAAGTAATGTGGGAAAGGTAATTATCTTTTCTATTCTAAATGATAATCCACCCTTACTGAACTCCCCAAATGGACTTTATGACTACAGTGGCTGGAGTCTTAACAAAAGCTACTTGAAGTTGTCTCACAAGACTAATTTGTTTACTCCTCAGCAAGGTCCTTAGGGCGAGGCTGCCTATGCCAGGATGCCACTTTCTTCTAGGGGCACACACTGTGCCAGATAACTTTATATTTTCTCAACCCCGAAGAACCCGAGACAAATCCAGCTCTGAAACTTTTCTGTGAACTGTGTCCTCTGTACTTACTCTTGTTTTACCATAGAGGTCTTTCAACAAGGTGTTTCCAGCATACATCATTTCAAGACAGTTCCCTTGCCATAAATAATATGCTGTTTGTACAAAACACGACCATGCTGGCAATGATAACTTTGAGAGAACTTTGAACCTAAAACCCATTTTTGTTTCTTGGATTTTAGCAAAGTAATTCAAGTTGCCTCTTTTTTTCCTTTGGATTTTCTGCTTTTATTACTGTATGGTCCTTTAGTCTTTTATTGGGTTAAATATTTGGCTTATATTTTATTGTACTTCACTTCGATCACCTGTTGTTAGATGTGCCTTTTGGTAAATGCAGGTAAATGGTAAATGGTAAATGGACATGGAGCTTGCATAGCACTTTTCTAGTCATCTGATGATTCAAAGTGCTTTTACACCACATGTTACCCATTCACACATTGATGACAGAGGTTGCTATTGCACTTCTGGTGAGATGCCAAACCTCATTTCGTTACTCTATACTTGTATATGTGTAATGACAATGAAGTTGAATCTCATCTCATGTAAGGTGACCATCAGAAGTAACTAATCCCATTCATACACAGCGGGAGCAATTTGGTGTTAAGTGTCCTGCTTAAGGACACATTTGACATGTTGCTGCACGAGCTGGGGATTGAACCCCCAACCTTCTGGTTGGGAGACAACAGACTCACAGCTAACTGAGCCACAGCCGCCCCTAATGAAGTTATAAGTATTGGATTGGATCGGATCTACAAATGTAACATTGGCAGTGTTTTCCATTCATTGATTAGTTTTTTATGATCAATTTGGCCGTAATCTACATTTGACAAATAACAGGGGGCGAAGTGTAAATCAGATTATTGGGAAACAAAACCATCCCCCTTCTTATTTGAGAGATTTCGTACCAGGAATCAGTCCAGGAACTCAAACGGCAGAGCCAGAACTACCCTAGATTACGTAGAATAATACACTGACTCATTGGAAAGGCACAAAAAGGACTCAACATTTTCTCAAATACCACTACAATATATAAATGAAAAATTAATGAATGCATGAATAAAAACCCAGCAGGATCATAGATAAGCTTAGAAAAAGGAAATGGAGTAAAGACCATCTGCCTTATTTTGCTGGGAGAAGAAAACCAGCCAAGGTCTATTTTGTCAGTTTCAAACACTCCAGTCAATAAAAACCTGGAACATTGATAGTGTGCCACCTGACATTTGTGTGTTGATGCTTGAGATGCCCCACGTTCCCAGTGCTATTAGCCCAGGGTGATAGTTTATATAGAGGATTTTAATTACACCGAAACAAGAGGGAAAGCAACGACTAAGGTATCAATAGAACAAAAAGTCTGCACATAACTAAGTCTGCAAAGTCTCTTATGTTATTTGACCTTCAATATATGTATCAGTATGCAGTAATGTAGGAATACTGAAGTTGACAACTCTACCGACCTATTTCTATGATGTGCTGAGAAATTTCAAAGCTGCAGGTTAGGGCCAGGTTAGTGAAACAGCGATTCAAAAAGCCTCCTTATTCATGGTTTTGACTGTTTGGTTTAATGTCATGCTTTATGTTTTCTGTGGATCTGCAATTGTTTTTTTAAATTTTCAACTTGTATTATGATCGATCTCTTCTTGTTTATTTAATACATAGTTACTGTGACTCATAACTCACGGACGGGTAATAAACAGTACAGCAGTTACACCATCCTCTCTTATGGACAAACATCTGCTGGGTACGTTTTGAGATGACGTTGAGTTTGTAATGGTAAATGGACTTGAGTTGTATAGCGCTTTTCTAGTTTTCTGACTGCTCAAAGCACTCTTACACCGCATGTAACACCTACCCATTCACATACTGATGGCATCATGGATCCAATTCATACAGATGCATACTCCACGGAAGAAGCAGCGGGAGCACTTTGGGGTTAAGTGTCATGCCCAAGGACACATCAGACATGTTGCTGCAGGAGCTGGGAATCAAACCCCCAACCTTCCAGTTGAGAGATGCAGACTCTACCAACTAAGCCACCTTGCCAGCTTGTAAACTGCAAATACAAGTGATCAGCTGGATATGAGCACAATCAGCAATATTTGGTAATGGTGGCATAAGGTTGTCTAAATGTTCAATACTTTGATACTTTTAAATTCAATACCACACGTTTAAAAACAATCCGTTGTTTTATTAATCAATAGTATTGAAAAGTACAAGAGCTTGAAAAAAAAAGGACATTTTCCTCATGTGAAAGGTGCATAGCAGAGGAATGAGTCCATTAGGAAAGCATAGGGACACCCCTGCACACTGTCTTAATTGCACAAAATTACACAAATGTTGCCAATGTTTTTGTGTAAATGAGACAGTGTACAGGAGTTCACCTTCATTTTTTGGTAATAAAAACTAAATAAATGATCCAATATTGGATTCCTAAAACCTCTATTTTTGTTGCCTTGGTATATTATTATCATTTGATTTTTACTTGAATTGTATCCATGTCAAAATTTGGGTATTGTGACAACAGTAGTGATTTAGCAGCCCTTCATTTTTTTTACAGAAACATTACAGGTTATACTCTTAACCAAAAATACCTTCCACAAATACATACAAATTAATAATAACTAATTCACAAGTGCAGCAACCAAAATTCATTAGCAATAGCTAATATAATATAATATATATAATAATAATCAAATAATATATATGACTTTTGACATTCACACTCGAGCTTGTTACATGTGCACAAACTGTCCATTATATGAATTGGCACATAAAGTTAAACTTCTATTGTGCGACTGTAGAAATATCTGGGTGGAATGTCAACTGACACTGTACTTGTATGTTGTTTTATGAAACACAACTAAAGCTCACAAATAATGTGCTCACACCGTTATTGTCAGGCACAACCTGAGTGCTCACCCTGCAGATCAAGACATACCGCTAACAATGGTCAACAAAGTTTCCTTGGAAAACCCCCACTGATGGAAGTCAGCCAGAAGTCAGATCTACATATCAGTTGTCTGACATGCACGGCTACTCGAATACAAACAAGTTCAAAATCGCTCTTGCTTTGTTCTCTCACATGAACACACACTCAGCATCACCAACAAACACAAGGTAACTAGAAAGCTAAATAATTACACAATATGGAAGAGGGAAGATATATTAAACAGGCATGCCTGCGGTTGCTATGGTGCTTTCAGATGCTGTATGCCAATCATCAAATAAAAGCCACTGAGTTGGAGAATCGTCCGGAAACTCTGCTTTTACTGTTCGAGACTTTGCAGACGTATAACCAAAATTCCTAACATGTCCTGGTTGGGAGCAACTGATCAAGCTGTGTCCAGGCCTCGTTTCCACCTGTACATTGCACAGCAAACAACGCATGATCAAGTTGTAAATTGACCAGACTTCAAAATCAGTCATGCAACTCAGAAATGAGGTCAGACCCAACTAGAAGACTGACATATGTCAGCAGCCATGACTATCAGAGTAAATGTTTTAAGGCAGGTGTGATGATGGCCAAGCAGCATGGCTCTGTTGTGCTGATACCACCACTTATATCCAACACATTTCAATGCTTTGATTTTACCATACAGAGGTACAGAAATATCATTTTTTCAATAGGGTTGGTGTGAATGATACCATGGATCCTGCTAGAACGAGAAGATAACTGGGTGAGTATTGGTGGTGGTAACTCATTAGCACTCTGCCTCTTTGCTGTCAGATGGAGGATGTTTTGCACCTTCTGCTGCCTGTCAGCTCTGAACTTGTCAAAAAGCAAACTGTCATACTGATCCAGCGTTATTTGCTTAACTGTCATAAGCTATTTCTGGCTCCTTTTTTAATCAAAAAATAATGTTTGAGGAAACATTCACTTCATTCCAATTAGGGTAATGATGAAAAACTATAAAATGATGTTTGACTTTTTAACTTTTACAATTTACAGTTTCTTTTAATCTTTCTCTAAACAGCCCTGCATATATTAAAGTCTTAGCTTTCAAGTGATTAGCTTTTTCTTTTCTTTTTTTTTAGAGCTGACAGATGCAGTTTCTATCTGCACCTTAATGTAAGTGATGGCGTTGTCGCCATGGGAACATGATCACCAGATTAATCTAGTTACCTTGATTAAATGATGCAACAAACCTGCAGCTATGGGGAGGAGTATGATGGCATTAAGTGGAAAAGTTGATTACATTTTATAGTGATGTCAACAAGAATCAGAGTATTAGCTGTCTCTTGGAAAGAGCTTCTCTGGACTTTCCAATCACTTACTAAACTGGATTTGATGCTGTTAAGGACTGAATTCTGTAACAATGCATCGTTTTGTGTGTTGAGTAGATGTAAGTTTAAACTACCATTTTTTTTTCATTTATGCCTTTTTATTTAGAGATAGGACAGTGGATATATTCATAAATTGGAGAAAGAGAGAGAGTGGGAAATGTCATGTGTCAAGTGCCATAGGTTGGACTCAAGCCCAGGCTGCCCGCTTTGAGGACTACAGCCTCCTTACATGGGGCGTGCACACTAACCACTAGACTACCGGCGCCTCGACATTGTTTGCTTTTTGTTGTTGCTGACATTGAAAAGTTATACAAATTTCCCAAAACAACAATATTCTCCAAAAAGAATTATGTCAGTTTGGGACGTAATATTTATCATAAAAAAATCATAAAACAAGTAAATAAATATTGTAACAAAATGTTGCACTTTTTCTCCACACCCTTGCATCAGTGTAGTCTTGTGATCAGTCACAAGCAGTCAAAACAGTGTTTAGTTGAGCCTTCCCAATGATTTGCTTACTACTCTTTAGCCAGTGTACGTTCTTGCCGTTGAATGCAAAAAATAATTAGTAAGCAACAGTTTGGGAAAAAGGATGAAAACTGCTTTTCTTGCAGCTGTGAGTAAATTCCCAAGAGCAGCATCTTCCTGCAGCACCCATTACTGCTTGTTACATCACTGCAGTGTTTTCCAGGTGAAAAGGTCTCCCCCCTCCTTTACCCTATGGTATAGCTAGGGACAATGGTTTGTTGATAACAAACAAACCAGTAAGCAGAAAGTGACAGGTTCATGGTCTGAAAACATACAGGGGGTAGCTCTAGATGCTTTGACCTGAGATGCTACAGTAAGTCCAAATGTAAAAAATGCTGTCAGTCGTCTCAGAAGAACGTCCAGTTATTGACTTATATATATTAAAATCACTCTTAACACGCCTCACACCACAGGAGAATCTGGCAAGAGAATCTTAAAATACGTCAGATAGTCGGGCCTTTGCTGACTTTGGTCGGAAGGAGGGAATCTTCCCATCAAAATCGGCCAGATTATCTTGTGGTTTGTACCCCGCTTTAAGTGATCAGTCCAGAAATATGGACATTTTGTATGACTTAACACCTTACATATAGTATTCTTGTCAAAGGGAATCACTGTCCAATTTCAAAAGCGGATTTTTTGGGGACAATTGTAAACACAATAAACACAAGATGAACTAATCTCAGGCCTTACACACACTGTAAATAAAATGCCAACACACGACAGTGCATCAATCAAACTTTCTTTGATGTAGTTTCAGGTATTACCGGTAGTATAGGAAATGCTTTTATTCAGAGATTATAGATTATTCAATGATGACCCTGTGTTTGTTGCTAGAAGGGCTTGTTCAGTTGTTTCTCTATTGCCACATCAGCCATGGCTCATAGATATCATCACTCATGGATATTGTATTTTTCCTAAGCAATGTCAGACTCCTGTATTGATCTATCTGCTTGCATTTCAGTGTTGCAGGACATCAGTCAAAGAAGAGCACCAGCAGCTATACTCTTATTGTCTAGCAGTTATGTCATCACCTTTCCCAGGGCGGACATGTAAATCAGCATCACCGTTTATGTGCGTCTCCACAGACGCATTAGTAAAGCTCGAGCACAGTAGAGCTGTCAGTTTTTGAGAAGACAGAAGTTAAGATACTACCATGGGGCCAATGCTTTATCCCCAGTTCCATGCTTATGTGGGCCCATCATTACATTTAGCTCCCCATCTTCCAGAGGAATTACAACTAAGACTTAAAGCACACCTGAAAAATAACCCCTCTGTCTTGCTCACCTTCACTCCTTCTTTCCATGACTCTCCTTTCGCCCAAGATGAGTCAGTAAGCACAATCTCCCCCCCCCCCCCCCCCCCCCAAAAAAAAAAAAAATCTCATTAGGCCAAACCACAGCCGGCCTGTGCTGTTGCATTATTCATGTGTTTTGTCCCAAGCACTCTCCAAAAATGGGTGAATAATTCCAACAGATGTTTAAAAATGCACAGCAAGAGAAGCAGGCCCATCACATCCAAGCATACCTTTATGTAAACTAACAATACTGTTTCCAGGCTCCCAAGAACTTGCGGTAACTCATCCACGAGGAGTGACACAGCATTGTGCATGTTCAACAATGCAATCTCTTTTCCTTGTATCTCAATGACACCTTTCTTGATTTAAAAGAAAGGATGAATCCAGTGAATCAGAAGTCCCAAAAATTCACAATAAATAAAAGCATGTAATATGTTATCGCAATGAATTGCAGTATTCACCATATGAGGTTATATTAAAGGTTAAAAGTCACAGGTGACTCATCTCAGACTGTAGATATTTCAGTGGGGCTCATTAGCTTGCAAACATTAGCATTTTATTTATGCATGGGATTCTAATCCATCTCACACTTTATGTGTTCTTAACACTCCCTGCAGAGCCATTCATTCTCCATCAGGACAGCTTAAAAGATCTGCATAATTCTTCAACTTCACCTGTCAAATGTCAAACAGACGTGGAGAACTCGTCCTTGTGTACAGATAAAGATGTTGGGTATGGGTGACAGGTGTCAGTCAAGTAGTTTTTTTGGCTTTAAAATATGGATTTACTGAAGGTCTCACAGCTTCTGGCTTTGTTTTGGTTGTCTGACCAGGATGATATCTTGTGTGCTTAATCATTAACCTGACTTTGACCTGGCTGAGTTTCCTGAGTCTTACCACCGTCTACTTCAGTGTTTCAAATGGGGGTACGCGTACCAGGTAAGTGGCTGAAAAAAATTCTGAAAGGGGGTACACTTTCAGAACTTAATTCTTGATTATAACAATCAAGAAAACGCACACATTCAAACCAAATGGGGCAGTTAAGAGTTGAGCAACAAAACAAAGAAAAACATCACTGCACACTGCAGGGCTCCAATATTCCAGAAATTATGTCCCCAGGTGACAGTTTGTGAGACATCTTCAAGGCTTTATTCTACCTTTACAAGGCAACGCTATCTATGGGTTAGCTATGTTTCTACAGTTTCATTTTTAAATCTTTCAGCTCTCTAGATGAAGTTGGGTTCCAGACCGTTACATTTGGTCCTGTCCTTCTGATGGGTCCATGACTCATACTGATCAAGTTGTACTCACTGACATCTAGCACCTTTGGAAAATATTTCAATCAATAGGAGCTTTGTAGGTAGGATTAAGATTAGAGACAATTTTCCTATTGAGTGTTACAAAATTCAACTGTAATCTTTGTCAAAATATGTTTTGCTCCTTACATTTACGACTGAACTTTCCTGGACGACTGAAAATCAAAATGGGTTAGACACTTGCTGCTCACATTACAAAATAAATCACCAAGTAATAAAGTGAGAGAAAAATGTGAGCATGTCTGATCAGGCTAATCCGGACACCAGAGCTGCTGAGACACATTTGTTTGGTAAACATATTTTTCTTTCCTAAAGTGATCAGTCCAGAGTTGGTTTTAAAGCATATGTCCTTAACTGCCAACCAACCTGCCAAGGGACTACGGATGGAAATTAGCCTGAGGCTACAATGTGGCATATTTACATGTTTATGTTTATGAATGTGCACTGTCCCTATTTTAAATAAATAAATAGTAATAAAAAGTACAAACCAAACTAACAGCTGGATTGCTTTAGCCAAACGGTGGTATGGGTGTCAGTTGTAGAAATAAATCCTATGATCTCGGCGCTAAAACCTCTGATACAAAACTAATTTATTGAAATTGCTAATATTTCAAATGTTTTTCAGAGATATGGTATTTCCTGTATTCACTCTACAGTCGTGACACAGCAAGGGAAAAAACAAGGAATTACATACCTCTTGCCACTGCTACATTTCATGCCAATGGACTGTTGTGTGAGTAACTAAAGATGCAATATCATCTCATGACTCCTATTTTACCTTCACATGAGACATATGCTGCAGGCAAGCCCAGAGGAAGGCAGGAGATTCCACAGCTGTTGCTGTTAAAATATGCAAATTGGTAAAAATATGGTTGCGACTAAATATAGCCAGTCATTAAAGTTTTAGTGTTGCATTAAGTTGGAGTATAACGCAATAATGGCCCCACTGAGTCACAACCTCCGGATGATTTAACCAACCGGTGAATGTGATGGCTGAGGATGCAAAGAAAGAGAGGAATGCATGAATAAATATGCGTGCATCAATCTTAAAATGATGTCACAGCGAGGTGTTGTATGGCTTTGTCTAAGTTTTATGGCTTTTGGCAGAGCAGAGGCTTCTTATTAACTCAAGTCACTTGATTAGTATCAAGCATCGCAGGATGTTCTATATACGCCAGTGAGCACACTGTATCTAACTAGACAGCTTGGACAGATTAAATGTGCGTTCAGCTTAATTTCATTGCTGTAATTTGCATGCAGTATGGAATTACCCACACTATTTAATTCAATGTTTCAGTCACTTGACATAGTGGAGCATGGCGAGGCACGTCTCCACAGCCTCTCTATCAAAAGTACAATGGAGATATTGGAGTCATTGGAGAGGCAAGATAAGCATACAGAAAACTATTAAACTAAACTATTATAGAAAAAGATAAGTAAATAAGATACTTGGATAAAAAATGAAATAATTACGTCTCTGTAAAGATGTATTAATTTATACCTTCTATAAGGTCATCATTTCTTTATCCTTACATTTACCCTTCATCAGTTTCTTTTGCTTCTCTTTAAAGGTTTACTATGCAATCTTCAGAGCACATTTTTTAGATCAAAACAACGCCCTCTTCAGACACTCTTCCTTCATCCCTCAGCTCCCCTCTCCCCTCCTGTATCAACACTCCCCCCTCCCTTTCTGTCCCGTTACACAAGCAGGGTTCTGTAATGCAGCGACAGCAGCAGGAAAGTGCTCATAAATAAACTTAAGATTCTGAAATCAAAGTTGACGTGGTTGTTATATGTTTTTCTTATGAGGTCAAAGAAAGCCTTTTCATCGGTTTGGAAAGTCTGATGGTTCTCCTTCAGTTTTATTTTTGCATCATTGTGCCACTAGAAACGGCATTCCTGAGTGGGCGGGGCCGTCTCTCTTCCCCCACTTGGTGGAAGGGGTAACACTTGAGTTTGAGTCTTTGAGCGAATCATAAATAAGCTGAAGAAAGCGTCGCCCCGTCCATTATGAACACAGAGCTGATAACAACAAATACAGAGGGAGTTTGACTTCCTTCTCTTTTTATTTCATTACACGAAATATTATTTATTTATATATGGTATATTTCATTTTTGGTTTTTTTTAAGATTTATTTTGGGGCTTTTTATGCCTTTATTCTAGAGACAGGACATTGGGTAAAGTCAAAAATTAGGGAGAGAGAGAGAGAGAGAGAGAAGAATGCCATGCGGGAAAGGAGCCACAGGTCAGATTTGAACCCAGGCAGCCCGCTCTCGAGGTCTAAGTCTCACCGCTAGACAACCGGCTTAACGATTTGTTTTTTGTTTGATATTACTATTCAGAATGTCACATTATACCTTTAAAGGTGCTACAGTCAATTTTCTTTCAATCGTGAGACCTCCTGTCCAAGCATTTAATGACATTAGATCATAAAAAAAGTTTATACAATACATAGTTCTTAAACCCAAGATTTTAAAATGAAACTGGAACAAATGTATGGTTAATCTGCAAACGTTATTTGTCTTTCCTTTTTCACATTTGTATATTCATTCCAGTCCATTAAGTGGAAGAGCTCTCCCTCCCTGAGCGTGCAGTGAGAGTGGAGACAAACCCAGACTGGCAGATGGGTAGAGGGCACCCAGTAAACAGACACACAGGTCAGAATGACATTAAAACGTCTTTCACTAGTCAACATTCAAACACACATGCTCTCACACACAACCCTGACGACTTTCTGAAATACGTTTCGTTCTTTTGGTATGATTGCATATTAGAAAACAGATACTTGTCTAATTGTCAGGTTGAGTGGTGGGAGTAAGTGAGCAGAGTCTGACACATACATACATTACTGTCAGTGCTCTGGTGGGCTCAGCTGGCAGCGGTAAAGACGCCCAGGAAACTGTCAGCGGCATGTTCAAACTGACCTCGGACCAGTGACACACAGCAGACCAGGACATCCCGCAGTCTGCCCGAGCATGAATCAGCCAACTGCCTGTGACGTTGGGACACGGTCTGACGGAAAAGGAACCCCTCTCTCTAAGCACAGCTCAACATTCACATCACACACGATACCAGGGGAGGGAGATCTCTGCCAATATTACTTTAAAAATAATGATAACGGTAATAATACTGAAACACCCAACTTTGAAAGCTGTTCCTTAGGTCTTTAATGGCCTCCTATCTAGTAAGCCCTCTGTTTGATTTCATGCAGGATACTTCAAATGTCCTAACACACACCAAAAATAAATATAAGTAAAGAAAAAAAAGACAAATAAAGAAAAAAAAGACAAGTAAAGACTGGTTGGGGACTTCAGACCTGGTTAAATTAAATTCCTATGCAATGTGACCTTTTAGTGGATGCCAAAGTGACCAAAAATGGAGGAAGCAGTCATAGCATATTGGATGGGTTAAACTATTTACTTTGGTTTAACCTTCTTCTGTCAGGTAATGAGAACTGCTCAACAAAAGTTCTGTTTTCAGGCAGGTGAGATGAAAGTAGATATGAACTATAACTATTTTTTTTAAGAAAGTAGTTTAGTCTTAATAAAAGAAGAGGAAAAAGAAAACTTTACTGTATTTGCTATGAGTGATTATTGGTGAAGGAAAATGAGTATGCTTTGTTCTTAAACACTTTAGTGGTAAAAATAATCGTGTCATATCATACCGTGCGACACGATCAAGGGGAACCCGATTAAAACCTGAGAAAAACATTGGCAATGGACAGAGTGTGTGACTGTAACGCCTACTAAAATAGCAGACATGGGTAGATGCTCTATGGAAATAGTTAAATTTAACTAAGAAATATCAGAGACAATTCTGTCTGTCAATGAGACGACAGGATATGCTTGTTTTTCTCATGGTGGTTCAATCAAACTTTCCTGATGCCTCTATTGAAGTCAGGGACATTTCTTACACTGACGCCGCTTCAAGTTTATATTAGCGGAGGACGAAGCATAATGCAGCAGTTTCAATAGGTGCACAGAGATTGTATCGGTCGCAGGCAAACAGTCTGTCGTCATGCACCAATCACAGGGAATAATCGTCACCCATCCGTTTCTACTTGCTTGAGGTGAAATATTTCTCATTATTTCCTGCTGGGTTCTCAAATCAGCTCACACAGACTTTCTGCAAAAAAAAAGAAAACACTAAGGGGGTGGGAGGAGAAACTCTGGATGAAGTCAGGGTGAAAAATGCGGCTGTTAGCACTCACATGCAGCTCACCCTGAAAATATCAGGACTCTATCAGGAGTTTTGTGCAATTGTGAAAGAGCTAATTGTGGCTATCAAAACACTTACCTTCTTTGCCAAACCTGGGTGACATTACCTCCATCTCCTGTAGGGAATATGATGACTAAGGCTTCTCTAACCCAGTACATTTTATCCAAACTATCCCTTTAAGTTTATCAGACAAATAAAACGAACAAGTTCTCGTTTGGTTTTAGAGGCTGATATTTTGGGGAAATTACTTTCAGTCTAACTGTAAAGAAAGCACAGATTCTAATGAGCTGCAATCTGTAGAGCTCACAAATTGAGTGTGTGTTTGTGTGTGCGCGTTTGTGTGCCTCCACCTGTTATGCGACCGTGTCCTGCTCACACCAGACTGTCTGAATCACGCTCGGGCAAGAAGGCAGAACTAAGGCCCTTCTGCTTTCATTTATAATTCAGAGCAGCGCCACATACCATTTGTCTCCTGCAGAATTACAATTTCATATCTCCTGGGGAATTGCTTTTTTTTTTTTTTTTTTTTTTTTTCCCCGAAACGGAAAATATGCAGGTGCGCACTCTTCAAGGTTTCAGGTGTTCTAGTGTAAGAGCTCTTTAGGTAATAAAGCAGTATCATGTTATGAAATGTAAGATACCGTTTGAAAGCTGTGAGAAATATTTTCCGCACATACTGTAAGGCTTGTGAGCGTCGAAGACATCCATCAATGAAGAAATCAATAAATCTTCCGTGCTTCTCCTGCATCTAATCTTCTCTCTCTGTTCAACGCACACTGGTCCCTCAAGAAAGTACATGAGGTCTCTCTATATACACGACATACTGTTAGGAATGTACTTGGCTTAATACAGTGAACACATAAAAGGCCTTAAAGCAGTCAGGCCCTTGGCTGCAAGTCTTTCTCTCTCCTTCTTCTCCTACCTTTCCTGTCTCTCCTCAACATTTCCTCCCAAACAAAGTTAAAACGTGTCCAAAGCATGATGAAATAAGAAAGCTCAAAAGAACTTGTATCCACAGTACAATGCACAAATAGTAAAAAGACTTGAAATAAACCCCTTGAGGACTGAGAAAAATCTTAAAACATCATAATTATCTGCCGAAGAAAGGTTATCGTTACCTTCGGGGAAAAAATAGTAAAACTGAATTTTCTTCATGAAACAAATACTCTTAATTTGAAAGACAGAGTGTCCTTGTTGCAATGTTGATGGCTTCTCATAACTCTCTCCCCTGAAGTCTGAAATACACTTTTCAGACACTGTAAAACCGCCTTGGCTGGTCCTTAATTAGCGATAACAAAGCAGCACGCTGGTTCAGGCTGAGGAGGTTTCTCCTTCCAATCAGTTGCCTTACAAAGTTCCTCTATTGTGACCGTTTCGAGTTCAGACTGAGACTCGGCTCCTGGATTCAAACATTACCACAATGGACCCTGTTTCACTCGGAGAAAAAAGGACCCCCAAAGCTCCCCGCAGGATGTCTCTATTGTGTGTCTGCATTTCTGAAAAGAATGTCACAGCGCTTTCCCATCAAATCCAAGAGTGAAACATTTTCCTACAAAAGGAATGCAAAGTCTGAGGAACTACAAGGTGCTCTTGAAAATGAAAGACGTATAAACGCAACAAAGAAGTTCCTCCGACAGGCAAAATAGAAGAGTTTATTTAACATATATTAAAGGGGTTATGTTGGTTGTAAAGTATTCACGACTACATAGACAACTTTAAAAAAGTTAAGGCTAATCATCTGTGTGATGGAGACAATGTACAAGAGTTTTTCATTTGGGGTGCCCAGGACTCGCTGTGGTATCAAGACAGGTATTTATATCTTTTCGGTTTCCACTTGTAACTAGGGCTGTCAAATAATAAAACTTTTTCAATGGCTATTAAAAGCTGATTAATCACATTGTCAATCACATGTTTGAAATTCCACTATTTTGCATTCCAAAAACGATTTTATCCTTTTATTTTGTATCTTTTACTCTCTTAAGCTAAGGGAAATGTACTTCCTGTTTGGATGCAAACCTGCTTTAATTTTGGGTTAAAACATTAATTCAACAAAGGAGAAAATGTGTTAGGAATGTAAAAACTAAACAGCTAAAGAAGACGGTAGTAACATGAAATACTCATGTCATGAGGTGGATATTACTTTCGACCTGTCCACTGAGATGTCCCAGAGGAAAAGTTCATTTTTCATCCCTGTGTCTACATGGAGATGCTGCTGCAGTGGCTAAGCTATGGTGCACCTCCAGGGACAAATAGCATGTGATCAATGTGATTCAATTTAGACCTTAATAGCATCGCAAATAACAATATTATGGCCAGACCGACATCTGATTTTTGGGGCCGATACCGATATCAGGGAGCAAAACAATCTGACACCAATATATCAGCCAATAACTTTCTTGGTTCTATCATCGATCTTTAGAGAGAGATAGATATACAAAAACATTAATTATTTTTATCCCTAAAATGCAGTTATTAAACAAATGTATATACTGGAGACAAGATGGTCCCTCACATGCATCACCGCTTTACACTCTGGAGAGTGATGATGCTTGTTTTAATCCATATGACACGCTCTGCTGGTGGAAGAGAACTGCTAGTGTAATACAATAAAACTCAGATGAAATGCTGTTTGACTGGTGAATAAATCTAGTAACATCGGCATATATTTGAGATAAAATTAGCCGATGCTGAAAGTCAGTGGATATTATCGGCTGGCTGATTAATCGGTAGGGCTCTACTTGTAAAGGATCACAGATTAGAATTCTAATATCATGACAACCCTGGTATTAAATAATCTAATTAAGACCTAAGTAGAAAATACATTTTGGGGGGGTTTAAAAAATACCCCCTTTGGCGTATTTTTTAGATTCACTGATTTGAGGATGTTAAGTAATTGTTTCAAAGTACAGTGCCTGTTTCAAAGTACCATTGAGTGGCAGTTTTAAGCTGTCCTTTACAGTCTGTTTGAGGATCTATTTTATCTATTAGGTTAAACTGGCATAAAAACACTTGAATGGAGCAATGCATGACCAGCACAGGCCTGTGGACATTAACCTGCAAGTATGACCGCAGCCTGCTGGTTCTAGAACAGATATTAGCCACACTCCACAAAACCACTTTGACACTGTTAAGCTGCAGACGCTGTGATCCCGTGTTTAGCAGTGTTTAATAAATTGTGATGATTTTGTCCGTTTTCTGAATGTATTTTTACTTTAGACCAGTCCGCTTGTCTGAAATAAATTTGCGTTTAATCGACAGGGGAACTAGTCTCCAGAAACATCTGTAGACTAACAGACTTAAATTCAAAATGTCCAGTATATACACCAATGAGATGCTGTTCGAACCACATTAGAAGGTGAAAAACACAATAAAATAAAAGGAGAGACAGCTAAATAACAGAGAAGTAAGCACATCATTAATTCCTCAAAGTCTATGTAACAGAGAAGGAGTAAACAGGAAAGATTGATTGTTTACAGAAACAGTGCACAATAATGTCCAGTGAGCTGCAAGAACTCCACCATGTGTGTGTTCATGTATGTGTACGTATGTGTGTGTGTGTGTGTGTGTGTGTGTGTCTAAAGTTGTCTCATCTGCTGCACAGAGCTTTGTGGCAGCCTGGCCTGGACTCATTGGTCAACCTGTCATCACTGGTTCTGACTCACCGCTTAACCTTTATGAGCATACGCCGCTATTTAGTACAACACCGACCCCCGTGGGGAGACAGAAACAGATAAATGGATGGGGCTGCAGCATGCAAATGGTATTTTATTAAAGGAAGCTGCCTAAAACATCTTGACTGCATTGTATGAAACATCATATCTCTCCTATACTGTTACAATGCAAAGTTGCAGTTTTAATTAAAAAAAAATACTATATACTAAATTTAAATACATACTCCTTAATTTATATTTAATGATCACACACACCAGAGAGAAAAACGATTCCAGTCGTCTATTACAGCAAGGCTTATGATACTCTAATGTAGAAATTGGAGTAAGTGGTAGTCTCATTGGTCAAATGGATTCACAGAAGACGAATAGTGTACTTAATGCCAAGAATCCAAATAAATCTAAAATGTTAATGGACTCTGGATTATTAAAACAATTCTCCCAATCCATGTCAGCTGTAGTCGCTCCAAAGAACATGATACAGCTGAGGCATATATTTAAGAACTCAGATTTTTTAAGAACTTTAGGTGTGAGTTACTTTGTTACTTTTTATTTCTATATAAGGAAAACGACCAAACTGTCCTGAAAATTTAGCACTTATACTGGCAGGGTTGGTATAAACTTTGCCTGAAATAAAAATACAAAAAAACAGTAAAAATGTTAGTGTGAGTCAGCAGAACAACAGAAGCCCTTCCCTGCTGTCTCATACTCACAAGATTTAAAAGAACAGCCACCTGTTACAAGTAGCTGTTGCTTCCTCTTGTGATCGCTGCATTCGAGAAAAACACTGTGGTATTATGTTTGCAGACAAAACCAGCAGTGAAAATAGACCAGCATGTAGGATCCTCGTTGCTAATTACTGTGCTAGCCGCACCATGATTGTCTTTAAATACCAGGTGGGCAGAACAATGGCACGTCCAGACAAAGGAGGAGAACAAAAGGCCAGCCCCTGTTTGATAAAAGGAGGACATAAAGTGACTCGCCACCGAGAACAAGTTATGTGTGTGTCTGTGTTTTTGTATTTAGATTATCCTAAAAAGGTCACTAACAAGAGTTGTGACATATTGTCTTGTGCTCAAACTTTGGACAACAATGCAACAGTCACTGCATCTCTTTGTGAGGCATTCACTTCATGATGCTTTATGGCCAAAATTCATGCTATTTGTATTATAACTAGTAGATCACAGATTATTGATCAAGATACTCCATCATATTGGCGGATCAAATCAAGCAGCATCCTGGTTTGGCAAATATCTGTCAACCAGAACGCAATGCGGGCAAATAGCAGGATCCACCTCTTCCTTTTTAGAGATCTCAAAGGGGGTGCCCCAAGGTTCGATATTAGGACCTATATTTTTTTTCCATTTATATCAATCTGTGGGAAAATGTGTCGAATGCCATGTATCATGTTTTGTGTGATAACATCATCATCTATCGTTTTTCCATTTCTGTTTCACAAGCTTTTGAGTTTTTGTAGTCAGCATTCAATGTTGTCCAGTCTCGTCTGAAGGACCTAAAATTGGCTCTAAGCACTGAAGTTGTTGTTTTCTTATTTATGTGAAGTACCAACTAATGTCCCATTGATTTTAACTTCCCAAGGAAATCAAATCGAGCTTGTCAAAAGGTACAAGTAGTTGGGTTTTCTGATTGACTGTGAGCTGTCTTTTAAAGCACATATTGCCGAGTTGGCCTTTAAACTCAAGGTGAAGTTAGGATTTTATTAGAGAAATAAATCCTGCTTTTCCCTCAGAGCAAGGAAACTTCTTGTGTCATCAACCTTTATTCCTTTGTAGGATTATGGAGATGTGCTGCATATGGGTGCCTCGGCCAAATGTGTACAATCAATGGACACCGTGTATCACTGTGCGTTGAGATTTGTTACTGGTTGTCCCTCTGACCTGTATACACAATCTGAATGGCCATCCTTGAAGGTGCCCAGGTATATACACTGATATACACTGAGTCTTATTTATAAAGCTCTTCTTGGTTTAGTTCCTTCTTGTTAATGTGCGTACCTCCAAAGAACCAGATGCATTGCTTTCCGTTGACATTTTTTAAACTGTCTGTTCCTCGTGTCCACACTGAGCTCTGGAGAAGAGCGTTTAGTTTTGCTGTCCCTTCTGCATGGAACTTTCTCCAAAATGGCTTGAAACTGGCAGATGTCATTTCACTTGAAGCCTTATCAAAAGACAAAAAATGCTAGATCATTGGACAGTGCCTGTGTTTTTGAATTGTAATCTGTCATCATGACTGCACTCTATCTGCACAACGATTTAAACATTGTAATTGTCATGCCCACATCCTTAGTATAAATACTGCATCACTGCAAAAACTTTTTGTATCTATGAAGGGGGCAAATATTGACTCCACATGTCTGATTTGGACACCTAACCCAGAATTGCTCCTGCTGCTTACTCCTTATCCATTTTTGTTCATGGATGGATAATCTAAAAGAAGTTTCTGCACCAACATGTCAATATGAAGCACCATTCTTTTAAACTGGGCCTACAATATTGGGTTAGAATTTTTCCATGTGTGACCTCAGCAAACGGCATATATGAGACCTGCCGATCGATTCATCCAGGAATACAGACCAATTATTTCTCCAAGTTCAGCAACTTTCAGGAGACTTCATTTAATTACGCCTAGCAGTCAGTGGTCCGTCACATTCATGCGATGGATAAGTAGCTGCTGTTTTGAGTTATATGTTCCAAATCATTGAGACAAGAGGAGATGTTTTCTTGTGAAGTGGAAACAAAATCTTTGGTTTGCTTCAAGCTGTTGACAGAAATCTAAATTTAGAGTCGGGTTAGGTGCTATCGACAGATGGTGTCCTCGTCTTTGATTATCAGTTGGAGAATAATAATCACCTGGGTACTGTATTAGGAATAGCAGTTTCATGGTATGTAAGAACATGCCACTTGCACGAAAAAAAATAAACTGTTTAAAAAGCTGTGTGCTCCAACAGTGTTAAGTTACCAGCAGAAGAAATGAACCGGTGGCAAAAATGCTTCTACACCTACCAATGCTCATTGATTACAAAGCAAACCAGTTTTAAAGTTCCATCAGTTTAAAGAAAATAGCTGAGGTGAAATAGGACTAGTATGTTAGTGTTGCATACACACATTGATGCACTGCCCCAAAGTGGCAAACAATTCAAAATAGGTTGGATGTTAGCTCAAACTTCCAGTGTACAAATTGTCCCTAGGTAATCTTCTGTCACAGAGAGGACACCATGTTTCCAGTGCTGCCCCTGACCAATGATTCTCCAAATCAACAGAACTTCGAGGCAATATTTAACCAGCTGTCGCAATTTTACAAACTCACGTTTTGGTTTCTGAGTTCCAGGGCTGAAAGACAATAAAGTGAGTGACATTGTTTAGCCTGTACTCTATCACAGGTAAATACAAACTGTTACTATAAGCCTTTTAAAATATTACGTTTATTGAAGCAACATTGAAGCAGGATGCTTGTTTATAACAATGCTGATGACAAAAGTGTTAAAATTTCTGACTATATCCTGAAAATAAACACCAATCACGCTGAAAAATGTTGTTCATTTTTCCTCAACATTAACATTCTCCTTTCTATTTGAATAAAGTCTACCACCAAACAAAGATTACGATGACAGTTTAAACCTTCAGCAATACTTGAATTTCGAAGATTGCAGGTTATTTGGGTCTCAATCTGCTGACTGCTTTAACATACTGTAACAACCCATGGGAAGCATGCACTTCACTGTGTACACGATATAGCCTCATGCTTTTCTTCTTCATTCAATCACAGGAGCGACTCACTTCCCAAAACCAACTTGCAAGACTATGTCACATTGATATGTTACCCTCAAGGCCGCCATACCTAAAGAGGAAGGATCACCCAGTAACACTTCAGTAACTGCTAACAGACATTTACGTTGAAGGCTTCTTCTTCTTTTTGTCTGCAACTTACCAACCAAGCAGGTGAATGAAGGTCTCTCTGTGACTAAAGATTTGGTACACCTTTTTGGGGTCTGATAGATTGTTTGTGAGGACGGCCTGCTGCTATGGCCTGCTGCTATGGGTGCCCCCCCCCCGTCTTGAGTTGACGGGGCGCCCCTTAACCTTGAGTGAGTTGACCTGACACTCTGGCCTTTATTTCCCAAGTGTTTTGCTAAATGTGTATTACCACTAAATGTGTTTAAAATCAAAAGCTTGTGACAAACTAATAGTCTGCTGCTACAATTTTATTAAATGCCTATAATTTGATCATCTTATAATATGTGGCAGTCAGAATATTATGTCCTAGTTAGTAAATGTTAAATGGGTTCGGTTCAATTAGAATCAAAACGTTAAGTTGTTTAGATTTTGAGGGCATCAATTTAGGCGCTCCCTACTGGGACATTTAGACTTTATTAATATTCTATGCAATCCTGCGTTGCGCCCTTGCTGACAGCTATGAAAGCTGCAAATGACTGACAATTAGGGCCAATAGCTAATGACGGCAGTCAGCGTTATGAGGAGAGACAACATTCATGATAATCGTTCAGATTGATTAATTAGGATGTCTACCAGCTCCATTTCAATTGATCTCTTGTGCTGCAATGCCGTTCCATGGCGAGCATACTCTATCTGACCCCAGTCATAACAAGCACCATCATGATGGCAGTTTTAAGCTCAAATTACATGCGTGGGTGTGCATGAGCAAAAAAGAGAGATAGAGAGGGAGAAATAAAGAGAAAGGAAAAAAGAGCGAAAAAGATAATGCGACAATGTGGCAGTGTATTCTCGTCAAGTGTTTCCTAAAATACATCTCCTGTGCTTTTTAGGCACACTAAGAAGCAGCAATGATGTCCTCGAATATGCTGTCACCCAGTCACACATTGTTTTTACAGTTAGGATGGTGCGCACACTGCTCCAGCTCCAATTCCAGGGCACAAGAGGAATGACAGGGTAACAGTATCCCCTCAGTGTTTTTTGTAGGCGTTTGGGCCAGAAACCTGTCACTTGTGGGACCGGGATCAGTCTATTGAATGCTGAATAAGTGTCAGTTACCCGCAGGTTTGTCACAAAGCTGTCAGAGCGCCGCTGTTCCTGTGAATCTCTTGCTGGCCAACATCTGATGGACCACAGTCACACGTGATGGATGAACTGGTGCATTGCCTTAACAGGCTCATGGAAAAAAGATGGATTGAATGTCAGAGAGAGTACAGACAGGCAGTGATGGGACTACAAGAGCCATCAGCAATGAGAGACAAAGCACATGTCAGTAATAATGCAAAGATTTCATGTGAGAATATCTGATCAGGAGCAAACACAACATTCAATATGGATGTCAACTTCCTTATCGGACAATCTTCAGCAACTTCTGATTTGTAACAGCAGCACTCTTGGTAAAAAACAAAGACATTTTTGAGATTTCTGGATATTATTACATGGATTTGGTTGTATTATTTGAGTAACCTCTTTTCACCCAGCATTTAAAAACTAATCAGCTATGTGTCATGTACTCAACATGATGAATGGCCTCACGAGGGGACAGTCAGAACTTTTTCATTTTGGGAGGCAAAAACAGATTTGATGCCATAAGAAGCAGTCTAAGAAAAGACCAGGAGCTGCTCTACTCATGTGGGAAAATATCTGATTATGACTCTGTGGAACCAGTGCATCATTGAGGACGATCAATAGAGACAGATGAGTGTTATGGAGTGACTTCTCCCTCTGAGGGCCTGTGTCATCTCTCACCAGCGTCAAAAAGATTGGCATGCTCTGTAGAAGCTCATGCAAGCTAATGCTTGTGGACTGGCTCCCGCAGAAAGTGGCAAATCCAAGGTTCAACATGACACCAAGGTTAGGCAAAGGTGTCCTCGTGTCCTGACTGCTGATAAAGATTAATGTATAACAATAAAAAACAATCCTACTTTTAGTCAATGCCTTTCGTGCAATGAATGTGAAGCTGCTGGACTCAACAACACTGGCTAAGTTGGGACTTAAATGTAATGTCACTGTTGCCTACTTAACAGTTTGCAAGGCAAGGCCAGTTTGTAATCAAAACAGTTCTATGAATGGCATTGTCATTAGGTCTACTGTTTTGGTCCAGAGGGAAACACATCATTTCCTATTGGATGTGTTATTCTGAACATGGTCATGCAAAAGCATCGTCCCCCAAAAATGTAAACCTTTCCAGCTCTGGTGATTTGCTTTGATTTCTTGAGCTCTAGGACCATCTTGACCAATACTAGACATCATGTTCCATTACATTGTTGACAGTTGTAGGCATGTAATGGAACAACATGTACCTTATAATACCAAGTAATAGTTACGCATTCATGCAGATAAATGATGACAGGGCCAATGAAAATCTAAATTTACGAAATAAAAAGGGCAAATGGAAAGGCTTACCAAGCATGTTTCGGTTTGAAAGAGTTTTCAAATATGTCAATGGCCAATGTTGACTTTCAAAACTGGAAAGCTTGTCACCGACTATATGAAGACATTTATTAAACGTAATGTATAGACCAAATTTAGCCTGGAAATGTGTTTCTGTCACCAGATTAATCGCACATTCACAGGCGACTCATGTTTCCAGCTGCTAAAATGATTGTATGAGTTAGAGAGCGTATCACCAGGAGTATAACCAGTTTGAAACTACCTGGAGTCCGGAGTGCCGCATAGCCTAGCGGTAATGTTGTGCATCCCATGTACAGTAGCTATATTCCTCTTGCAGAGGCCGTGAGTTTGAATCCCTCATTGGCCTTTTGCTGCATGTCATCTCCCACTCTCTCCTCCAAACATCTCCCGTCTCTCTTCAGTTGTCTTATATAATAAAGGCAAAAAGGCCCAAAAGATAACTTAAAAAAATTAGAATAATAATCTTGCTTTACACTATCAGCCACCAACATTTCTGTAAAACCCTAGTCCTCTGAAGTGTCAAATAACTTTGTCAGCACCCCCCCTGGGGTCGTTCTGGATAGGTAATCAGAGTTGTACAGTCTGAGTACCTTTTTCCGTCTGTGGAGGGTGTTTAAAAAAGCTCTTTTTTACGATGTCACCGAACCATCTTGTTTAAATCACACAGCCCATGAAGCACCATTTACTGTAAATATTTTTTGTATGAAAAATAAAATTACGTCTTTGCGTGGGCAAAAAAGATTTTGGACAAATGTTACCACAATCAGCATTTCCATTACACTTCCAAAGCCAAATTGAACAAATTAACTGAATTATTAAAAAAAATTATGAGATGTCAATGTTGTTAAAAGTGTATGAAGATGAAGTTGAATTAAAATGGGGAAAACAAACTTGGGGACGAAGTTTAACCAGGCACAGGGTAAACAATGACTACATAATAAAGCAATCAGAGAGAATGAGGACTGTTGTATTGTATCATATACTCTTGAGTAGTAATCTAATCTAGACGTTTCCAAATCTAACTTCATCGTCATACTCGATGCAACTGGGATTTATGACCAAAATAAAGTCATAAAAAGGCTTCCACGGTTCTGCTAGATCCCTGCCCTAGCTACAAAACATCAAGAACTCATCCTCCTCTGATCTGTTTGTGTTTCCCTCTGTGGGGATTGATGGTGCAGCTCCACATGTAATCACACGGCAGTGCTCACTTCTCTGTACTTGAGCAGCTGAAACAGCTGTCACAATATTCCCTCTTTGAGTAGCACTGGAGTTAGTGTGGCAAATGCTCAAGACAGTCTTGCAATGAAAGTAGAGGAGAGCCTTGCTTGCATTTAGAAATGTCAGGTAATCTGTCTTTCGGGGATGAAAAGGCAGCCGTTGGGGATACTCTTGTTTCCTCTAAAGAAATCAATGAAGGAGGGGTTTTTATTTGATAGAAAGCTGGGCAGCAGAGAAAGAGGCTGAACCTGAAAAATACATTAAGAAAATGGACAAAACATTGTCGGTGCTTAAGTGAACAAGGTAACTGGATGGATGCTTAAGTAACAGTAAAAAAACACCAGGAAGAAAACAGCACACAGATCAAGATGATTAGAAGTGGCAGAATAAAATACATGTAGAGTCAGCACACAGAAGTACTTCATAATAAGTCAAATGCATAGACTGTATAGAAGATAGCCGTAGATGTAGTGATGTCACCCATTGGTTGATTGGTTTTACTGTACCATCATTCAAGAAACAGGCAAAGAGGTAGAGCTGAGGTGGGTCTTATGGCTCCTGACATACTGCTAAAATCAGTCCCCCTGTCAGTCAACTAAGTAACAACCTTAATTATGCAGAAGTGAATAACTATTAGGCTTAATAACATCTAAATTGATATGTTCTAAAACAAATCCCCTTTGTACATTATGTACTGTATCAAAAAAAATAGTCTGGCCTTTGCAGCCAGCCTCTACTGGGCAAACAAGGAACTGCAGTTTTTTTCACTTTCACATTTTCTTCAATTTTCAACACTGGGGATTGCTGCCTGGTCAAATGCTGTCTTTGCATATCAATTATAGATAGGCGTGAAAAAAAAGAAAAATTATCTTCCTAAATGAATTTCCATAATTTAATGTGGATTTTCCATAACTGCATTAAACCCTCTTTCCTCAAGTTTCTCTTCTCCTTTCCTGTTTTTCATCCTCACTTGTCTAAATGAATAGGAGAGAGAGCTATCAGTGGCAGGCCGGAGGAGTTTTGATTTATTTCCGCAGCTCTCCCAAACTGACGCACCACCAGTCCAGATTGTTCTGTAGCCATGATAAATGTCCCATAAACGGTCGCTCCCAGCCTTTTAAAATGTGCTAACTGTATGTGCACACGGGGCCAGAGAGGGTAAGCAAGACGAGATGTGCAATCATAGAGTGAGCCGCTATCCTCATTTGGTAAAAGTGCATTTACATAAGTCTGCTAAAAAGTCCTGTGTTTTGATAATTCTGCATGGTGCAATGTCAAGAAATCATGACTCACAAAATGTCAAAATGGGTAAATTAGCTGGTTGGCAAACAATGGACAATTCCTTTCAGCTCATCTCAGAAGAAAACCTGAGAAAAAGAATGTTTCTAAGACTCCCTCCGCTACCTCATCATTATCCCACTTTTGAGTATTTTCGTCTCCGTCCACACACCCATCTTAGCCATCTGAGTCAGTGCAGTCTCAATTAATCACACACAGTGGCCCCAAATAGAGAGTGAGCTTCACAAAAGGGGTGTGTGTGGTCCTCCCGACTCGCTCCAGCTTCCTACCGCCTTCAATAGGAGACCTTTAGGATGGCTGACCGGCAGAGCCTGGGCGACAGAGCTGAAAAATAAGCAGATAAATCAGCCTCTGCCAACCCAGTGCTCCTCCTAGAGCCCATCAGTCAGTTAAATGGGCAACACCTGCCACAAATTTAAGCAAATATGCCCTTCCAAGAGTTGGGTGCTGAGGTTGGGATTATGTGTGTGTTTGTGTACTTCGGGCAATGGAAATATACAAGCTATTAAGTCTGATGTTTTATAGATAACTTTCCCACTATCAGGGGAGCACTGAACCAAGGCCTACACAAATCATTCAAAAACACATATCCCATGAGGAGGAGGTTCCAAATCAAGTTTGAAATCTTTTTTTAAGAGTAGATCATGAGTTATTTCTAGAAAATATCAAATAATAACCGTCCATGCAGTAAGCAAGTTTTGTTTCTGATTTGGATCAAACCTTCAGTATGTTTTGGAGGATTGGAAACCCTTTTATGACCAACTTGTAAACTATGTGATAACTGTATATTTAGTACACGGATATCAAAGGATATGTGATTTGACGATGCAGATCATTCTTCATCCATCCATTATCTATACCCCTTTTACCCCTTTTTTTCATGGGGGATCCATTGGTCATTGGGCAAGAGACGGTCTACACCCTGGACTGTTCACCATGCAGTCAATCACAGGGCTGACATATATAGAGACAAGCAACCAGCCAAACTCACATTCACACCCACTGTACTGGCCATTTAGTCATCAATCATCAATTAACCTAGCGAGCAGGTCTTTGGACTGTGGGAGTACACAGAAAAAGAACCCACGCATGCAAGCTCTACACAGAGAGGCTCTGGTCCAATGGGGAACCAGGAACCTCCTCGCTGTGAAGCAACGGCACTAACCACTCCACCACCGAGCAGCGTTCAATATCCTCAGAAATGTGGCTCTGGTCTTGGTCTGGCGAAAATTGTTTTAGGTAAAGATGCCAAATATGTTTCTTTGTTCTGTGGTCAGAATTTCATGTTTTGTAGTTCCAAAACCAGCTAATATAAAACTTCTGCCACCTCCTAACCAGTTTCAGCGGGTACAAACGGGCTATTAGGGCTAAGCCCGCCGTTTCTTATTTAATACAGATGAGAAATGTTTTCTTCAAATAACCTACAACAGATTGTTTTACATTTTTGGTGGAATCTAGGTTAGAAAACTAACATATTTGCACCAAGAAAAACAAGGCAAGTCTTTTTTTAAAAGCCCAAAATATATAGCATCCTCTTCCTTTCACTTCCTGTAACTGAGTGACTGGTGTCATGGCATGCCCCCTTGATTTTCTGATGATTTGGGCTACAATCATTCAGCCCACAGGCCACTGACTTCTGACGCAATTGTTGCATTTCATATTGTAGACACACTAAGAAACTAACTTAGCATCTCTTGCCATAAGACACAATTTAGTTGACTTCACTTTCCTAAGTGAAATAAGTCGCTTCTTAAGACAAAATTAACACCAAAGGATAGACGAGTATGCTCCTCAAACTGAGCTGATGTCACCTTACAGTAAGTTGGGATCAAGGAAGGCTTACTTCTTTCTCCCACAGGTCCTATCACTGCTGTGCAGATAACTGCAGAAGCAAGCAGAGCTGATGTATGCTCATAGATGTGGCGTATCACCAGTTTAGGTGCAGCCAAAACGCCTCTCCTTCATATGTGCCATGCATGTATTCATCCCCATCCTCCATCTCTCCCAGGGAAGCAGCTCTAATCATCATCACCAAAACAGGACTTCAGCGTTTGGCGGGTCGGAGCTGTTTGGCAGCACCATTTGTCAAACCTGCAGCACTCAGGGCAATCGGGCACCTGACAAAAGCTTAAAGGCATATTATTCCATGAGACGTCCCCTGCGCAGTAAAGCCAGTGCCTGTGACTGCTCCAAATGTTCATTGGTGTGTGCGTTCACCACGAGGGGGTTTAAAAAAAAAAAAAAAAAAAAATTGTGACGGTGTGCCAGTTCAGAAGCGCTGTCTTATTAAATTATCTCTCTGCCTTTTACAGCAAGGCCCCCACCCTTCTCTTTCCATCTCTCTCTAAGGCTAAACATTTGTCTTTCCATTCATGGGTGAATTTGTATTCCATTGAGATGGGCTCCTGGTGGCAGGCTGATGGTGAGGGGGGAAGGGGGGGGGGGGGGGGGGGGATGGGTGCAAAGTCCGCATTCAGGCTGGCTGTTTTCCATCTCACTGCTTGGTTACAGCACTCAACAGGCAGACAATGCTGGAAATCCAAGCCTGTCCACAGTTGCTTAAATACCGCTTTAACTTAATACAGTTCAGCACAACTGCTTGTTATTGGCTCTCACTAAACCCCCCTTAATTCTAATTCATTCTCCAATTTGTCAGTGAGGCTGAACATTTTACAAAATATCCCTGACTTTTACTAAATTAATAGATTTCAAGATGTTCTAAACTTGTTTTAATTAATTCTACTGCTGGTGTGTACTTAATTCTTGATGTTCCAAAATCCTTATTTGTCTTTTCTACTCACAGTCAACTGTACTTACAGTAAAATGTAACATTTCCATTTGAACTCAATTCCCCCCCGAGGTGCTCATTTAAGAATGTTATCATGTTTAATCTCATTTTACAAATGTCAGGGCACTTCCTGGCAGACTCAGACCTCTCCTTTAGCACAGCATCATAACCTGCAATGATGGTGTCAACTCCTGAGAGCTCTGTGTCATTGGCCAGCGGACTGTTTATTTAGCAACACTCCATTAAGTAGACACATGGACTGCAATCACAAGATGCAACCCTTTGGCTTTAATCAAATTGACAACTGAGGAGCTGTAATCAATGGAGGTATTTACATGATGCCAGGCTGCAGATAAACCTATGATACCACCTGTCATGGCAGTGGGTTTAAAAAGCAATAAAAAAAGATAAAGTTTATTTGGAAACACAGATTCTAATCAGACCACATTCAAAACAAGAGGAAAGTCGTAGAGTTTAGGCTTCCTTTTTCAGGACTCTCGCTTGATGAAAATTTTCAACTCTACTGTACCTCTAAGTGAATGTACTTCCAGAACCACCCTGCTAATATAAAGTTCAGATACTGTAATAGCCTTTTAAATGAATAAAAACAATTCTACTGCATAGACTTCCACTGGCGGAGTAAAAATTAGGTGACAATGAAAGGTGCAGTAATCAGATATATTGAATAATATATGTACTCGCATTTCAAACTTTCACAAGACTTAGTCACAATCGCTCAAGGTTTTTCCTGATCTCACTGTAAACAGAATAACAGCACGCAAAAGCGAGCGAGCGTCAGTGACAAAATCAGCCTGATTCTATTTTGTGTTTTCTATTGGAGTGTGCGAACTGCACGCAAGCAACACAGTTTTTACCCCGTCGCCCCGTTTCTATTTTCTTCTCTGTCGCTCGTGTAGACGGACGAGGAACGAGGAAAGAGGAAAGAGGAAAGAGGAAAGAGGCAAGAGGAAAGAGGAAAGAGGTCGATCTACAAGGGACTGACACTGTTTTTTTTTCTTCACTAAACAGAGCGCTTTAGCTTGTTGTACAAATGGGAGATAACGGTGCATTAATAGTATCCACATCGAAAAGTTGTGCTTTGACTTGTGTCAACAGCACCGGAAACAAACTTTTTTTTCAGCTCACCGAGTGTTATTGACGAGCCTCTGTGTTGTGATTTGAGTCAACAGCTCCTAATTACAAAGCAGCACACTTCAGTTTGTCCACCTTCAATTCCAAACCTCTAGAAGTCATATATAAATCCACAGAGCAAAGAATCATATATTTAACGGATGTAGTGTGGACAGCCAGCATGCGATCATGCGCCATGCGACGTGACATGTAACGCTAGCATGCTGTTAAGGACACGGTGAAACATATAGCAGCCACAGCTGGGGATATTCATTTTAATTTCTTTTTTTTTCTTTCTCTTTTCTTCTTTTTGAAGAATTGTAGCGTCTGTGAAATCAAACAAACACAGGCAGAAAGTTATCTTCAAGCTGTCCACATATTCATGGTGAAATCACTAGAAGAGATATGCTCCTCCAGACAGTGTAAAAGAAAAAAAAGAAGAAAAAAAAAGGACAGAGAAGAGAAGAAGCAGTCCTCTGATCTGTGTTTGTGTTCAGGGTGAAATATATGTCCAGTGGTTCTTTTGTTGTTGATGTATTTTTTGTTTTTCGAACAAGCTTACAACATTAACATAATCGTAATCCGCTTTAAATTCTAGCCCCCTCAATGCATTACAGCCCTCCTCTGAAGACCAAAATTGAAATTCAGCAGAAACAAAAAGGATGTTTCACTAATTACAAATGTACTTGCATTATTCATTTGTAATTATGTAGTGAATTTCATCCTATATGATTGTACATTATTGCAGCCCTGCTAATGTGACTGTGGGGTGGAGTTTCTGCCCAGAGGTAGAATCGTTTACTAATGACCTCCGTTTGCTCCCCGATTCAATAATTATAATGAGCTTGTAAACAAACACAAAACCATAGAACAGATCCTGGCACTGTCTGTGTTCTCCATTTACAGGAACCTTTGTGATCAAATATTTATAGAGCTCTGCAGAAGACAATCACGAAAAAGGCATCAAGTTTCTCAGGCTGCACGATTGTTTGAGCTCAGGCAAAGAGGGATGACTCCTTTCAGCTTTTGTGAATGTAGTCGTGCTCTTACACAAAGTATGAGGAGATTCTAACTGGCTACCAAACAGTGGGATCCATTGTGTGACCAACAGAAGCAAACCAGTCTATCAAGAAGAAGAGTATTCATGTTTTTATTCTTTCCTGCCTGTCAGTATGTCGTTGAGTTAGTAACAAAGCTAATCACTGTAAAAAAAAAAAATGGAATTAAAAAAAGACCTAAAGAGCCTTTTCCAGCAACGTTAGTGAGTGGTACATTTGCCAGTTGAGTACTGGGTGCTGGACAAAAAACATCAATGGCAGAGAAAGACTAAGAAAAGAAAGAAACCTTAACAAATAATGAAAAAAATCAAAACAGACCACCATGCGCTGGCCTAAGAAATGACAAAGAACGTACACTCAAAACCTAAACAAGCAAGTAATTTCCATCTCCAGCATCTGTGTGAGTGTGAGGCTACCGACACACAATGGTATTAAAAGCATCCAATTGGACTAACGATTTCAGAGGCGGGGGAATGCTTGAACTATACTCGTAATGGAGCCTGTGATAGTCTTCGCGAGCCTGATAAAGGCATCCTAATGGGCTGAGGCAAATTATCTCGCTCATAATCAGCAGGGCTTGCAAGAAATGCTTTTGCAGAAATGAAGACACGCTGAAACAACCACTGCCATTGCACTGAGAGTACACAAGCAGTGCGGAATATCAGCCCAAAGATTGTGTATCTCGACGTCTTCTCAACAGCTTTACTTTCGCAGGAGCAGTTGCATGTCAGATGCCAAAATATCTGAAGAACAGTGAATCCAGTGAGTTATTTGCCTTGATCCCCTCTTATTTCTGTCTCAATAGATTCTTGCAATTCCCTGCTCAATCTGCTGCCGTGTCATTTTGCAGATTGCTTTCTCTTTGCAAATGCAGGACAGCCCCAGCTGACTAATCAAAATGCTGGCAGGGCCCAAAAGAGAAACCCGGTATCTCAGAAAACAAACATCCGCAGAAAATCAAAAGTGATTTCAGAGGATGATCACAGATGGTGCGACCAAAGAGCGCTCCTACAAATTATGTGTGTCCCAGCTGATCGCACATTCCCCAAGCTGCTGTCTCCACTTCACCAAAATAGATTGTAGTCCATTATGAATGCAAATAAAAAAACATGACTTGGGCCCCTTTAACTGACAGGTAAAGGAACCACATAGATAACTGTGAATGGCACCAAATTATAATGGCAGTAAGAAGGATGGCCCAAACTTTAGATCATCATTAATTCATTTTCTCTCTCGTTTAACTTACATAAAAACTCACAAGAACATGATGTCATGATCCCAGCATGTATCAAAGAAGCATTTCATAATAACAGCACTTTGAAACTGTTTCATGTAGTTCACAAATCGTGATAATTACACACACACACACACACACTAGGGACTCACCCCACTGCAAAGGAGCGAGCTGCAGGTGCTCCAGGACCAGCTGGTTGAGGACTCCCTCCACACTGGCCTCTCCACGGCGTTGAAGAGAAGGGTGGGTTCAGTTAAGAAAAACTGTATGGAGAGTCTCGGTGCATTTCAAGGATTAATCCAATTCAAACAATCTTAAGTAAAACGTATCAAAAACTTAAGGAGTATGATCAACATGCATCACATTGTACATTGCGATTAAAAGAACAAAGAGGACAAACGCACAGACGGTTAAACAAAAGATCTGGTAATGAAAAAAGAAACATTTTGTGTATTAAAAAAAAACATAAGCTCTTAGTTAAATATCATATTGACTTTAAGATTCTGCCCCTCACCTTTAAGGCCATCCATAGCCTCGCTCCTCTGTACCTCTCTGAACTCCTGCATATCAACACACCCTGCAACACTCTCAGGGTCGTCTTCTTCCATTCAACTCACTGCACCTGCCCACCTGGTCCACCATGAGGTCCAGAGCCTTCAGCCACTCTGCCCTCCACCTCTGGAACTCCCTCCCACCACATATCCGTAATATCAACTCTCTCTCCATTATTAAATCTCATCTCAAAACACACAATTTTAAATTGGCATATTCAGTCTGACCATTATCCACCCTGTCTCATGACACTTCTTCACAATGATTTCATACATACTGGGTTTTTAATGCCATTTTAAAAAAAATGTATTGTTACTTTGTTGTTCATTTTTATCTCTGCTTGGCAAGGAGGTCTCGAGTGTTTCGAAAGGCACCTTGAAATAAAATGTATTATTATTCTTTAGACGTTAAGGTGGCAAAAGTGAAGCCAGCGTTCAACTGATCGCAGTCATGCTACCGATGTTTGAATGCAGCATCAAAACAAATGTGGTTGTCAGAGAGCAATTACCCAGATAATATGTGATGATAATCACACCGCTGATCATTTACACAGCTGACATTTGGAATAATGAGTGAGACAAGCAGGGCCTAGAGCACTAAACCTGTGTCTATTAACCTTTGAGCGGGAGTACAGTGCTCATGCAGAGAGAGAGAGAGAGAGAGAGAGAGAGAGAGAGAGAGAGAGAGAGAGAGAGAGAGAGAGAGAGAGGCACACAAAACACACTGTGCCGAGAAGTGCTTCTACTGTGCCTGCTGGCCGGTCTCCAAACTCACAGTCTGACTCATAAAGAATGACGTGTCCCAACATGCACCTGCATCGCATTTGTATGAACTGCGGAAAACAATGGCAGTGTTGTGGCTTTGTTCTGTAGCATGGACGAGTAGAGTTTCTATTTTAAGGCTACATTTGAGCTGTTTGGTCACAGAAGCATCTAGAAGCTACAACAGGACTTCATCTAAATGCATCGATAGCCTGAGCGTCTGACTTTCAGATGCAATCCTCTCTCGTACATGTCTGCTTTAAAACAACACGTTACATGATGTGGGCATGTTTATTACAACGTTGAACCACACTGCACATAGAAGAGCCCCACTTTAACTTTTAATGTACTATGTCATTTCACCTTTAAATGCACAATATGCAACATTTTACACATAAATACAGCAGAAATCAAGTATGTTCTATGCAAATGTCTCTCTGTGTCATGACCGTCTACAATGAGTGAGAAGCGTGAGTCCTTCCAGCTGTTACTGTTGTCGGGGCCGTGTTTACATCATGTTTACACGGACAGGACGGCCTTGCATAAAAACCCCTGATATACCCACTTTCTTACAGGTTTGATGACAAACTAGCTAATAAATAGTCTCACTTTATAAACACTGGAACAAACATTACAACTGTGTTATGAGTTGGGTGTAAGTACAGCTATACAGTAACCAAGGGTCAAAATGTCACATGATTAAAAGACTCCTTCTATCGATCAATACATCAATTTTCCTGGCGCTTGTTCAGGTATGGGTCGCAGAGGGAGCAGCTAAATCACAGCAGCCTTGATTTACCGGGGTGTGGAATGGACACATAAAAAATTGGTACGTAAAAGTATTATGTGACCAGAATAGTGTAAATCTGATGCACATTATTACTAAATAAAATGTTGGATTGGATAAATGTATCTGTGATTGCGCCTTTGAGTGTTGCAGAGCTGAGCGCATACATTCATTTGAGACACAGCTGCCCCCAATCGCTGCAATCGCCTGCTTTGATATGAAACATTTCTTGGTTATTGTTCAGAAATTATTGCTTCATATTCTGTTCCGGCTTGTGCACTATATAAGCAACCTGTGTGTCACATAACAAGGAAAACATAAAAAGCAGCAGGCAGTCAATGAGACTACAGGACCTAAGGTTTAACTAAACAAAGACACAAATACATTAAAATGACAGCTTAGCATGATGCCTGGAATTTGGTCGCTATAATTTGAAAATAGGTCTTACAATGCACTGGTGTCCACTGAAATCAATCTTTACCTGAGAAACAAGTTGCCACTGAAAATGTCCTGCACAAGTAATGTGGATATTCTGTGCTAGAAATTAGGAAGCTTTAGAAAGAGTTACAATAACATTCAAACATTATCAGTCTATATTATTATTTTGACATAAGTGTTATGAAAGGGTTGAACTTGGCAAAGACCACTTCAAATCTTCTCAACATGGCGCCGGTAGCCTTGTGGTTAGTGCCCGTGCCCCATGTACGGAGGCTGTAGTCCTCCAATTGGTAGGCCCAGGTTGAATCAGACCTGTGGCTCCTTTGCTGCATGGCATTTTCCACTCTCTCTCTCTCTCTCGCTCTCCTCAATGTCTAACTCTATCCACTGTCCTATCTAAAAAATAAAAGGCACAAAAAACCCCAACTATATACCTAAAAAATATATATATTTCTTCAATATATTCAACATCTGTACAGCTCAAGGAGTAGAAATGAAAAAAAGTATTACACTGAATCACAACCTTTAATTCAAGTCACAGTCTGAAGACTTTGTTTCCAGACTGAACTTAAATTAAGTTTCTTCTTTAGGAATAAATTGTCTTTCTCTCTTCCGACAAGAGACCCTTATACTCTGACAACTTTTTCACCTTCATTTGAAAACTGCAATCTCTTTATAAACGCATGCAAGCGAATGCTATAATGCGGAATGGATTGTTCATGTGTAGCTCTTAAACCACATGTCACATTCACCCATTCACTCAAACATTCATACACTAACGGCAAAGGATGCAATGTAACAATGTGTCACAATGTATTATCCTCCTTTTCAACCAGTTTAAATAATTTCTCAGAGCTCCCCAAAACATATCTGTGAAGTTTCTTGCTAAAGGACCACTCGGATCTTGTATTTCCTAATGTCCCTCTATTTCAGCCCTGCTCAGAACAGACCGTTTCTGCGTCTGTAGCTTTAAATGCAAATGAGCTGTGTTTGACAACGCCCCCCCCCTGGAAGAGGATGTGGTTACTTTTTTGCACCGCTGAGGGTGTGAAGCCCAAATGTTGTGATGGACGCTTACTGTTATGTTCCAGGTTTAAGTCTTGTTATTGTGCAAATCTGAACTGTTTTCAAAGCTTCCTGATTGATGAGAAAGTACACACACGATGGATACTGAAAATCTGGATACACAACAGGCCATATTATGAGCTAAAATACATATTTGATGTCCCGTTAGCTACCACTAATGTTAACATATAGCCACCTCCTAGTTGGCGTTTATGTTTGAGAATCATAAATACCACATAGACAAAGATAAACTGTTGACATTTTGGTACAAACCGACGCTGCACGTCTTACATTTTTTAAGATATTTTGTAAGCTGGAACAGATACAGTAAGTTTTACCTGTAAGGTTTCCTGTCTAGTTAATCATATTTCCTACTACATATGCCTCAGACATACGTCTCTAAATCTTTTACAGTGAGTTCAAAATGCTGCTGCAAGACTATTAACCAGAACCAGCAATTGGTCCCATATCTTCCCTGTTCTTGCATCCCTAAATTGGCTTCAGAAAGTCAAAGTCAGAAAAAACGATAAGGCACTGCATGACCTCAATCCCAGTTATATTTCTGACCTCCTCGTTCTATATTCCTCTTCCCATCATAAATTCTCCACCTTCTATCCATACAATGCTCAAATTGCGAAACAAAAGGTGTTTGCACCTTTGCTCTTCAGCCCCTACCTCCTGGAATCATCTTTTAAAATCCATCAGAGCTGCTGAAGCTTTACATTGCTACAGGAGGATCAAATCTGTATACACAATGCTTTCTGTAACTTTTGATCCCTGTCTGTGTTTTTTTTTCATTTTGGTCACTACTTATTTATTTTGCTTTCAATCATGTTTATATTTGTCACTGTGAACAAGGCACTTTGTAACTGATTATGAAATGAATACAGCTTTACTTCCTGTCTACTTACTCACTGTATAGCACCAGAATGCTTTACTTTCTTTTTTTTTTTTTTTTTTGAAAACTCATTCACTTCAGCGTTACTTAAGCTGCTGCTAAGTTGCCATCTCTTTATGCTCACAGACTGAAATGTTAACTAGCCTGTTGATGCTGAATGAATATTTTTTGATGTGGCTTTTTACATTCTGTTATTTAGAGACATGCTCTTCTCTCACACACACACACACAAACAGAACCTGTGGACATGCATTAGTGGAGAGATGTCAGAGCGGGGCTGCTACACAGGGAGGGGTTTCGGTGCCTTGCTCAAGGGCACCTCTGCGGTACTCGCAAAGTGCCTCTCCAGATACCAGACCAACTTCCATATTATGGTCTGCGTCGGGACATGAACCGGTTACCCTCCGTTTCCCAACCCAAGTCCCCGCGGACTGAGCTACTTCCGCTCCAAATATGTGACTCATCATGAGTTGTGTATGGATATTTCATCCAAACTACTTGTGTTTGAAGAATGGGCTTCGTGATGTGAATAAAATTATAGAATTTTAATAAAAGATGAAGACTGAAATGTCACTCTTTTCATTTTTGGCTATTAGAGAATGTGGCCACTCGCTTTCAAATAACCTCAGCTTTATGTGTAGGCCTGGATATTTTCTAAATGCATCCTTTTTTTCCCTGTACCCAGAAAAGTCACAGTGGCACAGGATGTGCAGGAGCATGTCCATTAGCTGTTCATGTTAAAAAAAGAAAAAAAGAAAAAAAGAAAAAAAAAAAAAAAAGCTTGTGTAAACTCACACATTCATCCCTACACATGTATTCTGAAGTTGATAAATGATGAAACAGGCACTATGCGACATGCTACTGTACCGGAATACATTTTCATGCATTGTCTTTTTCTTCCTTCTTCCCTGCCTACATGCTGCCAAGTTGCTTGCAGATAAAACAATACACATAATGATGGGAGTGTTTACGCCTTCGTAAGAGGAGAAATATAATGGAAACTTTAGGAGCTCTGAGATTGGATTCATTATTAACTGCTCACCAAGAAATCTGACAGGCAGTTCTTGAATCCCTTAACCATCAAATGACAAGAAATGTGTTGATACATGGCATTGTATGCATAACACCTTAGTAGTTCTTTTCAAAACCAACATGTTATTAAACTGGTGAGTTTTACAGTGATTTTTGACAGCAGGAAACTGTCTAGTTTTGGCTTTTCTTGCCAATCAAATAGTCCGCGCTTTAAAGTTAGTAAAGTAGTGTGCCTTGATTGTGTTAATATGTTAAGAGAACATTACAATAGCCTAATGAAATACTTAAATATTATTTTGTAGAAATAAGCATTTTTGTTTTCTGAAATGGAAAATTAAGTTGCATATGCTTAAAGTTAAGTAGCCTTATCAACAAATCTAAAAAGACTTCCCATTCTGCCAGTAGTTTATTAAGTCTTGCATGCATATATCCATGTGAATAAACTGGAAACACCAGCATAAATGTGCGACTATTAGGAAGGCTTATTTTTACAATTTAGTGTATCGGACCATTTTGTTGATAACCTTTTTAAAATATTTGGAAGGTAAATTGTGTATAGGCAAACAATAGAAAGTTGGCTATAACATTAGACAAATAGACCAGAATGAAGTGCTGAGAAAGTCACCGACATATGCCTTCATGACTGCAAGTGCAGCCACAGACATCACAAACACTTACACCAATTTCTTAACATCACCATGCATGCAAGAAAACGGTGGTAACAGGTCTCAGCTAGCAAGATTGCAAACTCGACATGGTGAAAACAGAGGGCACTAGTAAGAGCTACAAGGATGAACAGAAACTTCAGGTTGTGGACTTAGTTGAACACTTTTGAAAATGTCACACAGGAAGACAGTTTTAGAGACCCCAAAAAGAGTCTTGTATATCAGTTCCACTTCAATTCTAGTTGTTACGATACACATAAAAAAAAAAGTACATTAAGTTTCATAGCAGCTGTGGTTTTAACAAACATTATCCTGGACACACAATCGTGTCTCCTTTAACAGCTCCAGTGAACACACATACTAGCATAGACAGCATCTATGAAAAAAACCTACAGCTATACATTTTTTGATTCCTAACAAGCATTCTGCTGAGTGCTGAAGACAACGTCCATAAGGGAATAGATGATAAGACTCATCCGCCTGAGGGCAGCATGCTGACAATGATGATGTCAAAGATTTACCTTGGATGGACCTCAACGCTTACCCACAAACTGGGACCTATGGGAATATGTTGTATGATAATGCTCAGAGTAAATGGCACAATTAAACACCCACACAAACACTCACACTAAGACATCACTTCACAGTGCCATAACCGCAAGTACTCTGCCATTCGCGTTCCCATCTGTTAGTGCAAGCGAACAAGCTCCCCAATGGCCAAAGGGTGTCCAGATGTTGGATCCAGATGTTCAGGATTATAGATCCTAGTAATGTCAACCAAAAACATTCAGTAGATGCAATACTGACTTAATCAGTTTGACCAAATGAATTGATTGGACATGATTTTAGCTAATTGGTCATGCCAACATAAATACTTACCTTCTCAATTAACTGTTGAGCTCATAATGATTAGCCCAGGCAGATCCCTCCAGCATAACTCTACCATATATGTAGTATTTGAAAGGATATGATGCTCCAACAGATGCCCAGCTTGCTATTGATCTGGCAGCCCTGGGCATGTTGGCGCTCCTCCTCCAGCTGTTTGGGGTTTGTGAAGCGTGCAGTCTCCTGGTCCGGCTGTGGCAAACTCTCAAAGTCAAACTTGTCCACCTGGATGGCCATCCTACATCAAGAGATGGAGAATGCACTTTGAACAAGTTCTTGCTTGGATAGGTATGGATATTGGTTGATTTTAACTTTATTCACATCTCAGTTTAAAAGTGTCAACCCTATAAGTGAACAAGATATTTAACACCTCCTTATTCGGGCATAGACATGTTTGTACATTAACACTCAAAGTACACATAATATAGCCTTTCAAGGGACCCACGGATGCTTTACATAGTTGAGGGACCAAACAAAGAACAAAAATAAGATGTAGACAAGTAACAAAGGATGTGAGTCTGATGGGGAGGCAGAGCAATGGGAGTTTGTATGGCTGTGGAGAACAGATGGTGTTTGAGGAGCTTTTTGAATGTGTCCAAAGATGGGGCATTGTGGATGTCTGAAGGGAGGTTGTTCCAGAGGATGGGGGCTGTGACACTGTCTCCAAGACCTATATGCTCATCTTAAACTACAGAATATTTTCAGGGAAAATCTTTGCCTGATGGCAACAAATGTGGCCTCCATATTGTGGTTTGTCATGAAGTACATAATTTACTTACTCTGGACAAACACCCAGAGGTCCAAGCCTCACACTCTACACTGTGGGTCTATAATTTATTAACACCAGCCAAGGTCTGCTTTATCTGAGGTTATGTCAAGTATCACATCCAGGATTCAAAGTTTTGGTTCAACAAACCAAAATGAAAGCACACATACTGCAATTAAAATGAACCCGGGGCCGACCTCTAATTAACCATACTGCATTCAGGCACCAAGTGAAAAAATACCAACCTGGATACATTCTTTATCCTACTTAGAAAATCTGCTTCAGAGCTGAAACTGGGGAGTTCAGTACAAAGACAGTGGATGAAGATGTCCTGAGGGGAAATAGGAGACGAGGAATACAGCACGCGGCGAACAGCTGTCAAAGACCCATGCATGAATCAGTGTGTGATGCAATAAACAACCCAACAACTGCCCTGCCTCCAAAGGCGGAAAAAAAACAGGATATACAAAAGCAGCATTCATTTTTTTTTGTCTGCTGGTAAGCTAGCTGCATGATTAAAAACATAACTGACATATTATTACCAGATATGAAGCTACAGTATTTTTGCATTCAGGTTCGATCTTGTTTGTAGCCACTCTAGATTTTATATAAGAAGTAAAAAAGACGATGAGATATACACACATTGGTCGGCATATTTTTGCTCTCCCCATCTTGGTCCAATCAAACCCAAAATGATCACATTTAGATTGATACCGATGACTATGTCCTGATGAAGATGCTGTTGTGGTGACTTTTCAAGAACACGCAGCCATGTCATAAATTTCCATCTAAATGGGACCATGAACATCACAATTAACCAAGAATGGTGTTTTGGAGAATGTTTGCAATTAGCCATAAACTGTTTATAAAGGTAACAGATAGGTGAAAAGTATAGGTGCTTTTCTGGTAGACTTAGATACCATTCTGACTTCTTAGCCTCATGAGTGTGCTATCGCAGCATTATGCCAACTTCTTCTGCCAATTCTTTTTATAGAGTGGAAACAGTACCATGTGAGAGACTAATGTGTTTTAGGTGATAACTCAAAAATAAGCAAAGTTGCTGCGCACAGTGAAGCAAGGACACCGAACAGAAGCAAGATAAAGCAGAGAAGCAACGTTTTACTGTTGTAATGATGAGTAATAGTGTGTAACTGAGGTCAACCCAGGGTCTTTTTGTCATGCCTTTACAAATCATTCCTTATTTATATAGTTTGGCCACAGTAGTTCTGTCTCAGTGAGAGCACTTTTATGCACATGTTGATAATATTTACTCAATTGAACTAGAAGAGTTTATCTTAACTACAGTAACGAGATATGTTGTTCATTTGGGGCTGCAGTAGCTCAGTAGGAACTTGAGTTGGGAGCCACTTTAACATTTCTCCATAACTGCATGTCTATATGTCATCTCTGACCTATGTGTGTTTTACATGTCTCATAAAAACGTTATAATTGTCCTTTGTGAATTAATAAAGTATATCTTAAATACACTTCCTTTGTCCTTTAAAGAGTTGGTCCAAATTTTCTCAGTTTGGAAAAGCATATGTTGGGGCGGATGTGGCTCCATGACAGTTGTCTCTCAATCAGAAAGGGTTCAATCCCCAGCTCCTGCAGCCACATGTGTAAGTGTCCTTGGGCAAGTCACTGAACCCCGGATTTCTCCCGATTGGCATAGCCAGTGGTGTGTGAAAGGGTGTGAATGGTGAATGTTACATGTAGTGTAAAAGCAGATTTGAGTCGCATTGAAGTGCTATTCAAGTCCATGTGCATTTACCATGTTGAAAAGACTTGGCAAACATTAAACCGACTTTATACCGACTTTATACAGGTGGCAAATATTAAAAACTAAAAAATCTGAATTTGTGCTATAAAAAAAGATCCTGAGGACCTCTCTTTGGATGGTAAAGTAATTATTTTGGTTTCATGTTAGAAACCTCCACTTGTTCTGCAATTGGCTTTACAGGCAATTTCTGACAATACAGAGAGAAGCTGGGCTTGCTCAAGATGATGGGGGGCTCAATATGGAGTTATATTTAAAAAAGTACAGACTAATCCTAAATGATATTGAAAAAGGCACGATATAACTTCTGTTATGATCTGGTACAACACAAATAAAAAACTGAATTGATATGTATTTTCTTTTTCTCTGCACATGTTGACGAATTTGCTTCTATTATAAACAACATTTGAACTTTCTGCCTAAAATAAATATAAATACAACTACTTCGACTTTGTGACGGGGAGAGGACTGCAGATAACCTAGACCTAAACTCCAGAGAAAGCAGTTAGAGGATTAGAGGTATAGTCTCACTCATTCTGTCAGTCCCTGTTTTAAAACATTGATATATTACACCATGACAGACATCTCGCTGACAGTTTCTCTGTAAAGAAAAAAAACAAACAAACAAAAAACACATTTTCAAAGGTCTCATATGCCGTGACATTTTCATTCTTTTTAAATAAACACAGTGGATCCATGTATTGATCAGTATGTTGATCTCTGGATTCAAGTTCAGAAGCCATGTCAGCGCCCTTTGGAGTTATTTTCTGATGCACTGAGAGGAAAACAGGCAGACTGATGAAACTGGGTTCTGCTTTGCTATGTTTCCTGATTTGCTATCAACACTGAGCAATTAAACCAAGTATTAAAATATGAAGAGGGGTTATCTGAGAACAATTTGGATCTAGCAGATCAGAAATGATCTTAAAATTATAGTTGACTGGGGAAGAAAGTCAAATTTAAATCCATGTTTGGTCGTTATTTTACTCTGAATTTCCCATTAGCGAGCTCCTGACTATCTTAACAGGTGATCTGTTGCCTCATATATCTGCCACATTGACTTGAAATAATTAATGAAATTACACTGCAAGAAAATAATGTCTTGATGAGTCCAGAGACACACTTACATCAAAGCAAGGTGGAAAAGAAAAGGCAATGCAATTATCATTTCACAGGTATTACAACAAAGCAGAACACAAATTAAATAACAAATTAAGACTTCAAAACGAAGACACAAGGAAAGCTCCTGCTCCTCCTGCGACACACTCAAAATCATCTGCCTTTGAAGCTTAGTGGCAGTAGGCATATGTCACTGACTGAAGTCCGGTCTTCAGATGGTCGCTGCTTTTCATTCAGTCATCTTCAAAAGCACACATTACACACTAAGTCTAAAAATACCAGGTCGTAACAATGTAAATGGACCCTAAACGGGAAGACATTGCCTCCTAAAGCCGGAGTCTGGTCTCCTTTAGACAGGTAATCACTAAGAACCAGATGGCCACATTAACACTGACAAGGCAAATGGGAACCAATATGGACTGTTGGTCCATAGACTATGGTCTGTTTTCAAAGAATGAAAGCACATATTGCAATTACTACAGCAACTACAATAATATTATTTCTTAGAATCCATGTAAAATTAACATACATTTGAGTGCATGTAGAATTAAAAAATAACCCTTACATACAAAAATGTAATCGGTGTAATGAAAGCCTTTTGTGTGCTTACTCCTTGTGGATTTTCAGACTTTAAACAGACTTTCGATTTAGTCTGAACAGGAAGTAGTGTACTTATTAATGAGAGGCTTAAAAATCATATATCAGTGAACATTGATAAGAAGTGGCCAACTGTGACAGAGGTTATCTTTCCAATGGAATGTCTAATGTGTTCACTGCATGGTACATGCTACACAAAACTATTGGCTAGAGTATAACAGTTCACTGTGAGTGATTACGGGTGTTTAGGTTGTTTGTATTCTGTTCAGATGTCATGGTTAGGTGGTTGCAGTAATGACGCTATCTGTAAATCTCATTAGCCACATCTTTTCCTGGGAGCTCCTGAGCTCTCTTAGGTTCCTCTGGATCGTTGGTGGACGGTCTGCCTGAATCACCGCCCCTCCCCCCCTTGTTCCCTATCCCTCTTCCTGCATCTTATTCCATCTCCCATTTTCAAACCCGGCGCAGTTTCGGTAGATGGCTGTTTTGTCATAAGCCTGGATTTGCCCAAGATTTCTGCCTGTTGAAAGGACGTTTTTTTCTTGCCACTGTAACTTTTGCTAAATGTTGCTAAAGTGCTACGCTCATGATGGATTAAGCTAGGTCTTTGTAATATAGCAATAAGTAAGGTCTTTTACCTGCTTTTTGTAACATAACAATGAGTATGGTCTTTTGTAATATTAAATAACAAAGAGTAAGGTGTTTTACCTGTAGTAAAGTGTCTTGAAATAACACTTGTTATGAATTGATGCTATACAAATAAAGATTGGTTGATTGACACAACAAATACGTCTGAGTGGAAAAAAAGGCATTCACCCATGGCACTCCCCAATCCAGGTGGCATAACTGATTGCTAATTGCCATTAAAGAGCAAACGATCAAGAAAAAACAGATCCAACGAAACATAAGTAGAAGAAGAATGATGTAGCAAGGTGAGACAAAGGAGCAAGAAGACCTGCCTGCTTCTTTATATCAGTTGTGTGGGGAAACTTTGGGTTCGCAGTGTGCAATGTCAAACACGCTAATGAATACTATGATGCCATTTACTGAAGCTAGGCAAAAGAAAATAGGTGTCATACAACATATCCCTACTCATTTTAAGTATCTGGAATTGAAGGCAGAAAGTGCATATAGTAGCCTCAATTGCACTGTGACGTCTTTATACTGATACATTCCTGCGAGTATTCAAAAGAAAGTTCCGTTCCACAAATCTCATGACAGCATTATAGTGACAGTGTCTCGACTTTACAGTAACTATACAATTCATGAACATAAAGAAAGTTTGATAGCTTTAACAATAGAGGAACTTCAATGAATACAATTTTAAAACAGCACAGGCTTTTTTTTTTTTTTAGAAAGATAGCTCGACCTATCGCACCAGTAAAGCCTTGTCAATAAAGAAAATGCAATGTGAAGTAAATCGAGTCCATAGAACAGTTATGGTTAGTGTAGAAACCCTAAAAGACCTCTTTCATTAAGGCAGGAGAGCTTTAACAGACCAGACCCCTCCTCCACCGCCCCTGCCCCCATCATCTTTTCTATTGATTTTATTGTGGACTCTTTCAAGGATTAGGTCACATCTTTAGACTAATCTGGTCTATTACAAGGCTTTTAATAACAAACTGTTTGCTGAGCTTGAGCCACCGTGGAACATCTCTAGCCCTGATTCCAAATACGTTGCTCCTCCCGGCCTCCCCTCAAGCCCCTCACTGATAACAGCCTGCATGACATTCATTTCAGGGGCTGAGAAAGGCCACACGGGTAGATGTGAGACTGGATGGATAGATGAACGGTTCTCACACAAATTTCCAAATTTCCATCTGCTCAAAGGGATAAGCTTGGAATCAGTCAGCGCTCAGAAATCCCTATAAGACTTTCATGGATGAAAACTAGATCTGCAGTAAAAAAAAAAGAAAAAAAAAAAAAGAAGTAATTCTATTTGCGTCGATGCATAAAGAACAAAAAAAGAGAGGTTTCTTTTCTTGCCAGTATTTGTCGGTGGACTTTTTCTGAGCATGTAGGCGTTTAGCCAGGTGTAGACATTCTTTATTTTGTTTTGCAGCCGGGATCCATTTTGGTATTTTGATGATTCACAATAAGCTTGACTCTATGTTGTGAGAGTAGCAACAAAGCAGAGGTGTGCTTGCCCTGAGCAAGTTGAAAGCACAAAGCATCAGGCACGGTGTTATTCTGCACTATTTTCATGGCTCTGCTGTGGATATTTGAACAGATCCTACCTCTGTTCTATTGCCCGGTGAATAATGTGTTGAGAAAGTTTTATGAAAAAAACTGTTAAGTTTAAAGTTCAAACTCTGTGTTAACCTGCTGCTCTAGCTGAAATGACCGAGTATAAAAAAGTACTGTGACATGATAAAGGGTATGACTCAATTTAAACATTCTGTCTCATGCCTCAAATCTAAAAAATAAAAAAAACTTTCACTAACAGCTGTGGCTCAGTTGGTAGAGTCTGTCGTCTCTCAACCGGAAGGTCGTAGGTCTGATCTCCAGCTCCTTCAACCAAATGTCCGATGTGTCATTGGGCAAGACACTTAACCCCCAAGTTGATCCCGCTGCTTTGTCAGTCGTGTACAGTATGAATGTGTATAAATGGGTTGGATACTCCTGATGGTCACTTTACAGAGCAGCCTCTACCATCAGTGTGTGAATGGGTAGGTGTGACCTGCAGTGCAAAAGTTCTTTGAGTAGTCAGAAGACTAAAAAAGTGATATACAAGCTCAAGTCCATTTACCATTAACTAACCTTGACTATGTGTTCTTAGTTGCGTTGTTCCAACAAGGACTACCAGTGTAATAAATACAAAATAAATGAACATAATTGATTTTCTTCCTGACAGAACCAGTATGAACATGTCGGTAAAGGTTCAAAGTCACCCAATTCGATTCTGCCAACTTCTTCAATTCTCAGAACAGAAGCCTTTTGCAAAAAAAATCTTCCGGGTCCAGTTGTCTTCTGGATTTAAATTAGACCAGTATGAACATATTGTGTTGTCAGTGAACAGTTTCAGAGATTACATAAACATTTACTCATAAGGTACAATCTTGGCATTGTTACGTTTCCAAGAATATAGTGCATATATATTTGCTTTCACAGATTAATAACACAAAGTAGGGGCTGGGAATTCTTTCTTGTAGCTGCCAGTTAAGTGGCTCGTTAATTTTAAAAACACTTTTATTATCTTCACACACAAGTTCTTCCCAAAAGACGACTCCTGTCTCGTGTATTCATCAGAAACAAATCTATACTGTAACTTGTGAAAATATAAAGTAATTTCAACTGTGGATGTCTACACTGCTTACAATGCCCAGTCAATCAAAATGTTAGTCCTTTCATTCTGCATTTACCTCCTATGTTGGGGACATTGCTAGCATATCAGCACTACGGTGGCTTTTCAGAGAAACTAGTGGAATAAGAGAAAATGTTACTTTCTGAATTTTTTTATGGTGGTCATTTTCTAAAGTATAACCAAAAAATGCTTTAGGGTTTATTTGATCTTTTTTTTTCTTCTAGTGAAATCTGTTGATTTTAAAAACATTTAGTGCATTATTTAAATTACCCACAAAGTGTGACTCATTGTCTCATAAGGACAGAGTAGAAAGTACAGTTTACATTACATGCTTGTCTTTGAAGCAAGTGGCAACTTCAAGCAAGTGTTGAAATATGATGCCAATGAACAAATAAATTGCAGTGCCTTGATTGTACACTTGAGGGTGATTTCAAAACCAATGAATCCCAATTAGGTCCCATATTAAAAAGCCAATTTTTAAAGCAGAAGTAAGTATGTTTACAGCCTAGTTTAAAATCTATTTTGGTTTCGAAAGCTCGTTTCTTTATTGGTACACATTGTATGGGGATCAAGTTTTTTTTTAAATTTATCCGTTTTGATTTTTTTAAGCCTAAGACTTATTTTGACATTTGCATAATTAGGGGCATGGCTGAGTTTAATGACATGCTGTTGCTGTCTGCCAGAAGACTTAAATCCCGCCTCTACTCTACCGCTTTGCCTGTTTCTAGATGGACAGAATGTAGGCTGAGACACTTTCCAATATGTCAACCACCATCATGGGGCTTCATCTCGACTCTTCAGAAACCATTTGGTGGAGTCACTGGGACTATGGCAATGATTAATGATTGGGACAGCAAAACAAACAACACTTGGAGACAGCAATGTCAACTGTAATGTTTATGATTTGATGGATTTTAACCAATGACCTTTACAAGATTAGATAAAGCTGATCAAAAAAGAAAGGATCTGGTTCAACATTTTTTGTAGATTTTGCACTTGCAATTGTATTGGAACAGGTTAGTGTGATTAAGCAGTCATGGAAGTTATTGCATAAAAACAGCATGGACTCAAAGATAGCAACAATAAAACCAATAGACAGGTGTAATTTTCCATGGGCAGTAATGTTTTTTCAAAGTACAGATGTTCTAATATTTTGTCACAAAATACTCATACCAGTAAATATCATCCTGTTCACCGGCTGGGACTTTTGACACCATCCTGCAGATAGCTGCTAATTATCACCATCCTGCAGATAGCTGTGGCAGTGAAGCCTTTATTAACGGCAGTAATAACACCAGCTTAGGACGAACCGGTCACAGAGGAATGACCTCTTCCTAATTAAATGCTGTGTTGCCTCAGACCCAAAGTACATGAAAATCACATTAAAGCGTAAGGGATGGCTTTTATCTGACAACTGCAAAGCCATGAATCATTTCAAACACGAGGTCCATAAACTCCTACGTGTACACAAAATAACAATTCTGACACCTCAGTGCTGTGCACATGCTTGCTCCAACAAGTCTTGGGGGTGTTCTGCAATCGCAGCTATGCTGCAGTTGAGTGTTTAAGTATTTAAGGTATATTTATCTTGTTTATCTTCAACATGTGCATGTTCTCGCTTGTGTGTAACTGTGTGCATGCTGTGAGCAATATGTACAATGCTCTAAACAGCAAAACAGAATAGCAAATCTTTCCAAAGAAACGTTTTATCAGAGCCTTTTTGCATCTTTTTTTTCATGGCTAGTGATTGTGTTATGTCACAGGGGAGAAGCTGAGCACAGAGAAGGTAATGTGTGTGTGTGTGAATGTTTTCACAGAGAGGGTTATTTTTACCTCACGTGCAAGAGCTTAAGGGCGTAGATCCATAGAGGCCCGTGCAGAGGCAGGCGAGAGCAACAGACTATTTTTAGACTGCGGCTGACTCTGTGTAACCCTTTGTATGCAGTGGCTGCAGAGGCAGAGGCGCTTCATCCAACCGCTTCTCGCTCTATTTGAGTAACCGGGATAAAAAAAGGATCTTTACTGCCAATTACTGTTTACATATAGGTAATGAAGAATGCTTATATTCAGAAAATCCTATAATGTGCTGGATGCCGTTCAAAATGAAGCTTTGCAGAATCTTTGCTAGCCGAGTGAGCTATTTTTATCTCTGCTGCTGAAATCCTGAGTCTCTTTTTGGGGGCATGTTGCCATTATTAGCTCAGTGAAGAGAGGTAGGGAATGTGAAAGATAGAAGGGAATGACATGCAACAAAAGTCCCAAGATAGATTTGATGCTGGGATGTTAAAGCTGGGAAATAATACCCGTGTAAGTGAATCGGATAATCCAATGACAGCACAGGGCTTAACATTACTGTAAGGTCGATAAAGTTACAGGCGACTGGAGAAGGAAATGGCTAAGGGACAGATAAATCTGCCATTTCTTTCCCTATGAATAAATAGAATTGGTCGTTATTCGGCAACATCCAGAATACCAACAATATTAAAAACGTGATTGTGTCAAAGAGGACTGATGCAGGATGGGGCACAGTCTGCCAATACAGTAGAGTATAGAAGGACATGAGATTAGAGAAAGGTCTTGATGTTCGAGCACCATAACTAACGCATCCCAAGACAGCCTGCAGGGCTAGAACATATTATTTCAAGAAACTTTGAGGAGGGGGAAAAAGAAAGAAAAAACTCCTGCAGATGCTGTGAAAAAAAAAATGAACCTGACTCCCAGGAAGAGGTCGAGCAGCAGCAGATGTACATCTCAGCAGTTGGCTCTCATCTTTGTTGATAACCCTGTGACTAAGTCCTATCTCCAGCAGATACTATTTTTTATTTTTTTTCAAGAGATGATATTGTTTGTTCCTATTTCTGGGGACAAAGGAAAAGGCTGTTTTGAAATGCAAAGTGTAGTAAAGTCAATGGTTATATTTCTACATGACTTGGACTGCTGAGGATGGGATAACGGACTGCAGATGCATTATGTGCTCTGCTGCCATAAAAGTAGCAGGAGAAGGGGAAAGGTGGTCACCATGGAAACAAGCTTTGTTTGAAAAGCTCATGCAATGAGGCGTGTCTGTGTGCAACGATCTGGCAAAGGTAAAAGGAATGGCGAATGGAGAGGGGGCATGGCTCAAAATGAGAAAATGCTGCTGTGAGCACTTACTGAGCTGGCTCTGCAACGACGATTGTGGAAGCAACTAGTAAGGGCTTGGGGGTTGATGTTGTGATGAGATGAGATGTAAACCCCCCAGAGGCAGGTTCATATCTCCTGGGAGCCACATGGGGCGTGGATGCAGAAAGGGGATTGGAAACATTAAGGTCGTAAAGCAACCTTCTGCTGGCAAGGAAATAGATAAAGGGAAAATAACAAGAGCATCCATAAGACTGAATATTATGTTTAGTATTATGGTAAATGATGAGCTTTAAACGCACAGTATGTACTGTAAATCTTGCTGCCGTGTTGCTCTCAATCAAAACAATGACAAAAGATGACATCAAGGCTGAGGGAATCATGTTAGTGATTCTCTCTGCTACTCCCCCCCCCCCACCCCTGATGAAAACTAATTCCAAATTGACCTTAGCTAAGACGAATGGGTGAAATCGACCTGAGGAAGAGGATATGTTTACCGTCAAGCTAATGTGTCGGAGTATAATTTACATGACGTTTTTATCACAGCAGCACACACAGCAACAGTACGGCAGCTTTCAGTAGCAGCTCCCGCTTCTTAATGTAGCAGTCTTCGACTTAACATCCGTTGTTTCCACGGCAACGATAAACATGCAGAGTCTGTGGCAGCCACAGCGACACATCCCGTTACAACTATAAAATGACCAATTCATCTGGCCTCGGTAACTGTTGGAAATGTTTGAGGTAAGGGAAGTATTTAACGACCAAAGATTCAATAATGTAGGTTTAGCCAATTTGTATTAATTAAGATATTCTCGTAAAAGTTCTACATATTGTATCTTTAACAGATAAGAACGCTTATTGTATTTTAAAAAATACCCATACCTGGTTATCAGAATCAGAAATACTTAATTCCAGAGGGAAATTTGGTCGTTGCAGTTGCTCTAAACCAGGGGTGCCCAAACAGTCGATCGCGATCGACAGGTAGATCGCGATCGACAGGTAGGACCGAGGCGGGAACACACGTGATCCGGTCAAACGGTCGGTTGGACTTTACTCCGTTCACTCTCACCGTGTCTGCAGCTAATTTAACAAAAGCAACATCATCTCACAGCAGCCTGCTGTAGTCTGTGAACATCTCCACACAGATTAAAGTTGTTTCTTGTAAACAAAATTAAGGGAAAAACATATGTGATATAAATACAAACGTAATATTAAAATGTAGCCTACCCTAAAATAAGAGTTTTAAAAAAAGTATGTCGATATTGCATTATTTTTTACAGAACTCTCATTTATTATATCTGATATTATTTTCTGTTTGTTGTTTGAGTATTAAATGCGTTTGTAGGCTGGTAGATCTCGGCAGACTGGTAACTTTAAAAGTAGATCTTGGTTCAAAAAAGGTTGGGCACCCCTGCTCTAAACACAATCTAGTAGTATTACTTTTTCCCCAAAAAACTTCCCAAAATTGTTCCATTAACACCTGATGTAAACAGATTTTTCTTTAAATTTCATATCAGCAGAAAAGAGGTGAATCTCATGAATAAAGGTCTGGACGGATTACACAGCATAGAAAAAAAGGAGGATCACTATGAAACTCGAACACAAGAGTCCATTGAAGAAGCTGGAGATGAGCTGAGAGGGCTCATATCACAAGATGCAGATCGACGACGTCCTCCCACTGGTTGTATTTATTCAGATGACAGCTAGAGACAAAAGCCTCAGGGCCTCTGCTCTTCAAATCTAATAATTAGATACTGTTCAAACGCTTTAATCAAACCCATCTGTACGACAGAATTACCCACTAAAGGACTTGACTGTCAAACCCACATAATAACAACGCTAATGGAAATGACTCCAAACTGACATCTTGGACAATATTTCTTATTATCCATTTGTATTAAAAACTGACACTCTAATTTGTTCCATCTCGTAATAATTTGCTCATTAGATCAAAGGTCCAATGGCAGAAAAGGTCGGGGCAGTCTGACAGTCCACAGGAGAGCTCCTTTTTCCTCTAACCAGGGAATATAAAGTGAGTGAGCAGAGTGCTGCTGATTTACATTCTGTGTATACAGAGCAGTGACCATTAGAGCCTGGTCATTTTCTCAGCTCAAGGTGGTTAAGAAAACAGCCTCAGAGTAATATTTGGGGGGTAAATAGGCTATTTGGCAAAAATCTTCAGACTTCATGTTCCTGGTGCAGCATAATGAACTTTTGAGGTCATAAATCCATTGGAGATATATGTCTTCAATGTCTAAAGGCCTGTTATAAAACATCACTGTCAGGTGTTTTTACGAAGAATGTCAATCATGAATCAATGGTTCATTAATCACTCTTACATAATGTCTGGGTTAATACTAGATTCTGATTGGCTTGAAGACGTCTGATAATCCCAAACAACTGACAGAAAAACTCCTTTAGTTTGATGTTGCCACATCATTTTTATGATCAGTTCTACTCAGTGTTTTGCATCGACATCATCATATGGGATGGTAGGGAATCTTTCAATATCTCACAATTCAATTCAATTCCCATTCTCACGGTCACATTTGGATTGAAAATTGGTTTTCGATTTAAACCGATTCCCCATTCACCCCACCCTCCCTTTTTGTTACAAAGCAGCGCTAATTACAGGATCTACACCGGTCTGCTGTCCCTCTTCATTGTGGACAACACCATGGGAGTGAAGGTCTTTGAAATTAAACAAACGTTGGTCCTTGTTATTTTTATTGTATGTTCAGAATTGGCAGAAATTCAGTAAAATGAAGCTGTGTGTGTGTCAGTCAGCTGTTGTTGGCCGATGTTCCACTTATTTTAAAACCGGGTGGTGGCATATGATATGATCTCAGGCATTTCATCAGGTCAAGCTGCTTCCCACTCCGGTGACTGTAATCCAAGAGACAGGACGGGCTTACTGCTCCATAGACAGTACGTTAGTATCTCAGACACAGCTATACGTTACTGACGCTGGGAGCTAGCTAATGTTAGCAGCATGACTGACGAGACAGGACTGACACACCTCCTGCTTCATCGGCATACCAAGGTGCCATGAAGAAAATGCCAGCAGTAAAAGACTTTGTATAACATCTACGAAGAATGACATGATTTTTGGTCATTTGGAATCAATACAGAATATTAAAATTTCATAATTGTAATTCTGTCGTGACTGATTTTTTTTCCCATAACCCAATGGGATGGTAATGCTTTCTTCAAGTATTAAAGAAACCCTCAATTCTTGAAGGTAAGGCTTGATAAGCTTACTTTAGATTTAGATGAGTCTTAATGAATCCACATAGACCAAAGAAACACAGATATTTAACACCTTTCTGCGCATTACAAAAGTACACTCAGTTTACTGCACATTGCACATATTGCACAAGTTTACTTTTTCTTTTGATTTAATTTAATTTAATTTATTTTATTTACCATTTTGTACCTTTTGCACAATTTAGAATTTATTACTGTAAATATCAGTTATCTTATTTTTTTTACCTCATTTTATTTTATCTATTTTACCTTATCTCTTTTTTACCTTATTTTGGTTGTATTGCACCGCGGGACGGAGACAAACGCAATTTTGATTCCACTGTATGTCTGGAATATTTTGAAATTGACAATAAAGTTGACTTTGATTACTTATGAATAGTTTTTGATTAAAATGAGCAGTAGTAAAATAAAAAAAATACAATTCCACTAAAAAGTACAGGAATTGAACAAATGTACATCTTCCTATTTCACAAGAGTAGACCTGTATTATTGTCAGTCTAAATTCCTTCACTGTGAATCATGTTTAATTAAACTAACCACAAAAAAAAAAGACATCATACGAATCCTCGACATGTCCCCTTCTCTCTGCTCTGCTCTGTTCAAAGCGAACATGAAATGACAAAAAAGAAAAGCCTGGGCTTCACTGCGTGGTGTCACAGCGTTTTCTGGGAACCTTGTCGGGCTCAAAAACTTCAAAGCGTCCATTCACAGACGGAGCTGCATTACTTCTTCTACTTTTTTATTTTTTTTTATTGGCCATTACAGAACACCATCAAGGGGATAAAGACCTTGTAAAAGACTGTCTGTGAATGATATGAGAAGATGAAAGCAGCACTCTGTTACTCGCCATGTCCCCCCCCCCACCCCAGTGAGTATCCTTCAAGGAGAGGAAACACACTCAGCAAACTAAACTTATTGCTCAAACACATCAATTCTGAACTTTGCTTTTCAGGCTTGGCATTCAATAAATATTACCTGCCACAAGGTGTCTGTTCCAGAAGATGGAAACATCTACCTGTTGCTTCTTTCATGTTCTGCTCATACGCACACAACTATAAAAACTATTAGCCGTTCAAAGAGCTATATGTCACTCCATGCTTTAAAAGCCTTTTCTCTTTTCTCTGTTTCTAAAAAACAACTTTACAGAAACAATTAGAAACCATTTGTTGTTGGAGGAATATGCTGATGATTGACAGATATATCTTTGAGACAGTGGGATTCAAGCCTCGTCTCCACCAGTGGTGGATGAAACCTCAAGAAAACATCTTGCTCCTGACACCTCATTCATCATGGAACAGGAAAGAAATAGGAAATGACGGGGCCATCTGATGTCGAGAGAGGATGACTTGAAGAGACAAGCGCAATATGGTTCCAGCAGACGGAGATCTATGAGAATGTGGCTCTGATCCTGTCTGTATGCAAAAATCCTACCTCACTCTGAATAATCAGTGAGTGCGCTGGGTGCATGTCATAGGAAATGATCTGCATGTTGCCAAAACTGAGCTTGAGAGGGGGCTGCATCCTCTGTTCTCTGCCTACAGACGTATTGAAAAGAATCAATATGCTGGATCTATGTCACAATCTTCTGATAATGAATTTATGTCTGTCAGACTTCCAGTGGAATCTCTACAGGATGAAAGCACTCACTGGTGGAGTAAAAGACAACGACTGTGTCTGCAGGGAATGTCAGTCAAAGGGGGGAAACGACATAGAAGTTTATATATATACATCTGCAGTTATTACCAGACGTGACATTTTGTGCCTCTGAGGCACATTCTGTCGTATTGTATCAGATTGTAGAGAAGTAGAATTCAATTGTAGAACTGGCCAATAATGCAATCTGACCTCTACGTATGTACAACCATATCAAATCGACTTTATGAGGAGATCTATGACAAAAGGGAAAGTGAATGGAAAATTATATATAACACTGAATAGTGGGCCTCATTCACCAACCATTCTTAAGGACGAATCTAACTTACAAACGTTTCAAGAAGATTCTGGGATTCATCAATGTTTTCTTGTTTGGGTTTGTTCTTAGGTAAGAAGAGAATTTACAAACACTCGAGAGCACTCTCACGCACGGTTGAGTGCTAACCAGCTCAGGGCCAAGAGACTACGGCTTATTACATTGGATTGAATATTATAGGGTTTACATTACACATATTGGTATGATCATAAAAATCAGAGTGGTGTTTTAAAATAAATAACCCAGGGCCTTAACATGACACTTCAGTTCGCATACATTAATTATGTTTATTGCATCCCATGCGTCTGTGTAACCACTACTTACACTGCTGAATTAAACAGTTTGTTTGGTGCAGAACTGCTGAAGTTTCTTCTACACTGTGAGTCTGGTGATCAGCTGGCGCCATCTTCAGCACTCCGTTTAAGCCCCAGAACCTTATTTTCTTTGCTACCAGCATGTGTTTCTGTGTGTCTTGCAGGACCCTGCCATCATGCCCTTTTATGGGCATCAGTGGGCGGTTACCTATGCTAATTGGGAACAACAGGCCATGCTTTCAACTTACAAACACAAGGAGGGTTAAGAACACGTTGGTGAATCTGACGAAGAGTCTTCTTAGAAATCTTCTTAAAGAACAACCTTTAAAAAAATCGTGTGAAAATTCTTAAGAAGATATTGGTGAATGAGGCCCAATGACATTCTTTCATTACTTCAAAACAAAACATACTGTAAAGCACATATCCATCTTAACACCCCTTTCAAAATCTTGAGCTTAGCCATTTAGCCACCGCCTTTGTTTTTATTAACCATATGTTGTTATATTTGGGGGAAAAGAAAGGTGGATAAGCATCCCTCTGTATATATTATTCTGGCTGATATGTGACCATGGTTGCAGCTTTTCACAGGTTACCATGCTCTAGCCATTGATAGTTCATTGTTGATTTCACCCTAAATGAGAATGAGACCATATCTTACAAAATGAACATCATGCTGCTCGAAGAACACTTTGAACTAGTGATTAAGACCATATAGTCTTAAATCGGAAAATGTTGACTAAAATTAAAATCAAGCAAGGCTTCAGGCTGGATTCCAGGATCAAGTCGTAGTGATGATAAACTGGTCAAATAATAAAACATTTTTCACTGATCTTAATCATTTAGACTATTGTGCAGTCCAAGGTTACTAGTGACAAAGTCATCAAGTTGACTTTAGTGTTGAAAAGATTTCTCTATAAAAAAGCTGTGAATATCAAAGGTAAAATATTGAATTTAAAGCAACTAAGAGGAACTTGATTTTGTGTGGCTCGTGTGCCCCATGTGGACAAAATAAATATTATCAAGTCTCATTCAGAGCAACGGTTGGCTTGATTTGGTTTATCCTCAAATCTCCCTGTATCACTTTGATGCAATCTAGTTTTTATTTGTAAAAACCAAGCTGGTTTACATGATCTTTAAATCATAAATGAATTCATTTGAACAACTGAGCCCCGACCTATGGTGCTGCTTCAGAAGGCTCCAAAGAGCAAAGTTGAGCAAAAAAACAATGTTCTGCAGCATCAATCTGTACCGTATCAGAACATTTCTTTCACCATGGTTATATCACAAAACTTTTTAGACACATATTGTCCAATTGTGTAACAGTTGACAAAAAGTCAACTACACATTTTTTAAAGAGCACCTATCTGAAAGCCATTTTGTAAGAGATCAAAGCACCTCCCCCCCTCACAGCCCCACAAAAAAAAATCTAATTCACCCTATATGTCTTTAAAGTGCATCATATAGTTTCAAGGTGAAAAAGTTGAGCCAAAAAGTAGCTAATGTAGTCTGCCGAAGAATACCAGTCTAGGAAAAGCTAAATAAATCCTTCACATCTACCACTAAATGTATCACATGTTCATACTCATGCAACTTTTGATAGCACTTATATTCTGGGAAAGTTTAGCACAGTGCTAGAGTTGTACAGGCAGAGCAGTGGGTGGTAAATGGATAACCAGCATGGGAGCCGGAGATCAGAATCAAATGGAAAGTGAAGTCTTAAAACACTGCTGCACTTTTCTTTGGCCAACACACATGTATTCTCTGCTGTCTTTTTGTACTTATTATGATTTAAGACCTGTGTGAAAAAGTTATAGATGTATAATTAAAACAGTGAAGCAGCACAACATAAATATAGAAAGGCGAAGAAGGAGGTGTGATATTTCTAAACAGGAATCATTCAGAAGTATTTCTTATCAACGGATGTCCTTTCTATACAAAAGCTGAGGAACAAAATCTCCTCTGACTTTAAAGAGAGACATATTATCCCCCTTTTCAAACAGTCCCCTGTGGTCTAAATGAAACATCATTCATGTTCAAAATATAACATGAATTAATCACCAGAGGAGGTTTGTGACCCCGTATAAACCAGCTCTCTCAGAACACTCCGGTTTGGTGTGTGTGTCTCTTTAAATGCAATGAGCTCCCTCTGACTTTTCCCGGTAGACATCACTCCATCGCTAGCTAGAATAAAAATGGCAGACCTGCGCATATGTTTTGCTATACGCTGGAGGTGGAGTCCATGGGTGGAGATACCAGGGGAGGGGAGGGTATTTAGAATCCCACTGTGATGTCACAAGGAGAACAAACTTGAAACGGAGCATTTTTCTCTGTGTTTATGACTTATGCAGACCTCATACAAAGGACTGGATGGGTTTATTTTTCGTTTTTGGGGGTCAGTAGACAATTAGGTAACATTAAATAAATAAATGTTCAAGAGCACTGTAAAAGTAGATTTTTCTTAATATGTCCCCTTTAAAAGACTACATGAAGTTATCTCACAGTAACTGCAGTGTAAGTGTGAATCTGAAGCTGAAACTAATCTTGTTTTGAGGTTCTTTATGAGCAGCGAAACCAAACTTTTATCCAAAGTATGAAGTGATACTGTCACTCATTTAATGAAGCTCTAGCTCAAGATGCTTCTCCAAGCAGACAATCATCTTGTCATTTTAACACTGAACACATTCAGCTCCAGATACTGCGGTCTACACTTCACTTATAATGATTAAGTGGATAAATTACCACACTTGAATTAAGGCAATAACCAAATAAAGTGAAGTGCGAGCTTGAATATTTATCTTTTACCCATCTCTAAGTTACAAAAACAGGACAATGGCAAATGCTATAACAAGGCAACAATGGCAAAAGTAAATAATGCATGTCACTCTAATCCTGCTTCAGCTGCTTACTTTTGGCCCTTCCATAACCTCGGAGAAAACCCACAGGGGTAGAACGATCTCTATCTTTTCTCTATCTTCACATGGATTGTCATTTTAAGCAAACGATAATGTTTCAGCAACAACTTGGGCAGCGATTTGTACAAAGTATGGATTTAAACTATCAGGAACCATCAGGACTTTCTTGGTGTTTCATGTCTTTTTTTAGCATCACTTGAAACCTGAATTAGAATACCAGCCTTCAACATGTTTGGCATTGCTTTCAAATGAGTTCAAAGCAATAAAAGGATTTAACATTGGAATTCCAGAGTGAAGAAGTGTTTCCCCATAAGGGCCTGTGTCCACTAAGGATGATTTTTGCACTGGCAGCGCCCATTTGTAAAATAAAACCAATGCAGTTTAGGGTTTTTAACACTGCGTACAGAGTGCAAAAAAACGCTCCAGAGTCAGTTATTTTTCATCTCTGTTGTCACAGTTGAAAATAGTTCTACTTTTGGAACACTGCTGCGCTCATTAATGTAACTTTTCGCTCACCCACCAATCAAAATCAAGAAGGGGCGGGATTTCTGATATTAACTTTTTGAACAACAACGGTGGAGGAGAAACTAATCCGACTCGTATTTTCAAGTGAACAATTTTCATGTCTAGAGCTGCTGCTATTTCAAGGATAAGATTCCTTTACGTTGTTTACCTGTTTTCATGGTCATGCTTCCTTAAATAAAGGAAATTATTAATTAACATGGAGCTATTTAAACTGAGGGAAGCAGAAGTCAACTTGCAAAAAAAGCAGACATGCACAAAAACACAGCGCCGCGCTCCCCCGCTGGCTCAGCTGATACCGTCTCGCCTCTGTAACACCTCTGTTACTACCTCTGAAGGCGGTACAGAGAGGGGATCACTGCGTCCCCCCCACATAACGCCTCTGCAACATTCAGATTGAACGAGAAACATCACAGGAACGTAAATGTACCCTCCTTAAAAAAATGCAGTCTGAATAGGGCTAACAACATCAACCCCTGTAGGCCTATGAGTCACCAACAGAGCAACTCTGCTTGTGGCGAGGGATGCACCAAAGAGGTAGTGCTGACAGGAATCACAATTCGCTACTTTCCGGTGCAACACCAAGTAAAGCAAGAGAGGGAGGCTGAGGTCATCTAAAGAATCTGCAAGACAGTGTGATGATGAAGTGTGTAGGTTTTTCTCTGCGTCACCAAGGTATATAAAAATAATGTTGTATAATGCACCAAGAATAGAGGATTTCCCCAATTCTTCCTTAACAAAATGTTTAAAATGTAATTACTGATGAACTATGGTGCTTATATTTGGGAAATGCTTAGTGCTTGATACAAACCATGATCAGAATCTCTAAGTCTCAAATAGCATATGATGATCTCTACATTGGGCTACTTAGGTGTTCATACATGACACAGCATCAGACAGCATGCTTTGTCTGAGGTAAATCAGCAATCCAGTGTTGTAAAATGTGGTGCAAAAAAAAACTGCAGTCCACGTCAGGCTGGTTGCAATAGCCTGTGAGTGTCATTAACACCCATGTTAAAATGCCCTTTTCTATAGTACAAATACAACTGTGTAGAGCCTGTTTAAAAAAATGCTGACCTGAGAAGCTCTTTGTTGGTACACTGTACATACTGTATGTATCAGTGGATTCACACAGCTTCTATAATGTAACTGCACAATTACAATTTTCATCACTGTTTTGCACATTTACCCGTCTGCCCTCCAAAAATGTCAAAAAGTCATAAACTCTTGATTAATTTGTGAATCTATTTTTTTTCTTTATTGAGACTTAGAAGTAATGTAAAGTGAAATTCTTGATGTATTTATTCTAAATTTTATTTTTGATATTGTTAGGGCTTATTTACTTTGTATTTATTCTAGTACTGTTTAACTTTTCGTTGATAACCTGCTGCTGTAACACCACAATTTCCCAGTTTGGTTTCAATTAAGTAGATATATCCATCCATCCATCCATCCATCTACATGTGATGATCTTTGTTTAACTCATCCGTTTGGATTATTTTAAGGGGCATGGCACGGCTGATCTGACTGACATGTGACTAAATGCATTCCTCAGCTACATGTCTTTCACTGTTATTAGAATGACCGGACGTAAGGTTGAGGCAGCATTTCAAATATGGCATCCATCACCACTTGGCTTCAAAAGTCCGCTTCAGAGAACAAAAAAGATCAGATCAAAATGAGACATTTTATAATTATAGAAGCCAATAATATCACCTCTTAGTTCTAGTCCTTTCTTATAATATTTTGCTCAGCAAAATGTAGTACCTTGTACGTCTGTGTAGAGAAGTCAAACTTATAAAGGAATTCCAACTTTGTGTACCTCATGTTGTTAAGTATGCAAATATATGAACATGTTTAAGAGGGAGAGTGATGCTTGATCATTATCACCATTACGGTAGTTTTGAGAAATAATGCAGGTAAAAATAGATGAATATCTTGAGGATATTTTGGAGTTATCGCTGTAGAGAGGTTATGATGAGACTATATCTAATTATTTTTAGACAGAGAAACCTTCAGCTCACCTCTGGCACTCGCTGGCATGGAGGACCAGGTCCTGGTTGTTCTTGGCACTGACGGTGAGCTCGTGCTCTGTTGGGTTGAAAATGTCGAGCAGCAGATGACACTGGCGGGTGCTATGGAAAGACACAGACACAAAACCACAGATTCTAAAATGACGTTTGTGATTGCACTGGCTCATACGGGGCAGACAGCCCTCGAGCATCATCAGAGGCAAAGATTTGTTTAGACATTAAACACAAATACATAAAAGAAAGCTCTCACACACATTTATGTTCTATAGGGAGACTCTGTTGGCCATGGAGTATGCTTAATTAGTTGCAAGAGTTGATACATGAGGTGACAAAGACTTTCTAAAAATAAACAACCAGACACACGTACACTGGAAATGTATGAGATCAAGAGAAGACAGGGTGTGAAGTGCTCATCAGTCCTTGTCATAACATCAAAGGTGGCAGCGCTTTCATCAGACCCGCAGGCCTGGCATGAGCAGGCCATCTCCACATCATCCCACGCCTGCTTTTCTCATGCAGATCATAAGAGGGCCAATTTGTGATGTAGATCAAGACAGGAGATGATGCTGGTTTTTCAAAGAGTTCATTTTAACCCCCAAGTAGCTGATTTCTTTTTCTTCTTCTTCCTCCCAGGAATGACAGATGAAAGCGACGGGTATCTGGAAGACAGACTGTCCAATGCAGCCAGCCATATGACTAAACTCTGCATGAGGCAGTACTGTCATTTTACACATAGCATTGACACTTTTATACAGTCTAGCTTAAAGAGTTTGGCCAAACGAGTTACCCTACTTCAAATGATTTCAGCTGAATCATACATTTGCGCTTATTCGTAGGACGATTGGGTCCTTTGTTTCTAGTTCAGCAAAACCAAGACCAAACATATTGGCCATATTGTTATCAAGTTGTATGTTTTCCCTGCACAGGTCACCATCATCAAAGTATTCCATTGACCATTTGAGAAGGCTAATATTACCCTGTTAACAGATTGTATTCAGCTAGTGAGCTAAAGTTAGCTGCAGGGTGGCTTGAAGCCAGAGAAGCTCTTTCAAACAGTATTGGAATGATTATTCATCTTGAATCTGCCAAATGTTCTGTATCATGGGGTTTATTTGCTTTGAAGAGGAGACCACTTATTAAAAGTCTTGTAAACAATGAAAACACTGAAGGAAACCTCAACCAATCAAATCAAGCTGGAAGCAGCTCAATCACAGCCAGATTCTTCTGTCGGAGATCACTAATTTGTCCTTGTTTCTACCTGTTGATATCAATTAGATGTGGTGGAATATGAACATTGCAATCAAATTTTAATTTTGATGAACTTTTAAGTAAAGTTAGAAGCATGCTATGCTGCTCTTGCATGTATTGGTGTACAGTTAACAAAGTTAAAAAAAACATTAGTGTAGTCATTTGAGTCAAGACTAAGACCAAGGCAGGGCGAGATTGAGACAAGACCAAGACCATAAAAAATCAATTAAAAATCTTCATCTTATGTACAGGGGGCATGTCACTTTCTTAGACTGTAATACTGGGAGGGTTGAAACTGTAACCGGGGGATAAAAATCTAATTATGAATGAATATAAGTTATTAGTTATTTTAAAAAGGTAATCACAGTAATGACTTGGAAAAATAGCCCGTCAGTGGTGGTCTTGGAGTCCAACCAGTCTGAGACAATACCGAGCTGAAAATGCTTTTGATTCCAAGACCTTCAAAAAGTGGTCTCAAGACTGGATAGATTACTACAACACTACTCTAAAGCATACATTAATTAATTCAAAATGTAAATTAAGGGGGCGCTGGTGGCGCAGTGGTTAGTGCGGAAGCTGTAGTCTTCCGAGCGGGCGGCCCGGGTTCGAAATCCAGCCTGTGGCTCCTTTCCTGCATGTCATTCCCCATTCTCTCTCCCTGATTTCCGACTCTATCCACTGTCCTATCTGTCAATTAAAGGCACAGAAAGCCCAAAAAAGTAATCTTTAGAAAAATGTAAATTAATTAAATTAATTTACATTAAATAATTCAACTGTATGTATATACAACAGAGAAAACAGAAGTAAACATGAAGTTGAAGGTATCTCTCTCTCTCTCTCTCTCTCTCTCTCTGGCTGGAAACATAACTGCCAGATTTCTAAAGCAGGAATATATAGCATGCTGAAAAGCAATTACAATAAGTGGAATCAAACAGCGAGAACAGATGTAAAATTGTGTCCTTTGTACAAATTAAATGCTGCCCATCAGCCCATCATCTTCCCTCGGGGTCACACTAAGCCCCCCTCCCAGCCACCGTCTTGCCTCTTAAATCTCGGGGTTAATGGAGGCTTATGTTGAGCTCGCCCAAGTCCCTAATAAACTGCTTTGGCAATTAAAGGAGCACATTTTTTTAAAGCCTTCCCATGTTTCTTTAATTGTCTTGTTGTCTTTGTTGGCGGATTTGATTAACGGGCTGAATGGGGCGAGGTACTGATTTATAGGTCGTGCCGTTTAGCTGAGGTGATCAATCAGGCCACCTAGTTAAGAAACACCGGCTCATTGTTCATGCTCTAAGTACCCGAGATAAACTGAGGGAAAAGAGTCAGAGATAGAGGCACAGACGATCTGGATTTGCACCTTTTGATAAGCGTGAGCCGAAAATGACACTGAACAAATGGACAAGCTTTTTTTTTTTTTTTAAGAACTGATGCTAAGACTGCTATAGAAGAAAAGCTGAAGATTATGTTGTTTTTTTCAAATAGCGGGAACTGGATCACAACACTGAATCATTTTGATAAGTATTCTGCTGAGCTACTACGCAGGGCCCCAAGATCTAAGCTGAATAAATAATTCAAAAGTGCCAATGGGGTTTCAAACTACTTGTCTCTCTTTCAGCCTGTGAATTTTTAAATCCTATTTAAGAACCAAGTGAGGCAGCGAGGGAACAAAGTTATCCCTGTCTCTTCAAAATGAACGCGTATCAAACCTGCTCTTCTTTGCTCACAGTGTGCATAACAAATCATCGATCAATGACATATCAATACTCTCGCTTTGTGTGCATTAAATAAAGCAAAAAAACAACTTTTGCTACACATCCTGCATGTGCTTAAACATTTAGAACTATCCTGAAAGAGTTGGAGGCAGGGATTATTGTTGTGCTACCACCACCATGTGTACCTGGGTGCATATTATGAAGTCAAACCTAATTTCAAGGAGTAAGTCCTGATCCCAGAAGACGACTTTTACTACGGATCATTTCAGGCACAGCTGGAGGTGTGCCAAAAGGGAGGAAAAAAGAGAGCGAACTACTAAGTGGTCTATTTCTGAGAACAAGACCACCCTAACAAATGCACCATGAGGTCAGCATTTTGCCATTATTGATCTGAAGAGGACCTTGTTGCAGGATAGTGAACGTCTCAACCCGGCGCCACACATTTATAAGCCAAGACCACAGAAAGACATCAATACAAAACAGACAAACACCACGGCGACAGCCTGATTATTTTTGTCCCCACATCAACCATACAGATAAATAGAGCTGCTGACGCCGGATGGGCATTAGTTGGACTCGATGCCCTGTCATTGTGAGGCAGTGGGTGGTAAAGATGGAGCACGCTGTGGGAGGAGGCAGAAATGCTGATCAATGACGCTGGGCCCGCACCTCTGTCGATTCTGCAAATCTGCAATCAATAAGTGCTGATTTTGCTGCCTTACTCTGGCACACAAACATGATATATACCCTGCTAACAAATGTAGTGGCCTTAATTAGCCCGGTTGGATTTAGGGAACTGCCAATAATGGGCTATTTTTAGGGCTGTTTGTAGTTACAGAATCCTATAAGGGTATAGTAAAGGAACTGCATGGCGCCTATAACACATAGTGTTATTTCAAATCAAGTGGAAATTTGCATAAATCTCTCTTAGCTGTAGGCAAATACAGGGGTGAGTAATGAATAAAAATCAAATGATAAAACATGTCTAAATAGAAACAAGCATGGCATTTCAACAATACATGGCCATTAGCTAGATTTGGTTTTATTTGGTTCAGTTTTAACACACCTCACTCTAATGCTGTTAGAGTTAACACAATACTGATACCGGTATCTGAAAATACCTTCAGCAAATTCAGAATGGATCATTATGTTCTGGTGAGTACATGTCGTGCAACATTTCTGTATCATTATTTATTTTTTAGACTGGAAATTTTTTTTTTTTTAAAAACACATCATTGGAAATGTGCTCTTCTTCTGCTCTCCATAACATTAGCCTACACACAAAGCAGCCACCATGGAAGTATCACAACCAGCACCATTAACTATTGTCTAAGAGAAGCTAAGAAGAACTGGTTTATGTCATTTATTCTGTTAGAAAGCTTACAACATCAGTGCTGGAGGATGTAACGTTGGATGAAGTGTGTTCATTTAGTGCGCCTCCCTTGCATTAGCGAACACAACACATCATGGACTACAAGCCTAGCTTTTCGCTAATGTTAGCTCAGCTTGTATTGCATTTCTCAAGTGTCCCACTGGTATTAGCGCTTTGTATCAATAGAGCATTTCTAGATACCGTAATTCAATATGTCTTCTCTTGGAACAATGCAAGGTGGTATACTGTACACGCTATACTTAGATGTGGCTTTCATGCTAGTTTTTGTGTCACTGTGCGTATGGCATGAAAAGGCTTGTGTGTCAGTCTGTGACCGGCTCAGGATTTGGTTTTAATTATGAGGACCGACTGCACACTGGTCAAGGATGAGAACGCTAAAAATCGTCAGATTCTGGTCACATGCTGATCTATTGACGCACCTTAACCCGTCTTAACTCAAACTCTTTGCCGGTTAGTTGATTGATTATTTGATTCATTGATTGACTGACTGACTATGATTTGAACGCACTTGCATGTTTAAAAGAGCAACTGAAAAAACTGTAGACTTAAATCTTGACAAAGAAAAAAAAAAAAGAAAGATTGAAACATAACATTCACATCCAGTGACTCTGTTTTTCTATCTCCAGACAAACAATAGGATGTGATGTCAAGGAGGAAATCATTCTCAGGAAAGCAGTGATACATGTTAGTTGAAGGCAGCAGAACAGAGGAGGGTTTCCTTCTTTTAAGGGCTGTAAGTTGTTACTCACAACCCAAGAGATACTAAACGAGGAGCACTTTAACAGAAACACGTTGAAGGATCCACTCATTTCCCCCTGCAGACCAATGCATATTTCAGGGGTAACACAATATTGAGCAAATGGGATTTTAACAGGTCCCTGTAAAGTATGGATCACTGAGTATTTCACACCTCCTCGCTCTCAGTCTTTAACAGATCTGTCACCTTAGATATGACCAAAGGTGAGAGAGCAGAAAGAGAGAAAGCAAGGTCTGCCATTAATATGGAAGGTGCCGGGGAATACAAATGTATAGAAATGTATAGTGAGGTGAAGAGAGCACTAGAGTAAGGTAGGGCGGGGAGGGGGCAAAGGAAGATGTAGAGTGAAGTAATGAAAGAAGTCCTGAGAGACATAATAGAAGATAGGGACAGAAAGAGGGAAAAAAAAAATAAATGGGAAAAAAAAAGGATAAAGAATCTGTCTCAGCAGTGAGCCAGAGAGGAGAGAGCATTTGAAGACTGCAGAGTAAGTCTATCTAGAAAGTCAGGAAGAGCAAAACAAAGGTAGAGAGCGAGGCAAATGAGATACAGAGGTTACGGTGAAATGTATTATCAGAAGCCCTATGGCACAATATTTCCTTTCTAAGCTTTGAGTATTTCTTTAAGACTGTTTCAGAGAGCACTGACCAAGGTTCATTTTAACCTGTAGATTCCACAGGAACCATGTGTGCCGAGTTCCTTCTCCCTCGTGGTCTTGCTCTTTCCAATGGGGTGTGAGCTACCCTGTTGGATCCTTCACTGAAGCATGGAGCAGAGCGGAGCGCAGCCATGAGGAGCTGGAATTAGGAGCTCACAAGATCCCGAGGGAATAAAGAGTAACAACATGCAAACAACAGGTTACCTCACCTCTCTGAGGTTGATTTTTTTTTGTTCATTTGGCGCCTGTTTTGATGTGATGTTGATATAGGGATGGGCAGTGTGTCCATGGTGTTTTATTTTGAAATTGACCAGATGCTCTATTTCTACCCGTGCCTGACTTCTTGTCCAGGTTGATGCGCTCTGTGCAGTTTGATGCGTGGTGGCTGTGGGCTCAGTCCAAAATAGACTTGTGTGTATTTCAAGCGGAGTGGGGCTTCTGGCACGCACCAGTAATGGACCCACGGTGCATCCTGTGGAAACATGGTCATAGAGATGCCACATTCAGCTCCAAGTGCACTGCGCTGACGTAGTGCGGCACAGCAGGATCCTGTGGAAACTGCCCGTAATACATTTTTAGATTTGGGGTTCCAGGGGATTATTCTCCCAAAGGCTGGGAAATATGGCCGAAACAATCATCTCATTCTTGTTAAGAGCTTTTAGATGAGTCCAGATTTATTTTGGCAAAAAAGGCAAACATAAGCAAGAGCTGTACCATACCAATGTATTTTTCTTTAATTTCTTTAGGTGCTTCAAGTGACAATATGCAAGCCATCTCTTGGTCTTCTTGGCTCATGATCTGTATTGTAAACATCTAAAAGGCAGCCCTGATTTAATCTTTGTATTTTCAGCATTTGAAAAATCAAGACACTTGAGTGATTCAGTTTTAGATGAAGTAAAAAAAATAAAGTCTGCACTCTAATGCAAGTTTTTGTCTTCAGGGAAGCCAGTGTTAACTACCCAGTGGGGTTAGATTAAATGGAATGAGCACACTGTTTCTGTGATTCAGGTGTTTAAGTTAAGAAATTGTAATAGCTTGTTAAATTCTAGACATCTGACAAGATTTACGTGTCTAGAAATATGAATCGTCCTTGTAGGTTCTTTAATTTACATGACAGCAAGAGTTCACTTTCAACCCAGGGCAACCAGAAGTCACTTCAGTGTTTCAAGACAGCTAATGATAACCTCCAATTATTTCAGCTCTGTGTTGACTGAAAAAGACTCCACACTCCGCTTATTGTAGTTATGAGGAAGCCAAAGGGCCAGCTGAGGAAGTTGTCTTTGGGTAGAGAAATTAAATAGAAGTTGGGAGAGCTGGAAACTGAAAAGAAAAGAAAAGAGAGAAATAGAAGGAGAAAAAAAAAAAAACTGAAGTGCAAGAAAAGGTGAGAGATAAAAGAAAAGAAGGTGACCTGGAGATCAAAGTGGAGAGACAGGTAGAGAGAGAGTGAGCATATTAGTGATGCTAATAAACTACAAATTGTCTCGACAGTGCTGACTCTTGCACCTTTTTCTTTTCTCTGTTTTCCAATTGTACCAAATCTAATGTTTTATAGTTATAGGTAAGGGTAGCTGGTGGGCTTGGTTTCAGGAAAATGGTCATATTAGGATTTTCTGAAATGTCAATGGAGGACTTGAATTGGGGAAAACTTCTGGAACCAGAGCTGCCGAAAAAGTGGGCAGTCACTGTTGAGCTCTATTTTTGTGGAAAGATGGACCACTTTTCCTGCCAGCTGCTGCTGAGAGCTGGTCCACAGCACACTAAGGGCAACACGCTGTGCTATTTTAGTTTTAAAAAGCCCTCATTCATGTCTTTCTTGAGTGCTTCAATGTCAATTTAGAATGCACAAACAGTACACATGTCTTATTGTACTGAAAACAATATTTTGTTCTTAATATGGCAGGGATGCCAGGAAGGCAGAATGAAGTTGAATTACTGATTCTACGAGTGTCTGTCTTCTACACCAGGCGGCGTGTGTGAAGGCCATCCTCCAGGTGGTTTAATCCCGACACAGCCATCTGAAGTTGGCAGGTATGTATTCCTTACACATGTCAATAGGAGGGTCGTTCACTATCAGGGCTCTATTAAACATATCTCAAATCGGCTGGCTACCTGAGTTTACTCTTAATAGTGTGGTAGTAGTACTGGGGTAGTACTCTGATTCCTTCTTGGTCTCGAGAACACTTTTTGAAGGTCTCAGTCTCGTCTCGGAATCAAAAGTATTTTTACTCGGTCTTGTCTCCATCTCGGACTGGGCTGACCCTGGATTTTAAATCAAGACGGGTCAAGATTAACACTGATAGGCTACTCATTACTTGGATTCGAAGGGAAGGCCCCGATCTAAAAGAACAAATACATTTTATTTTTATCCCTCGGAAACGGAAACACAACCTTCCCGGTGTTATGGTGAGTGACATGTCTGCTGCACGCGAGGTGAGGATTTGTCAGATGTGTTTGGTCTTTGTCTTGGTCTCACCTTGCCTTGGCCTCAATATCGACTTGGTCTCGACCCCTAAATGTCTCTTTCTTGTCCCGGTCTTGGAGCACTCTGGTCTTAGTCATGTCACAGCCTCAGAGCACTCCGTTCTCATCTTACAACCATAACAAGGCTGTCACTGAAAAACCTAACAAACATTTCTGGTGTTCACAACTTTAATCTATTAAAACCTCCTCTTCCCATCTTTATCAATATCCTTGATCACAAACAGTTATAGGATCAATAATTCCTCCTGCAGCATATGTCAACCTGCAACATGATGAGCCACACAGTGTGGTACAGATAAGTAGCTGCTGTTTGTTTAACTGTATTGGCTCAATACAATAGCGATGTAATTGTAGTAAAATGGGTCACGATGGGAAATATGATGTTATGAAAGCAGTAAAGGCTGAATAAAAAAAGAGACCATCTGCACTGTGTGTTTTTAGCTTGTGACTCTACACCCCCCGAAAGAATATGAGCTTCTCCCTAGAAGTCGCTTTTCAGTACATCACCACTCCATTAGGAAACTAGCAGGCTGTCATGGTTGAGAGAGCAGTGGTTTTAAAGGGGGTGAGAAGAGGCTGTTAGATGAGTGGGACTGACAATGAAGCAGCAGGTAAAAAAAAAAAAAAAATTCCCTTTAAATGTATTTTTCTTTAGATTTACCGACAACAAAATGTATGGCACAACCATATTGGACTTACAGAATTACGTGTTACTAGTGCACTGCATTCTCATATTGCTGTACTGCTGGTGTGGGGATGGTGCTGGTTCAGGGTGTTCATTACATTTTAAGTGAATACAAATTTTAATATTTTCAACTTTCTCGGAGCATGCTTTTCTAAAGTACCCTGTTCAAAGTGATTATCTATGTTAGTTATGAATAGGGGTACTGCGAGATATAGCAGTAAAATAAAAGAAGGAAAAGTTAGAGAGAGGGACAGGAGAAATGTAAAGATGGTAAAATGGTAAAAGGACTTCAGCTTGTAGAGCGCTTTTCTAGTCTTCTGACTACTCAAAGCACTTTTACACCGCATGTCACACCCACACATTCACACACTGATGTCGGAGGCTGCTATGTATTGTGACCTTTAGAAGTAACTAATCACATTCATACACCGCCGCCGAAGCAGCGGGAGCAACTCGGGGTTAAGTGTCTTGTCCACGGACACATCGGACGTGGCTGCAGGAGATGGGAATCGAACCCCCGACCTTCCGGTTAACCTTCTAAACCGGAAGGCGATTGAGCTGAGAAAGACAACAGACATAGAAGTGGAGGGCAAAAATTAACGAAAAAAAGATGATGAAGTTGAGAGACTAAGAGAGTAAGCATAAAAGACAGAGAACTAGAAAAAGGGAGAGGACGACTGAAATAACATTTGGAGGGAGATAATGCGTCAAGGAAAAGAGAAAGTTAAGTGAGAGAGTAAGGGAGAAGAAAGTAGGACCATTGTTGAGCTATTGCACAGTTTAATTTGCTCATAGAATTGCTGGATAGAAAATCCACTGATACACACATAAAAGTTTTCCCACTTAACCACTAAATCAATGTTTGTGTATCGATATTGAAAAGGGAAACAAAAAGACTTAGAATGAGAATTGATTCTTCCTGTTACTGAGAGCAGCTTCTGTACAACTGTACAGGAACAGGGTGTGTGTGTGTGTGTGTGTGTGTGTGTGTGTGTGTGTGTGTGTTTGCGTGTAGAGAGAGAGAGAGAGAGAGAGAGAGAGAGAGAGAGAGAAAATGTTTGACTGTTTTGCTTTGTTTTAGAGCAGATGTGTCTGTAGGATGAGGAATGGATGTTGCAGAGGTAAAGAGGAGAGGGATCATGCGATGACTTTATGTGTATTGTAGTCAGTAAAGGTTCATTGCATATGCATACGTATCCGCAAAGAGACGAGATGGATGGCTTCAACTACAGATATTATTTAAGCTAATGATACACTTCAAGGGGCCATTTCCCAGCCACGATCAGTCTCCATCCCTTTGATTTTTTTTTTTCTTTTCCTGAGGAGTACTAGAGCTGAAAAGTGGAGTGAAGTATGGCACCGGGAATGTGTGTGTGTGTGTGTGGGGTATTGTAAGTGTGTGTGTAGTAATGTATGTGCATGAGAAAGAGAATGTGAAAGCATGAAAAAAAAAAAGACTGAATGTCCATTTAACTACCTCTGCCACTATCTGACCTTCTTCTGGTTTAGATAGCAATAATGTCATAGCCAGAGTGTCACTGCAGTGGTGAAAGAGAGAGTGGGTATCTATTCCCCCACTCAAGAGAAAAATGTGCTGCAGTATATTGTATATGTGAGATGAAATGAGGCTTTAAAATCGAGGTTTATTACTCATGACTGGGACAAGAGGGGGGGCGTGAGGTAAACTTGTCAGTACTCTAATGATAGTTATCTGATCGCTGCTCGTTTCAATGAAATATTCTCTATTTACAGGACTTCATCATCATCATCATCATATGAACACATGCTTTGAAGAAAGAAATGCTGGAGGGGAGGGCGACAGAGACATGATGTCAATTCTCCCTACGTGTTCAGTAGAAGTTACAATTGAATGAAAAATGTGAACGGTAGAATATTTTTCATGTCCAACATTAAAATTGATGTTAAGCTTTCATTTATTCTGTAAATCACTGCTGACTGTTCAACGTAGCACATTTCATATAATTATAGTTTGGTCCTTCCTGTGTAGTGTGCTGATTGCTGGCTGTATGTATTTTACTGCTGACTGCAAAACAAACTGCACTCTCACAGGGATAATAAAGACAACCTTGAATGGTAAATGGACTTGAGCTTGTATAGTTCAAAGAGTTTTACACTGCATGTCACGCCTACACATTTACACCCATTCACACACTGATGGAAGCGGTTGAAGAGGTTTCTGTGTAAAAAAGTCCATCAGAAGTAACTAATCCCATTCATACACATTCATATGCCACCGACGAAGCACCCGGGGCAACCAGGAATTAAGTGTCTTGCCCAAGGAGTCAAGGACACATCGGACACGTTGCTCCAGGAGCTTGAGAGACTACCTACTCTACCAACTGAGCCACAGCCACCCCCTATTCCCCTCACCTGTGATTTGTACATAGCTTATTATTCTTCGATACTCTCCCTTGGTACTTATTACTTATTTTACATGTTTATGTCTATTTTATTTGTATATTATATATATTTCTATATGTCCTACTACTATATTGTGTTTAAGAGCCACTGTAAGAACCAACTTTTCCCCTGGGATTACTAAAGTATTTCTGATTCTGATAATTTACTTTAAATGTATAAATCATTTTATTATTCATTCAAAAAGCACTGTTGTGTTGATGGCTTATTGTTCAGTCCTCTAATAGGTAAACCTATACCAAGACTGCTACACAAGAGAAAAATAGGGCGACCCCCAAAAAGCTAATGGTTCAAATCATAAGTCGGGAGAAAAAAAAAAAATGCTCAAACATCTGCAGTTCCTCTAAGCTAACACATTAAAAAGGGGGTGCCCGATGAGCTGCCCCAAGTTTGTTTGAAAATGTCAAGTTGTTATCCCCTAAAAGATAAAGGTGAGTCTGTTACCTGGTCGCAGGGAGGGTGCTGACTCTGGTGAAGAAAACAGACGGCTCTATGTCCACATGGACTCCCAAAGACAGCTCCCTGTAGTAGCCCTCCACTTTTCCTGCTCCACCCGAGTACTTGAAGTTCAGGACTGCTTCCAAAGTCTGTAAAGAGATTAAGGGAATGATATACATTTAGATCAAGCTGGTTTTACTTTGCCCAAAAATTGAAAGTCCCATCTTGCAAAAAAAAATAATAATAACAAATTGTGATTCCCTGAAAAACAGCTACACAGATACATGCAGTAAGTGTGATTAGCCATTCTGTCACCAAAATTGTGTTTTTTTTTTAGGGCTGATGCATCAACAAAGCATTGTGGCAGTAAATAATTGCACAAAAGAACAACTATTGTGCTATTTAATGAAATGGAATTCAAATCATGAGAAAGCCTGAGAAGGAAAGTATGATTAGTCGCTGTGGGTGGGTGGGGCAACAGTTGGCGTGACTTGTTGGCCGTGTTCCACATGATGAGAGGAAAGTGGACACAAAAAATTACTCAGAGATATTCTTTGGAGGGGGGAAGGGGGGGGGGGGGGGGGGGGGGGCAGGACAAGCAGCCAAGTGGGCGAAAGATGGGGAAATTAAAAGTGGCAGTTTATTGTGAAGGAGCACTAGCTGACTCAGGCAATGGGCTGAAACGGGTGGAGGGATCACCCAAGGTCTCGCTTTCCATCCTATGCAGTCTATATCATCTCTCCACATATTGCTGATGGAGGCACTGGCTGTGCCTTTCAAGAACAAATTTCACTGTTTCCTTGATTATTTTCAGTCTTTATACCCTCTTGTGGGCGTGCAGAGCGCCAACTGAAATGATTTGGCGCCTGCTGGCTCAACGTCTGGCCTATTACTACCTAATGACAGAAGCACAGTGCACTGAATAAAGAGAGATGAAAACATTAGAGGGGATTATTATTATTTTAGACCAAGAACCCAAATTCAGAAATTTCACTTATCAAGAACAGCATGGGTTTCATTTCAATTCCTTGGTATAATTTCAAGTCAATCGTATTATTTTCCTCTCACTTAGAGTATTATTATGTCATTTATTCCAAGAAAAGCTAGTAGCAGGCACTATGAATGGCAATGTTGGTGAGTCCTCCACTTTGGTCCAGGCAAGTTGATTGTAGCTGTGGAAACCTGTAAGTCTGTACACTTTAAGGTGAAGCATTTATTATTCTGTAGTTCAATTGTATAATGACAACACAGGTGTTCTGTCTTCAAGACTGAAATACAATTACAATATATCAATGATCAGACAGAGTGCCATGGACAATGCTGATACAAAGAGGATTACTTAATAAATACAGAAACCCCTAGCATTTCATGAAGTGCGAAGTGAAGATCAAATCTTTCACATTTCCAATGAGATATCTCAACATTTACTAGATGTGTAGGAAAAAAAATTGTGTAAAAACATTCAAGATAACTGGAGGATGAATCCAGAAAACTCGGTAATCGATGGTCCACCATGGGATTCACATTTGTGGTTTTGACTGAAATGTCTTGACAAAATGGATTTTCCTTGAAATGTTGCGCAGACGTTTATGTCTGCCCAGGACATGGTGATCTCCTTGGTTTTCATGTTGCTAAGACATGAAAAAAAAGACCTAAAAATGACCGAAGAGGCACATCTAAGGCATTTGCGCCATGTATCACAAAAGGATTGCACGCCTTTCGCGTTTACTCAACCTTTGCGTCGTGGTCAGAGAAACACCTTTTACTTACAAAACACAAGCGAAGAGTTAAATGCACCCTCAACTGCACTGCAGAGCAAACACTGCCTGGTGCTGTTCGTTCGGATTTAAACAAACCATTATTTATTAGATTGAGCAGAAACTGGACGCAGTATTTTTATGCATATCAGCCTCATTGCATTAAAAATGTCTAATGTAAAAAGGATGGTGCTTATAGCCACACAGAGTGGAAAACAATTATGTCTGCTGAGAGTTGGTGGCGAATGTGCGACATTATTTATAAGACGAGTCACACCCAACTTGCCAGTGATCAGGACAATGTTTCCCTCTCTATGACTTATAAATAAATAATCTGTAAGTACGGTCTGTAAATATTACTTTGACATTACTATTATAAATATAAACCAAGAATTAAATCAGCTCGGGTCTCTCAGCGACATTTACATGAGCGGTGAAGGTTTTGAGCTGGTACGCATTAGGAGGATGCAAGTGTTGTATTTTTCTTGGAGTTGCCCTGGCTTGCTCCTTTCAGGGAGGAAGCTTTGTTTAAACATGGACACATTTTCATGCAATGACATTGATTTGGCTATTGGTCTCATTTTAATTGATTCAGAGAAATCATTCCTTGAGCACACAGGCAGGGCCTTTTCCATTAAAATTGTTGTTTTTGTAATAATGTTTTCTTGATTTATTATTTTCCTCCTGCATGTTGACAGATGAGGCAAATGTAGTTTCACCTTTTAATAATCACAAATGAATCCATTGAAAAACCAAAAACAAAACAATGACTGTACCACACTAACACGAATCGTCTGTGTTACTACAGTCTGGTATTGCAACAGAATAAGATTCCAGTAGTTGTGCGTCAAGCAGCTGTGTAATCCTGGGGCTGCCTGTGTGGTACTAATGGCCTCAACATGATCCTCTTGAGGAACAGTGATTGTTTCAGTGACCCTAGCAAAGAAGCAGCGGTGCACCCACGATTCCCTTTTCAAACTGGGCCTGACCCCGAGTTCCTCATCTGTTCAATCCTCCCCCTCCTTCTGCTCTCAGCCCCTTGAGGACCCTATTTCAATCACACTGTGGTTAAAAATAGATCCTGCTGTAATGAGCTGACTGTGTTAGGAGTACGCCAGACGCAAGCCACTGCCTGAGCGCACACAGGTCTTATTTTCACATTAATACAAACAACGTGATGAGTGAGAATGACCAGATTGAGGTAACAATTTAATTTGAGTGCCAAACATAACTGCACGAGCTGTTGTGCTCAAGTCGATGTCCTGTAGCTTTTAACCAACAAGCAAACATGATAAAGAAAGACAAGAGAAAATGGAGAGACATAGCACCACCATTTTGACCAATGACGAATAACTTGTGATATTTGCTGAAATAACTTTCTGACTCAAATAGGCAGATATGCTTCTCTGCCATGCTGCTGCAACTCTACTGTACAGTTACAAACTGGGAAAGATGGAATCGTGAACATAGTCACAGATTTCACCAGCAGATATAAGGTTGTCTCAGCAAAGACTAGTTATGAAGTGAACTGGAAAATAAGGCTTTTTAATGCTTATATATTGACCTTTACATTTGTAAGTTAATGATGGGGCATTTCTTCTGTTCAAAGTTGCATGTTCGTCTTCCTTTGAGTTGAGTTTTCCAACTATTTGCAGACTTGCTTCTTTTTAACGAAAATAAATTAAAAGATAACAATCGGATCAAAAGATTGAATTGTATACGCAAAGTTGAAAAGTTTCCTCTCGTAGTTGATTTTTTTTTTTTTGGTGCATAAAAACCCATTCATTGACTGATTGGGTTAAATACGATAATCTATATAATTTATGCAGATCCAAATCACAAATCCGTCTCAAAGTCTTTACAATCCATAAAAACTAAAATATTTTTTAGTCCGCATTCATTTAACAAACAGGTGAACGTTGGACTTTGGAACCAGAGGCACTGTAGCATTCCCTTTCCACTGAGTAAACTACCACTTGGTGGTGCGTCTTCTATGCAGGTCACATGGGAATGGACAATCCTTTAATACTGCCTGACCTCCATCTATTACGGGTCAAAGGCTTAAACGAAAAGGGGTCTTAAAGGATGATGTTCCTGCTAATACAGTGTCCTTGAGAAAACTAGCCGTTTTCACATGAAGTCATTAAACCAAAAAGGTGAAAGGCACGTTTTCTGAAGCCATGACGCATTACCCTTTCAGACTATTGATGGATTATTGATGGATTATTGATGGATTATTCGTCAATCATTTGGTGTTGTGTTGTTGTGCTAGTTACCATCTTTCTTATTCATTTTTACTGAGCATGTAACCCAAAGTAAATCCTTCACGATTGTCCTGCATAATTTCCTAAACTGCCACTGGCTGCGTGTTGTTTTATCCTTAGAAATACTTCTGTAATCTACTTTAGCTGCCGAGCATTAGAGGCATGAGATGGATGATGGACTGGCTTTTACCTTAAATGCCATCACCCCACTTTTGTGTCATAACAAAGAAGCTCTAACAGACTATCTATCATATCCATCTTTATCCAAAGTAGCCTTTTCTGGACAATAGGGGTGAATTCAAAAAACACAATATTCCTTGTCTTGCACTTGAAGCTTGAACAAAAAAGAGAAAGAGGGATGCTGAAGGCTTTTTGAATGTCTTGGCCCTGAGATAAAGATCCTGACAAGTCTTGCTGAAGAGATTATAGCATGGCCACTTGTGTCCTGACAGGAATACTAAGATAAAACATCCCAGTGAAAGGTTAGCTGTTCAGAGGCTAGAGACTCAAAAGTTGCTTAGTTTTGTGTCTGCCCTTTCTTGGCACGGGAAATATGACTACCTAAGGTGTTTCATTTTAAGAATATGCTTAATAGGAAATTCACTTAAAGGCTATCATATTAGAAATAACATGACAGGATCAATAGCAATTTAATCAAAGTACAATCAATTCAAAAGCAGCTCCTAAACAGCTTAGCATAGCACAATTACCTTAAGGATCCAAGAAATGTCTACTTAACGGAGACATGCATGTGCTTTTTGGATGATTTTCAGAAACTTGTCATTTGTGAACTGTCAGGGCTTTTAAATCAGGGTCTTCATGTGTCACTATGTTTTACTCTGTAGCATTATACCATCAGATTTAATGATGGTTGTATCAACCTCCCCACCAGGGTCAGCCACAGAAATCCCAACTAGTGTCAGTTAGTTGATGTTTAGGGCTTTAAAATGATTTCCTTAGTTCTTAGAGGCCTTTTGCATATTCAAAGTACTGAAAACAATAATCAATGGAGCAGGAGACAACTGGTGCTCATTTACCTTATAAACAACACACACATTAATCCATTTTACCCCAAATAATAAAGACCCAACCCATGGCAAGTCCAAAACAAGAGAGACCCAAAACCAGAGACAGGTCTGGTACTTAAACTGAACAGAAAACCTGGGTAATTATGATTGCAACGGAGTATGGTGTTCTACTGGAAAAAAACTTATCATGTAAGATACAACATTATGTTGATACCCCACTTACTGTATTTGAAGTGCATTACAGTGTAAAATGCTTTACTGTATGCAAAGTGTCCATAAGTACCAACTAGTCCCACTCAAAACATTCACAATGTGAAGGCTATGCCACTCCAAACAATTAGGGGTTCAGAGTCTTGCCCAAGGACACTGACATGTGGACTGCAGGATCAAAATGCCAACCTTCTGATTGCGAGACAACTCTACCAGTGAGACCATTCCCTTGTCGATGTGAGCGGCTGCAATGTGCACTGCACTGAACAGTGCCAACTCTCTCATCTGCTTGTCCACAACTTGCATGAAGGCCCAGACAGAAGAGGTGCCTCCAGTTTTGACCTCTATCTTTTCTTTTTTTTTTCTTTTAGCTTATTTTTCACATCAATGAGCAAGTTATCCATCTTTGCTTGCTCTGCTGCTTCCAACTTGCTGGTGCTGCTGCTCATTGGTTTTCTTTGAACCTTACTTTCAGCCTTGTAAAGCGATCGTAATTTAACCTAATCATTATCATAATCATTAACTGATCACTGCTGAACTCTGATCCACTCGAGTTCTACATAAAATGATAAACATAACCCAGACTTTGTTTTTTTTATATACCTCAAAAGAGTTTACGTTGACAAATAGTCAAATTAAAAAAAAAAAAAAATTGGTTTGACAAGCGGTTAGATTTTGCTCCCCATGAACAGAGGCTTTAGTCCTCCAACTCTGCTCCGACCCTCAGCCCCTTTCTGCATGTCATTCCCCACTCTCTCCTGCGAAATTCCTGCTCCATCTGCTCTCCTGTCTTTTTAAATAAAGGCATAAAAAGCCCCAAATGAAATTAAACATAAAGTTTATCGAATGATCCCTTTTTTTTAAAGGACAGGTTGCACTTCCACAATCTTTTCCAAATATTGCACTTCCTGTTTGACAATATAGAGGGAGGAATGCCACCGTGTTACCTCCACAGTCGAAGCAAAAGCCAGTAAAAGGTATTGGTGTGAAAGATCATCATCTTCAGGCAGAGGGCCAAATTGGAAATGGTACAAAGCCCTTCTTTATGGGAGACACACTTACAAGATAAATTCTGCACCGTTTCAGAAGTATTTAGTTTCCAAACTGAATATTGAAAAAGAAGAAAAAAGGGAAAGACATGGTGAATAACTAGTTCTTCTAGATCACAGAGGATGTTCCATGACTGTGGGACAGGGTGTTTAATGGTGGTTAGGCAGAAAGGTCAGAGTGCACTTTGACAATGAAATTATTTGCATAAAACCGAGAAAAATGACTTGAGGGCATTAAGATATGATATGTCCATTTGGAGTGCTGCTTGGACTATTTTTCCATGTTCACCAAGCTGTCAATCACTGAGCCAATCATTTGAGCTGCCCAAGGCTCAAAGTAAGAAAGGAATGGTGAGACGCTAAACGCCATCCCAAAGTCCATTTCAGATCTAGTTCAGGAAATGAATGAATTAAAACTCAGATACGAAGAAGTACTAAGTTGTCTGTGTCGTACATAAGTGGGTGATACAGTAGTACAGCATTGTCGCTATGCCCCTGTAGGCTTGGACTGGCGATCTGTCAATCATGGAAATTTCAAATTGGGCGACCTAAAGGGGAAGAATTGTAAGGGGGGGGGGGGGGAACAACCTGCAGACCTTGGCCCACTTGATATTGGAGGTTACCTATCCTGGACAGATGAGCAGCAGAATACGTATTCTGAATAAATCCAGGGTCAATGCCGCATGTAAATTACTGAGAATAATAGAGAACATATAATCTCAAACAGGTGTGTTCTGTAATGGCGTCTAAAGGGTCTAAAATTGATTCCATATGCTTACACAAAAGAGATCATTATTGCTTCCATTAAAACTAAGCTTGTAGATATATAAGATCCAACTCTTACTGAGTCCATTATTTCTGCATCATAGCTTCTAAGAGGCACTTAAACTACATCTGTGGCATTGCAACTGCTTGACTTTATCATGTGTCTACTGCGCTTGTTGGCAATAGATGATTCATGAGAGAAGAGGGCAGCTGATAAGAGCCAATATGTTCTCTATTGGTCCCACGGTGTAATGACTTAGCAATAATCGCTGGATGACGAGGAGCGAGGGCGCCATGAGCTTGTCTGTGTTGATATGACAGCTGATGGGGGTTAAAGGATCTTTTAACTGCTCAGGCTGCATACAGCCCATAGAGTGAAGTAAATCAGTTTGAAAAGCATTGTGTAGTAACCACCCTCAAACCATAGGCACACCTTGAAGAGCCCCAAGCAGGTCCACTTAATGAAAGTCGTGACATTTCTGCACACAACGTTTATAATGTCACTCTCTGCACCCCCTCACAGTTAGGATGTACCTCTGATGTGGCATTTAGAATTGGATACATTTGAAGTAGTGGGTGAGTGGCTTTTACAACTCAAAGGAACATGCAACAAAGAGGTTATTGGGTGTCATTGCTCCAAATGTTAAGGGCAGTTGAGGATGGAATAAAAAAACAGCAAGATAATGTGACGAGCTCATCTACATCAAGAGTGAGCAGCAGAATTCATGTTTCCAAAAAACAAAACTATGCTTTTCAGCTGATAAAACGCTCTACTCCAAACAAAAAAAAAACATAAGAATGAAAATAAAATATCTGCAGGTCATACATTAACCTCTGCATCACGCAGGTGCACTGTGCTGACCTCAGGTATGTGTTGGGTATAGGAAAAAGTGAATTGTTTGTCCAGACCAGACCTCACTTCTTCCTGTTAAAACAAACCACTCTGTAGTTCTTATAAAAACTGTCTTAAGAAACGGCTTGAAATGCACAGCTGTTCACAACTCTATTTTATCTTCATTTTTTTTACCATATTTTACTTCTTATATAGACATGTAAATTCAGAAATTTTATAAATAGATATGAGTTGTTTTTCAATTCTCTGACAACAAAAGGATGAAATATCCCTTATACACATGTATGTTATTTGTCCAGTTCATAAGTTTCTTGCCTGTTTTCTGCTCACCTCTCGTCTACACTCCTGCTTTCAAACATAATGGACCTCAAAATCTTCACTTGCTGCTGCTATGTCTGTACTTCCTTCTTCGTCAGCTACTGACATCAAACAAGAGAAGCCAAAAGCAGACAGTGCCCTCTGCAAGTAAAACACAGTATAGCACAATATGTTTTCTTTCGTTAAATCAATTTGTATAAAGTTTAAATGGTACTGTGAGGTATTGTTACATCCCTAGTCGTAGTCAGGAGTGTGCCATTATAAACGCAAACCCAGCACCCATGATGTTCTAGCACGAAAGACGCGGAACTTTTTCACCAGGAAAGAGTTATTCTTCACCACCCCAAAATAGCAGCCAGAGCAAGAAGGCGAAGGAACTGCACCCAGCAGCCTGTAAAAGGCCGAATAAAATACCATCCGATTAACAGCTCCAACCAGGATACTGGCAGTAGTCCTTTAGGTGCCAGTAAGCAAAACCTGGCTGGGAATCCACCAATTGGCTGCAGAAATCCTCCGACTCAAATGATGCTTGGGTTACCTTAGACTACAAATGCAATCTGGTTTCCAAAGCAATGGATTACATCCAACTATCAACAGCAGCCCATTTCTCTGTTTGCTTGGGTTGAAGTTTACAGCCAGAATCTATCATATGCACCAAACTGTGACAAATGGTAATAGTGTTTGGTCGATGAGGCAGGTGAAGACACATAAAGTAGAATCCCAGGTGTGTCTGCTTCATGTGTTTCAGTGCTTCCTGTGAATTTTCCCAATAAAAGAACCGTTTCATCCAGAGTAATTTGATTTATTTTCTGAGTGTTGACTAATTCACTTACATTTGGTTCAATTTGATTATACATTGTGAGTCATGAAGGGGAAGGATAGTGGATGAACAGCAGCACTAAATTTTGTCAGGGGAGAGCGTGTGTCCCAGTTGATGACTGGCTGGAGAGCAACAACACAGACACACACCTGGTTTTCTCTGTCGCTGTGTGATCAGAGGTAAACAGAGGACCCACGGGTGCCTACGACATGAAACGGCTGCTCTTTTATGTAACCTTGTGGTCCTGTGCAGGTGTCACACCATTTACCAGCTGGAGCGACCAGAGGCAGAGGCCTCACATCACCCCTGGCCCTCACTGCTGTTCTTATATAGCATATCAACAGCCAGTGAACCGTGCAGATGTGAAGTCAGCTTCGAAGATGGGACAAGCTGAAAGCTAGATGATCCAAAGCCTGAAAAAAAAGTTATAAATTGTACTGTGATGCATGAGCAGGCATGTATTTCTACACTTGGACACACACACACACGCACACACACACACACACACATCAGCAATGACCTGTCAAATGCAAAAAAAAAAAAGCAGGTGTGCTGGACTGTGAAGCATGCTGGTTTATAAACATCCTGTTCAGGGTGACTGTGATGCAGCTGAAGGTGATCTGATCAATGAGGTTTCAGTCATCCAGGACTGCAGCATATGGAGCCACACTTGGTCTGGCTCTCTGCATTTCACACATGAATTCAAGTCCAGCAAGCATGATGAAACGCGGGATTCTCTAATTATACCTGCTGTGCTTGCATACAGCAGTTCCAAACGCACATAAAAAGAAGACAACAAACAGAACATCACCAAAACCTTCTTGGGATTGGACTAAATGTAAACACTAAGCCTAATCCATCTAATCACTGGAGATCAGGGCTATTCAATTACAAATTCAAAAGGGCCAGATTTTAAAACCAGGAATTTGAAGAGGGCCGGACTTTTCGCATCATCTATCACTTCATCCAAAAAAGGCCAGTATGCGTCCTCTCACTGCTCTAATTCTGTGAGTGACACACGCGGGGGAAGCTGCTGTGTCTCTCTGTTGGGCTGTGCAGGTCCGCACCAGGGTTACGTCTCCGCTCATAAGCTGGAGACAAACTGTACTTTAACGTCCCTCTCCTGTGATCCCTCAAGAAAGTTAGTCCGGATAAGTCAGGTGTTTTTCATCGCAATGCTTCCGAATGTTATATTATTTAATTACGTTGGTTTTGCGTTTGGAGTTGTTGGCAAAACAAATAAATACTTTGCAGTTCAGGCACGTTTAAACCGGCGGTTTTTCACGATATATTTTTTTTTAAAATCATTTGGAAAGGCATGGTCTGAATGTTTTGAGTACCACTACTTCCGTGAACGTCCGTTCTGATCAGTACGGCAAAACTCTTGACACAGATATGAATGAAGTAAGATGCCTCACTTGCAAGCTAGTTACATGCCGGTATGCTGTTGATTTTTTTTTTTTTTTCATTAAATGGATTCATGCTGACTGGGTTGGGGCCACTCTGAGATTGCCTGCAGGCCGCATTTGGCCCCCGGGCCGCCAATTGAATAGCCCTGCTGTAGGTCTTAATGCTGCTGGCTACCAACTTCATTTTTTTCCTGCTCGAGTTAAACAACAAGAATGTAGAAGTGAGTTATCGTCGATGAGCAGGATGGAAAAACTTCTTTCACAAGAAGAAATCACAAAGCTTAACAACAACAAGCTTCTACTAAAGTAGCTGTCAGAGAGCCCGGTGGTGCAGATAACCGAGACCTAGGTGCAGCTCACGTTAAAGCTCAGCAGAAAAAGGAGGAGACACTCCATCCACACAGCCGGCTTGGTTTAATACACCGCCTGGCTCCAGGATCTGTAAGCTGGACTGGTAGACTGACAGGGATGTTGTCCGCAAACATGCTTCACATCAAGTGTTGAGTCTGTTGCATTTACAGATCTTATCCCATCTATCCCATTCATACCCCGCCGACAAAGCAGCTGGAGCTACTTGGGGTTAAGAGTCTTGCCCATGGACACATCGGACATGTTGCTGCAGGAGCTGGGGATCGAACCCCCCACCTTCCGGGTTAAGAGACGACCGACTCCACCAACTGAGCCACAGCCGCCCCCACAGGAAATAACTACTATCTGTAATTTACCCAACACTGCCAGTCACAGCACTTGGTAATCTATCAAACAACCAAGAATGATCAATAGCTCCAGCCACAATACTTAGACCCTCATTAATATCAGCCTCATCAGAGAAGAATAACTTACCTTCTTGAATAATTCAGTAACTCGAGTTAAATGTTAGTATTATGTGATAAAATATTTACAACCACTGCATTTTAAATAGTTTTTAAGAAATTATTTAAAAGCCAAATAATCTTTGAACAAGGACAGCCCTCTTCAGTGATCTCACTAAATATTACAAAAAGGCACAAGGCAAAAAAAACGGTCAAACAACTGTTGCTGCCCCCACTGGCTTGTCTCGCCGCAGCTCATAAAAGCAACCCTAGAAGCCCAGACAGACTGCTGTATATTTTACAGGAACAAAGATGAGGAAGGCACGTTTAAAACCATATTGTCTCCCGGGTGATGTTCCAGAAGGGCCAGATCACTTGGTCATCAGTGGGAGACAGAACGCCTGCAGTGACACATCACACTGTTAGCGTTTCCAGACTAGCTTCATGTCACTGATTACGTTGAAGACATGCTGCGATGATTCGTCTTTTCTCTCTTGACCTCCAACAAACGCTGTGCTTTTATAAGTCATTCACACAATGCAGCATCATAAGTGTTGAGACAAAGCTTTTTGAGACAGAATGAAGCGCGTAATTATAGTCATGGCTAATCGTGCAAATACCCAGGGCATCTCCAAGCCATCGGCAGGCCTCGCTGCATCTCTGTCGCAGAGCGATGGTGAGGAGATACAGACGCAGCATGACAGCAGATAAGAGGAGTATTTGCATGTGATTAACAATCCTTGGAATCAGCTTCTCATCACCCCTTTTTCTAATCCCTCTTTCCTCCCTGTACGTATCATGACCAAGGCACTAAGGATGTTGCTTACTCTGTTGTAAACATATAGACATTATGCACTAATGTCCAGAAAACAATGCAAAGCGGGCATCATCCAGATGTTGTTTGCAGCTGCAGCTTTAAACTACAATCAGTGAGGATCGTGTGTTGCAGACAGGTAAAATAAGCACTCAGAGACTGAACTGCCTGTCGTAATATAATATGTTGGCAAACAGCTGGCGGGTACTTTGATGATGGGAAGTTTCGGTTTTCTGTGTGTTTATAATGATGATTATGGCTTTTGATTACTCTCAATCATTGCTCGTTCCCCCCCCATCTCTTCTCTTCACAACCTGCTCGACGCAGAGCCCAGACTCTCAGAGCTAGAAAACTTTCAGAGACTTCTGAAAAAAAAATCTAAAAATAGACGCGCACAGATTGACAGACAGTGATACGCTACACCATGCTCACCCTCCAGAGGGGATGGATGGGATAAATAGACCATCTGACATCGATGTATTATTGTGCGGAGTGCATTTATAATCTCAGGTGAGGTTAGTGAAGTTCATTCCTTTAGGTGGCGAAAAAAAGACTCATCATGTATCATGTGATATTTCAGACCTAGGAGGATATTGATTAATAAGTGTTCAGAAATTCATCATTCAATTACATTTTATTTTCATAAAGATTCATCGTCCCTGTGAAATGTTAACAGTGCAGTGAAGATTTTCTTTTGGACTAGATCTGGACTCTTTGGAGAGAGTGGCTGAGAGGAGGAGTAAGGACAAACTCTTAGTCCATCCTGGAGAACTCCTCTCACCCGCTCCGTGACGAACTATAGCAGATGGGCAGCTCTGTCAGCCAGCGCCTCGTTCCTCCCAGGTGCAAAACGGAGCACTTCAGGCGCTCCTTCGTGCCCACCGCCATCAAACTGAACAACAGCGGCTGGACCTAAAATCTGTCCTGACACAAACATCACCCCCCCCCCCCCCCTTCCCAGAATACATCATTGATATTATATTATTTACCAGTGCAGTGATATATAGATTTTTATTATATTATATTATTCTATATCATATCAGATTATATTATATTGCACTATAATACATTACACTACATTGTATGATATAACTGCACTCTTCTTTACTGTCATACCATGCTGCTTTTTTCACTGCTGTTCACATGATTTGCTGCTGTTAATCACACCAGGTCACATTAAATTCACCACTTGTCACTTTATCTTGCCATTACTGCACATAATGTCTTTATTTCCCTGTATAGTTCACGTCACCATTTATATTCTACTTGTATGTACCTCCTATTTCATTTGTATTTATCTTATCTGTTCAGATTTTTATTTTCTATGACCTTCTTCTATTTGTCTTTGTGACGCCGCAAAGCCCAAATGTCCCCTCTGGGGATCAATAAAGTATGATCTTATCTTATCTTAAGATTACTCTTACTAAGTGGTTACACCATGAACAACTCTCATTACCTAGACTGTAAAGATGTGACTGGGATGGCACGGAGACAGCAGGCACGCAGAAAGGAGGCAGACACTTTCAATCAGAGAACTGAGTTATGATGTAATTGAGCATAGGAGGACATGAATAATCGAGTTACTCCAGCCATTATCACCGCACTAATGTGCATGTAAGCATTATTGGGAAAGACGATCGATTTAAACAGGGAAAAGTCTTATTAGCTTGAAGGAGAATTAAGCTTAACAAGGAGGTGGGGGGTTGGGGGGAACACTTAGTATAATGTATCAGCAGTTAATCTAAAATTATCATCTTTCACAAAACCAAAACTCATTCAATATGACAAACATAATGACGGTGTTGAAGAAGGCAAACGAGGGAGAAAAGGAGGACAGTTTAATCCTGAGCCTAGGGAGAAAAAAAAAAAATCCTTTGGTAGTTCAGCTGTAGTTTCACACTTGAGCAGACAGCTGTGGCAGTTATAAATATCTGTATCACGAGCTGGGATCTGTATCTGTGAAGAGAGCTGAGCTGCCATCAGCAGGGCTCGGCTTCTAAAAATAGCAGGCAGGCTGGCTGGCAGGCAGCCGGCCGACTCTGCCTCTGTCTCCGCTGGATTTGATTAGCCTGGAAGAAGCTATGGGCTCTCTGCCGCTGTATGTGTGTGTGTGTGTGTGTGTGTGTGTGTGTGTGTGTGTGTGTTGTCAGCATTTGTTGTCTGGAGGCCATATTTCTGGTTCACTGCACACAACCATGGACACACTCTTCATTGTGAAGAAAATGCTTACATTGACTTTTGTAGTATGGTTCAGTTTTCCTTCCCGTCTGAATGTTTGAGGTTAACTTAACTTTACTGGCATACAGTTTACAGTTATTATTATTTACTGACAATGTAAAAACAAATGGAGGGGAATATAGGCGCACTTTAGCTAAGCCCCCGCACTTACAGCAGAGTCTCCCTGTAGGCTCAGTGGTGAACGACAGCTCTGCGCCTTTCAATGTCTCATTCCAACTAAAAAACTCCTGGACAGCTGAAAATTTGAAAAATCAGAAGTAATATCCAGCATGTGAGAAGAACCCAAAGAACCCAATTGCAACAAGCTAGAAATGTGTTTATGTAGTGCTGCCATCAGCTGAAAAGTACAACCCTGATTTGTCTAGCTCAAAGTGTAAAAAAAATTCACTTTTTTTACCGTCTTAGCTGTTTTCATTTACTTTTCGATCTGTAACCATAGACTGTAAATACTACAGTCTTACAATCATTACTTACTGTGACAAGTTCCTTCTTCTCTGAGGTTAAGTTCATTTAGCTTAATACAGTAAAAAATACAAAATAAAAGCATGACTAAAACTTTTTTTTGTTTATATGCAAAATCAAGTAATATTGAACTGATACTTAAATATGATGGTTTAAAATAGATGATTATTTGTGGTTTGCTATTGAATTCCAGTGTTTAATCCCAATTAAAAGATTTAATGGTTTGACAGGCCTTCGTATTGTACATGAAACCAGCCTAGTCTTTCATCTTTTCAAACAGAAGTTATTGTGGAACCCATAATATATATTTTGTTCTGTACCATCATTTTGGAGTGGTTTAAGTTAGTTCATAAATTATGGTAACCTCACTGACTGCAAACTTGCAGATACTTGCGTTCCATTTACCTCAGAACTTGGATCTCCGAGCTCAGTCCCACCGGAGTGATCCGCGTTGCAGTTGCAAGACGATTAAGCAACACGGTCAGGTACCTTTATTTTGCTAGCTAATAGCTGACAATAACAACAGACTATGTGATAGTTGGCATGGGACAATAACATGACAACATGTATACAGTCTATACTTTCGGTATGATTCTTAAACTAAAAGAGGATTAAAAGCTAATGAACACAATAGTTACAGCTTTACCTTTACTGTTAATGTAAGTAGCAGCCATGTTGGATTTTAAATTGGACTACTGAAGTTGCTCTGAGTTTCCATGTTGGAATTCTGACTTGAGGAGGGCATTCCCGATGACGTATCAGACCAGGAACTCAGATTTTCTGACTTCCGAGATCGAATGCACCATAAGGCTGTTTCAGAGGAATGTCAGAATCACGACAACTCCAAGCAATGTGCAAGGCACAGAAGAAGAAAAAATTGCCAGAATTACTCTATCAGGATATCTGCAAAAAAAGAAAGCCTCCAGAGGCTGAGGGACTCCATCCGTGGTTTAGAACACCTTGTAGTGCACTCATTATCAGGCTCCATGTGAGTCACTTTCAAGCTGTTTCTCTTTCACCCAGGAGACTACCTTGTCCCCCCTGAAAAGCCAACAACACGGTTGATGTATTATTTAAGTCAAAACCTTCATCTCTTCCATATCCAATCAAGCAGTACTTCTGTCTGAACCTAACGAGACTGGGTCAAAACAAGACTTCTCTAAAGTCACCATGGATTCGAGAATGATAGACATTTAATATCCCTGACTTTAAGAACCACTGTCAGAGTAACGCAATGTCCAAATGACCACTTGAAAAGAGAATCTTTTACTTCATAATTGGCTGTGTTCAAAGGTGCGAGTCATGAGGACAATGGAGCGCTCTATCCCTGATGACAGGAGGAAGCAGTGACAGCATACTCTGACAGTTTGCTGTCCAGCCTCAGAGAATTGCATACATGTACAATCTAGAAGTGCTATCTATATTTTCCTATAACGTGGTATTTTCAGCAGGAGAGACAAACTGCTCTGGATGCAATTCAGGACAAGATTTGGCGTTTTGAAAATGCTCTGAGTGGCCTACATATTGTAGTATCAACTAACTTCACTTGAAATGCGGTCAATGAAATTCATGTCCAGTGGAATTAGGTTAACGGGAAGGCTAGGAGAATGAGCAGGACAGCACACTTGCCAGCATTACAGTGACTTTTGGGTAATCACCACGAGGATGGGATTGCTGTATCCCTATCTCTACTCTTTCTCTCAGCCTGTCACATGAGTCACCGCTCACATAAATCAATGAGTCTGAGGTCCAAATCCCCATAAAACTCAACTGCATCTGCTGCAGTTTCAGTCACTAGATGGACACTTAAAACGGTGACAATCAAAGTGGAACTTTGTTGATGTTACAAAGACATGGTATTCTTTATTGACAAGAGCATCACAACAGAGCTTGAAGAGGTGATGACCCCTGGTTGACAGAGGCAGCTCTATTATGACATTAAGCTGAGAGAAAAAGCAGACGGAGCGACACAAAATGTGACAGAGTCGAAGTTCTGGAAGCCCCCTCGCACATCATATGAATGAGTCATTGAAAATGTGTAATTAACTGACAAATCCAACAAAACCGCCTTCACCTGAGGTGGCACCATGACAACACATAGTTTTCAAGCCTGCAGGCATCCGCAATTCAGTAGGAGGACTGAAAAACGAGTGCTAAGATTGAACGTGGAAAGGTCAGTGAGACAAACATGTTGACTCCTCCTGCGCTGATTATAGATCAAACATGATTGATCACACTTACTCATAGTCTGCAAGAACACATCCCGAGGCATGCCTGGGCCGTAACAAGAGATTCAGCACTCCCAGATCACATAAGAAAACTTGTGTGCAACCAAGCAATAGCAAATTTGATTTTGGTGGTCAAAATATTGGCCAAATTCAAATTTAATTGGCTCACATAAGATTTAAAAATCCAGGAAACACCCGGCTTTAACTGCCAGCAAATTTGGCGAGAAGGTTTTCAATTTCCTGAGCATCTGTGCATCCGTCCATCCCAGCCAAAAACAGTTATTAAGAGCTAATATAAATTCTACCTCCTTCCACCATGCATATACTGTACACTGACCAATCAAGATTCACAACACACTAACATTATGCCCATTCAAAAAGTGCTGTAACATATGCAGAAACAAAGCTTAAAAAATGATAGCAATGAGAGAGTCTTCAAACTTCACATCAACATATCCTGTTTTAAACTGAATCAGGACGACCGCTTTCTGAGAAAACTGTGAAAGGACGAATGCAGTTTTTAAGGTTTTATATATTGTGAAAATCCTTTTCTTTGTTGGCTTACTGTGAAGTAGGAATCAGAGTTGTGTCAACCAAATGTAAATATAGAAAGGTCCACAGTCCCTGGGAGTGTAAGGAGACGCCAAAGCCCCAGTGCCTTAAACCTGACAGTTTTATGATGGCAAGTAGAGGACAACCATGCTGATCAAACCAGCCCTTGCATTTTTTTTTGATAACTTGCTAACCTGTCGCTCCTCTCCAGCTCCAACCTCATCAAATATGGGAACTTCTGCTCCAAAAAAAAAAAAAAATGCTGTGAGGCGACGAAGGCGAGGGAAAAGGGCCGGCGCGCTCGTACGTCTCCGCCAGCGTGGACTACGCTCTGCTCTACCAGGCATCTTTCTCTCCAACGTGCGCTCACTGTGCAACAAACTGGACGAACTTCAGCTACTGATGAAGAAACAGAGACTTTTAGACATCCTGTGCTTTGTGTAACACGGAGACGTGGCTGTGTGGACCGATACTGGACTCTGCGCTGCAGCTGGCAGGATTCCAACTCTTCAGAGCGGATCGAGACACACAACTTTCCGGGGGCAAAAAAAAAAAGGGTGGAGGAATCTGTTTCTATGTCAATAGTGGCTGGTGTACGGATGTAAATGTGATCCAAAGTCATTGTTAATTGTTTAGCACCAATACACCAAGTCAAATTCCTTGTATGTGTAAATGTACTTGGCGATTCTGATTCTGATTCTGATTCTAATCTAGTTCCTGTCGGCCCTTCAGACACCAGCATGCGCCAAGAGCTCAGGAGGTTTGAGCCAAACTGCTGAAAACAATTCAGTTCATGTTGATGAGTCAAGGAGCTGAAAAACCAGAATACATTCACTATAGTTTAAAAGCAAATCTGTAAACAGGTTTTCTGTGGTGGATAGAGAAAGTAATAATCCTAGCAGGGTTTCCCCACTAGCTCCATTGCAAGCAGGTCATGTTACTTTGGCAAACAGCAGGACAGAGGGATCTGCTGATGGGAGAGAGGGGGGGCAAACAATTGAAGGACAGGGAATCACCTTCTAGCCAAGTAAAAGTCAGACAACTTCTCAAAAATGTATGACCATCTTTCCTTCATCCATCTTATCCACAGTGACTGACAGTGCATCTGCTCGGAGAGTCACGTCTGATTTCAAGCTCTAAAGCCTTTCCGACTGAGACGGACAAATCCTAGAAACAAACATGAGAGGCAGGAGGTCCTGCTGAAAGCTCCTGCCTTTCTGATCATTTCTGTTCTGTCTAAGAAAGCATTAACAGGGCGTTTCTGTTGAAACAAGCACATCAAAGAGCAGAGCACATCTGCAGCCAAGGCGAGGCACCAGCCGTTTCAATTCAATCTTGCTCTTTTGCACACCTGACACAAAATGAGTTATTCCTATTTTGCAGGTGTTGTTCCTATTTTCCACCTGATGCAGCGACATGGTTTGGTAAAATACAAATTAGCTAGTGCACAGATTAGTGCCCATAGGTGTGTTGGTCTTAAAATGAATTGTGGCGCATACTGCAGGTGGTGCGTTCCTACCTTGAGGGCACAGAAAGCAGCAGCACCATAAAGCAACTGAGACCTGGTCTGAAATCATTGAAGCAGTATGGTTCTACTATTTAGAGGGTGCATTAGATCAGCATATAAATTAGTTTCATATGGGATTACATTCTGCCCCTCACAGTCACAAGAAAGCACTGCGTATGTTTGCATTTGCTTATGCATTTCAATCGCGCGCAGAGGGTCATCTCGTGTTATCTTTCTTTTCCTTTCAGCATGAGGACGGTCTGGTGATGTCAGAATACAAGAAAATGCTCACTGCTACCTTTTACAGCAGATAATTGCAAATCTCAGGGAGAATTCTGCTCGCGCTGCACATAACCAAAAAAACGTCACCTGATACCAACACCAAGCTCTCCGTCGTGTGCTTTCGCTCTAATGTGCAGATCTGTCTAATATACGCAAAAACACATGCAGAATCATACACATCGACACTGTCATGCAGCTGTGTTGGTGCCACCTATGGTAAATGGTAAATGGACTTGAGATTGTATAGTGCTTTACTAGTCTTCTGACTACTCAAAGCACTTTTACACCGCATGTCACACTTACCCATCACACACTGATGGTAGAGGTTTCTATTTAAAGTGACCATCAGAAGTAACTAATCCCATTCATACGCCGCAGACGAAGCAAATTAGGATTAGGTGTCTTGCCCAAGGACACATCAGACATGTGGCTGCAGGAGCTGGGGATCAAACCCCCAACCTTCCTGTCGAGAGACAACAGAACTGAGCCACAGCTGCCCCTACAATTGAGCCTACAGTTATCAATTCAGTGACTGTCCAGGGTTCATTACGCACACATTAGATATTATAGCAAAGGAGAGTGCAGAGAAAATAAGTAAAATAAATGTTTACAGCCTCCCACACAGAGAACTTTAGATCACCTGACGGCATATCGAGTTTCATAAATAATGTAGTTGTGCTTTTGGGCTTCGTGCAGAAATGATCACCACTTCAATCTTAATTTGAAAATGTTGTGGAAATGCTTCAGCAAATATAACTGAACCGCCATCAGTATATTTCATACACTTTCCTAGTATCCTAGTATTTGCATTGTGCGCTTAATTTAGCCCCCAGATTGTGAGCCACGTTACTAGCAATACATAGTCGCATATTCCCCACATCACTTTGCCCCGCAAGCTTTTGGCAGAGTAGAATACACTGTCAAAACAAGGCCTTCAGTGACCCTGCACACGTCTACCAAAAGCTATAGATTTGAGGTAAAAATGCAAAACCCTTTGAAAACTGAAGCACACAATGTAAACACTGTGCTTATTATGAAAAGAGAGTATGATAGAGGGAGTTAAGAGTCCAAACCCGAGCTCTTCATTACATATTCAAAGAAAGGTGCAGTGAGACTGCAGCAGGGGGAGAAAGCATATTCATCAAACTAAACACAGACAAAAAGAAAACAACTACTTGCATCTTGATCCAGCACGGAAAAAAAATGTAGCTTGTTTTTTTTATTCACTTTGCAAAGGCTTTTGTTATTTACCTTAATGTGGCTGTACTCTGCTTTGCCCGACTCACTGTTGACAGACTTGTTCTCAGCCCTGGGTTTCAGGACTTGGCGCAGTGGACTGGAGATTGGCAGGCCTGTCACACTGATCCCATCTGAAAAGACAACATGGCAAAAAATAAATGAATGAGCTGAGACCCAATACTATCAATAAACTGCAGCTACAAGACTAAAACAGCCTCACACTATAAGATACTAACAATCTGTGATGTATGACATTGTTTTACATGAGCTGTTTGGTGATGAATTGTTTTAATTACTTTTTTAATAAACTTACTTTCACTCATCCATCTCTTGTTTTGTAAATGATTCCCTACATTTCCCAGGAGCACCATGTTTCTCACCATTACTTTATGATTCCCAGAAAACACATGCAGACTTGTTACTTCTTAGTGTATGCACATTAATTGAGCTATAGTGTAGTAGAAGGATGCCGTTGATTAGAAATGACAGTTGAGCAAGTTTAATAGCTTTTAAGCTAATTAGAGCCTGACAGATAAATCAGCAAGCCGATAATATCAGCCGATATCAGCATGTCAACTGACTATCGGTATCGGCTACTTTTATCGCAGATATGTGCAGATAGTACTAGATTAATTCACCAGTCAAAAAGCATTTCATTTGGGTTTCATTGGATTACACTAGCAGTTCTCTTTCACCAGCAGAGGGCGCTATATGGATTACAACAAGCATTATCACTCTCCAGAGTGTCAAACAGTGATGCACGTATATGCGCAGTTAATTTCCAGTTGAGTGACCATCTTGTCTTCATTATATATCTTTTCCACAAGTGTTTGATTACTGCCTTTGAGGGATTAAAACAACAAATGTCAAAATCTTTCTTTATATTCATCTCTACAGATCAAAGATAGATATAAGAAAAATATCGGCCGATATATCGGTATCTGATTTTTTTTTTTCTCTCCCTAATATGGATATTGGTATCGGACCCAAAAATCCCACAACAGTTGGGCACCAAAGCTAATAGCAATTTAAAGTATGTTTCTAAAGCATGGGCGTATGCCTAATTGTCCATTATGGGGGTTATCAGTTTTGTAAATAACTTCTCGATTACTGCAACACCAAACCAAACCACTAAACCACCTCCGGTCTGAGTTAGGTTCCATTTGATATTCCTTTCACTCAGTCAAAGTAAACTATGAAAACATTCATCTAACCACTGCAGACAAGTAGTCCTCCTTTATCTTTGCATGTGATCCCAAATAAGTTATTGGTTGTTCCCTTGTCCCCAGTTTTCATGAAGGAACCTTTCAACAGCTGCTTTGACAAAGTCAGCCAGGATATAGGTAGCAAGCCAAGGCTGATCAAATCTGCTAGCTATGGGCTTCATTTGCATCCACATAAATGGGAAGCCATATTTTATTAACCTTCAGCAACAGAGAAACCATTCTGTCAGGAGTTTCTGCAAATTTAGGGGGATACATCTGCCACATTATGTTCTTTGCGAGGAGGAAAACCTGGTAGGCACTGCAATAGTAACAGGAGGCTTTAAAGAAGCAGAAGAAAAATGATGCCGAATGAGCTGAAATTATAGCCCTGAAATTTATCCTACACTCAGTGATCTATAACAGGCTGTTTCTGGTTTTCTTTCATCCTGACGATGCATTGCAATGTAGGGTATTGATTATGTTTGTGGGACTGTCTCTGATACAGAAACTCAGATATATATTAATCTTATATGAATACCAGTTTTGAATACAGTGTTGTAATTATTAGGGCTCGACCGTTATGGGATTTTTTTGGGGACGATACCGATATCGATATTGGGGTGGGACCTGCATCGCCGCTTGACACTCTATAGGGTGATACCGCTTTTTGTAATCCATTTAGCGCCCTCTGCTGGTGAAAACGAACGGCTAGTGTAATACAATGAAACTCAAAGAAATTGCGATTAAAATCAGCCAGTACAGATAGTCACTGGATATGCTGATATCGACCAAAATTATCGGCTGGCCGATCAATCGGTCGGGCTCTAGTAATTATATCAGTGTACTTTGTCTAACTATACTGTGGTCAATTTGGCTTGTTGAAAAGCAAATAACATTTTGTTTATTATTAATTAAAAAAAGAACATCTGAGATCAGAGCTACTTTATGCATGCATCTGTAATCAAAGGCTGCTAATAAGTATGTGAAGAATACATATAAAAGTTTTTTTTTTATGCACGACCTTGTGAGAAGCAGTGTGGACACGGGAGCAGCTGCACTATCAGCATCTGTGTAAGCCACAACCACAGGGGCTGCTGCTTTCAACCCACACAGACGATACTCAAAAATGACGCCCAGAGCCCACCCTCTGACGTCAAAGGGATCATATCGCTATCTGACGTCAGCCGAATGCAAAGCCCTGCAATTTTTTTCCCCCTAAGAGAGGGGAAATTACAAGCCTCTGCAGCGGCTCGGCAATTGGGTTCACATCAGACAGATAGACATATTGGCACACAGACGATCACACTGTGTAACAACCACATGCAAGATTGGGAAAATCGAACGACAGTGGGAGAGGAATTTATTTTTGAAAAAGAAAAGGTGTGCCAGCAAACTAGTACGTTTAGAATTAATTGCAGAGATTCAATTATGCTCTCTAAATGTGGATAATGTTGATTTTACCATGACATCAGGTAAACAAGGAGGAATAACTGAGTTAGTCTTAAAAGCAAAGAGCAGGAACAACAAATGAATACAAAATAAATGATGAAATGAAGTCAAGCGTCCAGTCCAGTCCAGGGTGTACCCTGTCTCTCGCCCAATGACAGCTGGGATCGGCTCAAGCCCCCCGCGACCCCGAACGGGACAAGCGGTTTAAGATCATGGATGGAGTAAAGCTAAGGCTCTATAGCCTTTCCCTTCACTTCTGTTTAAATTCCTAAATTTCTAGAATTATGAAAACCAAGAACAAAACATAAACTTGCAGATGTTTTCAGACAATTCATTTCAGAGTAGTTTCTGTGCTAACTGGGTACCCTCCAATGATTAAAAACCTAAGATGTTTTTTTAGTGGCTTATCCCAGCTCTGACAGTATAGCAACCTCTTTAAATCAACAATAACAAGATGGAGGAAGCTGTGGTTGGAGCTGTGAGTATGTTCTTAGACTAACATTAATTATGACAATACAAATGAGTGGAATAATTCAAGACTGCACTCTTGATCTGTTTTAAACGCTGAGGCCTTGGGCTGAATGGGTACATAAACTGGTACACATTTTACACAGTAGACTTTCGCTAATGATTAACCACTTAATATCCAAAGTCTTTGAGACTTTGGAAATGCTCACTTGATGTTGAGTTCCAAAATGTTTTGCTACAATTTAAAATTCAGCAATTAGCATGCACATGCAACATTAGCTAAGATGTCTCTTTTGGTTTTCAAAGCAATGAAAGCACTGCTTAATGGCGGCTCTTTATCGTTAGCTTGAGCAATTTCCTGAAAGAAACATAACCGTCTCTGCTCAGTGCCGTGGAAAATAGCTAATAGATGGGCCACACTTCACTCCCACGGCAAAAAATTGACAACTGCAGCCAACCCTGAACACAAAACACCATCAAGGAGTTTTTAACAATGCTTATGTTGTTGTAAAAAGCTGCGTGACAATTATTTTGATATGTTTGAAGAATCCATCAATGTCTGGATGCATCGATCCACTTTTTTTCAGTTTTGATCCAATCCAAAAACATCTGTACAGATATCGATCCTGATTCCAATATTTATTTTGCTCTTAATTAATAGTGTTATTGTTGTTGTTGGTATTAAGTGTAAGCCAACATAAAGATGTAGTAAACAGTAAATTGTATTTCTTATGTAGAGATAAATGTAAAACTGCTTTCAAATGAAATATTTTAAACTGAAGTGCAAGAATCTCACTTTTTAAAATCAGAATCACCATCTCGTCTGAACGTCGTCATTAAGACAATTTGTGGACACTTCTTGTAGTCTGAATTTCTTCAAAGCAAGACTGTGTGAGCTGAGAATGTTTAAAACGCCCAACGATCTTTCTTGATCTGTGATTTGGATCCGCGCTGTAAGTCTTGATATCAGAGATGTAAATTATGTCAATATCGGACCTGATACCGATGTTTGGTCGGATCAGTCCCATCTCTAGAAACAACCACTGCCTTTTTACAACATTTGTTTAGTTTAAAAAAAAATGAAACAACAACTCCTTAAAATTCTGAGGTGCTTATATTTATGCAAACTAGACTCTAGAGCTATTGATGATTCGAAAAATCTCATGGCTTTTATCATATTCTGCTCAGTACTCTTAATATTCACCTCAGATCCACTTCAGGGAAACTTTTTCACGTTGATTGAGAGTGTAATGTGAGTTTCACCGTTTAAAACAAAGCTTCCTCCCTTGAATGGAGCAAGAGAGGACAACTCGAAAAGAAACAGCACTGGCGTCTGTGTCATGGGAAACTCCAGAGCGCACGTGGACGAAGTAATGAGCTGCGGAAAGCTCCAGAATGATTTAACCCCCGGTTGGCTGGTGATGTTAATAATATTAATGTTAAAATAATGTCAACAGTCTTTATTTACAGATCATTTATTTCTAAGTCATACGTACGTGGAATTGTCATGATCACAAGTAACGTTTGTGCATGACATGTCTTATAAATACAGCGGCACAGTTATCACCTAAAGTCTCAACAGACGGTGATCTTTCCATGCTAACAGCACGTGGCTGGTGGCGCTGCTGTGTGTGAATTAGATGCTTTTAGCAATGAGGCGGATTTGCATAGAAAGGGCCCAATTTCACTCAAAATGAATGCATAATGGCTCATTTAAATATGCACAGACAGCAATGGCACACAGAGACACAGTTTGCTCTTCAACAGGGTTGCAGTTAACCCTTTGTGTGTGTATTGTAAATTACACATTGCCTTTTTAAGACATCTGCACACAGGTTTAGCGGGCGCAAAAGCTGTGCGATTCCATTTTTTTTTGGATCAGTCTCTCAGTTTAGAGGTGCCGTAATTGCCTGATAACTGCTCTCGCAATCATGCTGTCGAACAGGTAGGAAATGCATCTGGTCAGGGACTAGGGTTGCCAGAGTGGTCAAGAACAAAACTACAGAAAATGCTAAAGACTTTTGTAAGTGGCATCCTTCGTTATGGATACACAGTCTGTCCCTGGAGATACAAATGAGTCGCCGTGTCCCGTGGTATAGAGTATGTGTGAGTAATGGGTGGGGTGATTGACGATGGCAGTGCTCACAATCATCCCCTCCTTTGCCTCCTCCTTCCAATCAGTTTCTGTCTAGTTTTCTGTCTAACGGCTTCTGGGAGAGCCAGATGAATTCAGCCTTTGAATCTGTGTCCAGCTTGTTGCCTCAGTTAAGAGAACAGAGAACAGCGATCAGCGAACGTTAGGAGCATCATGTCTGGAATAACTTCATCATAATTAGCTCAGAACTCGTATTTTTAAACGGCACTGTTGATGTCTTGTGCGTCAAATCAGCACGAATCTACAAGCCTTTATCCTGGAAGATAAATATATCTAATAAATATGGAAATAAGGTTTGTATACAGGGTAAACACTAAAAACTCCATTCAATATCCGGCTAAAGGAAGAGATCGTGTTGATGGAAATTACAGATCAAACACCAAAGACTGCTTGACCTGAGCCTCCAGGAGCCTTATCAACTAAATATGGACAATCTAATTTAATGTACTCTACCTTTGTGTTGTATCTGGACATCAAATACACCATTAATCCAGCTCAAACAACGACAAAAAGCTAATTAAATGACAGTGCAAACATGCAGAGCCTCGTGTAAAACCATACTGGTATCCCACGCTGACACGCGGCACTAAAACTGTACAGTGTGACCATCGTTATGCCGCTGTCAGTTTTACAGAGAGGGGGAGTGGAAACATGAAAAACAGAGATCTGAAAAAAAATACAAAGATCTCTGAACAAATCATTACCTTCATTACAGAAAGACATTCCAGTTGGTTTGGACGCTCCATTTAAGTCAGAGGGAAATCATCTATGAATAACTGCTATGTTTAAACAGCAGTAAAACATCTCCGACATGCAGAGATTAACAGTGGGCGACTGTGATATGAGGCAGCTATACAACAGCTGTTTAAACAAATGTACTTTTTTTACTTTGACTTTAATTTGAATACATATTTTAGAGCTTCTTGTCTAAGACAATTTCCAGCACCTATAGTGTGTGATAATTGTGTTTGTGACTTCTCTTGCCAACAAGATCACTTCTTAAACAGCGCCTCCATTTCTGTGGTGTTTTCTTTGATTTTCTGTACATTTGGTTTATGTTTCTGTGGGTTTCCCTCTTATCTCGGTCTGCTCAGCCCTTGAAGCAATTACTGCTAACAAAACAACTCAGATATCCTTCTACAGATTTACGATAAAGTGGTACAAACCTGAACAGGAAGACTGTTTCGTTCACTGATAAAGACAATCTCTATTGTGGTACCTCACGCTAACAAATGCAAGTGTGAACCGATGAACTCCAGACGGGGTTTCGTGCAACTTTGTTAACACTTATTCTCTTACACTATAAGTGTTTATTTGATTTTGATTTGTGTATGTGTTAGCTGCAAACCTGGGTTGCTATTACTTCAGGTTAGGGAATGCATCAGAAGAAAAATACAAATTACTTCGGTTCTTAAGTTACTGCGGTAACAGGTAGTAAAAAACATTATGATGAAATGGGAGACTTTCACGGGTTTAACAATGAAGTGTGACTGATATGTTGGTCAGCCATATGAGCAGCCGATAAAGGACTTTTACAGATATAACTTTACTGTATAGAGAGTCATAAATAAGCCTACATTAACCCAGAACTTCCACCAGATACTTGAGCATTGTGTGTCTTCTCTGGTCCGCCACGGCTCCGTGCACCCTCGTCCATCCACAGCCACAGGCCGCGTTCTCAGCGCGCAGCACGGAGAGCACAGCCGGACAGCTGGAGTGCCGAGACAAAGGAATTCCTGCGGTCATTTTACAGATTCACTCGCGACGCAAGATAATTCAATGTATGTATAAAACTATAAAAACCTTGTAAACACCTACACAAACACACATACAGTCATTTTTTCTGAACCGTCAAAATGAAGTGTTTTATTCTGAAAATAAACCTGATGTTTTAATGTTGTACTGGTGTCTGACTTCCCGTCCCGATTTTTCTTTTCAGTGCTAAATTGATGCGCCGTGCTCCAAGAATAGAAGCCTTGTGAATCTGCTACCGAGGGCTCTGTTGAATAAAGTGAAAACCTATCAGAGCCGCTGCCGGAACGAAGCGGAGACGGACCGAACACACATCTGGTGGAAGTTGCCCGTTAGCTATGTACAGCACAACCAACTCAACAAACACATGTTGTGATTAAATGGCAATTAAAGGGTTGAAATAAACAAGCATCAAACAACTTTTTTATGGAGTAAGGCTTGACTATTTGTGATAAAATTAGAGTGTGTCAGGGGTATGTTAACACTGATAGGAAGATTCAATAGAGCTAAATGCTTTTCCTCCCTCTTTATTTCAGATCTTGATGTGAAGAGCTGCTCCATAAAACTTGATCATTTGATATGGTTGAAAAGACCATGAGTCAATTTGCCTTTGCCCGTCAAATATCAGAGATTTGTTTGTGAGATGCATCATTATACACAGAGCAATGCAGGAGCAATAGCATGACAGGCTGCATATAATTAAATTCCTTTAAATAACCGATTCAATCATTTCCAGAGACATCCTCCTTCCCACAACCATCTGACCAGGACAGTTAAAAGTAAAAACACCAGTTTAAAATTAAAGCCAGGTTTATCCAATACAACATACAGGAAAAGGCCACAAGCTTTGATACCGCTTACATTGATCTGTTTTTTAGTTTGGATGGAGCCAAGTTATCTACAATGGTCCCACCCTATGAAAAAGACAATAACAGAATAAAATAGTTTTACCTTAAAATCAGTGTTTCTCTGACACTCTTTGGTGGCACTTCAGGGAGTGTGAGCTGAGCTGTAACTAAGTCAGTAAATGAAATCTTGCATCATGATATGGATCCAAAAAAACAAAAGGGTGATGAGACATTAAAGACTAAAAAGTTGAGCGTTATATAGTTGAATGTCTGGCCAGCATGTAGCATTAATGAAACACGCTGATGGGGCGCAGGAGGGCTGGCCGTTAGGTCGCGCCGCATATGGAGGCTATAGTCGTACACGAGGGGTGGCCCGTGTTCCTTTTAGGTATAATATGGTTATTATATAGGTAAGTAAATAACCAAATCAGATTCAACTGAACACGTCATGACTCGGGTAGAGCCTAACTAAAGGGTTTCTTATGGGTTAGGGTTATGCGTCCCACTACTTTAAAGACAAACACTAACTTAATGTAGTGGGAAGCACTATCATTAGGTAGAATACCATTGGAACATGATAAAGTCTGTTGTATATTGGGGCCCATTAATCCAGATTGATGATATCACAGCCATTTAAAATATGGTGTAGGCTCTGTGACATCACCATCGGTTTCTGAAGAGGCGTAATGAAGCCCAACGATGGCGGTCGCCATATCCGAAATGTTATCTCAACAGAACTTTTGATAAATCTGGAAGCAGTCCAAGCCTCCTGGGTAAAAGTAAAAATGCACCCAGTAATCAGTCAACCCAGCCAACCACATGGTTATGCATATCTATAAATAACTCTTGAATGACTATTAAAAAAAATCACCGCCTGTACAGTGTGTAACCATAAAGAAATCCGCTGTCAATACCAATTTAGATTTTTTTGAACCAGGTTTTAAACATGTTTATTTCTGCTGTGAAAATGGTCATATGGGACATAATGGGGATTCCTTGGCTTTTGCGGCCAGCCTCAAGTTTACACTCAAGGGAATGCAGTTTTTTTGCACTTCTACACTGGCTTCATTTTTGAACACCAGAGGATGCCGCTTGACCTGAAGTCAAGTTCATTTGTCGTGGTATGAATCAGACTACAAATAAGGGACAAACTCTTCCAGGGACAAATCAATGAGACTCTGTTTTGAATGTCCCCTCTTCACTGTTCTCTGTGGCCTTGTCTGTTTTGCCTCTTCTGCCTCAGCTGAAACACAAAGGACATTGAGTACAGCACCTCCAGGCATCACCACAGTTGATGCTGATGGATTGACCTTCTCCACAGTGTGCTTATAAGTGCAGCCTGTACAATAAATAGCACATAATTACAGAAAAATTCCACTAATAATCCATTAATGTCAACAATATGTCAGGAGTGAATCAGGTACAGACTAATTTCCACCTTCAGTACAGCTTGACAGACAGTAAAAGCTAAACTTCATTCATTCGAAGGCTGCCAGACATCTGAGATTATAGTTAGATTTAATATGGAGAAGTGCTGATGTTAACACAATGTACCAGCAGCACACATCTGAAAGAATCTGACACACACTCCTCGGACTGTGAGCTATCATCTATCTGCAGGCTATGGAGCTAGAAGAAAAAAATAAGGTGTGAAATAGACACAGAGGGACAGAATAGAGTGTGCATGTGGACCTTTTCACCTCCGCAAAGTGGAAAAATTCATTTCCACGCATTCACATTCATATTTATCCACATCTTCACAACCAATTTCAGATTTTCCATGTAAGAGTGGGAGCTACTGATATGCTATTTTAATTCAGTACTGATTATGTTGACCTACCCAGGGCAACCAAGGACAAAGAATATTTATAACGCCAACAGATTAAATTAAAAAAAGTTAGAAACAATGGGAACAAATCATCCAAACTAAAAAATATTTAATTAAAGTTATATTTGTTGTTATGAATGTTGTTATCAAATAGGATAGCAGCAACAAGTGGCCATTCGACTTCAGGATGCAATGCTGTTGTATGATGGCTTAGCATACAAATAGACAAAGAGGAATCCTGTAGCCTGGCTTTGTCCATTGTTTAACAAAAACGCCAATTGATGGTTTTGCGAGACCAACAGCCATCTCTTATCGTTAACTTCCAAAACTGGACCAAGGTGTGACTATTGTGCATATATACATCCTTTAAGCTGGCGGCACAGACAGAAAGAGGGCTAATTCAAGGTCTGTGTAATTGATGTAGACAGCAGAACCTGACTGGGGGGAAAGAGGAAGAAGATAGCCACTGACAAACAGTGACCATAGATGACTGTGAGATAGAAGGACAACAAGGTCTAAGAGGTCATTTTGCTGTGCCACATCACAGTGAGGGTAAAGGACCATAACCTTTTTCATTTTTTAAAGAAATGTAACTGCTTAATGCACATGCTATAATACAAACCTGACAACGTTGCTTCTGTGGTGAACATCTCACCTACATCTCTTTTACTTCTAAACACAAGCATACTGTCTTTACAAATCACACCCTTGGGCAGCAGTACACCAGTATTGTGTGTTTCAGGGTTTGTTTTAGCATATTATACAGCCTACTTTAAGGTTTCAATGTGTGAACAGTGAGCCACTCGTCCATTAAAAGCAAGATTGGTGGTTTCTAATCTCCAGGTATCAAACTGTCTTTGAGCAACACCAAAAGCCTTTCATTGTAGTTCAAAGCAGTTGGCACTTTTGTGTTCATGAATCTTTGAGCGATAGGTTGTAAACCACCTTGGATGAAAGCGTCCATTTACCAGTGACATTGTGACGCTGTGGAGAAATTCACCAATTGTAAGTCAGTGGCAAAAAAAAGGAACTAGAACTTAAAGGAAGAATGTGCAATATTTTACACATTAACACAGCAGAAATCAAGTAAATCCTCTGTAAATGTCTCTCTGAGTCCTGACTGTCTACAATGAGTGAGAAGCGTGAGTCCCTACAGCTGTACTGTTGTCGGAGCTGTGTTTACATCATGTTGACATGGACAGGACGGCCTTGTGTTTGAAGCTGTTTTAGTCAAGGACTAGAGAAAAGAAGAATAACATACTCCCTCCTTTTTTGGATGTCATGTACGTGTCTTTATATAGCGGTCATTTCATGTCAATTAATGTTCAACATGAAGCTACGAGCGAACCAAAGTGCAGCCTGCTAACACAACAATGCAGGACACAGGCAACCGCAGCTCGAGCAAAGGACGGTATGTCCGCTGCTTGCGCTTAAAAGTGTTTAATTATGGTGCGTTCTAATTGATAGCTCCATTGTGTGATCGCGAGTGGAGAGGGGTTGGAGGTGTGCCGCTGGAGGAGAGCGGAGGCTTCAGTACAGCAGGGGTTTGGCCAAACAGCAATTTGTTTTGGTTTAATGCCGGTGCTCAAGGGTGACATCTACTGGATCAAAGAAAATGCACATTCTTCCTTCAACATTTTCATTCCTCCACTTAGCTGTGACAGAAGCAATGAGTTGTCATAAAAATATATTGTCTGCATTGATAAAAGGTAATGATTAATGTCTTTTTTTAAAGGGTATTGAATGCTGTGAAGAAACTGTCAAAGCGAACAATGACGTGCGTCATTCTTCAGCATTTGTTTGTGGGTTTAAGATTTGTGCTTTTTGCATTATGCTTTGCTTTGTATTAAGACAACTCATTAGTGTCATTTTAGGGAATACAACAGAGCAGCATTATTGAAGGCAGACCTGCGTCAATCACTATTCCATGGTGAAATCGGTTTAATTAAATTTAAGAATTTGTTTTATTTAACTATCTTCGATTAATAATTAGTTTGAACCCATACTGAAAATACATCCCTGCAGTGTCTTTTTTCTGTTTACTATTGAGGTCTCAAATATGTGAACTCTCTAAACTGTTGCATTTACTCGTGAAATTGTAAAAGAAAAAAACATTTCTGATTGTATTGTTCAAACAAATGAGCAAACGTTTCTATATTTTTCAGCAGATGCTTCAAGATTCACCTGTCTTGAACTTTGGCGGAGCCTGTTGAACAGTTGATATACCTTACAAAAAAATAAATCCAAGTTTCAAAAGCCGCAGTTCCTCAAAGGGTCATATATAATTATTATGCAAAATTATGTGTTTGGCCGCTCAAGTGATCAGTACTGCTAGTTGTCTCAGAGGGTTCACATCAGACACTGAACCTTACAATCAGCTGTGTTTGTACAGTGTAAAACTTGTTCAGTGCTTTTCAAATGTTGATTTATTCCTGTCCCCCTTACCCTGGAGGCGTATCTGTTGTTTGATCGTCCCTACAAAGAAGACGGCTGGCTTCAGTGATGAAAATACTAGTTATTGTAAGAAACCAGGTTTGCCTTTTGCCACTTGTACTCCAACTCGAGATGTGTGAGAGAATGGCGAGTTTATTTATACAACCATTTAGAGCTTTTTGATGTCTGATAAAAAAGTCAATACTGCGGAGCGGCAGTGGTTCAGTAGGTAGAGTCGATCATCTCTCAACTGGAAGGTTGGCCGTTCGATCCCCAGCTCCTGCGGCCACATGTCCGATGTGTCCTTGAGTAAGGCACTTAACCCTGAATTGCTCCCTCTGCTCCGTCAGCGGCATTTGAATGTATATAAATGGATTAGTTACTTCTGATGGACACTTTACAGAGCGACGTCTAAGGTAAGTGTGTGAATGGATGTGAATGTGTAGGTGAGTCCTGTGGTGTAAAAGCGCTTTGAATAGTCAGAAGACTAGAAAAGCGCTATACAAGCTCAAGTCCATTTACCATTTACTAATAATTAATTATTTGAAAGCATCAGGTAGGACTAGATTAGTCAAGAATTCAGTTTAATTAGCAGCGTTGGCAGAACTTTGTAATCTTCCGGCACACAGAGCTGCATTCTGAAAAAGCAACACAATTCTCTTTCTACAAAAAGCTCACCCCCATACTCACACGTTACTTAAATGATACCATTCATGTATTTCAGTGTGAGATAGAATCAAATGTGTTTTGCATAAACGTTGTCCCTAAATGTCACCATAATAACTCAATTCTAAGCCGCTGTTTAGACAAACCGGGCCTTATCTCCTTAATTCAGGGACCCAATTATTGCTCAGCTAATTAAAACATCGAAAAAGTATCGCTTTAATGACCTCATGAGGAGAGTGTCAGTGGGGACGAGATAAACATGCAGCGTTGTATGTGTTTACTTTCTCAGCCATCTGAATCCACACGCATATACACACAAAAACATAGAAAGAGTATTCTCTGTGGTGCAGTAGAAGGTCCATATTGATCACTCATTAATATTTATCAGCACATAGAGGCTGAACAGAAGAGGTTCAACTGTCTGAAAAAGGAGGCAGAGAGGTCGGGAGCGAGACAGAAAAGAAAGGGGGCTTGAGTATTAGCAGTGAAAAAGACCGGGGAAGAAACACAATGAATAAGCTTGGAGGTAAGGGAGAAGGTCAGACTGTTTTTTTTTTTTTAAATAAAAAAACAGGAATAGGAATTAGAAGGAAGGAAACCTGACAGCCGAAATGAGGAAGCCAGAAGCTAGGTGAGAAATGGAGGTGTAGAGACCTTGAGACCTCTATCCTATTAGTGTTGAATCTTGAATAAGGAAGCCAGAATGCCAGTGAGGAAGAGAGCTCCATGTACAGCAGGGCATTAACACTCATGTCTGCACCCAATACGGACATAACTAGCCCTCGGTTAGAGGCTGTTGTGACAGTTTCACAACAATTTATCTCAAGAGAAATGAAGGACAAACATTTGCTTCTATATGAATGATGCATTAAAGTACATTGAAGTGGGTTTGTATGAGGGATTTGTCAATTTTGTCGATTTGTCTATTATTACGTTGGTTTGTTTGTTTTTTTTCGTCTTGGAAAAAAAGTACTTGTTCGAAATGAAGTCTTCAATCAATTAATGGTAAGTGTATTAGCCACTGGAGATGACAGTCAGCTCCGCCCCTTTATAGAGACTATATCTATAGCTACACAGACATGCAGATGGTACCAATTGTACCACATTATATTGGCAAATGGGCGCTGCATGCCACTGTCAAGCCCATTCATTCATTTTTTTTTCACTCCTAAAGGGTCGCACTTTCTGATTTGTTTCCATATCCACTCACCATCATTGAGATCCTGCAGCAGGCTCTCCTGACCAGAGAAGTCCAGCTTGACTTTGATGTTGATGGTGAGCGTCACAGCATGACCAGGCTTCAGAGGCAGGTGAGACAAAGCCTCGTCGAGGTCCCAGCTCAGAAACTCTCCAAACACTTTCTCTGCACACAGAAAGAAAGACATGGCAATTAAAAACAAATAGTAAGACAGAAAATAAATATGTTTTTTTTTTTTTATTCAGCTAAATGACACCGGCTGTGGAGGAAAAAAAAAGGGACTAGACTAATGTTTGTGTTAGCATATATTTTGGACAAAGGATAGAAATGTCATTGTTGTGCTTGATTGCATCCAAAGGTAAATTGTACACAAGAGCATTTAAAATTCCCTGAAAGGTGCTGGAAACTGCATTCATAGTCTGTGCAATACGCCATGGAAAAACAGGAGACAGACATCTCATTGTAAGTGCTGCAGGAAACCAGTTCTATTATCATGAGTTTCTTTCACCAATAAGCTTCCAGGGCAACAAAGCTGCTGATTGGCTCCCTATCTACGAGTCCTTTCACTGCTCGTCACTTGACCTGACTGTCTAATTTATGCCTCCAAACCCTTTTACCTGAGCCGAATGACTCAGCTGCATCCACTTCAGCCAGGAGCATGAAATGAATGAAACATCACCTGAATAAAGCATGTGTTCCGTCTATGCAGGTGAGCCGTTTTCTGCTCTTAGGGATCGCATGAACAGCGAGCAGGCTGATTTTCACAGCGGCGGAGCAGAAAGGGGAAAATGCAAGCTCACTGTTAGAACAACAGTTTACACGTCCCTGCTTGATTCATACCCAAAGCCTTCAAAATCCTCTAAGAGGCTGTGAATGTAGGGCGCATAAAATAAAGATTTTGTAAATAACGCTCCGCTTTAAATATTCATCAACTCAGAGCTCCTTGCAGTGAATTAAATTTGAAGAAAAAAAAAAAGAAGAAGAGGGGATTGAGGCAATGGGGAAATGGTGTAAAAAGAAAAGGGACTGTGGAGAAAAAAACAACTTGAATATGCAACGGCAGGCCCTGGGATTGAATAGGTAGACAGCCAAGATTGAGAATTACATTTTTATCATCCCACTATTACATATTATGGTATGATAAATGACTGTCAAGAATTCTTTCATGCCTTGTTTAAAATATTCACAAGAGACATTTCTCATCTTGAAAATACAATATGGAGAGCACATCAGCACTACTTCAGAGCGAATATGAAACACACGGTTTCAATCGTTGTCCAGAACACTCCTCTACTTTCAGAGATTCCTCCTCTATCTGTAAATCCCCGGTTTTTCTTACTGTTTCGTCTTTCTTTATCTACTTGTTGTAAATGAAGTGACCAGGTAATGCAATGGAGCTGTTAGGTTTGAATAACAGGAAACAGTCCTGACAAATTAGGACCAATCATAGGAATTAAACAAGGTTTTGTTAAACTGGTAATTGCCACATTTTAACAAATAAATACTCATTAACGATTTAGAAGCCACCAATCATCCAATTTCTCTACAAGTCAAAAAGTAATTAGGGAACAAAGAGCTCTGAGTTTTAACCAAATGAGGGAATCAATGTAGTGTCAACAGTAGGTATGGATTAGCATAAATACCAAATGTAAATATCTGACCTCTACACTTCAATGCCCTCAGAGGGGAAAATAATCAACCAACCAATCCAAAGCAGGCCATGACATGAGGAGAACAACAAGTATGGGAAGTGATAGAAGAGTCAAAATTTAGGGGTTTTGCAGTATATATGAAAAAAACAATATGGCTGATTCCTGGATTTTAATAGCCAAAGCTATGGTTTCATCGAGCAGTGACATCCAGAGTTAACAAATGAAGCTCGGTAACAAGCAGATTTTACAAACAGTTTTAGTCTCTATAGCTCAATCAATCAATCAATCAATCTTTATTTGTATAGCACCAATTCACAACAAATGTTATTTTAAGACACCATTTGTTATACAGTATAACCTACAAAGACCCAACATTAATCCATCATGAGCACTAAGTAGCATTTGGCAAACTTACAGTGGCAAACAAAAACAATTCTTTAGAGGCAGACACCTCAAGAAAACCAGACTCATGATGAACATCCATCTGTATAGCGGGAGACGCAGGAAGAAGGATAGGTACAAACAGATCATCAAGGACTACAACAATGAATACGATAGATACATAGCTGCAATAACAGTTATAATGGTAAAAGTATGTGTAGTATTTTCAGTAACAACTAAGAATGATAACAGACTGATGGGTCTAATATTAGCGTTAGCAATAATGATCAAACGAGGAGGAATGATTGTGTTAATTATAGAGATAATTATAGAGCTATTTTCAACAAACTGTACAAAGGTGATCTTTTTTTGTCACTCATCCATTTTGATTACATTAAGGCAGGGAGTTATACATTTATCTGCATAGTTGGGGACGTGCCTTGGCTGAATAACAAGCAGGCCTGTTGCTGCTGTTTGCCAGGAGGTTAAAGGCTCCTCCACCAGCTCTACAGCCTTTAACTAGATTGTTTAAAAGTTAGGAAGAATCAGCATCGCCATTCTTATGGCGCCCACCATCATTTGGCTTCAAAACGTGGATGGCGTAACTGAGACTCCATCCATGTCTATTTTTTTTAATTTTTTTTATGGAATTGTTAAAAGAGAGATATTAAGACCCATACGAATAAATCTATATTATCTGATGATATCAGTCAACTGATTCCTGCCTTACTCTGAGTTGCAAATATTCCTTTACAGAGTTGCTGATCCCCTTATGGGCCTGAAATGAGGGCTGTTGTTATATTATAAAAAAAAAATGTATTCACTTTTCAGGGAAATAAGAGCCCTACATTGCAACAAAATCCATTCATTTAAGGAGCTCAATTCAGCTAAGGATTTAAGTGGTAAATGAATGAATGTGCTGCAATGATTCAGAGATCATTCCTGAGTTGGTCCTGTCCGCAAGAAAATGTGACAAAAGTTGCATTTGTTTTGTAATTCATTGCCTGTCAGAAAACTACTGAGGGGGTTTCAAGCAACAGAGCAAGGGCCTTGGCTTACATAGCACGGGGAAATAGGGATGTTTGTTGAACTGTAACCTTAATATTGCTTCTTCCAACACTCACAGAATTGGGATAAACTTAATGCCCACAGAGAGTCACCTCTTTGTTATATTTGTTGGCTGCAGAGTTGCTTTTTCTGTTTGCTTGTTCTCCTTTTTTTAAATATTATGTTTTGGCCCGAGCTGCATGGTGGTGCAGTGGTTACTGCTCTCACCCTCATCAAGAATACCCCTGTTTGGAAAGACAAGGAGCCTTTTTGTGTGGGGTTTGCATGTTCTCCCCATGCATGTGTTGGCTCCCTAGAGGTAATCTGTTTCCTCCCACAGTCCAAAAACATGCACAGTAGGTTAACTGGTGCCTCTAAATTTCAATTTTGTTTGTCTTTACTTGTCATCCCTGTGATTGACTGGATGCCGGTCCAGGGTGTGCCCTGCCTCTTGCCCAATGACAGCTGGGATTGGCCCCAGCCAACTCTGACTCTGAATAGAATAAACAGTATAGATAATGCATGGACGGATGGATGTTTTGGTCTTTGTCTTTACTTGCTGAAAGGAGACAGAACACATGGGAAAGAAAGTGAGAATGATGTGCATGATGGCAGGGAGGTGTAGCAAGCATTCTTCTTTTTATTATGGGATACCATCTCCACTGAATAAGCCAAAAAGGAACTCAGTTTAGTAACTTTTTACATTGCCATCAGAAACTGTTCATGTTAAACTGTGAATTTGGTTTAAGTTTTTTGTAGCTGTTGAAGCTTATTTATTTGGCTTTGGCTTTTATTAGATAGGACAGCTGAAGAGAGACAAGTAATTTGGGGAAGAGAGAGAGGAGATTGTAAAATGGTAAATAGACTTGAGATTGTATAGTGTTTTTCTAGTCTCCTGATTACTCAAAGCACCTTTACACCGTAGGTCACACACATTCACACACCGATGGCAGAGGTTGCTATGTAAAGTAACCAGCAGAAGTAACTCATCCCAAATTATATATATATATATGTGCCGTCGATGAAGCAGCCGGAGCAAATCAGGGTTAAGTGTCTTGCCCATGGATACATCGGACATGTTGCTAAAGGAGCTGGGGATCGAAACCCCAAACCTTCCAGTTGAGAGACAACCGACTGAGCCACAGCCGCCCAGATGGAGATGGGGTGCACCAAATGCTCAAAGTTAGTTGCAGAATCTCTGCAAAGTTGGTTGGAGAGATTAAGTTAAACCAATGCCCAATTAAATGTTTTGAATATTGCATCAATGGTTAAAGATTCCTCTTTCCCTCACACAATACAAAATATGCATAGATGCAGTTCTATAAAAAATACAGTTGAATGATTTTGCCTGACCCTCCTCACACATTATCTGACTCCGTTATAATTGGATGCAGCAAAGACAAAGATATAATCTTGGGGTTTTTTTCATGCATCCACAAAACAGATGTCGTAATCGGAGTTGATAAGGTTTTGAAACTTATTTGAGTTTGTGCTCATCATCATGAGGAGTTTTATGATGGCCAAAACATACACCCTCATCATTAAACTAATTGTTAGTTTCAAAAATAGATAAACAGACATCAGGTGAGAAATTAGTCAATAGGACGCAAAATCACTGCAGCAATATCAATCCATTCTTATCCTTGTGTTATAGATTGCATGGTGGAAAGTGTTTGTCCTTATGAAAGAGCTGATAGGATTATATATAATAAGTCTTGTGGAGGAAAGCTGAGGTGAGAATAGATGTTTCTATCCACAGAAAGACACTAAGAGTATACCAAAAGGTCTGATGAAGGCTTGTTTTCTGCTATTAAGAGACAACTCAGTTACTATTATTTATTTTGCAATACAAAAAAAAATGATTGTGTTAAGACTGTGTATTTGTTACCTATAAAGTTTCATCAATAAATATTTAGTTTTGAAAACCCAAGCTCCTTTCTCACATGTCAAGACGGCTGTGGGTGTGCTGTGGAGGAAAGAGTAATGTGTTTGTTTTTGCCACAGATGTCTTCCTGTTGTGACTCTTTATCTTTTATTCATTGAGATCCCACAGAAAAGGTGGCCAGCTTTCAGAAAAGGCCCTCTCAGCTGTGGCCTGCCTGTCTCTAGTCAATAGCAGGGTATAATGAAGGATGCTCAGGCTCACGTGCTTAGGAGACAGGGGACATGATGACTAGTAATGGTAAGACGTGTCAACATGGTGCCGCAGGGTGACAAAACAGCTACTGTCAGTGCAGCATCAATCATCTCCTGCTTAGTGGACAAAGCTTTGCATCACGTGTTACAGTACACTCATGACAGAGGCACCCTCAGTATGAATGTTATTATGTTGCTTTTTTTAATTGATTACATTGTTAAAGTTGGTTTCTTAGAGATTCTTAAATTATAGATTAATAGAAAATGGTAAAAAAAAAAAAAAAAGAGTTGTGTAGCCCAGAAGGCTGTTCTTCCTCTGAGGCTTATCTTTCACTGGAGTTTCATTTTCTCACACCTGAACAACAAGTGTGTGGAGGACTTTGTCTGTCTCTGACACCTGAAACCTTTTACAAAAGACTCCATTAGGAAACAGGAGTCTTTTTTCAGGATGACATTCTGCAACAGCGCTGTAACAAAGCTCCACCGTCTTTACGTCTGTCTACACTCATGATTCTGCAAAACGGCGTAATATTGGTGTTCCAGTCTGTGAATTCACAGTGTGGGTAGGCAGAAGCACAGCGCATTGAGAAACAGCGGGGAGCTCCACATACACAACTCTGCTCTCCCCCACTGGCTCCAACAATCTCGCCCCTTCAACTTCAACTTCCAACCTTCAACCTTATTTTCCCCCCCGAGGTGAAATTGGTTTCACAGCCAGGTGAAAACAATATGAAAAAAAAAACATATAGAAACACAGGCACATAGACTCAGACAATAGAAACAACAAACACCATGAATTACATTAAATACATAAATACAAGAGTTCATCAGGTAACAACAGGAAACTGAGAATGTAACGCATCTGTAACACCTCTGTTACTGCCTCTAATGGAGGTACAGAGGTGGGATCACTTTCTTCCCCCATGACGCCTCAGTGACATCCATACTGTAGTGAAGGTGAAGTACAGGCAGTCTGAATAGAGCTATTGCGTCTGGGAAAAACATGTTTCGGACCACTGTTACAAACAAGGTGAAACTGAAATCTCTTGAAATCCTGGGAGTTCATTTAAAAAAAATTGCAATTATGTCCACTTGGAAGTCAGGGATAAGCCGATATCAAATTTTGAGGTCACTTTTGTTTAGGTGATATCTCAGTAATGGCAAACATTTTCTAAAATACAGTTGTTGTATTTTTTTAAACCTGCCAGGCAAAATTAAGCCATGTGTAGTCACTTAGTGTTTTTTTATTATGGCTGAGGAAAAAGCTCGAATCCCATATTCTGGAGGTCTTACTCTGGCGGCCTAAATCGAGCTAGGAAGAACCTTAAAGAGCTTGTTATTCAATATGATGAAGACTGTGAAACCTTTGGTACTACAGAGAAGAAACATATAAGCTATAATATGTCTGAGATGCAGAAAAAAAAAGTACACTTACAGGATTTCTAATTATCAGCCTCAAGAACAAACTGGAAAAAATACTTTGCACATATTGCATGTTAGTTAAATCAAAAGGAACTTCCAATGGAGTCACACAGGTCAGCATAAGACACACTGCTGTAAAAACTGCTTCGATGCCGAATAAACAAAATACCTTCAGTCTTTCTAAACATAAAAGCTTTACAGCTCTGTATTCCACCTGAATCCAAGAAACCCGGATAAAACGGCTCTACCAAAAAGGCTTTTCACATCAATAACATTTACTTAAAGGCTTTAATATGACTTTAAACAAGAAAGTAAGAGTCAGTGCAAGATAACAAGAGCTTCTCCTTCCTCTTCCTCCTCCGTAATTCAAATCCCCTCCAAACAAACACACACAACGCATTGTCATCATGCCCTTGAGATAGTACATTGTAGACTGTTTACCAGACATTTATCAAACTTGACAAAACAAACTCTTTTTCCATCAAGAGGCATTATTTTGAAGAGGTACTGTAGTGGGCACTATAAATATTGTATTAGCTGTATAGCGTGATGAAACATGTCAATGAATACTCGTGTTGGGGCGGTGGTTGGTGCACGCGCCCCATGTATGGAGGCTGTGGTCTTCCGGGAAGGCGGCACCAGGTTCAAGTCCGGCCTATCGCTCCTTTCCCGCATGTCATTCCCCACTCCCTCTCTCTGATTTCCAACTCTATCCACTGTCCTATCTCTCCATTAAAGGCACAAAAAAATATACCCTAAGATAAGACGTAAAAATGTGTCAATTAAATACTGGTAATCTTGCTGCTTTAGCTTAGCAGCTAAATATCCAACCAGCCTGCTAACTGACAATAGCAGTGCACGTCTCCCCTGTGAATGTTTGTTTGGTGGCTGTACATGGAGTGAAGTTTCCAGACAAGATGTGTTCATGTCTGCAGGGATAATAAAAGCCTTTTAAAAGAAAGGTAATGTGTTTGTTGTGTAGCATCTTTTCTTTTCTGCTGTGCCTCTGATATAGCAGTGAGATTCCTGCTCTAACAAGAATGTCTTTGTTTGGCTGCTCTCTTGAACCCCTTCAAAAAACTTGAAATATATATTTCTCCTTATGGTCTCTCCTTTTATACTCAAAGGACAAATCGAGACAGGTAATTGACAGTGCCAACAGGAATACTATAGCAGACAGAAGTCATGCATCCTAATTTTATCTAGTATTTCGAAACTCCCAAATAAGTAGTGGAGCTCACAAACCTGTTGTTATCAGGATATGAACATGGCAGATCCAAAAAAAACTGATCAAAAGCGGTCTGAAAATTGAGCCACGTGGATTATTTCCTCACCTTACCTTCCAAGGCCACTGCAGCCGTAAACAAAAGATGTCTACGCAATATAAACTACAAAAGCCTTCAAAAATGAGAGGATTTTCTGAACACAACAAAGATACTTGTCAGTTAAGGCCTGGTTTATCCCAGTCTGCTGTCAATATAAAAAATATATATAGGCTGGAAAGTTGCCAAAAAATCTGCAGCAACCACATAAAAGTGGAGCAAAACTTTGGATAAAGTCCAAAAAACAGTCATACTCGATTCTGGGTTGAGAAGTTTGACATAATGGCTGTTTGTCATTGGAAACATCATTCTTTACGACCAGGTTGACGGGTAAGTCATCAATAGTCTTTGAGGTACAAGCACATCGCTGATATTCATATGACTCGATTCAATTTTAACAGCTTTAACACCTAACACTATTCTAGATATACTTTAGTAACACAGAGAAACCCAGAACAACAACGGTGGTACACTCCAGACAGGAACTGATCTGACATTAAAATGGCCTTCAAAGGTCGCCCAGATCAGATGTGGTATACTTAATTGCTTTCAGGTTTTTTTCTTCTTCTCTGGACTATAATGAAACCTGGAGCAAAAGCGCATCAAGCGAAATGGCAGTGTATCTAAAAGGAGGCAATATTGACTGTGGTCCACACTGTGAAGTGGATATCTTCAATGTCTGAAAAGTGAAGGTAATGCAGGATTGCACTAACCTGCATACCATCGCAAAACCAAATGAAGGGCGACTTAATTGGTTGTAAACATGCTCTATAATTACACGCAGCCGACTGAACGGAAGCAGATAAGTGAACGACTGTACTTCTCACTTAATTTATTAACTCAGTAAACATTTTTCTAAAGGCTTTATGGTCTATATTGTTAGCTTTAAATGCTTAAATACAGTATGGTGTTCCTTTTTTTTTTAAATCATGGTCCAATAGACCATATTCTCATGGCGACCATGTTGCCATGACGTCACGTTCAGGGTGGGAAGCCCAAATGTTTTATCGTGTCTTAGTGTTAAGCTCTACGTTTAAGTCATGTGCCAAGCAACCGTTTTCATGTTGAAGCTTCCTGATTGATGATGGAGAACACAGACAATGGATGGTGAAAATCCAGTGCCACAACATGCCATATTTAGCTTAAAAAAAAACACCTTCCCTTCTTAGTTAACATTCACGTTTGTAAATCACGATTAAGATATGAAAGGCATTTATTAACTCTAGATAAGAGTAGAATTATTTGAGCCTGAGGTAAAACATGCTGGATTTTTTTCCCAGTTAAAACGTAACATTATAAATGTAAGATCGCCACCATCTGTCTGTACCATACTGTGAACGGTGTATTTTTGGCGCACAAAAGAACACATGAAGTGAATGTTAAAGAAAGAGTCAGTAGCTTTTTCCTAAAAAATCAAATAGAGAGCTATGCAAAAGTTATTCCGCTCAAACATCACTCATGGGCCTCCATAAATGTGTGGTGCTGGTTTGTCGATAGAAACCCTGTCCTCTGCCTGGATTTTCATGTTTTGTGTTGTTTTCGTTGACTCTGGATGTTTCTGGGCAGGGAGCTGGTGTATTACCCCCAGCCAATGACAGCAAGCGGGAGAGTTTATGTGTGGTTTTTGGAGTCAACTAAATGATAATGTAGACTGTGTGGCGACCTCACAAGTCACTGTCACAGCCTTGTTTGGTGTTCTGTTTGAAAGACAATTCAAGGAATCGACTGGTAGTTTTCCCTGTTACATTTTTGTTGTTGTCTGATTTTCATTGCTTAAAGGCAGGTTTGGTTATTTTTGAAAAGTAGCATGATTTTGAAAGTAGCATTCCCTCATTGCTCCGTCTACACCCACCCCTTCCACTCTGTGTTCTCTCAAAAACCACGCCCCTCACTTGCACAAGTGCCATTGGTCCAGAAGTGGACATCAGCTCGGAGAGAGGTAGGCCTGATTGGTTCATCAGATTGGTACCTCGTGGCAGACATTGGTCAAAGTTTTTACAGGCTTACAACTGCTACAGATGACAGATTTTCTTTGTTCCTTTTTCAGAGAACATGAGTTAATCATTTCTGTCAGGAACTAAAGACAATTTCAACCAAAATCTTAAAAAGTGTATCTGGAGAAAATTACCAACCCTGCCTTTAATGTTTGCATACCCTTCATACATTTTCTACTTAAACATCTTGTCTAAATATGTTCGACCTTGCCTCCCAAATAACAACTTGCTTCTCAGTCAATATGCCAAAATCAAGGTTTTAAACCCTTAACGACTCGATGGGAGAGATCAGGGTGGAAATATCACTCGTTCTGACCGTTATATGTTGCGGTCAGTGTGATATAATAAGATGAAATAACGTATTGCTTAGGGAGCAGTATGTGCTTGAATAAAGCTTAAACATCGGAGTGTACAAAACAAACACACATTAAGCATTGTTGTTATGCCCTTGGGGTCGTACATTTTCGACTGTTTACCTGTTTAGCTGTTGATCAAACTCATTTAAATAATATTACAAAAGAACTCAGAGAACAAGTTGTGACAACTTGGGACCCTGATAATTACTGTTTTACAGGTTTATTTCTTCCAGCAGAGATAATGGAGCAGGGGGGGACGAAAAAGTACAATAACATAAAAACAAAAGACAAACAACACAACCAGTGAAGCTGTGATCTAAAATATGTTAATGCAAAGTAAGATGATCTATTGTTTTGACTTTAAGAAGCTGAGTTCTAGTATCTGCTCTTATTTGCACATGTGTTAAATAGTAACAATAAAGCTACATGTACACTTTAACAAACTGTATTTGACATGCCTCTGTATCAGAGGCATAGGCAAGTTTATGTAATCTAAAATAAACACAACTATACTGACTGCAAAAGTAGAGATAGCCAGGATTCTCATAACAACATGATCACTGCTTCCAGATACTGCTGCTAAGTTCTTTTGAGGAAATCCTTGTGTGATGCTTCAAAGTTTAGTCTTCATATTACTCTGGCCCAGGGAGTTCAAAGCTTTAGTTTTCAAGAGAGCTTTAATCATTTGATATCAAAAGAATGTATTAAAATTCAGACTAGTCTACTAGTCTAAAAGGTAAGAAAACACTAACGCTCAAAATTGAGCACGACTTATTTATTGGACAGCTGTGGCTCAGTTGGTAGAGTCGTGGTCTCTCAACCAGAAGGTTGAGGGATCCCCAGCAGGGCAACATGTCCGATGTGTCCTTGGGCAAGACACTTAACCTCGAATTGCTCCTGTGCTTCGATGGCGGTGTATGAATGGGATTAATTACTTCTGATGGATGATACTAAAGTGTGTGAGTAGGTGTGACATGCAGTGTAAAAGCATTTTGAGCAGTCAGAAGACTAGAAAACCATTACTAAAAACTGGATCACAGCCTTGGCAGGTAAACAATGTCAAATTAGTTTGTTTAGTTTAGCTTTGTTAGCAACCCCAGCCTTCGTTCCCCCTTGCATGTTACCGTCCACATGCCTGTTCTGGTTATGCATGGCTACTGTTTAGTGCGTATATGCCAGTTTGACCTGACATAGCCTACAATACAACACAACTATCAACTGCATTACAAGATGCCATCCATCCACTGTGCTGGTTTACATCTGGGTGTGAATTATTATTATTATTCTTTTAAATCAGTCACATTATTGTTGTGTCGACTAACGAGGGTGTTAACATTAAATCGTTTAGTTGACTATCAAGCATATCCGCAATTAATATACATGTGGTAATGAAAATTGTAAATGTGAAATATTTATGTAATTTCATTGCACTACTTTTTCTCTTTAAAGGTTTTATGTCACCTACTTAAAAAACAAAGAGAAAATGAATGAATAGAAACTGTCGACCATCTTTGTACTTACTAATCTTTGTCTCTTACTGTGGAGACTACATATAGTCGTGTTATGTGCTAGAGGGGCTATATAGGAATATAAAGATTATATCTTTTTGTTTTTTTTCTGCTTATAAAACAAGTGCTCCTGGTCACTCTGTTGCCCTGCAGAGAATCCATGCTCTGAAAACAGAATGACAGGAGAAGAACAAGAAAACAAGGAGAATCAGAGCTGAGGAAGAAGAAACTGAGGAAAGACATGTTATTCCCTGAGACTTCACAAAAATACAGATTTAAAGAAGAGGAGCGGACAGCTTGGAAGGACTTAAAATAGGACTTAAAGGCAGAAAACAAAGAGAAGAAACTTGAAAACCTGATGATTCAGAAGAAGAAGTTTCAACAAAATGCCAGAAGAGAAGCTTTGTTGGTGGTTTCTCTTTTGACAAGTTTTCATCTGCTACCACTGAACATTAAAATGTAATTACATTTTTAGGAATCTGACTGTTAAAACCTTTGGCCTCCAATATATAAGCCCTTCAGCTTTAAGAAAATATTATTCAAATTAAAATGTCTTCTTTTTTATAGCTGTGAGTGTCGATTACATTTTACCTGAATTTTAAAGCGGAGTTGGTTGCAATTCTCCCATATTTACATGTTTTTTCACTGTTTGAATGTTGCTAAGTAACTGAAAAGAGTATTTACTGCATTTATTGTTTTTGAAATCAAATAGTTTTCCCACTAAAAGCAATTTGGTGCACGAGAGACAACCCCCCCTTTCATTGTGTAAAGCATTCTGGCATGAAGCGGTGCGCACAAGGCTGGAGGTGCCGCTTTTTAACAGCTTTTCTCCCTCGTGTCATGAACATCTTTCTTAAAAGCTTGGATAAACAATTTAGTAAATAAGCCTCGTGGGGTACTGGTTTGATTGAAATTACTTCTGAATTCAATCAATCAATCTCAAGTTGTATAGCGCCAATTCAAAACAAATGAAATCTCAAAAGACGTTACAAAAGAGCAGGTGAAAGACCTTACTTGTTGTTATATTATCTCCAAAGACCCAACATCTGTCAATCATGAGCACTAAGTAACATTTCACAAAGTTACACTGGCAAGGGAAAAACCTCCTTTTAAGAGGCCGAAACCTTGGGGGAAAAAAACTGACTCGTGATGAACAGCCATGTTGGGCTTGGAAAGTTGGATGGAGGAAGATGAAGGAAGAGGTCAACAATTGACCACCAAGGCTGGAAGGAAGAAACCAAGCCACGGTCAGCCTGTGAGACTGATCTTAAGGCAAACAGACATTTGCCACACACATTTGTGGATTGCCACACAGGTTTGTGGCTCTTGCACGGAAGAATTGTAGCAAATATCATGAAGAATAACACAGCGACCTACCTCAGTTGTAACTGGTCATTTATGGGATTTCAGCTCTTGGCAAAAAAACATTTATACTTCCACATTTTCAAACTGGTTTCCATATTTGAAGATCTGGGTATGCATCTGTGGATCTATTCACATATTAACAATTAGTTGTGCACCAATAATATCTCCACATACTCTACAGATCTCTACATCTTGTTTTGATTGAGTCTATGTGTTAATTGTTTGCCTGGAAACTGAGGCAGTACTGTAGATCAGAAAAGAAGGTGGTTGGTCCAGGAGCCTCAATCAACTCTGGTCGCCTATGAACAATTGTTTTTATAAAGCTACCTGTACAAGATCTTTTTTTAAACTGATAGTAAAGAAATGGCCTGGTTCTATTCTGCAGATAGAAATGGTTGAAGTTCTTTTATGCTATTATAACTCAGCCCTTGAGAAGGACTATCAAAATAAAATAATTTGAAAGGCTAATCTATATTAGCCGCATAAACCATTTAAAACAACCAGAACAACAGGTCCATCTCAAAGACAACTTCTGAGGTGGAGACTTCAAAGCAAGCAGGAAGCAGGAGACTCTAAGAGGTGAACAGTTACTGAATGGAAGTTTCCAGAACACAGACTGTTTTATTACTAGTTACCACTGACAGGCAAATTCTTATCCAGCTAGAAGCGAGGGCTCTCTTGGGCTTCTATAAAGAAATTCTAAGACAACACATAACTGTGTTCTTTTATATTATCTCTACATCTGTATATATAACACTTCAGGTGAAGGGGATTGGTGGTTAGGATGTTCAGAGTGACTAGTTCTGTTTTCAATGAAATGGAAACGTAAATTAAGACTAGTGCACCAGTCTAAAGGTAAGAAAACACTAACAAAACAGTACGGTTATAAATTGTCCAAGAGTGTATTGCGTGTAGCCTAATTCATTGTTGTTTGAAACAGTTCATCAGATTCTCAAATAATTAAATTGAAGGCTATTTAAAAGGCTTCTGCTACTTGGATGTGCATTACCCCCTCGGCTAAATTATGTCAAATTGGTTTGCTGAGTGTGGCTACAATTAGAAGTACTGGCAACACCAGCCTTCTAGCCTCCCTGCAGGTTAACGCCCACATGCCTCTGCTGAATGTAGTTCCACATTGTTCTAGGTTGAGTGGTGCCAGTTTACCAGAACTGCCCTTTGTGAATGCCATCTGCCCATTGTGTAGGGTTACATCCGGGCAGTAAAGCAGGGAGCTCAGGCCCATTAACCAAAGCGAAGCCTCCGTTAGCGGCAGCATTACAGCTTAGTCAAAACATTTTACTGACATTTTGCACCATCCCTAATTGGCTGAACCAATTTCCACATCCCTGCAGGAGACAACATGCAAGTTTGCATAAGTGTAATAAAAGAGCACTACATTTTTCTCACCTCAATGTTGGGCAATTATATCAATCTGGTCTCTTTTTAATCTATCTGCGCACAATATAGAGAGTTTCTGACATACTTATGAAAAGAACTGTGATAAAAGCAAGAACGATGTATGACTGTGTACGGCAAGAGAGAAGCTGCATGGTGAGAAAAGATCTTTGAGCGTTAACCCTTTGACTGAGAATGTGTTAGTGTAGCCTGTCCTCAATTAAACATGGAACCCTTGGGCCATTTTGGAAATGTCAGATCAATTCCAATAACCGGCTTCCAGCATCTTCTCCTTCACTCGTCGTTCTGAGAGTAAGCTCCTGCTGAGAGTACATGTATAAGACTTGGTTACAAAAAGCTATTTTTCCTTGGGTTATTCTTAATTTGCAGTAATGCATTACCAGTGGTTAAACCACAGGATATAAAGGATTTTTTTCTCAGTTTGGTCCTTTCTGGTTATCAGTTATTTTGGGACCATTTCCAACTTTTGATAGTGGAAACGCCAAAAAATGTGTGCCGTGCCGTACGGAACCAAACTGAACCGATTGGTGGAAACAGGGCTAATGCAAGTAGTCATAAATGTTGAAGGACCAAAGTAAGGGTGAGGTGGTACACAGACCAAGCCCTACAATAATATTTCATGACATTAAATATTATCATTATTGTAGTATTGTAGTTCTCTGGAAGTTCTCTTTTTTTGTGTTATCTCTTAGTTGAACTACTGATCCCAGGTAGCACTGTGGAGGAATAACAGGAGGGCTAAAGTTCTAAAATTTAGCTGACTACTTTTATAATGTGGCTGCTTTTTTCTCACAGTTAGACAAAGACAAAAAAAAAAACAAAGGGACACACAGAGACAGACAGTCAGAGTGAGGAGTGCTGCTGAGATCTGAAGACCTGTGCAGGTGTTGAACAAAGAGATGGAATACAGACGGAAAAGCCACAGGGGCATGAAAGATGTAGAGCCAGAGACAATGGGTAGTGACCTCTGTGGTACAGCAGACAGAGAGACTGCAAAAGGCTGGAAGAGAAACTCAGTGGATGGTGAAGTGCATTACGAGCTGTCCTGAATAAAACAGCATTGATAAATAACACATGCACACCGATCTGCATTATTGTTTGACTCTGCATGTTTGACCTACATGAATTGTTTCACACCTTCTACACCTTGTTAATCCATCAAATTCTCATATTTTCTTCTTTACTAGAATGTACTGATCATGGTTGCCACAATACCAGAATTTTAAACTTCAATACAATAAGTAAAAATGATAGGGTATCATTACCTGTTTTGATACCATGGATAAAAAATGAAAGTCTTAGGCTGCCAAAATTGGGTAATGCATTGTTATTTTAATTACCAAAAACTGTAAGCAAACTCCTGCAAACTGTCAAATACAATGGCTTATTTGTGCAATTCAGATCCTCTGCTCTCTCTCTGTTTGAAAGACAGACAAAGTAACTTTTATGTCTTTATGGGATGTCAAATTGACTTGGAAACCACCCTTCTTTATCTCTTGTTAGTGGCAGCGTTGGGCTCAGTGAGGGACTAAGTAGTCAACTTCCTGACTTGGGTCAAAGTATAAATACTCCTGCTTAGATATGACTCCAGTACAAGTGAAAGTTGCGCAGTCAAATTATGACTTGAGTTAAAGTACTGGAATACCTGCTTTTAAAAAATACTGAAGTATTCAAACCACTCTTGGAAAAAATCTAAAAACGTTGTATTTTCACAATGCATGAGTGCAGCAAAGAATACATGGGTGTACATTCTGCTACGTTATAGAAAACATGATTTACATTGCATGCTACAGATGTCATGATTTGCAGCTCTAAAATACTATAATAGGAAAATAATAGAAAGAACCAAAAATACCTGACGACCAGGTAAATGTCAGTCAGTGACAAAACCTTCAGATTTGAAACATGGGCTTAAGATATGGTCAAGGGTGCTCAGGTCGAAAATCGGCATTCTCTGTCAGTGGAGTTTCGTCCAGGTATGGCAACAACACTTAGACAAACCACTTGCAGAACTACATGAGCACTCAGTTTATTGTCTGCATCTGATTTTAGAAAAATTAAATTAAATTCATCAGCTGACTTCAGAGCAAAAGTAGCGAGTAACAAGAACATTTATAAAACTTTAGCTGAATAAAAAGTACGATATTTGTCTTTCAAATGCTTTGGAGAAAAATTGGTAAGTTTCCCCCAAAAAAATACTCAAGAACAGATACTCAAGCAAATTTACGTTGTTACTGGCGACCATTGGTTAAAATTATGACTGATGAGCTATAGGTTTTTTTGCAATTTGGTACACGGATCATTAAAAGATCTGAGATTGTATTATTTAAACAACCTTAGTACTGATACAACTTCCTGTTTATTAAGACGTTAACATCTTGGATCAGAGCCAATCAAACCAGACTACAAATATTGGTTCCCAGTTATGTGTCTCAGCCAACCAGTTGAGTTGCTCCCACATGTTATTCCCCACTCTCTCTCCCTGGTTTTCGACTCTATCCACTCTCCTATCTCTACATTAAAGGCACAAAAAGCCCCCAAAATAAATCTAAAAAAAGAAAAGAATGTTACTGTAAACCTGTAGCCCTGATGTGGGAAATATTTGTGTATTGAAAATATTTGAAAGAATACATAATCAAAAGAAAAAGGCCGCCATAGACTAACATTAAAAAAATACAAGAATATAACATCAAAGAACCTCATTCTCTGTCCTGACACGGGCAGAGTTGGCAGGACCCTGACCCAGAGCAAAGGGGTCTTGCTCACTTGACATGACCCGGCTTATTAAAAGGCTATTTACTACAGAAATCCATAGATTCGCTGATTAACCTGTCGTTGCCTACAGCTTTATTTTTTCGTGTCTCATGAATATTTCCATAAGATTAAGCCATGTTGATCGAGGTTTTTTACCTTTGGTGGTGACAATCTTAGAGGTGAGCTCTAGAGTCTCGATGTCCTCGGATCCAATGTTCTCCAGGGTGATGGTCAGCTGCTGGGTCTCTCCGTTGAACAGCTGGACGGACACAGTGCTGGACAGCTCCTCTTTGACCATCGGCTGGGCTGTGTGGGCCGACCTGTTCAAGTTTATGGAGGAGAAAGAACGATTTAGTCATTTAAAGTCAATAGAAATGTACATTTATCGAAAAAGAATAACTTGATAGATCCCAGGCCTGTGTGTTGATATGTTAAAAATAGCACCGTTATTGTGAAAGTTTAAGGGACAATTCTTCAGGCATTAATCAACTACAGATGTTTGAAAACTGGCAGAGTTTTAAATGCACTCCCTCATGCTTTGCAGGCAGTTGATTAATGCTTTATGAATCTCGTTAGTTGTCATATGTTGAGAGCTTTTTTTCCCCCCATGGCAGAGAGTCCTGTTGAGAGTTTAGCACCACTTTCAATGACTTTGGGGTGTTTGCCGTCAAATCTCAATTGGATTTTATTTAAAGTGCTTAAAATGTGAAAGCTGAGGTCCATTTAAAAGATGGATGACAAAAATCATCGCTGAAATAATGGCCAGGTCAATCAAAACTTTCAAAGTGGAGCCTGTATGTCTTGTCAAATTAAGAACTGTCAGCATATTGTGCAAAGGGCCGAGAAAGATCCTCAACTCTGCATGTACTGACTATAGGACGAAATGTCTTAATGTCATTTGACAATTGAGGAATTATAGAATATTGAAAGTAGAACTTATGGACTAGTTGATTTTGAGAGTCTTTTACTGGACTTAGGCACATAAAACACACATTCTCCCTTGCCATTTAAACAATGCATCGTTTTGTATTTCTGGTCACATCTCAGTCAGTGTCATCAAAGCAAACAGGAATATTTCATCACCTGTCAAAAGCAAACCATCACAGCGGACACATTAAGTGTAAGAGAGCCTTTGGTATCTGTTTTTACAAAGTACTGCAAATACTGGAGCTAAATATATGAAATATACGAGATTCAGAAAGAGTGTGGGTGTTGGAAACAACTTCATCATACCTCATTATACATGCACATGTTGAGTATCATGATTTTACAATGCCACAAACGTTCAGCCTGAGGCTAGAATTACAATGACAGGCATCACCAGGCTCGTTTATTCTGAGACTTTGAGAGCAGGTCAACAGAAAAATATCTTGTTTTTGAAACTCATGTAAAGGTTTAAGCAGAGCAATGATGGGAAATATTTTAATATAAACGAAGTGATAATCAAAAAGGTTTTTTGCTTTAATGCCAGCAGCTCATTTTGAAACAGATATTGCATCTCCAGGTTTTATAAAATGTGGTTGAAAGACGACTGTGGATCTTCATTCTGAGCCTTGAGGAAGGCTAAAAATAATGAAGCGAATATTAAACACAGGAGGAGAAGCTGTAAGAGCTGCAGCTTGGTGCTGGAGGCAATAAGACATCTGAGGAGTCAATGAGGCACCTCATCGACCAAAGTCAAAGCTGAAGGTCTACCTGTAGACCGGGTGGAGCACCCTAGAGGTGACATTTATCATTTATATTCTACTTGCTTCATGCGTCTGCCATGGTACTCGTCCAACACGGGAGAATAAAAGCATTTCTCCAACTCAAAAGCTGCTGAAGTGATGTACTTACAGACGTGACCTTAATAGTAGATTTTGCAGCAGCTCTCCTGTCAGAATTATTTACAACACTTCAACGTGTGCAACCTGTTATTATTTTAGTAGTAATTGAAGCATGAAATGAATTTATGAATTCTCTTCTCGTTTCCAATTTTTACTTTGAAAACATGGATCATACCAAACAGGAAGGACTTGACAAAACATAAACGTTATACACGCAGGTTACTTCAGTGTTTCCCCTAGGTTTAAAGCGTTGGGGGGGGGGGGGGGGGGGGGACACGGCGACACAGCAACACAAACACTTGAAGGAAGTGTCCTTTTCTATCGGAAAGGTATCCTTAAATTACTTCTTTCCCTGATTTCCGACTCTATACACTATCCTATCCCTACAATAAAGGCACAAAAAGCCCAAAAATAAATCTTAAAATGTATTTATTTATTTTATTTTTTTGTTTTAACTCGGCCTTCGGGGGGGGGGGGGGGGGGGGGGCGGGGGGCGGGGGGCTGTTGGGGGGGGGCGGGCCAATTAGAACACACCATAATTAAGCACCTTTAAGTGCAAGTTGCTTGAGCTGCAATTGCCTGCATTGTTGTGTTAGCAGGCTCCAGACTCACACTTAAGAAATCAAGTCTATCCTATACTGTAAATGTCTCTCTGAGTCATTGAGTCATACCTGGACTGTCTACAATGAGTGAGAAGCGTGAGTCCCTACAGCTGTATTGTTGTCTAAACCATGTTTATATCATGTTGACATGGACGGGATGGCCTTATAAAGCTGTTTTAGTGAAGACCAGAGAAAAGAAGAATAAAATAGTCTATTTACTGCTGATTTGGATTTCAAGTAAGTGCATTAAGATCACAGTCATTCTGTGTAATTTATGTACAATATGTAGCTTTCAGTTAACCAAAGCATGCTAACATCAGCCTGCTAACACAACAATGCAGGCCACAGGCAGTGCAGCTCGAGCAAAGGACAATATGTCCGCTGCTTAATGGTGTTTAACCATGCTGCATTCTAATTGATAACTCCTACATTGCGATCGCGAGTGGAGAGGGGAATTGGAGGTGTGTCGCTGTAGGAGAGCGGAGGCTTCAGAATAGCGGAGGTGTCCCCAAACAGCAGTTTGTTTTGGTTTCATCCTGGTGCTTCAGGGGCGACATCTACTGGATCAAAGAGTCAGACACTCTTCTTTTAAATATTAATTTGATAGGATTTGTGTGTGACACATCAGTGAAATTCTGCTCAGTGACATTTACTTTGTCACTTGTTGGGAAATTGAGTATCAACACTCCAGGCAAAGTGAAGTCTGTGAGTATAGAAGTGGCACATTTTTTAATGTTTTGACTTTGTATTCCAGCACAAAGGATGTGAAATTCAACAATGACTGTGAGGTTAAAGTGCTCACTTTTTGCTTTAAGGGGGTTTGAGGGTGCCCATATCAATCATGGGTAAGTGAAGCACCCAATGTCCCTTTATACATTTATGGCCAAACTGTTGTTTGTGCTTGTATTGTCTGTAGTCAGTCGTGTGACCTCATTTTGTCTGGGACAAAACTGAATAAAGAACAGAAATCAGCCAAAAGATCACGATGTAGCTGGTTGTTGAAACACTGTGAGCATCCCGAAACAACACACATCATTAGCTCTGTCTATTTGAATGTCGTCTATTTTAATAAGGTGAACTCATAGCGTTGATGTAAACTCATAAGCACGAATAAAAACAAGAATAGGAATAGAGGTATTTCCTGACCGTGGCAGTGATGTGCTGAGCTGGAGACGAGGCAGGGAAGGAATGACCTCCACCAAACAGCCGCTTGTCTTCACACCAGACAGGCCCTCCAGCAGGCAGTCGCTGGTCACGCCAAACACTGCAGTGTGGTAACCTGTGTTCAAAGTGAGATTGCAACAAATGTTCAGCCTTTGAGGAGCATGTTTTGTAGAACAATAGTTGATCTTAGGTAATATCAAGGGTATTGTTTATTTCTTAAACAGTGAATGCAGCAGAAATGTAACAATTTCATTACAACATCTGAGTAGGGGTGTGCTGTACTGTTGAACATACAATCTTAATTGTTATTTTAACAACGTTGCATTGTATGTCGCTCATTTTGCTAGAGAGTCCACACACATTCACGTCTGACTGACGTCGTAAGAGCTTATTGCGAGACGTGGCTCATCCTCACTCGCATGGAGGTGGTTTGGCTTCAAAAAAGACGGATGTTTCCCAAAAAAAAGCCAATCTGCAGACTATGTCAGAAAGCACCTGCCATTAAAGAGCTTGACAATTAACTTGTTTCACCGTCTGCAAATGAACCACCGCACAGGATGGGAAGCATATGAAAAGCTCCAGGAGTGAGCGGTCGACTACGCCAAAACCAGCTATGGAACTGGAAAAAAACAAAAAAAACACATTCAGCAAACTTTGGCATTGAGTAAGAGTGCCTTATGACTAGAAGGGCAACAGATGGCAAGAAATAATCCTGTCGCCAATCACACTGCAAAGGACATGTTGCCAATTCAAGCAGTCGAGAGAGATGGTTTCATACAACTTTTGACTACTTTGGATCCAAGATTCACCCAGCCAAGCCTAGTTTAAAATGCTCTCGTAATAGTTTTTGTTGGACTTTGTACAATATTTTACAAGGTAAATCTCGTAGATCACTTTGAAATGGTTTACTCATACCTGCACCGTTCGATCTGAAGACTTGCTCTGGTGATTTCAGATAACTAACAAGACTTGTTTTTCTTAAATATATAGAATCAGAAATACTTAATTAATCCCAGGGGGAAATTTCGGTAAGTTGTTATTATAATCATAAACAAAATCTAATATACAATTAACAAGAAGAGAGCTAGTACAACACAAGACTTTTACAAACTTGAGTGTTTTTTAAACACACACTCGTCATTTATGGTTATTAGCAAACTCCCAAAAATATAGAGATATGACTTTTTGTCAATATTGCACACCCCTACCTCCGAGAAATGCAATCATTCATTAAATTAGAACACCAGATGTGATGCTGAGTCATAACTCCTTTGATCAGTTCACCATCATACCTAATTATCAACTATCATAGTAGCATGAAATGGCTTTAATAAAAGGACCAAAAACACTTGTGCCTCACATTAGGTAGAGGACACAGATAGATTTCTGTCTGATGTATTAATGGATTAAAACTATGAATGGGAAGTTAGCTACATCACTTTAATTTTTAGCAACCAAGTAACAAACCAGCTGATCCTGAGTGTGCTGATTGCTGACAGACGACAGCATCTGTAAGCTAAACCAATCAGATTTGACCAATAAACACTGATAGTAAGGTTACTTTACTAAGTTATTAACATTTAAGTGCTAGTTAAACTATTTGTTCACTGCCAGTCAGGTGTGAACATATTTATTAAGGGCTAGGAGAAGAGCTCATTACTAATTTTTCATATCTCAGGGCATATTCAGCAAACCAGCTATGTTTCTACATACAAATCAACAACACTATGTTAGCCACTTCATTGAAGGCAATAAGTAACACAAACCCAGCCAATATGATGTCATTTTTGGTTGAGAAGTTAAACCTAATATTACAAGTTAACTACATCTTGCTGAGCAGAATGTTTTGAATCCCTTCAGCATGCATCGTAGAGTTTCTGTTTTTTTTTCCTTTCAGAGGAGCAAATCAAGAATTATCCATGTTTTGATCAGGCTGTGTAACCAGCTAATAGAGAAGAGATTGGTACTCCAGCAGTTCAGTTTTGGAATGGAACAGCTCTCCAGCTGCACTCACCGTTGACAGTGATGTTGCCAGCTGTACGCGGGACACCAACCAGAGTGACAGGGTACAGGCCGGACTCTGCAGGCAGGGAGAGAGCAGCAGGCAGCGATTCAAACTCCACTCCAGAGGTCAGTAAACCCTAAAAAACCAGAAAGAGACAAAATGGCACATTGTAGTAAAGTATATCAAAGTAAAAGACTTTAAAGACGTGAATCAACTTTTGCGTATAAAAGCTGTTTAAGTCAAGGACTAGAAAAAAGAAGACGAATATAAGCCTGCTGCTAATTTGAATTAGAGCTTACTACAGTGTGCTAACATTAGCCTGCTAACACAACAATGCAGGTCACAGACAATTACAGCTCAAGCTAATGAAAATTTTGCCTTCCGCTTGCACTTAAGTCCTTCGTGGGAACCCGAGTGGAGGAGGGTTGGAGGTGTGTCGCTGTAGGAGAGTGGAGGCTTCAGTATGGTGGAGGTGTGGCCAAACAGAAGTTTGTTTTGATTTCATGCTCAAGAGGGACATCTACTGGATCAAAAAAGTTGCACATTCTACCTTTAATCATAATGTCTTATACAGATATATTTTTGTTGTTTGTTTTTTTATTATCGTAAAGGTAATTGTTTGAAAACCGCTTAATACTGACTGACACTATAAAACAGCCAATCCAGTCTCAAAGCTCTCTTTTGAAATAGTGCATCGTTAGTCACCACACTAACATGGCATAAATCTGCCTTTCTCTGAGAAAAAGCAAAGTGACGTGCAGCTGTCTGATTCTCTGGTAACACTTCAGTGTGAAGTGTCCCTCCAACTGTTTAATGTGATTCATCATCCTAATCCGCCCATGAGGTCCCGAAGTTTAAATCTCTGCCAGCATGAGGCGGCCATTTCCATTGGAGAAAAATGCTCTCCATGGGAAATGGCCACTTGAGCCATGTGTGCCAAAGACGTGATTCAAAGCCAATCCTACTGATGACAACACAAAGGGAAGAGGGATCAGAACAGTTCTAAAATATTGAGTCCAGATTCCTGCTGGGGTGATGTGGAGAGCAGAAAATCTAAAGCCAGCCTCTTTTGTGCAATGGAACATGTTCACTTGAGTGTCAGAACAGAAATAATGAAAGTTTTAGTGAACTTTAACCATCTTGGATTTATCTAATTATTTAAAAAAAACTGTTTGGTTTAGCTCTCACATAACTGGCCTTGTTATTGCAGTTATTGCAATTATTTGTATTGGTTATGATAACATACTAATCCTAAGGAACGTAAGTGTTAGGATCTGGGAAGAAAGCTAACATCCAAATGATCATTTCTTCACCTCTTTGACTTCCTCTTGGCCACATAACAGCGTTCCCAGATCTCAGAGTTTTAATTGGTGAATACAGTATTGTTATCGCTGATAGATACAACAGTGAGTGCTACTAAAATACTGGAAATAAAATCCCAATTGTGATAAAAATAAAGGATAATTATCAGTGAGAAGAATGACATATCCCACCTAAAAATACGTAAAAAGCCTCAAAGAGAGCAAAGGCAGTGATAAGGAATTTTTTTGGGGGGCTTTTTATGTTTTTACTGTAGAGATAGGACAGTGGATAGAGCCAGAAATCATGGACAGAGAGCGTGCGGAATGATATGCAGGAAAGGAGCCAAAGGTCGGATTTGAACCTGGGCCACTCGCTTTGAGGACTACAGTCCCTGTACAAGGTGCGTGCGCCCTAACCCCTCGGCCAAGCAGCGCCCCAGTGTTTTATATCGCACATGGATTTTATTTACCTACTGTTCAGAACAATATCAAAAGGGCACAGGCAATATACCAGGACCACAAACAGCAGTGAGTGAATAATCCAATTGGGCTAGTTTTAACTCCACTAGCCCTAACACTGGGAGTCTAAACTCAAACTCAGACCCACCAGTTGTTACTCTATTATCAAGCAGCAAAATCTAATGTTGAGAAAAATAAGCCAAAAATGAAGTCCAAAAGAGAAAAACCTGTACAGGAGGTGCATTTATTAAAACTCATCTGTTCTGATATTTAACCGAAGATTTATTTATACATATTGCATAATTAACAGCATGTTGAGTTGACTGAAAGGAGGATGCACTGTAGCTGTTTGCCAGGAGGATTATGTCCCAACTCAGCTCTTCTCATTCTTCATTCACTCTGTCATTCTTTGGCTGTGTTGTTTAGATTGATCCAAAGTTAGTTGGAATTAGCCTTTCCAATATGACAACCGCCACCGTTGGGCTTCAAAATGCTTCGTCAGAAACAAGTTGGTGACATCACTGGGACTACAGCCATGTTTTATAGAGTCTATGGTCATAATCTGACACGCCTATAATGCCAATTCCAATATTTTGGGGGGCTTCTGCTGTAGCCTATTATCCTGCCCTACAAGCCATTTGGGACTTGAGAATGAAGTCGGAGCTGATAAACAATATCTATAACTGGATTGTAATCTGCGCTCATCTGAAGATAAGTATCAATAGAAATCTACCAAAAGCTTAACTGTGGACTAACGCAGTTTTCACATTTGCACTCCTGAAAATATCCTGATAATTTCAGGAGGATATTCTTCTGATACATACGTTATGCTCCTCACAGCGGGAGACTATCCCTGTCATACAGGAGGGGGGTCTCCTGAGGTAAGAAACGTATGCAAAAGTAGCGGACGAAGCAACAGAATCCTCTATATGATGCTCTATTGAGAATATGTGCCTTTGTATCAATGCTACATGTAGTTTGGAGGAATAAAAATACCAGGGGTCTGGCAGGAGGAACTCCATTTGAAGTCCAAATGGCTGTTTTGCGTTCACACATACAGTTCCTCCAGCAAATATCAGTAGTTTTTCAGGAGTTTTCTGCAAGTGTGAAAGCCCTATAATACACAATGGGTTCTGAGATTGCATTTTGACAGATGCAGTAGGCCTCTTTTGCTCCCCACATGGACAGTTGTCCTGCAAAAACCTCTTCAAACATGATAAGTCAAACAAACAAGACATTCATTTATTGCAATTTGTTATACAAAATAGGACATGCCATTCACGTACCGCCTTATCAATTCCGGGCTCCAAGTTCATTTTTTAATAAGGTCTATAAACTTTCTTTAAAAAGATGATGTCATTTGACACTAGCTTCCTCTCTAGAGCAAGAACAGTGTGGCCTCTTCCCTTAAAGACAGCTCTTGTTAAAGGCTGCCTGTGACATCACTTTCAGGTTGTCAATGGTAATGATAAAGAATGTTTCATTATGATTAATTGATGAGGAGGTTATAAAACTTTTAAAACAGACACATACACAGAAGCCTTATTTGTAGACAGACTGAATGTGGCTCTGATGTTCTCTTTGAAACTGCACCCATGTTCCCTCAGATTGACTGTATTTACATTCCTTGAACACACCGCCTGGTTGCACGAGGCAGACTGAGGTGACGTAATGACTGCATCAATCCCTAACAGCAGACGCTACCTCACTGGAGGGAAGGCTGCCGGAGAGCTGAACCTCCGCGCAACCACGGCTGTGATTTCAGTCTCCTTCCTTTCACTTCAGGACATTATTATGCTCCTTTATTTGAAAGCAGAAGTATCGGTGTTAACCTATTGGAAATGGTTAATTTGCATTCTGCCTTGAAAAGGTTAATTAGCCTGTCACACTAACAACAACGATTAGTGCATACACAAAGTTAATTGTATTGTAGGGGAACATGAGCATTGACTTCATTGCAGAAAACCTGAAAAAAGCATGACGCTTTACTTTGATTATACTTAAACGGTATGATAATGAGGATTGATTGGGATTAATTAAAACTGCCAATTTGATGCCAAACATGGAGGCTTAGAGTAGAAAGACAAACATAATGAAAAACACAGATTCAAAAGACAGATTTTTCTGAAAACATTGAAATGTTTTAACCTTTTGGGATTACCAAGCAGGTACCTATCTTTTATTATGTCACTTACTTATTTACTGCAGTGAATTCAAAAATACAAAATCCTTTTTTGTATAAGCATGGCAAAGACAAATGTTTTTTTTCAGTCCACTAGATTGTTCAGTTTGACTCTGGTGAGGTCATCAGAAGTTCAGTGTCAGTGGTAAAGTTGGTTTAAAAAAAAAGGTAAGTAAGGCACTGTGTCCACCTAGGATTTTCTTCTGAGCACCACTGTCTTTTTTTCAATAGTTTTTAATGAGCAGAGAGCGTTCGCCGCAGTCTTTTTTACAAGCACAAGAAAATCTTTCAACTTTTCACCGTCGCTCTTTTCCAAATGTTTAATATTCCTCGTAGTTTCGCCGCCTAAGGATCGAAAAACGGCAATTGGACACGGGGCCTAAGTAAGTAAAGTGTATTTGTATAGCACCTTTGACTGATATACATCACAAAGTGCTTATCATTAAAACGAGTACACAATAAAACAAAATAAAACAGCAGAGAACAATAAAAAGCACAGGGGAGACGGTTAAAAATCATAACAACAATAAAACAAATAATTACAGTGATGCATTAAAAGCAAATGCCACTGAGAAATAAAAGCAAATTAAATAAGACAATTGATGCAGTTACTAGAGTGGTGCAAAAATTCAAAGAAGTTCTCCAAATAAGATAAGATAATCCTTTATCTATCCCACAACGGGGAAATTTACAGACAAATGCTTGTCTGAAACATTTTCGGCTGCTTCATGAAAGTGTTAGGAGTCTAAGGACAGCAGAGACAAGGGGAGAGCGTTCCATAGATTCAGAGCAACAGCTTGGAAAGCACGTTCACCCCGTGTTTTAAAACAGCAATGGGGAACGGCCAATAAACGTTGGAGAGAAGACCTGAGAGGCTTATAGGGAGTGTATGGGAGGTGGAGAAAGATAAGACAGTTAAGTACATGATAATGCTATTTCAATGTAATAACTTCAATAACTCAAGGGGCTTCATAAATGTTTCTATAAGTTGCTTGTTTTAAAATAATGCATGTTATAGTGAATTAGTGTGGGCATTTGCACTGAGCTTAGTCTGCCTGTGTAGACTACAATACAATCCCACTGAAGTGAAAATAACGGAAATATTTCATCCTCCTCTGAAAATGAATCGCTGAGGGTGGGAGTAAAAAAGCACTGCGTCAATAGAAAATCAATGAAGCCCACAGCTGGGTATTTACGCTCAAGTAGTGTGATGACTGAGAAGGAGGACCTGTCCTGCCAAACTGCAGGGTCACCTTGGTGATGGAAGATGAAAGTGACCTTAAGAGAGTGTGTGTGTGTGTGTGTGTGTGTGTGTGTCTGTGTTTTCTGGTGTGTTTCAGGAAGTCATGTAAAGTGAATGGATGGTTGCTCCGGTCTAGCAGAAGTCACTTTGTCTGAGTAACAGAGGAGCTCTGGGCAGCGTGCGTCACCCTCTCGGCCTCTACCTGTGTGACTTTACTGCACCACCTGAGGTTCCCAGCTGCCATTGAGCTGTGAAATGCTTCAGCTTCCATCTGTGACCTGATCAATTCACCCGTGAGGGGGGCAAGTAAATAACAGCATTATCACTAGTTGACCTTGCAGATTTCATGGTTCCCCCTCAGAGAAACTCTGCAAACAGGCAGCTTATTGGGCTCCAACTCCCTGAGCTTCAGATGATGAATCAAGTGCATTTCTTTTCTTAATGTTATCTTTTTTTTTTTTTTTACTTTAATTGAAAGAAAAAAAAAGAACAGACCAGAAAACAGCACACAGGGTTTTTGCTGACAAAGAAAACTGATTTATATAAATAAAAAAACAAGGAAATTAAAGCTTGGTTGCTGCATTTTAATTTAGCAAAAGCACTTATTTATATCTGTAGTGTCTATAAATCTGTAATTCATTATCTGTAATACCCATGATGTAAGCGTATCCATAAGAGTGAGTAAAAACTTGAAAAAAAAAAGAAAGCAGAGCATGAAATCAGCTATATCTGTTTGGGTAAGAATTAAACCTTTCACACTTCCAGAAAACTCCTGAAAAAAACGACTTATATTTCCCTAACAGCTTAATTTTTTCGTTCGGACTTCATCCGGATTTTTTTCTGCAGCGAGTCTGAGGGAGCTGATGTGAGAACGCAGCAGGATATTCTCCGGAGAATTCACCTCGAGCCAATAGGATGGGGAGTGACGTTTGTAAACTGTGACTGCTGCACGGCGGAGTTCTCCGCTCTTTTGTTGATGTTGTCATTCTGCTGAACTACACGTAGCGTTGATATGAAGACAAACATTCTCATTAAAGCATCGTATAGCGGACTCTGTTGCTTTGTCAGCTACTTCCGTGTCTCTGCTTTTAAGTAAACAGAGACACTTAACTTTAACTTTTTTTTAATTCTGACATGCCGAGTAACATTTGGCCAAAAAAAAAAAAATAGAGAATCTTTGATCCAACTGTTTGTTTTTTTTTGATGATAAACTGAAAGCAGAGTTGAATTAATACTAAATTTAGAATGAGGTCATTAAACCTCTTAAAGGGCAGTGTCTAAGGTGACTTTTCTGAAAGCCCAAAAGAAAAAGGCCAAAGGTCCAAACCCCAAGAATATTCAGTAAAAAAATACATTTAACAACACAAACAAATTTGTGAGGCTGGAAATAGCAAATGCTGAAGCTTCGCTTGGTTAATCCCTCAAATGATTAATTTACTGTAGTATCAAATTTAAAACAGAAAAGTTCTAATTATTTTACAAAAATTATTTTCATGATATTACTTTGGTCCATTTCACCAGCACTTTGTGAGTTAGTGATTTCAATATTTATTAGAGATAACATTTCCTCCCTGGTGTTTTAAACCACACAAATACTCTCAGAGAAAAGCTGTCTGGTGATTACTCATCCATTTTAAACACTTCCCAGATGTTTCAAACTGGAGGTTGTCTACATTTCCTGTGTCTGTCGCCGCATGTTCTGTTATTAGACGATGCAGGGCAGCTAAATCAACCAGCAGGAGCTGTCCAAGTCTATTTGGCATCAGCTCGGAGACAGCCACCACAATTAAGAGGCCGCTGTCTCCGTTCACAATCTGCCACCAAACTTTCACGGCAATTTGTCTTTGACTCTCCCAAACAATTAAAGGCAACATCACTTTTGACAGGTAGTACATTTCATGAGGTGCTGTGTTTGCAGCTGCTATCTGGCAGCTGATAGGAGGCCTCTCCCTGCTGGTCTTTTATTGAGCCTGATGATTACTTTGCATCTCAAGGTTGCTGCGCATCACTGCATTCATATACAGACACAGCAGTGAGCAGGTGGAACAGCAGTTTTTATCTGGTAAGTTTTTGCTCCCTTGGTTAAGAAGTTAAAAAGCACATAGTAAAAAAGGATCCGTCAGAATTGTGATTTATGCAACAGTTAAGAACCTTTAACAAGAAATCTTCTAAAGCTTAGAAGCTGCAGTAACCAAGCATCCGTTGAACATCATAATCAAATTGGATTCCCTGGTGTCTTGTCTTTTTACAAACTTTATTTGGCATAGAATAGAGGCACAAATGGACTTAAGCTTACCTCAATATGAACCTACCGGGTGTGATAAGTTGGTGTGTGAAACCATAAAAGTAATGGCACTACAGGGGGTGTGGCGCTCCCTTGTAATGTTTTTTTTTTTGTTTTTTTTTTTACTGTCAGGACTTAGAAGGGTTTGTTCTCACCATCTCATCTCATCATTACTGTATTAAAGTGTCAAAAATCTTTCAAGGCACCTTAATGAGGCTATCAAAGAAGAGAGGAAGGCCATTTTTGCTGTTCTTATGTGGGTGTACGGGGACAGCTTATGTTACTACTGGGCGAAAAACATTCCAGCAGGTTGTTATTTTTTTTACAAAGCTGGCGGTGAGATATGTAGATTAATCAAAAATGTAAACCATATAGCATGTTAGCAGAGTACATTCTCTGTTTTTAGTAGAATGAATTTCACTGACCATGTTCTCAACACGAAGTTCATAAGGCATGGGGTTGTAGACCATGAGCTGCACTTCACAAACATCTCCTTGAACCCACTGGAAGTCTAGGAAATGCAAAAAGAGAAACATGAATACATTAGAACAAGATGCCAGCTGTATTAAAAACCAATTTTGAATTAACGAGCTGAGGGAAATCCTCCATTAGGCTGCACTGCCATTAAACATCTAAAAAGGCAACAGCCAGTAATGGATAACATACATTTAAAAGAAATATGTGTAATAATGTCACCAACTGGCTTTCAGTTATGCTTTGATTAAACTGCAACCAGCTTCTTCAGATCGGCAGCTTGACATTAAGGAAATACACCCAGGCGGGTTTCATTTCAGACATGAGTAAGATATGAAGATCTTATTCTACTTATATCCGTTTATCTTGTCGAATCCTGTTATACAATGACACTAAAGGCTTCCAATTAAATCTAATCCTTTACTATGAATCTACACCAGTGGCTAGTTAGCTTAGCTTAGCTTAGACTAAAGACAAAAACACAGCATTAAAGGTTCACTGACACATCCAACATTCCCAAAGTTATGTAAAAGCATAAAATACATGTCCCCTTAAGGAAGAATGGCTATTGTAAATGGACTTGGTAAATGGTAAATGTTTAATGGACTTGAGTTTGTATAGTTATTTTCTAGTCTTCTGACTGCTCAAAGCGCTTTTGCTGATGGCAGAGGCTGCTATGTAAAGTGACCATCAGACTCAACCAATCCACATTCATACAACGCCGACGAAGCAGCGGGAGCAGCTTATGGTTGAGTGTCTTGCCCACTCTAAAGCCTGTGGACGTCCTATCACTCTGCCCTCACATTTATAACTGGTGATAGATTCGGCGCTCATCATTGTTTCCTGAATGAGACAGTCGGTTGGCCTACTCTTGAAGATAGGTGCGAACAGCACGGATAACTACATCACATTATGTTAGGAGTTAATTAAAGCAACTCCAGAGATACAAGAGAAGGTAGGTAAGCATTGAATAATGGGTGCTGTTCTGCAGATTTATAACAATTCTAATAATAAGGGCGGAATATGCAGAGGAGAGCTGCAGTCTTGACTTCCGGAGAGAATAACTTGTGGTTCAACAACAGCTTAGTCTTACTCGAGAAAATAAATATTGCAGCTCTGCACTGCATTATCCATCATTCCTGAGATAGTTGTTGAAGGGTTTGTTTGAATGTGAAGCTGCTGTAGTCCCACTGTAGGCTTACCCATCTCCATTGTAACATTTTCCAGTCCATTTGAAAGTCCATTGTGGCAAATAGACTTGCAAAATAAGGACCTGACAACCTGAGCTCAGACCCCTGGTCGGAAAAGGGATTTGTTTTAAGGCAAACCTCATCCATGTACCTTGGGAAATTAAGTCAGTCAAAAGAAAGATATATATGATGTGGAATCTGGAAATCCCCACACATCCTCAGGTCTGGCTTACAGGCATTCTCTCATTGCAATTAAGTGTGAAATACACTTCAGAAGGTAGAAAGACAAAGTGGATTGCTGTCTGCTTGTTTGCATTGCCTCAGTACAGACGCCTCAAGTGGCCATTGAGATTCTGAATAGATCTCCAAAGGCTTCAGCTCTTTGAGACCTCATTGTTCAAAGCAATAATGAATGTTTTGAGTGAATGCATGGCTGCACAGTTTGTTAAACATTGCCTGTGTTTGCTTCCTTAAAGGGCATTTATTTTGTCTCGCACGTGCATTGAAAACCATCTTTTTATTGACCTAAGAGAGAACCAAAGAGGTTTGGTGGTGTTATTGCATCCTACAGAAAAATATTCTGTGAACCTATCTGCATCATTAATCTTTCATACTGAATAATACATTTCCCACAATGCCTGAGCACCGGAGCAAAAATCATCCATGGGAAATGAAGCGACCCCCGAGCAGGAGGGAATGCATTGAAACATAGCTAAAGCAGTGCTCTGGAGCTTGCTTGAAATTACTAAAAACTAACGACTCAGAAGATATATATTTCTTTTGGACATTCGGTTAAAAACTGAAGATGCAAGAATTAAAACAACCAATAGAAAAAGATTGCACAAAAACAAGGTCCATTATTCCTTTCCATTCGACAGAAAAATGTTGGGAAGGTTAAAGAACACATTGGTTGTGAAGATCGATGGTGATGTTTGAAATAGAAGTTAGATAATGACAACATCTCAACTTAAAATGTTGTCATGATGTGATTTGTCGTAATGATGTTATATTGAAAGTTGAGCAAACTTTCCCACCGCAGCAGGAACAATACTTAACACATTTTGTCCTCATGAATATGGTGTCTCCTCAACTTGGAAGGTCCAGGAGAAGACCAGTGTTGTTTTCACACATGCACAAAACTCCTCAAAATGTCCAGAAATTCATTTTTTCTGCCATAGCCCCCTAGTTGGGGCTAGCCAATGTTTGAACGCAAAATTCAGGAAAAAAAGTGAGAAAAGGTAATGACTTTTACTGTGTATCATCCGACCTGTAAGCAACCATTGTGCATGTAGTGAAGCTGCTTCATACTCTTTTTTTGCTTGCAAGTATGTTCTTTACTGTACCACTCATTTATTGATACTATGGATATTTCGAGTTACATGTAGCATTGATACAAAGACAAAAACCGTCATTATAGCTGGTTTGCGCAATATATTGTATATAACAGTTTTTCTTTGTTGAATTTTGCCTCCTTGTGTTACACATTGCAGAGAAGGACTAAAAGGGGCATAAACATGCCGCCTTGAACAATATATCTAAAGGTCTATAGTTTCAGTACAGATGTATTCCCAGCGCCAATTTCCTCTTGAGGGTTATGAAGCGTATCTTTTCTTATCTGCTAAACTTGTAATGCCATTAAAAGCCACACAAAAGTGGCTCTTTAGTCAATATTATTTCTGAATAATTCTGCAGAGAGTGGGCAAACGCAAGAACCACCCAAACAAAAACAAAAAAAAAGAAATCTTTTAAAAGGACGTGCAGGAACAGATGCAATACACAGCTTGTCAAGACTCAGCAGGAATAAAGTGCATCACGGTGAACCAGAGGTTTGAGTCAAGTTTGTATTTTTCCATGTGCCCAGGGTCCGACCCATTTGACCCCTCACTACTGTCTCCTGTCAAAATGAAAGCACCCCCACCAAGAGGAAGACAGTGATTTATCTTTTTCCTTCAGTCTAGCTTTCATCATGTGTAGCACAGTTTATTGCACTGAGGTAAGGTAACTTCAATCAAACCACATTGGTTCTCGAGACTCTGTATGTCAACAATCATACTTCATAATTTCCAGAAAAAGTTGCTGGAGCTGAGGTGGGCATTAGACCTCCTGACAAACAGCTACAAAGCACCCAGCTATCAGTCAGCTCAGCCCCACACCTTTATCATGAATAACTTTTTGGGTGGGGCTTTTGTAGCCAGCCTCTAGTTGAACTGCAGTCTTTTGCACTTCTGCGTTGGCTTCATTTTTTAAAACAGAAAGTTGCTTGTTGAGTAAAATTCCCCTTCCTGTATGTCGCTATTCCACTGTAGTAAATAAACAACCAACACTGAAGCAAATGGAAAGCTCTGGACACTGTTATAGATCCTCAAAGTCTCACAGCAATTATTGTGAAATGCCCAATCCCTTGTTATTGGACCTTTTGTTTATGGCTGAATATTGACCAGTTCCACAGAGTATGACTTAAAGTTGTTGGAAATTAAGCTTTGAATGGGGAAAAAAAAGAATCTTAAGTGCAAAACCCCTGGTTAAATAAACATCTCATTTTGCTGTTTAGTACATCTAAAAAGATTTAGGGGGCATGAATCTCTTTTGGATTGACATTTTCCTTGTTGTAACTTGAATCTTATTGACTGTGGGTACAACAGCACATGTGACAATCAGTGTCGTGTAGCCTTTTTTTTTTTTTATTTGCACATGCAACATGCTTTCGTGGTCTAGGCGCATGCATGTTCAGAGGAAAACCTTGCTTGAAAGACTTGATTTCTACTGTTACTGCGTATTGGGAGTTGCCTTGAAGGAGTGAAGAGAGAATGTCTTGGAATTAATCTCCAAAGCTTCATAACACTAGACTGTAGCAGAGGAATATCTAACTTCCAACATGTAAATCCAGATCAAAGAAAAGAGCAGCTCGAGGGTCCAGACGTTTATTAAAAATCTCTCGGGGTTCCCTCCATCTCCGTTTCTTATGTGAATGGTTATGTACACTGTAATTGGCTATATATATATATTTAACATTTAATTACCTAATATTCATAATGTATTTGATTTGAATTTAGCATTTTAACTCTAGTAATCCAAAATATTCAGGCTTTTGATGATGATACACAGCTTCCAAAGGTCTGACTTGTTGTTTCAGTAGCTTTTCTACAGGAAAACATCAAGGGAACACTGACAACAATGCTTGATCAATGTGAGGCTATGATGACAGTAAACTGTCTTTTAAAAGCAGGTATTCATATCATGACTGGGTGCCAAGTAAAAGTCAGAAGCCTGGCCAATAATAAAGACTGTAAAAAAGGGTACATTTATTACAAATTGCATATTTTCTTCAATACAAGTACAGATTAATACAGCCTCTGATTGATGTTCTTTTGAGATTTTCTTTTACTACTCACACACATTCAACTACAGAAATGGTAACTTAACAAAAGGTGTATCCCAGTGGTTCAAAGTGCCAGGGACGGATCTTGATGAGATTTGAAAGTGATGTCAGATGAAGTGGGCTTTGCATAATGTCCCCGACTCAGCATTGGCAACAAGTTGATTCGATTGGTGTCTGCAAGTGCTGCACCGACACAATCCCAAACTGACTTGCACTGCAACTCCAGATCAGAGTAAAGCTAAACCTGACTTTGATTGATGGCTCAGCACCTGGGACAGCATAAAACACTTAAATGGATTCTCTGGAGACACAATGCAAACAATAGGGGGTTCTTTTCAGTTCCCAGTCAGTAACACACCAGGTCCCTCAAGTATATCCTTGGGCCCGTTGCTGCTGCCTAAATATCAAGTGGATAAATACATCAGGTCCAAGTTCAGGTGACTTTACATGTATTCCGTAGGTGGATTTGATGAATCTCAGGCTGTAAATGGCATTTATGAGGTGGAGATGTCAATTCAAAAATTGGAATGGAATTTTAAAAAGAAGTCATTTGAACCCCCTCATTTCAAAAAGTTATCTTGACTTGCTTGACTGTGGACAAATAAATGATAGAAACTAGAAAGTCAATGAATCCCTAGACCAACAAAACATTTGATGAAACAAAAAAAGGAGATATTGACCTAATTTTGCATGAGTTCAATTACGGCATGTGTAATATTTTAAAGAATAAAATGTGAAAGGTTCATTGGTAAATGGATCGTATTAATGACATACAATTTGTAATATTTTATTTGCATTAAAAATGTGGATTATCTCCATGCCAATGTATTATCCAATCTATGACTGACCTAACAAAGGCAGCTCCTTTGACATTTTGATCCCTTGATCTATGTTATAAGCAGCCAATGTGGCCACTGGGGCGGCTATGACTCAGTGGTAGAGTTGGTTGTTCTCAACTGGAAGGTTGGGGGTTTGATCCCCAGTAGCCACAAGACACTTAACCCCAAAGTGCTCCTGTTGCTTCGTCGCGGCCTATAATTTTTTATGAATGGGATAAGCTCATACTGATGGGATAGTAAACCCATTCCCAAACTGATGGGTGTGAATGTGACCTGCGGTGTAAAAGCGCTTTAAGTAGTCAGAAGACTATAAAAGCGTTATACAAGTTCCATTTACTATTTACAGGCCTGAAGCAGAGTGGATGAGAACCCTAAATGCTTTCCAACAGTTCCACAACCACTTTACATTTCGTAAGTCCCCAGCTTCAATATGTAGACTCAAGCGTCTATCTTCTGTTTCTAATTATCTTTTGTCAAACGAATCAGATCCAGATGACACCTGATGTAGATTCAGAGAACTGTATATTCAGACTGAAAGACAGCTTTTAATCCTCAAGTCATTTCACATTCAAGTGCTAGAGTGTGAGTGTCCAAACCCAAATGCTAAATGTTAATGTGAGCATGTGCAGCAGGTTGTGATAAGCAAATTATGCATACATGGGCGCAACAGAAACGGTGATGGGCTTACCAATCTTCTTACAGCGCTCCTCTCCTCTGTTGTGCATAATGATCGGAGAGTAGATGAAGGGGCTGGCGGTGGACATATTCTGTCCCAGCAGGCCTTTCACTTTGTGAGGACGCAGACTGACAGGCAGATTGAGGAGCTTCACCGATCTAGTTTTGGCATCACAGAAAAAAGAACAACAGTGACATTAGTAAGGCTCATTTCCCACATGTTTTTAAGGCACATTTAACACCAAAAATGATCATTTCACATTGTGATAAAAGTCTTGAACAATCAAAGGGCTGAAGGCAGAATAAGAATTCAAAAGAAAGTTTGAACAAATTAATTGGCCTTGCCTGGTTACTGTTGATTTGCCTAAAGCTCTGCAGCAATTCATTTTCCTACAGTAGCTTACTCACTGCAGTGAAAGCCTGTATTTACCTAATTATTTTTACATTCAAAAAGCTCTGAAAACTCAGAGGATATCTGCTGGAACAATTCCAAGGGAACTTTATACACAAATGACGAAAAAAAAAATGCACTGTGGAAATATTCTAATGCCTATGAATTAATGTGAACAAACAGATAGCTGTCATCTCCTGGGTCTTGTTTTTTCCTTGCCTTGAGGCAGATCTGTCTTGCTTTGAGAAGGACTTTGCTGAGAGATCAATTATTTAAGTAATATGAATGCAAGACGCTGGTACCTCACTTTTCCAACAATGTTTTTTTATGTTTTGTCAAATGACATTTTCCACCCATTTACTTCACAGAGCATCACACTTGAAACTGTTAATGCCACTCAATATCGTCTATGTATCCATTTTTGTTTCCTTGTCAAACAGCCATTAGCTGTGCTTTCACTCTGGAAACTTTACTATGTGTTTGGGAATCCTTTGAAGGAAATCAGCAATTCCACTGCAGGAAACAGGGTCTAAATAAGGGTCATGTTTTATTGACCCCAAACAGTACAACAGGTACAACAGGTAGTCATTTCCTACTGTGAGGGAATTTCTGAGGCGGAGTCTTTCAACAGCACTAAAACAATCGGATTCATTCTGATCACTGGCATCATGGTTGCTCCACAGTCATACGCAAAAGCCAGTGCTTATCCAGCTAGTATTCAAGGGTCTTCCAAAAAATAAAACCGATGACAAATGTCTGAGGGCACCTTTTGTTTCCTTACAAGACGTTCTTAGAACCAAAAGCTCTGGCTACTTCGTCTGGAAGGAAGTAATACTACCTACCTGCCAATCAGAGTCCTGGCTCTAGATGAGGATATCATGTTATTGACCCCAAACAGTCATTAGAGGCGTTCTAATTTGTATTCAGTAATTTACTGCTTACATAATTTGGGGTCAAAAATCAACAGTCACAAAAAGTTTGGAAATGCATCAGATGCAATGCTTCATCTTGCAGTTGCAAATCAGGCTGTTATGGCTGCAAGGCAGTCCACCAATCCACTATCTATACTGCTTATATTGTTCAGGGTCACAGGGGGACTGGAGGTGATCCCAACGGTTATTGGGCGACAGAAGGGGTATACTCTGGACAGGTTGCAAGTCAATCACAGGTCTCAGACAAATATAAAGACAACTATTCAAACTCACACTCACACCTACTGGCAATTCAGAGTCACAGTGACAGCGCTGACCAACGCACCACCCTGCAGCGCTGCAACATCCTCTTTTCCTGGTAAATGCATGCGATCAGAGCTACAATCGTCTAATTTTGCCAATGTCAGGCTCAGAATATTTTTTTTTTTCCCCAAAGCCTCTGAGCGGACTGAGAAAAAAGAAGCACTGATCGGTTTTTTTTTGCCTTTATTTATACATGACTGTGGATAGAGTAGAAAAATCGAGGGAGAGAGCTTTGGGAATGATATGTGGGAAAGAAGCCGCAGGTTGGACTTGAACCCAGGCCGCCCGCTTGGAGGACTTCGGCCTCTGTACATGCCGCTATGTCCTCAGCGCCCCTGACCTACTTTTAAAGGTGAGATTTTTGTTTCACTATAGAGACACTACATCTCTTTCAACAAAGCCACCAGACGTCATAGTCAGAAACTTGAAATAACAATCTGAGCCTGTCAGATGGCAAAAAACAAACCTGACTCTCTTTGATTCGGGTCATGTGATTGCAGTGATTATGTTGCAGCTATTACAGGTGAACCCAACATTTTTCTACCAATTAGTCATATAGACAACACAATGTGTATGTAAATTACGTTTAAAATAACTGAATTGCCCTTTTGCTCCTGTTAATTAGCTGTGTTTTTCCGCCATTTTTTATGACCCTTTTACATTTGGTTTTACATCATATTCTTTGTGGGTTTTTTTTATGTATTTTTACACAATGTAACCAGACCAAATTTGTAATTTGGATGAATTTTGCGCAAACAAAAATTGAGCCAACACAGAACAAGTTGCAAGAAAGCCACAATCATAGAAAAGTCTGACTTACCGGACGATGGGAAGCTTTGTAAAAGGCACAGGAGGGAGCTTGAGTCCATCAGGAAGGGTGATGACCTCCATTCCACCTGGACACTTGGAGGTGTAGTTCTCCAGACTCTGGGTGACTTCTTTCTTTTCTAAACGTGTAGGAGCATAATGGGAGCAGAAATTACAACACTGGAGAGTAGATAGAGTACATTACATACAGGTACAGAAACAAGTACCTGAAGATAAGGCAGCAACAATTAAGATACTATTACTTTCCCTTTCTCTACAACCTGACAATCCACACTCCATTGTAGACGTTTCATCTTTTTTATGAGATATAAATTAGCTCAACATTAATGACCCGTGACATTTCTCTCTCTGCAATAACAGCCCCAGCCTTCAAGTACAATTGCAAGTTTTATTGTACCATCAATACCTTTTTTGGGGGAACATTGCTGCTCAGCCAGCCATACAATGTTCTTTGGCTCTGCAAGTTTTGAGGGTGTACATCAAACAGAAACGGACATTTACTTGCAGAGAAAGCCTTCAGGTCTAAATCCCGCTACAGGGCTACCTTTTTGAAATCTTATGATGTCAACATATTAATGGGATTTCTTTATCTTTATTTGTTAATTTAAAAATGACATAAAGATGTATTCACTTTCATAAACCAGAGAGGGAGGGGCTCAGTTGTCATTATTGTCATACAGTAGGGACTGTAGGTTGGGAGTTCGATCCCCAGCTACTGCAGCAACATGTCCAATGTGTCCTCGGGCAAGACACATATATGCATATGTATGAATGGAATAAGTTACTTCTGATGGTCACTTTACACAGCAGCCTCTACCATCAGTGTGTGAATGTGTAGGTGTGACCTGCGGCGTAAAAGCACTTTGAGTAGTTAGAGACTAGAAAAGCGCTACACAAGCTCAAGTCCATTTACCATTATTTTTCTTGAACAAACAAAGGCAAGATAATCCTTTCAACTTTAGTAAGGTCAGAAATTTAGCTTCTACATATAATAACCTTGTGCACAAGTTGTTGGGAACAATTAAATGCATATTCATTTTGACGGCACTACTTCATGGACTAAAACTAAAGCACCCTTTTAGGCCCCGTGTCCACCTAGCTTTTTTTTTCTGAGCACCAGCATCTTTTTTTCCCCCCCGAGCGCTATGACTTTTTTGTGCGGCCGCTCCCATAGTTCAAGAAAATCTTTCAACTTTTCAGAAAGGCGCTGTTGGTGTACCTGGCGCTCATTTTCAAAATGTATGATATTCCCTGTAGTTTTGTTGCCTACAGATCACGTCTTGAACCCACATCCTCTTTGCTCCTTGTCTGATCTCAAATTTAAATCGGGCAGTAAAAATTAACGGTGCAGTGACGGTCATACAGCAGCCGTTGTCAACAGACTGTTGTCATAGATACAGGATGCACATGCAGCACTTTTCTTCTCAGCGCCCAAACGCTTCATGCAAGCGCTCCGAAGCGCACAGCCAGCGCTTTTCTGCCCGGAAAAAAAAAACGCTAGGTGGACACGGGGCTTCAGCCAACTTTTCCAGTTCCTGCTCATCACTTTTCCCTCTATACGTGCTACAGTACCATTGCACTATTTACTCCTACATTTCTCCCACCTTGTACTTGTTACATGCATAATTTCTTACACATAAATTTCCAGGTTCACTTGAAGCAACGAAACAAGAATAAAGAGATAAAAAGGATTACAAACATAAACTTTACAAGGCCTCTAACCTCTGCATTGGGTCATTTTTCATAGTATTCTGCTCACTGCAGAACTTCAGTTTGTTATACTTTAGGACTTGCTGATACCAGCTTAAACCAAGACGTAACCTCTGGTGTTGAAAAATGAAGCCAATGCAGGAGTGTGGGAAAAAAAAAACCTGCAGTTCCTCCAGTAGCTGTCTGCAGTAGCTGTTTTTTTTCAGGAGGCTTAAGGCCCGCCTCAGTTCCACCTCTTCGCCTGTTACTAGATTGAGCCAAAGTAAGGTAGAGTCAGCTCTTCTAAGATGGTGACTGCCATCTTTAGGCTTCAAAACACCTCAACAGAAACCAATGAGTGGCATCACTGACACTACACTGAATGTTTTATTCAGTGTATGGCTAAAACATGCTAAGGTGTGACTTAGAGATCAAGCAGAACTTCATTTTTTTCCACCTCAAGCACTGCTCCAAGTACAAGAAAAAACATTCTTAGAAAACTGACTACATACATACATTGTGTACAAAGGAAGGCACAAACCTATAATCACAGACTTGTTGCAAACAGTAAACGAAAAGAAAATGAAGCAGCGCAGTTAGAGTGCCAGAAAGAAGTGGAAAAAAAGAAATAAAGAAGATAATTAAGTGAGATTGAGATGGATGGACTGTGGCAGGGAGGAAAGATCCAGAGGAAGAAGCCTGGTTGAAAGTACCCCAAGATGAATGGATGATAGCTGAGGTGTCCTTCTGGCTCAAAGCTTTCCAGATTGATGACATATTTGTCATTTTTTTCCCCCCCGTTAGCCATTTCTGAGTGTTCACAGCAGCCAAACTCTTCAGGGGCCACTCCAGGACTGAGAGCTAAACTGTGGCTGTGCAATGAAACAGTCATTTCTGTGTAAATGTTGATTCTGTTCCCATAGATTGCTTTGTGAGAGATGAAGCAATAATGAGCAGGTAGTTCTATTATGATTAATAGCATCAAATTTCAGAAAACACCAGGAAAAAAACAGCATTTTATTCATTTGTAAATAACTGATATGAATGGCACTTTACGGGGTTATTGCTTGATTAATTTGGGGGGAAAAGAATTTCATCAGATTGTTCTTATCATGACCTAAACAACATCACTGCAAGCGCACAATTGAGGAAGATTCACAACAGCAAGACAAATACTTGTATGGTCTTTTTGAATGGCCTGACTGATACGGAATTTTTGCCGATACCGATAATAGGGAAGGAAAAAAATCAGATACCGATAAATTTGGCAATATCTTTCTTAGATCTATTTCGACCCTTAGAGATAGATACTCACAGACATACATTACATTGATCCCTCAAATACAGTTATCAAACACTTTTGGAAAAGACAGTGAGGACAAGATGGTCACTCAACTGGAAAGTAACTGCACATGTACATGCATCACCGCTTGACACTCTGGAGAGTGATCATGCTTGTTGTAATCCATATAGCACCCCCTGCTGGTGAAAGAGAACTGCAATTGTAATACAGTGAAACTCAAATGCAATGCTGTTTTGACTGGAGAATAAATCTAGTAGGCGCAAATCTGAGATAAAATTAGCCGATACCGACAGTCACTGGATATGTTAATATCAGCCGAAATTATGGGCTGGCCGCTTAAACGGTCAGGCTCTATTTTTTGGTCTTCAGGCAGTCCTTTTTTAGTTACTTGTGTTACTTCAAATTCCCTTTGTAGCAAACATTTAAATCTTTCAACATTTGGGCATTAGCCTAAGTGTTTTGTCAGATGCCAATTGTGATTTTCACAATAGGCAGAACATTTGTTAAGCTGTTCTTTGTCAGGACTCGTTTATTGGCGTCATCTTGATATGTCAGTGAGTCAGTGAGTAGAAGACAACTTTGCCAGTGCAGCAAACTTTAAACGGAAATGTTTCCAAGCGTTTGACTTCCAAAAAGAGTGCACAGATACCAGGTGCTAAACACCTACAGGAGAAAAACATTCAATAAGTATTCAAAAATACACATTCCTTCAGGGTGGTTAGATAATAAATGCAAGGGGTTAAACTAGGAGGACAACTATTTTTGATTTGCATCTATCCTGCTTTTTTTTAAAGAAGTCCTTACAGCAAAGCACATCGGTTAGAGCAGCACATGAAACAAGACGCATGGATCAGCAAAGAAAGATTTTTTTTTTTTTACTGAACAAAGAGAGGGGAGGAAATACGGGCGTCTTTATACAGTTCCCAAACACAAAGATGTTATATTCAAGTGTCAACCATCAAGAGGAACAGCAGTTGAAGGCAGGATGAAAGGCAGCATGGATAAAGGTTTGCTCTGATCGTCTGCTCTAAAAACTGAGCTAACATCACATTGTTTTAAGACAGGAACTTAAACGAGACATTCAATATTTGCACCTGTTAAACCTGCCTTCATCCAACAACTTTGCTCGAAGTCCTTTTTTTTCCCCAGACATCAGCTGTATTTATGCTGCACTTTAGAAATGTTGACATGACTGAACATTTGTTTCTGAATAAAAAAAAGTTATTTTATTGCCAGTGCCAAACAAATCAGTCTGACAGTAACGAGTGGGCTTAAATACTCTGACAGCTTCTGAATCGCTTTGCCACTTTAAATCTCCCAATTTGTCCGGATAGATCTAATATAATTTGTAAAGCAGCAGGTGTCATTTGGAGACTGTGTGCAGGTTTAAGCTGCATGAGAAGTAATATATGAGATGTGTATGCGTGAAGGACAATCTGTGAAGAGTAAAAATTGTATGAAATCATTTTTGGATGATGCACCAAAACAATCTTTCAAGTGTGCAGTGTGCAAAATGTTCTGTTTACCTCCATCCCTAACGTATTCCACTCTCACTGCTGCTACCATAAAACGAGGCATTATAGCTCAAGTTTGACTGTTCAAGAGAACAATTCCCTCTCAGGATTCAGTCGGGTTCACAGTTTTAAAGCTCTGAGTGTGTGTGAGTTCCACTTGTTCTTTCAATTTGGTCGTGGCTTATTTCCATCTGTTCACATCCCTGCCAACTTGTAGACTCCATTATATATGGAGTCACTACCTCGTTGTTTTCACTATAGGGCCAGACTGATATGGGATTTTTTCGGTCCAATACTGATGTCGATATTGGGGAGAGAAAATAATTTGATATTGATAGAATTTTATCAGCTGGCCAATTAATCGGTCTGGCTCTCGTGTTAATCAAACACTGGCTGCACTTACATGGATTGTTTTTCATCCTCACTGAATTCATTACAATTTAAGATTCCAGGTCAATTTGTTTGCATCAAATGTGAACACATCAAACTGGAACAGCTGTGTGACGCAAGGAGGACTGAAGAAACATAAAAACTAAACTGTCAGTTTTTCTCGTTCCCATGAATAATCTACAATACAAGAGGTCAAAAAGCTCCAGCGAAAATAGTAATAACAAGATCAATTGGAATACCTTTACTAGACCAACACATTTTGGCTTTTAACCCTCCATATGCTATCCATTTTTAGGCTGCGCAAACAATATTGAATGAAAATGACAGCTACAGTATGACAAAGGAGACACCAGACTACGAGTCTTGGAGCGTCAAGAGGAACTTTTAGCAGGTCAATAATGTGCGACTGTTGAAACGTTTTTCTTTACCGCATGCAATGAAAGTATCAGGACCACAAGACGAAACGCGTCTGTCTAATAAAGTTAAGAAAGATCTTTGTACTACAAGCTTTTTGACTTCTTCAAGCCTTTCACTATCCATGCACCTTGGTATAGTGGGTACAGTTGTGCCAGAAGACCACAGTGCATGAAGAGTCTGAGTGTCCACTGCATGTCCAAACGTACAGGCTACAAATCATGCTGCTGCCATTACAGATACAACGCCATGGCAACCGAGTCGACACACAATCACTTAACATTCACTTGTTAAGTAAATAAGATTGTTTAATGATCATCTTCTTTACAGTGTAAAGTGAAATTAAAGAGATGCACACTTTGTTTATTAGCATCTCTGCTGTCTGTACAGCTACCTGACTTTAATGTTTTCTTCTTCTTCTGTTGTTTAATTGGTTGTTAGCAAACAGCTTTCAGGTGCGCTACCGCTACCATCTGGTGGCAGTACCTTATTACAACCAGGTGCTGGGAAAAAGTAATGGAAAAAATATATTTGTTAAGATGAGATCAAAGTTGCTTAAACATTCAGACTTTTTATAAGTTAATGAATATTCGAAACAGTCAAAAATCAATCCGTCATGATCTCTCAACTCCAAGACCAGTCACTTCTTAAACAGCAGTTATAAAGTAATTAATGAACAAGGAAATGAAGAGTAGGCTCTGGTAAACATATTCATTATTTGGATGATGTTCTTTCTATACCAGAAGCCAAAAGATATTGACAGTTGCCCCCAGATACCTAATAATAATAACATGGGTGATAGGTGGAGATCAGGTGTTTTTTAAGGGAAATGTCAAAATAACTCTCTAAATAATCACAAATTCATTATTTTTGCATTATTTCGATGCCATAAGTGGCTAGGTTTGTGAAGTAACCCTTCAAGAAGCTGAGGGACTTGGAGTGCACTTCAACGCAAAAGCAAATGGTCAATAGGCCATCTTGTTTAAATTGATGTGATAAAGAGGAGGCTACACATGAAGCCCGAAAGATAAATCAGGCTTTATGCTCGGCCATTTTCTGTGAGGAAGAAAATAGAAAAGAAAAAGCTTATATCAGACTCAGTAACAAAGTTGTACTTGAATGGTAAATCAGGTGACAAATAACAGAAATTTGCAACAAGTTCATGCTCTCCATTTTGTCCTGAAATGACACCAATGTCTTCCCCCGATTCTCTTCATGAAGTTGTCGTACAGAAAGAGACCCCACCTCTCCCTGTGATTCTAAGTTCACTGTGCCTGCAGACCTATCATTTTTAGACACTATACTGGAAGAGCCTCGAACGTCTTTGCTGACAAAGCGGACAACGGGAGCATTTTCAAAGGGGGATTTATAAATCTATATTGTGAAGTTCTGAATTACTGACAGAAGAACACAGATACATCAACAGTTTTATGAATAATTTAGACTTTTATAGCTGGTATTTCAAGCTAAGTGCCAGTGGCAAAAAAAAAAATCTTAAAGTGGAAACTAAATCATGAATACAATAAAACTAGACATAAAATAAGGACATAAAATTCACTGTTTAAAAGTAAGACATCATACAGCCCAGTTAAGTGATTTATAAAAACTGTTGACTGATTCCTGACCCAGGGACATTCTTTGCCAACAAAGAGACATTTGTACATGATATTCTATTAATGCGGACATTTTCAGATGCCATAACGCTATGGATCACAGTAGCACAGGCTCTGCAGTGTTTTTACACCCAATATCCAGAGTACAGTGTTAAATAACCCCTTAAACCCCTCTAAAATATTTAGAAATACTTGTTACCTTGTTAAGCATTCTTTAAATTACCAGGTTAGTTCCCTATGAGTTAGACTTGTTTTTGTTTAGTATGTTTGGCATTGATTCACCCTGAAGTTTGTTCTCATTATTGCTCATTTCACTCATATGAAAACTATTTCATGTATGTGAATAAATGATAGTTTGGTATAATGTTGAAAAATGTCTCTGTGGCTGCTTGAGACTTGGATTTGGGCTTTTTTTTTTTCTTCTTGGCCTCCATTAGACGGGGCTTTATAACACTTGAACACTACGGGGCTATGTTCAAGGAGGGAGAGGAAGAGACTTTTGGAGTCCATGAAACGATTCCTGGTTCATCATGTCTCTATCATGTATTAAATTTTAGTAAAACAAAAAGCAGTTGTAGCAGTTAACACAGTGGAATATTTAATAAAAGGTGCTGCTCACCTTGTTGTCTATGACAGCTGTTGTTTTGCAGCAAAATCCAGCAAGCTGTAATCAGATACTGGGTTCTGTAATGATATTATCCCAGGATTTCTCTGGGCATCGTGCCTTACTTTGATATCAGTTTGTTTAACTAGTAAAAGGGGGTTGGTCATCTTCTAAATGAACATGCACCATCCTTGCAGTACGTAGGCCGCAGCATGTTTCTAACTGCAGCCACATTTCATCAGAAAGCTACGTCAACAACTATTTGGTGAGGCTCAGTATTCGACACATCTTCAGTGATAAGTCATCATTAATTCATTCATGCATTCTTAATTTGTCATAAATCCATGTTAAATTACAACAAGACAATCATTCCCAATAAACAACAGTAGAATAATCATTGTCTGGCTAATCCTCACTGTGGTGAGTCAAAAGAAAATGGAGTTGTCTTTGTTGCACACATCTTTTATACAACAACACTACTGATGTTGGTGTAAACAGGATAATTATTTCAAAGCTTATTCAACTAGTAAACAGCTTCAAAAAAACAATCACGCCTTTTGCATCTTTGGCATAAAGGCGTTAATTAAGCATGTGAACAGCTCTAATTGAATGAAACTAATTAAACAAACTTTTGACAAACAGGAACTTTATAGGATAGGTTTTTGTTGTTTTGGGTTTGTTTTGGTTTTTAAATTAATTGGAGCTGCTGAAGAACATTTGGTCCTCATAATAATAGCCTTGAACATTAAATCTGCCACATAGCCACAGGTGGCACAGGCCATCTAAATCTCAAGCTGGTACACACAAAGCATGATCATAAAAAGAAAATATGAGCTTGTAGCATATTTCTTACAATGTTAAAATGTATTGGGGGAAAAAAACCTATTGACAGAGACTTCTTGAGCAGTCCACTCCACCTCTGAATCTATATAAAGATAACAAATCGAAAGCATGGTGCATCCTCTGAGTCAGTGTTGGTGTTGTACTAGATAAGGCTGGTATTTTTACAGCAGACGACTGTAAGAAGGAGTTTTTCCATAGACATTATATAAGAAGTAGACAAATCTGCATTCTTTCCAATGGGCTAAAGGGGCAACGCAACTGCCTGGAAGAAAAATAACCATTGCTTGAGACGAGATGAGGATGAGTTTAACTTCATTAACTACTTCACCAATATGAAACATTTCATCTGATGAGAACTTGATCTCAGTCATTTAGTTCAAGACTTCTCTTTTTAACTACAGCATTGTGTTTTTTTTTTTCAAATTGTGCTCCAATTTAGAGTAAAATCTATGCTAAAGTAGAAGATGCTTTGGGGTGTGGCTTATTGGGAACAATGAGTCATGACAGTGGCAACCTGTGAGCCCAAAAGCACACACAGTAATGTGTATTCAATCTCCAAATACAGTTTCTTAAGGATCCAAAATATCAAAATGTTGACAGCCAGAAGCAGACAGACACTTGTAATATGATGAAAATACCAATCCCTGCTATTGTTCTTTATGTAAATGGCCTTGAGCGTGTATAGTGCTTTTCTAGTCTCCTGACTACTCAAAGCACTTTTACACCGCATGTCACACCTACACATTCACATCCATTCACACACTGATGGCAGAGGTTGATATGTAAAGACTTTAAACTTAAATTCAGAAGTATCTAGTCCCATTCATACACATACCGATGACAAAGCAGCGGGAGCAACTTGGGGTTAAGTGTCTTGCATAAGGACACATCTGACATGTTTCAATTGAAACCCTAATACAAAGCAGTTGACACAACTTATTCAGAAATCACCCAAGAAAAGGTGAGTAGACCGCTGCAGTCGCCACAACTCCATGTTTGCGTTGTTTTCATGCAAACACTTTGCTAAAATCTCAAGAATCTCTCTTCCACCACCTTACTTCTTCACACTTTCTGATGTTCTTGCAATAAACAAAAATCAGAAGCCTGCTACCAATGTAATGCATAGTGTGCAAATCTTCTCAATAATGCTTTAATAAGCTCTTAAAATAGGTAAAGTATAGAACACTGTATAGATGACCTAATGATAAATTCGGTCCTCGCACACAGGTCTTTTAAAATCAGTATGTCTGGCTATGGTGATGTATTAAAAGCATAACACTGTATTCCATTACCCTTAAAAAATTGGGATTTGGTCTTCATTTTGCAGAAGGTGTGAGTTAATACTACAATATTATAAATATGTGGAAATCGTCAGCACTTGGCGTTACCATTGAGAGTGTGTATTCCCCGCACATCTATATCAAATTAAAGGTAGGAGAAGGGAAGTGAGAAGTTTTTGCCAAATGATGCAACAATTTCACTGGTCAATGCAACTTCACACTGAACATTCTGAGAATCTAAGTGAGATCTGATTTGAGTTGAATTTTTCAGCTTCAGGGATCGCTAATGGCTGGTTTGGGATAGGGTTAACATGTTTTGGTTTTTTTCACCTGCCAGAAAAATGAGGGGAAACATGTAATGGGGCTGAAGATATCTCCAATTCCTTCACACCATATAAAACCCTTCATGTTTCACAAATGTTGAGAGCTACAGATTTAAGAAGCAGCACGAAGAGCAGTCATCTGAGATACACAAAAATTAAATGAATGAATCATGCTGCTAATGTGTTTGGTAACATTTATTTGATGTGACTAAATACAAAGGTCCTTGTGAAAAATTACTTTTAAGAGGATAAGGTCCGTCAAGGCCCACAGATGAATTCATTTTATAACTCTTGAGTTGATTACGTTTATATTAAATTGTATACCATTCTTTGACTCCATTTAGTTTGAAACAGCCCTACATGATATGTGCCTGAAGATTTTTTTTAGCATGTTTTCAGGCTGCATTTCTGTCTAATCTAAGGCTGGGAATCTTTGGGTGTCTCACGATTCGATTTCCATCTAGTCATCTGTGGGACTGGCTGAATTTCTTGTTGCTCCATTTAGCATTCTACTGAGGTAAAGAGCAAGCATTAGCACTTAGCAGGGAGGGACTGATTAGCCCAGAAAAAATGTGGAAGTTATGAATCAATTTAAAATCTCAGAAGATAAGAATCTCGATTTTTACATAAAACTCTTTTTTATAGTAATAGTAACAGTTATAGTAACATGATTGTTGTTGAAGGTCAACAAGGCCTACAGATGGTGACTATGAAAGGGGGAAATATATCAATATTAAGAGTTAATGTCCAGGAGGCTTCAATAAACACAATGTTCAATGTTTTGTCATTATTTTTTGCATTTCTCTCCTCATCTGATTTTTTTAGGCAATGCTAGACATGTTTATTTGCTGACCATAAAAATCAACTAAAGCTGCTTTTCACAAAAAAAAAAAAACTGAGCATTAAAAACATAATCAATTAAAAGATAAATAATATTGAAAAATTAAGTAAAAGAAGAATTTGCTAAAGTCCATAGTTTAAGAAAATTAAATAAATTGTGGGGAAAAGGAGTCGGGGGTTGGTCACACACACATCATGGGGAATATTATTCCAGGTGCATGACACATGATAATAAAATTCTGTGTGTTTTGTTCTGACTCTGGGAATGGCCAGAATGCCAGCCTCAGATGTCCTCAGGGACCTCCTTGGTTCACATGTCACAAGCATGTCAGAGATGTATTTCTGAGTCACAGATAGGCCTATACACAAACAGTGAAATGTAGAAATGAATGCTCTGGCTTACAGGTAGCCAATGTCAGCATTTTAGAACTGGAGTAATGAGATCATGTTTTTTAGTTTTCATAAGGACTCTTGCAGCTGCATTTTTGAATATGCTGAAGTTGCAAAGCAGCTTGTTTTGAAAGCCCTTTGAACAGACCACTTCAGCAACATAACCTGCTGAAAATAGAGACACGCATAAGCTGTTCTAGGTCTTGCTTCAACATTATTCCTCTGACTCTTACATGTTTTTAAATAATAAAGATGACACTCTGTCTTTCTAACAGTCACACAAAGACATATTATGTCCATCTTATCTCTGTTAGGTCGGAAGTTTGCAGAAAAGTCAGTCATTTATTCGCTTGATGCAAGTACAAAGTTTAATTTTAAATGTATAAGAAAGACAAATTACAATTACCAAAAATGGTCTCCTCCATTTACATCATTAGACGCTTTCCTTGCTTATTTACTAGTAAAGTATAAGTTGGCCTGAAATCACAGGACTTACCAAAATCAGCTGGGAGAGAATAACCGATAGGTTGATATATATGTGAGTGAGTAGTGCTAATAACTTAAATAGTTTCTTCATCTTTCTAACCTGTATCTATATTTAAACAATATCAGGGACTTTGTAATAGATAGGACTTTCCATATGGGACCTTTAAATCCTGAAAATGAATTTCAATTATAATTTCATTACTACAAGATGTGTTATCAGTCATGGGTCACAACAGCTGACAGTTTCCTTTAAAATGTCTATGACTTTCCAAACAACAAGAGCAAATAAGCTGCAAGGCCAAAATGATTCCACTAGAAACAGGCTACAAATTCAGAGTCAATCTAAATAACATACAAAACATATTACAAGTGCAAATCAACAACCTGTCAGGAGTTAAACTGTCCTCAGTGTGTATGACTCTTTTTCTATTTTTTTCCTCAGTAATGTTGTGGTTAGCACCTATTTTTGAACTTGATTAAAAATGTTTCGAGCCTGACTGTTGTGATGTTGGTCCGGCAATACTTTGTATAAAACAGTACTACCTCATGGTATATATGTCTGTCCACTACTTTAAATTCTAAACTGCTCCAAAAGTTAAACATCTGCTCAAAGAGCATAGGCCAACCAATGACTTTATGTTTCAGCCTACGATAAAAAGATCATCACCCCTGACCCTAACCACGCTCAGTTAGAACACAGAATATGAACTATTACCATCAAACCGGAGATACAGGGTCAAATGTTTTAATAAGGTCAGACTGAAACACTCTTTTGTTCACCAGCTAATACTCAAATTGAATGCAGAGCAGATTCCCAGATCTAAGCACGATTAAGGCCTCTGAATATTTGTTTGGTGTTTGAGTGTTGTGTCAAATCTTTGTATCTTGTCTTAGTTTTTATGTTGCAAATGGAGCCGCTTTGCAAGACAAATCTCAGACCATATCTGACAATAAAGTTCAAAATCAAAAACACACAGTCCAATCAAGTGCCGAGTTCACCTGTATGGAATGAAGACAGTGTATCACAAACTTTAAAGACCTTTCATGTCAATCTCTTTTTCTTTGCTTGACAATACACACACAAACCCTGAGACACATCAGTGGTAAGTGGGAACTTATTCCACTATACTAGAGCAACCTACAATAACCTTTCTGATATTTTTAATATCACGCTGCAGATGGAAGGAGAGTCAATGAAAGGACACCCAAACTGCAGCAGGCAGCGCCCCAAGCCCAGAAAGTTACACTAAGTACATTTGAAAAGGTATCTATTGCAGCAAAGAAACACAGCTGAAGAGCTCTGCTTACAAGGTCAGGGTTTAAAGTGAGTGTACGTACTTTTAAGTTGAGAAAACACTCAGCGGTTGCAGTAGTAATTACCGGTACATCATTCGGCCGCACTTTTTCTCGCCCTTGATGTATGTTAAGCTGTAGTAGAGTGTAATATTATTCAAGCAGGCCAGGTTCTAAGAATGCTTGAATGAGCAGCTTCCTTAACACAGCCACAGTAGTCCCTTTGCTAAAATTTAATATTCCACACTCTAAGCTTACTTCATCTTGTTCATACCTCATCTCGCCCTCCCCCCCACTCCTCAATTCTCATGCTCTGTAGCCGACCGAGGATTACGCCGGCCTCTATTGTGTGGCCAGCGGACCGTCTGGCTCACACTCCTTCAGTGGAAAAACTATATCTCCTAGCTGCACAGGATTTCTGGTCAGTGGACAATGTTGCTCACGTGCCAAGAAAATACTGGCTTTGTTGTGCACGGTATACTATTAAGTATAAGGTACAATGCTGCAATCACCAAAGTACAGGGTGGCTCTTTCTTACATTTTCTGAAAGCTAGTCATGAGGCTGGGAGCACCTCACAAGGTTAAGTTCTACGATGAAAAAGCAAGTGTAACACCGCTACTTTTCAACACTCGTCATCTGTGAGTATAAAAAAAGGGCTGACCTTGATCAGACAGGAAGTCCAGCATGGTCTGCAGCAGGAAGGACAGGTGACGGACAGACAGGCCAGGGTTGCCCATGCGACGGGAGGCGTACACCAGTTCATGCAGGAGGCGCATCTGAACCGCAGCCCAGCCTCTGTGGGTACCTGAGAGAGAGGTGGCAAAGAGAAATTCACATTGACAAAGCTAAAAAAAGGCTCATCGCTGACATCTAATGTTAGACAGCTGTCATTTAAGATCAGCACAGATACATCGTTTCATAGTGAAACACCTTTGTCATTTAAATCAGAGTCATCATTTTTATTTGTAGGAAAGAATTCCAAAATTATAGAGTGACGTGCTTCCCCCGAAATACACACATGCACAAAAAAGGATCTTATGGACATGCATTAATGGAGAGATGTCAGAGTGAAGGGCTGCAAATGAAAGAGCGCCCGAGCTGTTGGGTGTTTGGCGCCTTTGCTAAAGGGCACCTGAGCAGCACTCTGGAATTGACTTGGCACCTTTCCAGCAACCAGACCAACTTCCATACTTTGGTCTGCACCAGGCTTTGAATCAGCGACCATTTGGTTCCCAACCCAAGTCCCTACAGACTGAGGTTCTGCCGCCCTACTGCTGGTTACTTGACAGAACATTTTTAAAAGTTTGGTTGTTGTAATCAAACTGTTTTCTTTTGTTTCTTAATAATGCTGGAATCTTATTTAAGGTCATATCTACAAGCACACCTGCATAACAACTACCCACATATGTATTCAGAGACAAACGTGCTTTTGAAGGCGCAACAACAGTGCGACTAACCTTTCCAGGTCTGCATCTGTCATGCTCCACTCACAACAGGCCACACATAATTAAATCCATCTCAAGACTTTTGATTTGATCCCGTCTCTTAAAACTGAAGTATCCCCACTGCGGACTATCAGATGAGCCCCAGCACGATGCTAACTTAGCCACATGGATTTTCTCTGCAGATCTCCACAAGACATCTTAATAGCATTCTAGCCTGACACCAACTGTTACATAAGACCCTCAGCCCCCCTACCAGATCCCATACTCCGCTCCCAGCTGTCGACTGTTGACTCACTAAGTGGGAAAGAAAAACCACAGGAAAGATGTGCAGGGGAGGCCTGAGGGGCAAGAGGGAGGGAAAGAGGATATTTGGTAAACACTTTGATGCTTCCTCAATTAAAAAAGCTTATGATGCTTTTCAGTAATCAGCACAGCATTTCTTTTTTTTTCTTTTTTTATCCTGACTTCATCTGTCATCCGAGCAAACTGTAAATGCAATTCCTTCATAAATTTTTTTTCACACAATTTTTCTGTGGTTAAACTGCACCCACTTTGCAGGCTAAAAATAGCTGAAATCCACCTGACTGCTAAAACCAAGCGCTTATCTGGATCCAAAAAAAAAAACAGTAATCCAAAAAAACACTTTGGATTTTCTCACAATGTCGCTCTCACTCAACCCAAAAGTGACTTAATTTGCGGTATTTTAAGACTTGAATTGAAGGTGTCTGGAAATCCATTTAACACACCACCAAGATAACAAGCGTGGTGTCGCGGCCGAGAAGCTGCACTGTCATGCAAAACCTGACTGTAAAAGGCATTTTTAGCTTCGGGACAACTCGGATGAAAGTAGTGAAATTTTCTCCTGTGCAGACGATACCACCATTACTCTCCCTCATAATAAACATGCACGTTATTACAAGGTAAAGAGCTCCAAATGTCTTGGATGGCAGGACAACGGTAGAGGAAAGGACAGTCACACTACTTCAGGCTGAAAAAAAAGGAGTACTGAGTGAATAGTGGCCTTATTGGAATTCATTATTGATCCTCATTTTCCCCCACTTGAACTTGCCTCTCCAGTGTATTGCTTTATTAACTCCCACCTGATCCCTTCTGACAAAAGACTTGGAATCGTCATTTCCTGCTTTCTCACAAACACTTTGGGCACTCAGAGTGGATACCCCAGCGGCACACCTCCAACCCCTCTCCACTAGCATTCGCATGAAGGAGTAATGAGTTAGAACGCATCATAATTAAGCACCATTAGCACAAGCAGCGGACATACTGTCCTTTAATGGAGCTGCAATTGTCTGTGGCCTGCATTGTTGTTAGCAGGCTAATGTTAGCACACATTGCTTAACTCATAGCTTTATATTCCACATACATTTTCACAGAATGACCGGGATCTAAAGACACGTATGTGACATCCAAACTGAGTAGACTATTTTCTTCTTCTTTTCTCTAGTGCTTGACTAAAACAGCTTTATACACAAGGCCGTCCCCTTCCATGTAATCATGATGTAAACACATCTCCAATAACTGTACAGTTGGTGGACAGAAATGAAGTGTCCTCTTAAGTGTTGAGATGTGTGTTTAAAATGCACCAAGACAAGTCACATATTCTTTGTTGTTTTTAGGTTTTAGATTTAAAAAATGTTGTAAAAGTTATAAGATGAATGGCAAAATGTATAACCTTTAAAAACAGAAAATACTTTTTCATTAAATAGTATTTGTGTGTGTTTGTTATGGCAAATTTAATTACAGTGGTACATTTAGTCTATTGAAATCACGGCGCAGTGCATCAATAATTAAGTGCAATAAGAGTGAATTATATTACAAAACCAGTTAAAACAACCTTTTACAGAAGAGGTGAAAACACTCCACCTCAAACAATCTACGGCATGTTTCTATTCACAGTTTTAAAAGGAAACTAGGCTAGAGATCAACAGCACATCTGACACAAATCCTCTCACAGCGTGGCTTTAACAACACTCATAAGAGAAAATACGGACGTCCCTGAGCTTTTCTGTTCATCGCGAGTCTGTCTTTTTTTTGTTGCCCATGCGTGCCATTGAGTGGCTGCAATGAACAAGGGTGAAGAGTCTGAAGAACCAAGAGGTTTATCATGAGGACCTAAGCAAAGAGTGTACAAAAGCCCCGGGTCAGGTCTTAACTGTGCCTCTTTGTGAGCAAAGTGGTGGCTTGAATGTAAAATATCCTGAAGAAGCACTCTTGAGCTTGAGGTGGAATGAAGTGATCCTTTTCATTTCATTTATCTATTTAATATGTGTTTACACGTCTCCCACTCAACTATTCAGGATCATGAAAGCTTTCTATTTGAAAAAGATTAATTCTGTGAGATTTACTCCTTTTCACAAGCAGAAGGTCAGCACATCTTCACTTCAGACCCCTATAAATAAGTGAATAAACCACATATGAAATGAGGTGAGCAATACCTCTGTTTGTTTTGACTCCGCTCCGGGTAAAAGCATTTTGTTTTCAGGCAGTCTGTCCGTCTGTCTGTTGCATTTTAGGAACAGTACTTCAAGAACCCCTTTTCTAGTCTTCTGACTACTCTAAGCGCTTTTACGCCGCAGGTCACACCTACACATTCACACACTGATGGCAGAGTTTGCTGTGTAATGTGACCATCAGAAGTAACTAATCCCATTCATACACATTCATACGATGCCGAAAAAGGAGCGGGAGCAATTTGGGGTAAAGTGTCTTGCCCAAGGACACATCGGACATGTTGCTGCAGGAGCTGGGAATCGGACCCCTAACCTCCCGATTGAGAGAAGACCGATTCTACCACTGAGCCACAGCCGCCCCACAGCTGACACACCTACCTACCTCATAAAAAACAACTGGAACAAACCACCATTTGGAATCAAGAAGGGAACAATTACAATTTACAGTCCAAAGGTCAGTGTAATATCTCAAAAAAATTCACAATTCACACAAATGTTTGAGGTATTGACATTTTCTTCAAGTCATCTTCTCTGTGAAAGCATTGTGTCCTGGAAAAACACTTTTCTATTCATTTGTCATCCTATACATCAGAAACACCTTGAGGAGAATAAGGTTGATAAAGAATTTGAACTTTTTGATAGCACATGTTTTAAAAAGATACAATCTCTGTTATCTTGCAAATTGATTTTTTTTTTATTATTTAAGTATTAAAGCTTAAAAAAAATAAAGCTACCCCGAGTGAAAGAGACAGAGAGCACTGTCTTAATTGAACAAATATGTTTGCAGTGTTTCAATAAAATAACACCCACAATATTGGGTGCCTTGGACCATTATTTTTGTCACCTTGGTATCAAAACAGATATTGATATCATTTTATTATTTCTAGTCTCGCCTCTAAATTGGGCAAAAATTTCCATTTAAGCTCCAGGGTGAACTAACTGGCAATTGTTGGTTGCAGACAAGATACACAGTCGACCACTAGACGAGACAAATATTCTGAAGATGAAAAGTTCTGAATTGTAAGTCTAAAAGAAGAGGTTAGTGACTTGTGATCTGTAGTTGTTTACCTCAATTACTTCAAAGTGTCTGTGTTTACCTTTGCTGAAGTCCTTGGGATCCAGTGACAGGCTGTATCCAGGTAATGTCTCCAGCAGCAGCTTGTAGCATGCCCTCCAGCCAGGCTCCGGGATGGTTGGAGCCACACACTGCATGGCTGCGACGCGCTTGAAAAATGCAGACTTGCGATGGAAGCCAATCAGTTCATAGAGCTCAGACAGGATGCTGTAGCGTTGGATCTTCTCCTCCTCTGATAGCTGCAGTATTAGAGACATTACATAATGACTTCTGCTTCCTCCCAAAAAAAAAAATCTTTGAGTTCACTGTGACATATTGAGCTTCACTGTGCAGCATTAAAGATCTGCAAAAGATTATTTTTCCATTCTTATGCTCAAGAGAAATACTTCTCTGTCCTCCCCACATATTATGCAAAATGCACTTCACAGTGGTTTTCCAAAACTAATATGTGTCCCTAGCCTGTCTACAAACCCCTCAGTTATGAGATATGTCTTTCCTCTCTGTGTTTTGCCTGCTCCACTTTTCAGAAAATGTGTCCTAAAACAGGCCGACTGGGGATTTTCCCTTTGTGACATCGCAAAGGGCAGTAACCCCTCCCCAAGGTGGTTGACACTTCCACAGCGAAGTGTTTGTTCTGCCCTCTGAGTCCGCAATCTCCCCGTAAACAATAGGGCATGGTGCAAGAAAGCCCAAGTGACCCAAGCCCTTCCAGAGAGGGGGCGTGGTCAGACACAGCTCATTTGCATTTAAAGCTACAGACACAGAAACAGCCTGTTCTGAGCAGGGCTGAAATAGAGGGGTTCATAGGCATGATCAAATACAAGATCAGAGTGGATTTATAACTGTGAGAAACTTCACAGACATGTTCTGGAGAGCTCTGAGACTTATTTAAACTTGTTGAAAATAAATCTAATATATGACATTTAAATTTGAGGTTTTTTATTCAAAAACCTAATATATGTTCATTATTTAGTGAAATAAAATGTGTGGATATCGATCTTGGTCTTAAAATCACTTTACATAATTGAGATAAGGAAACTCCAGAGCACAAAGACAACAGATTTTGTGCAGCAGTGATGGAAATCTTCTGTCGAGCGGTAAAACTTTTGACCCAAATCATATTTACATGTTTATGGATTCTGAATATTTCAGTGAAGAAAGGGATTCAATTTCAGTCCATGAATTTTTAAAGAGGTAGTTTGAAACTGTTGTATGAAAAAGACTTATCAAACACAATTACTATTCTAAGATCTTAATATTTTATACACAGTGCCTTGTGTTTTGTTATTTTTCATCCCCTTAGACTATTCTACATTTTGAAGTGTTACAAATATAGTTCATTAGGCAGTGCAACAAATGTGCAAAATCCTCCACACAAACAAAATCAAATCTGAAAGCAAGGATGAGGGAGGAGGTGAAAAGCAACTTTCTAATTGAACATGTAAATAAACTGCCATTTAACCTTCATTCACTTATTATATAATTATTTAAATGATATAAAGGTTAAGAATCTGAGCAAATAATTCACAGGGCAATCCTGTATTTCATTTTCTTGGTTGCATAGCTTACTACATGATACATGAGACAAGAAGAAAATGGTAAAGGGGAGATGTGTTTTGATGCTTTTTCTCTAATCTTTATCCTGATTCAACCTCACACCAGACTGCTGGTGGTCTTATTAATCATCCTGTGGAGCATGAATAGCTTCCATTACTCGTTCAGATAGCGTACCTGCCCCAGGTTGATGTAAACAGCATTCTGCAGGAACTCGGAGGCCTCCCTTGCCCTTTTCTGAATGGCCAGCACCCTCACCGCTTTCACACAGGCCTCCAGCTCGATCACACCGGCGTTCTTATACTGCGAGAGACAAGAGGAAGAGCGGCGTTAATGAAAAATGAGGGTCCCCTTGACTTCTTCAAATTACCTCTTACGTTAGGGAATGTTTTTTCCATAAACATACGACCATCCTCACTTCAGACGTGTGATGAAAGACAAGAGAGATGACTTGAAATTCCTTTAATTTTCAAGGGATTCCCAGCAAGTTCTGCGTCTGTGCTACCACTTAGAACCAGAGCGTCTGCTGCTGAGGTTCCGTGCCGCTGCAAGTGTATGCATTTTTTATCTCGCTATCTCTCAACTTCCCTCCACTTCCAGCCTCATTGTCTCCTTATTAAAATTCAATTAATATCTGAATAGCTATGTGTTGAGATGTAATTTAATTCTGAATGAACTAGTTACAGGTAAAAGGGCTGGGGAGGTCAACGCAAAGAGGCAATTATAATAATGAAGATAAAGTACAGGGCTGCTCCTGAATAGTTCCGTAGCATAATGAGCCCATTCATGCCTTCCCTAAGCATCAGGGATACCTTCAGACTGTTCTTTGTGACGTTGTACGAGTACAGTGGTCAAAGGTGAGCACACATATAGAATATCATGAAGGGATACATTAAAAATTAAACATTGTTTTGTGTGTCCGCCTTGTTACTGAATAATAAGGTTCTTTTTTCCAGACATTACACATGCTTTCATAGCTTTTCACAGTCTTCTGCTAGTGTAACCTTAAGAAATAAAAAGCTGCTGTCAGCATTTACTGGTCTTGAAGGACTCAAAAACACAAAGTCTTTGCTGCCTTCAAATTCTAGTAAAAGAAATCCAATACTGCCCCCTAGTGTGGAAGTAGCAACATGTCTGCCTATAAGTGCTGTTTTTGAGAGCTACATGAACTATTTATAGTGTAATCATTGATCAGAAGAGTGGAGGGATACGGAACAACCTTTAATTACACAATTTAAGGTGTCTGTAAATCAGTTTTGACTGGTGGACATGTGACTTCTTTATGCACAAATATGTTAAAATGTTAATTCAGAGTTTTTGCGATCACTTTCACAGATCTAGGTGGTCAGGAGTTTAGCAGTTCAACAAAAATGTTAAGCATTTATTTTTAAATCTTTTTCTGGTGAGAAAAAATGATCAACTAATTTGATTCCTTTAAAAAAAAGAATGTTTTGACACAGATTGAAATATCAAGTATTTTAAAAAGAAACACTGGAGAGAAACAAATGTCACTAAAGAAATTTCGAGCCCATTGTTTTTGTTTCTAAGTTTGTTTTTGTTTGGTTTCTTTGGACAATGGATGACCAGATTTTTTTGCTCGTCTTCTTGCCAGAGCTTCATTGAATTTCATTAACTCAGAAAAATAATTATCCATCAAACATTTCATTTGGTTATTATTAAACAGTTACTGATTAGTTGAATCATTTCTAGCCTTTTATTACAAATCCCTTCCCCATGAAACATTGTCTGAAGAGATTGAAACACTTGAGTTTGTTATTATGCAGCTGATCTTTTGTCCATGTAATTTATTATTAATTCAAATACAATTTCCTATAATATGCACAATTCATAATCTCTTTATTGAAACACTTCTTTAAAAATCATTTTATTATTCAAAGGAATAATGTGCGACTTTTTGATCCAGTAGATGTCACCCTTGAGCACCAGCATGAAACCAAAACAAACTGCTGTTTGGAGACACCTCCGCTATTCTGAAGCCTCCTAGTTATTAATTAGAACGCACCATAATAAGGCACCATTAAGCGCAAATGTGTTCTTTGCTAGAGCTGCAATTTCCTGTGTCCTGTATTGTTGTGCAGGCTAATGTTAGCACACTTACTGATAGCTTCATGTTGCACATAAATTGACACAGAATGACCGACATTTAAAGACACTTACATGACATCCAAACTGAGTAGACTATTTTCTTCTTCTTTTCTCTAGTCCTTGACTAAAACAGCTTTATACACAAGGCCGTCCCTTCCATGTAATCATGAGGATTTACTTGATTTCTGCTGTATTTATGTGTAACATGTCACACATTCTCCCTTTACACCAGGGTCAAGAAATTGTAATGTTTATCAAACCTATTTATTTGAATAAAGTGTTTTCTATCACCAACATGGTTACATTCTTGATAAACGGATGCGGTGTTTGGTCCGTACCTTTCCGTAGTAGGAGATGGCCTCTTTGTACTTCTCGATAATGTCCTCAGGACTCAGGCAGTTCTTTGCTCGTCCGATCTCAGTGCTGGTGTCTGCACTGATGCCGTTGGCAGTGAGGGCACCTACACTCAAAAGAGGATAATGTCATTAGTTTAGCCAAAACAACAGGCCAATCTTTCGGCAGGCTGTTCCATCACAAAAGGAAAGGAAACAACACGAAGAAGGGGGAAACTGAAATCCACCACTTACTCTCTAAAGACAGCGCCCTGGCTACCACATGCATGTTTATGTCTGTATAACTGAAGGGACACACAAGCTTGAGAGAAATGTTTTTAATCTAGTTTGAATGATTATGATCATCCCTAAAACTTGCTACCCCGACCTTAACACAAGAATTTTGCCAATGAAAGGAGATGTGGTCAGAATCATGTGTTTTTTTTGCAACATTTCAGAAGTTACATTTGCACCTGTCATATTGCAAAGGCATTTGCAAGTTGCATTTCTCAACCAAATCTGATTAGAATACAAATAACAATCGAGAGTGCATCGTCTAGCAATGGGTCTGTGTCCATAGCAACAACTGTGGGTCTGTCTGAATGACAAACGTGTGAATATGAGATGCTGCATTGCACTACTTTTAAGGCTAATGTGCACATGGAGCAAGAGAATCACTTCAGGCAATAAGAATGATGTAGTATTGTATTTTGTGCATCATTATTTAAATACATTATGTCAATTCATGTTATGAAAGGTTGTGAGGTAAATCAAATGCAGGAAATCAAAATAAGGTGGACTGCCACCTGTTTGTGCATCAGAAGACGTTTATGTCCTTGTAATCAAAAAGCTAGGATAAAGTGATTTTTGTGTGATTATCTGGGGGAAAGATGCAGCTGGTTTAATAATTGAGCTGAAAAAAATGTCAAAAGAATATACAGGCATCTATAAGCCGCCAAAAGTGTGGCTGTGGGACAGAGCAGGTACATTAGAAACAAAAACAAAAGGTGATGATGAACCAACACAGGAGAAGATTACCTGCCACAGGAGAGGGGGAAAAAAACATCAATCAATTTCCAAACGATAAAATAAACCATAGGAATCAGGGTGCTGATAATGTGAGACGGGGGGGAAAAAAAAACATCAAACACAAGGGCAAGGGCAAACGTGGCCACAAGCAAACAAGCAGACTGGTGAGCTATGTTGGTTAGGCATACCATACCTGGATCAATGAGAACCTCCTGAGCCCCTACAGACAGAGAGAAAGAATGCAGATTCACTCCATGGCGCACGGTGCAATGTTAGCAGTGTTAGTCTTAACAGTCTGCATAATGCCAGCTGCTCCATTCCTGTAAAATCTCCTTCATTGAAGAGCCACGATAAACTCTTTGCATGCACTTTACGTCGACAAAATACATAACCGTATCCTGTCAAGTTTTAGATCTTGTTTTTTTTTTTTTAAGCGAGTCACCTTTTTAAGTCTTAACACATGCACAAGGAGGATGCATGCTCATACATGCTTACAGGTGACACAATGAGAAAGGCGGCAGTTACAATCCAAAACACGCATTATGTTAAAAAAAAAAAGTCAGAGAAGAAAAGACTAGTAGAAACAAAAATTTAAAGTACGGTAAAAAAAAAATGCATGGTTCAAATCTTTTATAAGGTTTCAGTAAACAGCTGGCACAGGGCAGTTGGATTCTGCACATTAAGCTGTTTCTTTAAAGCAGAAAGCAAAGAACGGACGCATTATGGCTAGTAACTGGCGTAAACAACAGCCAATAGAGTTAAAGTGAAATTATTCAAACAAAGTCACATGACAACCAATAAGTGCTCACAGTGTTGTCCTGTACGTACAGTAAGGGGGAAGGGCTTAAATACAACGACAGAAAACCCCCCAGGAGTGAAAAGTAAATCAACATTTGTTTATGTTTTCTGGAGAATGGCAAACACTAAAATATTCTTAAGTAAGCAAAAATACAAATAGCCTTTTTTTGTAATGTTTGTGCCAGATAACGGCATATATTTCAAAATGACAGCATGCCATTTGATATGAAAAAACAACTGAACAACTGAACTTTACTTTGTTTACAAGGAAGCTTCACACAACACTTACTGGTTTAACCATTGTGTTTAAAATATGTTAAAATATGTTAAAACATTATGTTTTAGACTCCTTTAAAAAAGTGCATCTATGTCCTATGCAATTGTCAGTTTTTATGTCTGTTTTCACAGTGCTGTTGTGTCGTATGTTTTTATTTCCGAGAAGCCTAAAGCACATTTCTTGTAATTAAAACTCCTGAGAAAAATGTTAAAAAAACGAATTTCTTTCAAATACTGCAATACCATCCAATCCAACATTTCCTCAAGAATCTGCACTTCTATTTGTCTAGATTGACTTGATTTTCTGTATCTATATTCAAAGCTACAATCACTTTCTTACAGTGTCATTCATACGTACATGCGCCGCCTTTATTCACGTTTCTGTAAATACAGCACAAATCATCGCTGCATAATTCACCCACTTTTTTACACTAGTTTATGTTAATTCTGTGGAAATCAGTGCAACATCATCGCTTACCTTTTTTGGTTTTATCTTGATTTTTTATATTTGTTTACATTGTTATGTCCATTCTGCTAAAGTTATGGTTAGGTTTAATCATATGTTATGTAATTTCATGTTTTATATGCTATGTTATTTCAGCCAAGTGAAAATGATAAAGTGAATGTATAAGCATCTCTTCTAAAAACGATTATGAACTCTACATTAATTAACTGTAACCATAATCTGTTGCAAACCTTATTTAGTCCTCAGATATCATCCAGGAATAATCAAAGCGGCACGTTATCAGTGTTCTTATGAAGCAGAGGATAATGCTTTGCTGATTGGCATGTCAAAATCAATTTCACATTCAATGTAGTTACACACAAGGCAGTGTTAATATAACACCATGTTAATAGCATGCTAATGACAAAGAAGACAGATTAAATTATGTTAAATTGTAATCAAGTTCATCAGAGTCATCAGTGTAAATCAGAGGAGCTTCACCAGCTTAGGAAGCTAACATCTTGTTCTCGCCACACAAAGGAAGCTGCTTAGCTGAGCGAAGCGTAGCGATGTTTGGGTCGGCAGTCAGAGATGACACTCTCGCTCAGTCGTATTCACAGACAACAGCCCGTTCAGATCGCCGTTGTTCATCAGTGTGGTTACAGAGTCGTGTGCTCACCTGGTCTGTGGCGTTTCCCTGCGTCCGCTGGCTGGGAGACGCTCGGCTTTCGCCCCAGGGTCTTCCCCGCTGTGCCTCCAGGGTAGTGGAATATGACAGAAGCTGAACACAAACCCTCCAATGCAGCTAGAGAGCAAAAATAACAAAAAGACAACAACAACAAAAACATTCAATCAGTGCATGCTCTTCTTTTCCTTCACTTACAAAAGTTTGAAGACCCCTATGTTTGCACTATGGATGGTAAAGAAGAGCAGCAATAAAAGGGAACTACCTTTAGCCACAAAACGCTGAGGAAAGCAGTTTGAAAAATCTGTCTGTAACTGGCAGCATCAGAGGCCCCTTCTCTACCAGACATCATGTGGGATTTGAACATGGAAAAGTGTTTTAAGCGATTTTAATACCCCAATATGTTGATTTTTAAGGTATGAGGACCTCTGTGATAATTCGGCTCTAGTAGAAACCTACTTAGTGACGAAAGAAATCCTAACCCAACTACAAGGTGAGCTCCTCAGCTCATCTTGCAGTCCTCCCATGACCTGCTGAGTCTGTCAAAGAGCTTTTTTTATCCTGTTAAAATCTTTTTTTCAGTGATTTGATCGGTTCCAATTACCTTAAACAGCCTTAGAATGTATTGTAGATAGAATATAGTTACTTACACATACTAAAGCTATATTCAATTAATGAACTGTTTGGCTTATTCAAGATTTCTTCATTATCATGACACTTCACAATGATACTGTGATAATGTCAAAATTCATCAATTAAGAAAATATATAAATAAACAGAAGTGTAGGATTAATTTAAGATAGAGGACAACTTCTTTTCTGCAAATCTCCACACTTACCACCCAGCCAGAGGAAGTCATTGACTCCTCTGAGCAGCTCCACAGCCATGTGGTAGTGGACCAGGGCATCCTGCAGCATGTTCGCCTGGAGACACAAGTCCCCGACATGCTTCCTCATCCGCCCCTGGCAACGTTTTTTATAATGTCTGAGAAAGCAGCAGGAGAAAGCACGGCATGGTGAATTGGCGGCTCAACAATCATCGGCGATTAAATTTAATGCTTTCATTTTCTTTCTTTTTTTTTTTAAGAAGACATCTGCATTTATTCTGTCCTTTGTTTTTCTTTTTTTTTTATTAAGTCAGCAGGATGCCAGGAAAGGAGACTCGTATGAATCTTATCAGACAGCTACAAAGGGGAGATAAGGGATTGGAAAGCACAAGCGAAGGAGAGCAACAAAACAAGGACATCATATGAGCAACCCTACAGTTTGATCCTATAATCTTGTGCAATTACAAAGGGACTAAGGAGGGAAGCTTCAACAGGAAACAGGGAAAATAAAGCTGTAATGACAGAATTTTAAAATGTATTTTGCATAACATTTGTGCAGTCTGAAAGATTAGGAAAGACAACAGTGATGATCAGCATCATTTTGCAAGTTACGTAGAAACAGATATGAAAGTACTTCAGGAATATCCATATCATTCAAATGACAGGTGAAAATGGATGTTTCAGATAAGTACGCTACTTCTGAACAGCAAAAAAACTGTCCCCTTTTAGGGGATGCATGGAAATTAACCACATCAGTCCCTTTGATGCCATTTTAAAACATGTGCTTGTATCTGTAGCTGCAATGCTAAGCAAAGCTGGAAGGTAATGCACGCTCTCATGAATAAGGATATGAGATCCATGTAGCCAGCATGAGGCGAAAGCTTTTTCAGCCCCCCAAATCCCAAACTGACACTGGTCCAAATGTTCTTATGAAGCTGCAGGGACAAGCCTCAATAGCATGGCTATGGCAAACTTTGTAAAATGGGTCCAAACCATCAGCTCCTTACATCTGTTTTAACTTGTTCACTTCGATTCACAGGTGTTTTTAACATATAGGCTGAGCATTTTCCAAGGCCTATTAGTAATGTTATTTAAAGTTGGAAGGTGCTTACTGGTTCCAATCTCCCCAAAGCATACCAAACTGAAGGAATGAAAAACTGCCCATAACATATTTTTGAAAAAGAGAAAGTTGTGTCATTATCATTTTGAGTCATTTGAGCTGAAGACATCAATATTTGATACATTTCTATTTTGTTCCAACATACTGTAAGGGCAATACAATTTCTCCTTTAACCTTTCCAACATGTTTTGGTAGTGTGATTTAATAATGCATTCAAACTGATCTGGAAAAGATTCAAGGAGATTGCTTCAGCCATCAGCCATCAGGACAAAATGATGTCCATTAAGAGTGATTGGTGATCGTTCTAACCGCTGACATGCTCAAATTGTTTCTTCAAGTGTCTGAAAACTTCACGGGAAATATCACTACAGATATACTTATCTATTACAGAGAGAGATGTTTTCTTTGAAGCAAAACGCAGCCATTACATCACTAACTTTAAAGTCACCACAGACTCCTTGAACAAAAACAGTCTTCTTACTTTCAGAACAGTGATGTCAAGTCATCTAGGCTCTTTAAGTAAGAGCATTGTAGCTCAGCAGAGGTTGATAAACTTCAAAATATGTTTCTGCTGAGAGCCGCTAAAGCACACAACTCACCCTGTAATTGTAAAGAATTAAGTTTCACATTCTAAACGGCCGGTAACATTTCAATTTTATTTTAACTCGAGCTGTGACGGCATTCTATTTAAAAACACCCTAGAAAAGTGGTTTGACATGTTCAGGCTTCTCATCAGTGCTCTGATATCAAATAAGGAATTCGAATATGAAACTAACTTCTTGTTGTGTTTTTGTGTTTGGACTTGGAGAGCCTGGTAAACCAGAGTCAAATACTGTACTTGGCCAAAAAGCTGATTTAGATTTTTCCTGATTTTTGATTAATGTATCTGGGTTGTGTGAAGCTCAACTTAAAACCAGATTAAATAATGGTCAACAAAATACAACCAGATCGCTAGTTACGAACATGAATACATAGAAGACACAGAAACAAGTGGCCGCTTTGAGGAAAGAAATAACAATGAGGTCTATTCTGTGAATTATTCTAAAGAGGCATGAGCAGATAAAAACACATGTGTAAGTTTCTGTAAACCCTTTAAATCAACCATATAAATTATTCAGGAATGTAAGTAGCTAAAACAGATGAAGTTGTCGCCTAGCCTCTGTAAACTAGGTCTGTACGATATGAGAAAAAAACTAAATGTGCAATAACAGTGTTCTGTACTGTATGGTGAAAATGATAGTGAATAAATATTAAAGATTGCATATAAGCTATGACTCACAGTTAAATTGTGTACCCCCTGTTTTTCCAATGCCTTTTTGTAACAGGTTTCTGCTGAATCCGCCCTCCCCACTTATTACTACAAACCACGTCTCATCTGCACTACTACTAAGTTGTGTTCTCTTTTTTTATTCGAAAAGCTACTTGGGTTATTTCTGCTACGTTTTTTCAATCCAGCTTTTTTTTAAACCAATTCAAAACTGAAACCTGTAGAGGAGTGACGAGTTTGACTTGGAGTCATGAGCAAATGCAATATAGCACAGGGGTCTGTGGGGTGTCTTTGAGGTCAGAGCTACAGCTGATGGGATCGGTAAGGGTTCACTACACTTATCAACTAACATCTCACCTTTTCACACCCAACAATAAACTCACAGGACAGTATGAAAGAAAAAAAAAGAAGAAAGACAAATAAACAAGGAGACAAACAGAAATGAAAGCAGCAAAAATCAAAAGACAGATTTGTTGGGGGGGGGGGGAGAAATTTGAGCAGGTGAGGCTGAGATGTAATAAGCATCTTCACACAGAAACAAACACACTTGCACATTCACATTCATAAACTGCATTAAACATTCAAGTGCCTTTAACTAGAATCTGAAGTAAATAGTTTTGAAGTGTGCAGCAAACAGAACAACTCACCTACTATCTGTGTCCAAACCCACAAAATCTTTCTTCTCAAAGGGCACGCAGAGCAGAGGGATCTTGTCACCTGACTTGTCTGTTGCTCTGTCTAGCCGCTTGGACTCCAGGACAATAAATATGGACTCCACAAAGTCCTCCACTCTTTTCTCAACATCAGTGCAGTCTTCAAAGTTGGGATAGAATGCCACATCAGTGCGCTGCTGCTCTGAAATCTCTCCATTCAGCCCAAACACCAGCAACCGGGAATCGTACAGCGTGGAGCTGTACACCTCCTTCTGGCCATGAAAGCGCTCTGAGGTTTGGGGCCATTCCTTGGCCGAGCCGCAAGTGGTGATGGAGATGAGGCCCACCACCTTGCGGTGCGTCTGGAAGTCCCCCCACTCGTTGTTTTCAGGCAGGTAGTGGTGGCGGTAGCGGATGTACAAGAGGCGCTGCGAGTCTCTGATGCTCACCTGGCTCACGCTGGAAATGCGTTTGTAAATCTTGAAGAACTGGTCCTCGGGCACAATGCCGACAGGCTGGACAACCACCAGTACTGTCTGGTGGTCCTCAGCACATTGCATGTAATCTGGGACGCTCATCTTCACATGTGGCTTCATGAAACAGAGAAACAAAAACATTAATTAGACATCATCCTAATCCCACTTTTTACTTGATCAAAGCTGCATTATGCTGTTATGGCAAATAAACACACTTTACTGTACTGTCTACATTTCATCTATAAATATAGTGGTTCCATTGATGGCTGTGTAAGTGTAAGAAAAACAAATGGCACAAATGTAGGTGGTATTTCTTTTTTCTACATTTAGGGCCCAGATCCTTTTGCAATTCAACAATGAAGAATCCAGAGATACTGCTACAGATTTCAAAAAGGTATTGTCACACTTAAAAGAACCATTTTTGAGCACATGTTGAGGCTCCATTGGCAAACAAACAATGACCAGGAGTGGTGAACTAAACTAAATTAAAGTAATGATTGAACATCATTTTCGAAGAGCTTGGCAGAAGTTCAACTGCATTCATTTGCATTATGATTAAATTAAGATTAATTACTTTTCTTACTCTTCAAAAGTAGATAAACAATTAAACTACAAACAATTTGTGTATGGAACATTATTATTATTTTATCAAACTCCACCAGTTCATTAACTTCCCCACCAGGGGTAACAACACATTGGATCACTGCTACAGTAACGTCAAAAATGCTTATGCTGCTGTCCCCAAACCTCACTTCGGAAAGTCTGACCACCTCGCAGTCTTGCCACGGCCTACTTACACCACAAAGCTGAAAGCAAACCCAGTCACAGTCAGAACTGTGAAGATGTGGACTGACAGTGCACTGGCAGAACTGCAGGGCTGCTTAGAGGCCACCGACATGAATATTTTTAAGGAAGCCACAACGAACATTGATGAGTAAACGGACACCGTAAGCAGCTAAATAGATTGGTGCACCTCTGTTTGTATTCCCTCCCGGACCATTCGTGTGTTTCCTAATCAAAAGCCCTGGTTCAATGCAGACATACGCATGAAGATCAGGAGCTGGTGTGCAGTCAGGGGACACCGTGGAGTACAAGCAGGCTCGGTACGAGCTACAAAAGTCCATCAGAGCTGCCAAAAGAACATACTCCCAAAAACTTGGGACAACAACACGAGGAGTATGTGGCAGGGAATACAGTCCATCTCCAACTACAGAAGTAACACAAACAGAGGTGAAGTTTGTGACTCCACCCTACCAGACACACTGAACAGTTTCTATGGCAGATTCGACAGACAGAACAGTGACACCCTTACAAAGTCCCCCCCATCACCCAGAGGAGACCGCACTACAAGTAACACAGACGCAGGTCCTTCGGGCTCTGAAGAAGGTGAACCCCCACAAGGCTGCAGGCCCTGATGGGGTGGCACCAAGAGTCCTAAAAGCCTGTGCTGAACAATTGGCAGAGGTGTACACAGACATCTTCAACACCTCACTCATGCAGGAAACCGTCCCACGCCACCTTTGAATCATCTGTCATAGTTCCAGTCCCTAAGAAACCACATACAACCACAATGAATGACTTCAGGCCAGTGGCACTCACGCCGGTGGCCATGAAGTGTCTGGAGAAGCTGGTCCTACACTCCATCAACTCTGTGGTTCCAGACACTGTAGACCCCCTACAGTTTGCTTGCCGCACCAACAGATCGGTGGACGACGCGGTGGCCCTGGCACTCCACTCCACACTGGAACATCTGGACACTAACAACACATACGCACGCCTCCTCTTTTTGGATTACAGCTCCGCCTTTAACACCTTTCGGCCAATGAAGCTGACTGGGAAGCTGGCAGTACCTTGGAGTACCGACACCCACCTGCAACTGGATCCTGGACTTCCTTATAGACAGACCACAGGTGGTGAGGATCAAAGGTCTCTGCTGAGCTCACAGGCAGCACGGGAACCCCCCCAGGGTTGCTGCCTCAGCCCAAAACTGTTCTCATTGTACACATATGACTGCGTCTCCCCCCAGGACAATAACAGCATTAAATATGCAGACGACACAACCATCCTTGGCCTCATCAGAGGGAGGGATGAGTCCTCATACAGGGAGCTGGTCCACAAAGTCACTGTCTATGGAGAGGACAACGACTTAGTTTTGAACATAGACAAGACAAAGGAGTTAATTCTGGACTTCAGGAGGAAAGCCCCCCCCCCCCCCCCCCCGCAGCCTCTCACCATCAAGGGGACTGTGGTGGAGCGGGCTGACATCTACAAGTTCCTTGGTCTTCACATTGCGGAAAACCTGAGCTGGGCCCAAAACACTGCTAAAACAGTGAAGAAAGCACAGCAGCGGCTCTACTTCATCAGGCATGCTGAAGAAGACTGGACTTAAACGTCAGCCCCTCACCCAGGCCTACAGACGACTCGGTGAAAGCATCCTCACCGGTGGAGTCACGGTGTGGTTCGGAAACACCGCACTGTCTGAGAGGAAATCGCGTGTCAACGGGTCATAAAGACTGCAGAGAGAATCACTGGCTCCAACCTCCCCTCCATGGACACACTGTACACACAGCGCTGCAGGGGGAAAGCACAGAGCATCCTCAAGGACAAGCAGCACCCCCAGCTCACGCTCTGTTCGGGTGGAAGAACTCGGGCTATAACCTGCGACATCACAGGCCAGAGAGCATCTCCACCCACAAGGGCCCTGCTACCACAAACAACTGCTGTCTGTGAGACTTGTAGCACGGGACATTAAGATGGGAAGGAAGTACCTCACCCCCTGACCACCTCACAGACTAAATGGACAGCTGACCACCTCACAGTGCAATACAAGTGTGCAATAATAACCTTGAAAACAAAAAACAGTGCAATTATATAAAAATGAAAAATATGTGTGCAATAACCTCAGGTGCAATAAGAGATAATAAGTGCGATAAGAAAACATATTTATATTTTCATTTCATTGTACAGCGTTCCCCTTTGTTATTTTTCTTTGTATTATATCTTTGCTTTAATACAGTGTGTAACTTCTGTACAGTTTATTTTAAATCACTTAGCTGTTACTACAACTTATTTTCTACTCTTTTTCTCTTACATTGTTATTTTATTTTATATATAATTTTAACTTTTGCAGAAGCTGACTCAGGGAGAAACGCACAAGAATTCCAATGTACCTGTCCTGTACCTGTGCAAATGGAAATAAACATCTATTCTATTTCAACTATTTTTTTTTTTTTTTTTTACATAGCACTTTGATCCACTTTTGTTTTAAGGTAGCTGAAGTTAACCAGATTATCTCCCCAGGATAGCTACAGTAGTTTAACACCTTCCAGCAGTGTCAAGCAATGTGTAGCTCGTCCAGCTGGGTCATTGAAGATACTTACATACACATAAATACTTATGTCTATTGCCTACCTAGGTTATGATTCATTAAATTGCCAATGGATGAACACTTGCAAACACAAGTTGTTGTGTAGTCCAACAAAGCTTTTGTTGTCTGAATGAATTAATGGATACTTCTTTAAACATCTGGTGAGTGCAGGATGGAAAATCTGTCACTGCTCATTAACTGGAAGAAGAAAAAAATAAGAGAAACAACATTTCAAACTAAATGAAACCAATATGCAAAACAACACCTGCTATTGTGTTTACTAACATAAACACTCACTGTGGCTCCTGTTATTGTTCTTCGTTGGTAAAATATGACTATTTCAATTAGGAGATAAATAAGAGACCTTTAATTTCATCAATTTTAAGGCCTACAAAGAGAAATAGTGTACGTTAAGTTAAACTGTCACATCAAGACACTTCCCTAAGCTAGCTGAGGTAGCACACCTATGAACTGGCTGCTCTGGACACTCACACAGAAACAACGCTACCTTAAATAAAAGAGTCATGAATGACTATTTAAGCGCAGTAATCATTAGTTGTCCGTCATAACTGTGGTTTTAAATTAAAATGGTTAATAGCTTACGTTTTCTTTCTGCAGTATCCTTTTACTACAGCTTCCTTCTTTGGACCACTGTTTTGCAAGGCTAATAAATAACTTCCGGTCTTACATTTTCAAAATAAAACCAATAACTTACTATACTTGTGGTATTGTATTTTGAGAAATATTCTGAGATAAATGAGACAAATTTAACTGTTGTGGTAAGGTGCGCTGAATAATGTTACAAAATACAACAGTTTCCCAGAGCCTACTCAACTCTTTTTGACCCAAATGTCAATATGATAACCAATCATAATCAAACGATTAGAAATATTGAGTGATTTTAGATCTCGTCAGTTAATTCAAAGCACATACGCACACACGCAAGAGAATCACACAGCAGGCAAAAAAAAATCCTCTTACGACTTTGACAAGAGACAAATAAGTAGAATGGAAAACCAACTTGTTTAATGGTAAGGGCGCAAGTATTTTTATTTTGAAATCAGATGCTTTTTCTTTATACGTCACGTCCTACTTCTTCTTCATATGTATTGGCTCTGGTTAAAACGCTACATCAGCTCCGCCTACGGACAAATAAAGTACTGCAAGTAGGAAACCCCTAAATATGATCGTTATAGCACTCTACATTAAAAGTATGATTTACAAGTTACTAATGTGTTATGCCTAAAATAACACGTAAAATTAAAATAGTATATAAACTATCAAATTCTGATTCTGTTATTTCTATTATATATTATTTTTATATTGTTTAAGTTTAAATCTATATATCCTACTGCTTTACTGTGTTTAAGAGCAACTGTAACAACCAAATTTTCCCCTGGGATTTATTAAGTATGTCTGATTCTGAATATATGACATTTCTTCAGCTATTTATGTAAAATGTTGCTATACATTTAAGGGAGACAAATAAAATGTGTAGTATTTCATTATATACCGAACATATTGATAGTAAAATCTTTCTAATATAGTTAATGGAAAAAAAATGATCTCCAGGAGAATTTTTCTCAATGCCAAGACAGTGCAGAGTGTAAAAAAAATCATAAACTACATGTGACTGTATGGCAAGAATATTCCACTTAAATGTAAAATTCCCTTTTGTGTTAGCAAATATGGTCACAACATCCTGTAAGAATCCTCGTTGAAATAAGGACTATCAAAAGAAAATTACACATCTTAATTGAAAAATGTAATGTCCCCTAAATGGATTAAAATGATATATTCTTCTTCTCCTTAATGAGCTAAATAATTTTAGGATATTGAGGTTCTTTTTTGGCAAACTTATTTTTCTAGTCAAAAATCCCAACAGATGAATAAAATAAATCCAAGACAGGTCGATTCAACTCCATTTTTATTTTTTTCACCCATAAATCACTTTTCACAATCTTCTTGGAAGACAACAGCTTTTTTTTTTATTCCCTATTTCTTCTTTTTTGGCCAAGGGGAATTGGTCCAAAAGCAAAGCAGGCGCTCAGAGAGAGACATTGAATTTGTAAAACATGGTTGATAGTGAATATACATCAATAACAGGCAAACATCTACAACCATCGACTTACAAACAGTGCACAATTGTGTGTCAGAGATGTCATCCCAAACCGTAACAACACAAGTTTGAAAGCAGGGGAGGGGTGACGGATGTTATCAGTAAGAGTGGAATACCATGTTATTCTTGATTATTTAAAAAAAAAAAGATATATTACCAAGAACATGAATAGTATATTCAACTGATATCTACCAACTGAATGAATGCATATCATATCATTAAAGCACAAATAAATGAAGCCTTAATTTTTCCCGTTTGGTCAGTGGTTCCTAAGACTGATTTAGGTCAATTCTAACACACCAGCTTTGACCTTTATGTCTGTGTTAAGAGTGAGGCAGAGTTTTACTGCATCTTCACATCCATGACAAGCACAGAAACTGTGACACAAAATGAACAAAGGAAGGAAAAGCTACACGGTTGAAAGCTATAAGATTCACGTCTTTTCCATATGTGTGTGTCGTTTTGGTGTTGTTTTGTCCTGTCACTGGTGCAAAGTACGAAGCTTTCAAGTTATGCAGATTATTAGGAATGTAGAGTTAAGCAGGAAAGTGCTGATAGTCCAGTGAATATCTGCCTGCAAATTCACCTAACAGATATAGATTGGCAACAAATGTGACATTAAAAAAAATCTGTTCCTCCTCCTCCACCGGATGCTAAGGTTAAGCAGCTGACTACATAAGCTTTCTACTGTTCATTTCTTTTGAAGGCGTATCCTAACATCATTAATACCTTTGGTCCATTGGTGACCATCATAACATAAATATAACTGAAGTGTTTGGTTACAAGATTAAACAGATTTTAAACACTAACAGGGCGAATTTAATCCCAAAAGTTGACTAAATGGTTTAGCTCTTACTTTTTTAAGGATTGTTAGACACGACCTTGTTGATAATGTGCCTTTGTATTTGCTAGAGATTTTACTGACTTATATACTGTCTTCATATTTGTTAAGTTTTTTCCCCTATATAGCTTGAAGTAGTACCGTGTAAACATTTTGACCACGAGTAGCTCTATAGAGCAACGCTTTCACAAGTAGGTCCCTGTTTTGTTTGGATCATGTAAAAAGGATTCACACTCGTGCCAGCAGTTAAGAAGAGGAACAATAAAGACGGAGAGGAAGAAGACTGCAACTTATCAAACATGGATGTAAACTACGCACAACTGTCTTTGGAAGAGTAAGGAAGGGTACGCACTAAAGCGGTTTGGTGAGATCAAGTTTGGTGTTTTGCTGAGAAGCACCGCATGTAAGCACAACTTTTGTCAGAGTGGTTTCCCACTTTAAATCCAATCCCCTTCTTAGTTACTGTAAAAGTGACCAATGGACCAAAATCACAAAAAGTTTCCAGGCCAAAAAAAAAAACAAGTCTTTTTGGCTGCTTTAATTGTTAACTAATTAAGTTTTAAGACCATTGCAGTCCTTGCTACTTTTGTGTACATTTGCATCCATGTAAGGTAAAAAAAAAAAAAAAATAGTGTGCAGTCTTATTCAACATGGGAACTTGAAGGTTGCAGAAAAAGACGCCAAAGTAGTTAAGACTCAGTGATGATGAGGATGATGATGATGATGATGAGTTTGGTCTGCAGAGGATCAGGAAGATTCTGGGTTGAAACTTGTCATCCCATGGATTAGTTTAATCTCCAGTGATCATGTGGCTGCAGCCAAGATTAGTCGACCTAATTACTGCACAATTTAGACACCCCATGAAGTCCTAGTGGACTAGTCCGTCGAACAGGGAAAGAAATGAAAAAGGGAAAAAACACGTGTAAAAATTGAACAAGTTAAGACTGATGAATTAGAGCCTAATGGTGTGATAATGGGAATGTGTGTCTTCTGATTGGTTTGATACGAGATATTTGGCATTCTTCATTATGGCATTGAAAGTGTGAGGACATTGCCAGTGGTGCAGAGAGAGAAGAGACTGAGTAAAGGGCCTTCTTGGGGGGCCCTATGTTGGTGGGTTGGTGGTTGGGGGGTTGTGGTTAAGATGGAGAATGATGTTCTGCCCTTCTCATGCTATTTTCAGAAATTGATCCACTGTATCCGCCTCCACCGCCTCGGACAACATTTCGTAGTTCTGTGGAGAGGAAAAAAGACTGTTAATGAGGCAACAGGAAAACAAAGATAATTTTACTGTCTGAGAATTGGCACAAAATAAAATTAAAATAAAGAAAATTAGCTTTTAGTTTTGAGTCTGAGGGAGACGCAGTGCTTCAAAACGTTAGTATTTTGTACCTAAATTAAATTTGCCTAAAGTGATTTGTGTGCTCTAGTTTTCTGAAAATGTGCGCTCAAACAGGCCGTTTGGAGATGTTCCCTTTATGACATCACAAAGGGCAGTAACCCCTCCCCCAGGTGTGTGACACTCCAACAGCTAGTTGTTTGTTCTGCCCTCTGAGTCTGCCTTCTCACCGTAAACAATAGGGCATGGTGCAAAAAAGCCTGAGCCACATCCCCTTCCAGAGAGGGGGCGTGGTCAGACACAGCTCATTTACATTTAAAGCTACAGACACAGAAACAGCCTGTTCTGATCAGGGCTGAAATAGAGGGGTTTATAGGCATGATCAAATACAGGATCAGAGTGGATTTAGAACAAGAAATTTCACACATATGTTTTGGGGAGCTCTGAGAATTATTTAAACTAGTTGAAAAGGAGGATTACCGTATATGTGACCTTTAAAAGACTGAGTTTAAGACAGCTAGTCTGATGCTTGACCACTCTCTTTTCTTTCCTTCAATTCTCCCTCATGTCCTCTTTTGTCTGAGAAAAAGCTTAGGGCAGGTAAGAGGTGTTTTCTACCAGAGAGCCCAGAATAGTGCATTTCTAGGGAGAGAATGTACCTCTTCAACTAGGTTTATTGGTGTGGTTGGGGGGGAGAATGTTACGTCGCAAAGTAGGAACGAAAGAGTCTAAAGTCTTCCAAATACAATTCAAGGTTTAAATGGTTCTTAAAGAAATGCTGACTCTGCAACATAAATATCCAGTCTTAAGACATTGTTCCGTCTTCTGTGTTGAGGAGGACAGGAGTTTATTTTGGTAGTTCTTCTTTCCTCCTGACAACATAAGTGACTTGTATCTGTTTGTTTTAAGTAGAGGAGCACAAAGCTGGTGTTCAATCCAGATGTGCTTACTATGAGATTTGCTACTTAACAGTTCTTGGGTTAAAGGGTTAGCCTACCACATGTTGACTGGGTTAGTCCTGGGATTATCAACGCACACACACACATACAATGCACATTGCACTTTGACAAGTACACTTTACATTTTTGTCAAATAAATGTGGGTATATTTATTTATTTACACAAAGAGACTGTCATGCTATTATGGCTAACTCATACCAAAATAATCGACTTTAATTCTGAACAGCTTTAAGACGTCAATGCAAGGGATTTCTTTTTTTTGTGCGTTCTTCTCTCACCCCACAGTACTGGTCTTCATTGAAAAGCTGGGGTGGGACTGCCGAGGGGTCTCCTGCTTTGTTTCTCATCTCGTCACGAAGCTCCCCACCCACGGAGATGTCGATTAGCTCGTACTGGATGCTTTTACTGTCAAGGATTCGAATCACCTCAGCCTGTTGAGACTTCACCTGGAAAATACAACAGACGTCTGTCAGAAATATAACAAACCTCAGATAAACCATTAGATAACCAAAGCTGTGCATTTTTGCCATCATAAATCAAGTCATGAAATCTCCTCATGGGAAGGGATATTTAGACATTTTTAAAAAAGCCCACTGTTGGGGAAGTAAAATATGCCATTTTAGTACTCTGCCTTTAAAAGCAGAAGCCGTATCTAACTCCTGGATGATGATTAATAGACCTGTGTAACCCTCTACTATCTTTGTCAGTAAGTCAGGAAGTTGGGAGGGGGTGCCTGCAGTAGTGTGACCACACCTAAGCATGGCGTCTAGTGGAGATACACAAGCTGGCGTTCAGTCACCACCAACCGTTGTTTTAAAACCACTTTCATGGCCTTGAAATGAAAAGGAGAACTTCTCTACTTGTGTGATGAAATTTAAAAAGCCGACTCAGCAGTTAAAAGCTTCTCTTTTAGTCATGTGAAGAACGAGGTCATGGCAGGAAAACCTGTAAGATTCCTTCAGAGAGCAAACAACGTTTTCAGTTTACTTGAACACAAAAGATTATATTACCATTATAAAATGAAAGGAGGAAAAATAACAAGCATACAGCAGCTGGTCCTGAAGCCTTCAGAAAGACAGGCTGTCACTTTTATTTAAAAGTAGGAGTTTGCCAAGCAGCATTAGAGGACTAAAACCGTATGAAGGGCACAGAACTTTTTCCTCTCGATGAATTCCTCATGCATAATAAGTGTCAAATGTTACATCCGATGCTAAGCCAAAAATAAATGTTCATCAAGTTCTTCGAAAGTCTACTTTACAACGTCAATTGACTGGTGTCTGCAGGCAGTCCTCATTTGAACTGTTCAACACCTCTCCTATTGAGATACAGTATTTTAACAAATCGCCATAACAATGTTAAGCTGTTTTAAAAAGATGTGGATTATCAGCTCACACCCACATAAAAGACAGTAAACATCTGAGTTTCCCTGGATTAAAATGTTGTCTGATGAATTCGGCTCACATGTGAACTAACAGGCTGCTCTCACTAGTTTGACTTCAAAGATTTTATTAATGGTTTCCATACTCCTGCAGAATTGGTACAGATCGAGCTGCAGGATATCTCCACTAGAAATAGGACATTTCTTTCAGTGTGTTGTGCAGTGTATATGACGTATAAGGCAATAGTCAATGCATACTTCTTGTAGGAGGTCTTAACAGTAAATATTTGCCATAAGCAAAGCAACCCAAAAATGTCAGGGGTTTTTACATGACGTTTGGCGCACAGTTCTCTTTCAGGAAGCGGAAACATATGGTGGTCGCTACACTTGGTGATTGTGGGCAGGCTTTTACGCCACAAAAAACATTATGATATATTATATGTCGTATAAAAACGACATATAATGTGGTGGAAATGTCTGCACACAAAAAATAGATAGCCAACCATGCTATTTAAAAAAAAAAAAAAAAAAAAAAAAAGCAACTTCCCTTTACCAAGATTAAGGAAGTACCGTTAAGGTGGAATCATCAAAACCAGGTCGTTTCAGTAAGATCTTTTATTACATTCAACTTTCGGCCGATAACTTTTCTTTTCATTGAGGTAGGTACCCAGGCCCCCCATATTAATGCTGACAATATCGATTTAAAAGGAGGCTGAACAGCACAGGCCCGCTGCACCGTTAGTCAGGAGGACGCTGTTACTGATAGGGTGCTGCTGGGTGTGTCTGCAGGACTGTGCAGGGTGCTGCCAGCGGTGCTGAGAAACACCGACACACAGGTAAGTTCATTTAGTTACGGCCACTTCACTCACCGTCCGTGAGGCTGTAACGGTGGTGTAGTACAGTTTGATTCCCATTGCTGCTGGTCCCTCTGCTTCTTTTGTATATCCGCTCTCGAGTAGCTCTCTCTCTCGACTGGTCAAGCTCAGCAGAGTCGATAAGGAAAGGTGAGGAAACATGACCGCGTCCCTTTCAAAATAAAATAAAAACATGTCGAGGTAAGGAGGTGGCCCTTCTTACGGATTGGGTTGAAATTGTCAAAGTAGGAGGACAGAGATATAATGTTCTAATAGGACAAGATAAGATGAGATACTCCTTTATTCATCCCACAACGGAGAAATGTGCATTGTCACACAGCAGCAAAGAGCAAGGATTGCCAACAAAAGAAACACACAGTGGAAAATTAAAAACAATTACAAATGTAAAAAATGTAAAAAATAAATAAATAAATAAATAAAAATAATTTAAAATATATATATATATAGGTAAAAAATATACATCAACTGTGAGCTACAGTTTTAACTAAATGTGATGATAATGATAAGTAAACGTACCGGTCCAATAAGCCAATCACACGAAATTGTTTTGCAGTTATTTTGATAATCGAGTAGGCCTAAATGCAAAAGTATTTTTATGTCTATTTAGACTACAGCTGTGAGGATGTCCAAACTTTTCTTGGCTAATAATAATGGTTATGCCATAGCCTAAAAATCGGCCTAATAACAATAATAATAATAATAATAATAATAATAATAATAATAATAAAGTTGCATGTCGCAAGCTCAAGAGGTAACATTTAAACTCCATCGTATTTAAACGTCATCCTATAAGATCCTTCACTTGTGAAGATCTTACTTGGTTATGAGAGTTTGAATTCGTATTTAATGTTGGAAACAACAGGAAATGAGTTATGCCTATGTGTTCTGGTAAAGTGACTCTATTCCGCCTCCACACTGAGGACCTCTACTGGCTGATCAGTTTAAAGAGACAATGCAAATTTTCATTCACGTTTTTGTTTAAAAAATAATTTTAACATTAAACTTCCCCTTTCATAAATGGTAATATTTTAAATTCGTAGTAATTCACTGCTATTTTCTCAACCTAGATCACATAGGCTACATGTAATACCTCTTGACAGTCACCCAGTCCTCCTTCCCATCTGTTTAAACCAATACTTTATTTTCTTTTCCTACTTCATTTCCACCAAAGTTTTTCATATGTTACTGTATCTAGCTTTCCTTAATTTTTTTTCTTTACATCTTGCACAGATTCTGAAAGCTATAAACTACACCAGGAAAAACTTTATTTGTAAAAAGTGTTTTTGATTTAGGACTGCTAAAACCTTTTAAAATCATTGAAATTGCCAACAATGTATTACAATTATTTTGAATTAACTTCAAAAATGTGTACGTCTCAATTTAAATTATGAACAGATTATTTTTGCTTCGTAACAACAACACCTGTTGCTTTAATTTGTTCCCAAGGAGTAGGAAACTGAATGTTCGCACAAAGGCAATGTTGCATAATTAACCACAAACATTTTTAATCCAACATCCCCTACGGTCACTGTGAACTTGTGAACTCAATCACCACTAGCTGCAAAGAGAAGTTAACAGGGTAAAATCAGAATAGCGATAAAACACTACATGCTTTAGGGCTTAACTTGTTGATGAGTGGCTACCACGGGAACATGAATTAGAATAGAGGCAAGACAACACATATCTGCATCGCTGTCTCAAAATAAAGGATGGTGAAAAAGTGCCAAACTTTCAGTTTCAAAATTATGTTCCGCAGACAGCTGGATGACATAATGGTGGCTAAATCCACGTTTTACAGGAAGCACATGGTATCTGGAATCCTTAAGCAGAAAGGATGAAACTGGAGTGGTCTTACTCACAAGTCATGCGAAATATACCACATTTGAAATAGATTTTAAATTGTGCAGCTGCTTAAATGTTCATTTATTTTCATAAACACTGTGATTAACCGCAGCTGTCCTGGTGTTCTGTTGCCTTGCTGTGTGTCGATCAGACATTTCTGCATTGTACTAGAGCTTATTCTGACCAAAAGTATGATTACACCTTACAGGACTTGTCTAACCATGGACAACTACCCTGATTGTCCATGGTCCTGATTCTGATTCAATTTGTTTGGCAGGTATTTGGTCCTAAACCAAGGATTGATCTCGTAGAAACATTCACTTGACACGTGTTAACTAAAAATTAACTAAAGAGATCACAATAGATGCTGTGGGAAGTAAATGTTTCCAATTTATGAGGCAATTTATGAGTAGCACAGAGATAAGCCCAGGTCACAGTGCGTGGTGTGCCGTTAATAATAAATAATAAGCATATCAGGAAAACTGTGTAAACTGTATATTAAATAGCCCTATATAGTACGCAACTGTATTTCAGTGTTGGCCATATTGGTGGTACTTAAAGAGCCGAATATTTTATGTGGTGGTACTCATTGTGAAAAGTTTGAGAGCCACTGACCTAGATTTTTCCAAGTTGGAAGTATCTTTGACAATTTGATTTACATGGACAGATCAGCTGTGTAGTGTTGCCTGCTATAACACTCTGGGTTTGTGGAGCCCCGTTAAGTTTAATGAGCAGTAAAGAAATTTAATTAGGAACTTATCACAAGGGAAACAGGCATGGCCCCTTCTATTGTGAGTCAGACAGGAAGAATGTGGGAGAGAGTCCAACAGTGCCACAATTCAGCTGATTCAGGGTTTTAGGCGAGCAAGTGAGCCGTGCAGTATGGACCAGTACAAACCAACACAGAGTAAGACCGGAGCCAGACCGCAGAGCCAGCCAGCAGGGTCGATATATCTGACACCTGCAACAATATCATCTCCGAGGTTTGCACCGGAGGGAGCAGAAAACAATCCCTGCTCATGACGCAAGAAAATATATAAGGCTTTTCTGTCTCGAGTAAATGCACCTTTATCGACACCAGGGGTCAGAAGACAATTATTATTCAGCAGCAGGATGCCAAACTCCAATAAAGCAAAAGAAGGCACAAGGAAATGAAAGGTTTTGTGAGTTATAAGGTCAAGTTGATATGATTTACAATAGAACAGCTCTAAATATATCAAACTTTATGTCATTTTTGCAATCAGTTATACAGAAGGCAAATCATTTTTTTATAAAATCTCTAATTAACTCAACACATTTGTCCAACAAATATCACAGATAAAACACAACACAGTCCCCCGAGCCTGTTGGGATGTTTCCTTTAGAGGTAAGAAGAAACAAAGCTTATATAATATCCTTAAATGGTAAATGGACTTGAGCACGTATAGCGTTCTTCTAGTCATCTTGACTACTCGAAGCACTTTTTACACCACAGGCCACGTTCACACACTGACGGCAGAGGCAGCTGTGGAACGAGTCCATCAGTATTTACTTCTCCATGCATACACATTCACACATGACTGACCAAGCAGCAGGAGCAATTTGGGGTTCAGCGTGTTGCCCATGCACACATCAAAATGTGACTACAGGAGCAGGGGAGCTAACCCCTGACCTTCCAGTTGACAGACAACTGACTCTACCACTAAGCCAAATGTGAACATTAGGATGAGAGCTAAATTTCCTGCCTCATGGTTGTATGCCTACAACCAGGGGCGTCGCCATGATTTGTGGTCCCCAAGAGAATATATAACATTGGGCCTCTCCACTAACGCCTCAGCCCATCCTGCGATTATCGCTGTAACCATACCTCCATTACACATGTGACCCCCTTCATATTAAGCTGTCTATAATTCCTTTTCCAATACTTTTTGATACCACACATTTTAAAAGGAAACAATCTCTTTTGAGTTAAACTGTCCAAACCACTAAATTGATTGTGCCAAAACATTGCCAAAATACGTAGACAAGTGTACAATCTTAAAATTTGAGGAGTGATGAGATGGTATCTTAAACCATTATTTGGAGCCGACAGGTGGATGCTGGGCCAGCTCTGCCCTGCACCAGGACAGAGCAGCAGGAGAGACCAGAGATATTACAGCTTAATAGACCCCTAATTTTGGAGGATGCATTTGTCACATGATTGTGAAGAATGATGCATGTCAGTGTGAAATCAGTGCTGCTCCAGTTGCCTGCCTGAACTGGCTTGCAAGCTTCACTCCATATGTTCATACTTGAAGCCTTTTGAGACTACATTGAAGTTCCTCATACCACTGCTGTTGGTCTCACAGACGGCTTTAAATATAAGTAAAATACCTATAATATAGTGCATCCTCTTTAAAATAAGGTCGTCTATATTTTTTCCTTCAATACTTTTTGATACCACACATTTTAAAAGGAACCCATCTCTTTTGTTGTAAACTGTCTAACCCTCTAAATTGCACAAAAAACATCGGCAACGTTTTGGTACCGAAACATTGCCGAAGTATTTGTATAATTTAGACAGTTTGCAACAGTTTGCCTGTGATTTCTGGTCAATAAAAGTGCAGTAATATTTTATGTGGATTTAATCATTTGATTCATTTGTGCAGTTATTGGTCCGATTGGAGGGAAGGAGAAAGGAAGTTTAAATATGTTGCGGCTTAGACGATGACACTTCAGATTATGTTTCTAGTAGTTCATTTTGTGTGTGTGTGTTTAGCATAACTACCAGTGTAAAAACTGTGTAAACAGACAGCTGATCTGCTCCATGTTTTCATTGGGTTCAAGCCAACGTGTCTTGATATATTTGCTGTCTTTCAAATAATGTGAGTCTGATATAAACTAATCTGTGTTTACTTGGTGGCAGCAGGTATTCTGTACTTTGTTCATTTGAGCTCGATCCCTACGGCCTTACAAAAAGATAATCTGGATTCTGATAGAGGACCAGGGTAAAGGTCTAAAAGTCTTAGTTTAGAGTGTTTAATCATACACTTTCTTTAGTGGGTTTTCACATTTGAACGATTACTTACCATCAGACAAGAAACAAGATATATTATGATCTCATATTTTATGTTTTATTTAACACATTAAAAAAATAACAAATTATACACTAAATACACTTTTTAATACGGGTACATTTAGAGCTCCAAACGAGTCAGGGAGGATTTGTTCATGAAGTTCTTTGGTATTATGTCTCAATACTTTCGTTTTGATTTTATCTTTGAACTATAAATATTCTGAGCTGTAGAGCCCTGAGAGGCAAGTAATAAAAAGGAAACGGAAAGTAACCCATTTTCTAAGTTGGACTTTTATACGGGCTCACCTACTTTTCTGTGTAAACGATTTAAACAACTCTTTGGCAGGTGTAATGTGTTTTTTCTCCTGGCCAATAATCGTTGGTATAAAGTCTTTTTGCACTAATCTGGATGTAGCTTATACAAGGACAGTTTACAGGATATTGTGCATTTTCAAGTTATGTAAACACAATTGTCACGTCTTTGTTTTTCAGATAGATAAATAATAATCTAGAGCTATTCAAAAATAACAAAAAACAAAAATCTGAAGAATGGAACAACTTCATTTTCCTAAAAAAAACCACAAAATTAAATACTTAAATAAAAGACTGATTAACAAGTTTCAGGTGTATAAAAAAAGAAAGTCAGGAAGATCATTCTGGAAAAAAAGGTCATAAACACGGAAGAGGACAACACTTATTAAAGTGATCCCCAGATTGTCTTTCCTCGTTTTACCCCTCAGGGCTTCCATACTGGGCTGCACAATGAAGTATTGTTTTTTATGAATATGAATAAAAATTAAACAGTATTATTTTATTGATATGATTTACGGTGTGATCAGAGCGTGAGCAGTAAACCCTCAGACCAAAGTCTCTACCACTGTAGCTTGAAAATAAGCAGAGCTAGTTAGCCTGGCTCTTCCACCAGCTGCTGTTAAGACTGTTTAGGAAAGACTGGAGCTGTGATTGTGACCATATAACTTTGGATTTCAGAGCTGTGGCTGTTGCCGTCACTGTTATCTGGATTCTGTTTTTAAAACCTTTCTTCATATAGGTTGAATGTGATCGTGTTTGCCGATTATTTTTTTTAAAAAAAGCTGCTGTACCTTACACATCCCTTTTGAAAGGACTCTATGTTTCCCCCCATCTCCTCCTGCTGCTCTATCAGAGCATGATCCAGCCCATCTTATTGTACTGTTCCACCTGCTTCTTCAACATGTTATCTGTAAAAAACAAGGCCAAACTCACACGCGTCACAACCACAGCTGCCAGAATAATCTGTCTCCCCACACCCAACCTAACAGAACTCAATAACAGGGCCATCACACGCATTGCAACCTCAATAGAACAGGACATGACACACCCACTGAACACTCACCTCGCCCCACTTCCCTCAGGACAGAGGTATAGAGCACTGAGGTGCAGAAAGGCTCGCCTCGGGAGGAGCCTGATCCCCGCTGTAATAACGGTCCTGAACAAAAGGCCTCGCTGAACAGGCCAGAAATGGGAAATCTTAACCGTTGTCTAACTCTGTTTGTTGTGTTATTCTCTGGGTATAAATGTTCTTTGGTGGGACCTGTCTTTTGGACAGTAACAGTGCTGTGAAAAAGAATTTCCCCTCGGGGACAATAAAGTCTAAAGTCTAAAGTCTACTGTACACCTGTGGTATAGAAAGCACATCTGTCTCAGGGTTTAAGGCCTGTGTGGCTCATTTATCTGCTAATCTTATTTAGAGCTGTTGAGCAGTCAAAGTGATCATAGCTGTATCTATGGCATCATACATTTCCGTTCTAAAGAAATCAGCAATTCCCGACATATCTTATCTGCTCTGCAGAGCGTGTGTCTTAACTAGAAGTGCACTGGACAAGTGAAAAACATTGTGAGGCAATAAAACAAGTTTCTGGAAGCATAATAAAGTAGTCAGCTAACACTGTTTTCCTCTTTAAATCAGGGCTAAATAAATACTTTTCTTCAGATGCTTTTCAATAAATCTGAGTTATAACTTCTTTGTAATCTGTAACGCTATGTAGCTTAATTTAGCCTCTACTTTTATTGATTTTTTTTAATCAAATTTTTTTTTTTTTATGGTTTATTAAGTTACATTTCAAATATGTTTCATGTTTTGAAGTGTATTTCTTCACTACTGTAATGCACTGTGAATATGCTGTGTCCTACAGGTAAGATAAAAAAGCTTGTTTTGCCTGGCTTTAGTTACCCCTATCATTGTTGCAATGTAGACAAAATAGTTTGCAGTTCAGCATTACATACTGCATAAACAGCTACATGCAATGTGAGCGCATAACTTAGAAATGGTAAAAGAAACGATTCACCTGTTGCATAATAAGCCTGTTTGTTAGTCTCAGCATCCCATAGTCAAACTTTACTTTGTTGTTGCAGTTTTGGCTCCTGACTTGTTTTTTTTTTTTTACTGCTGCAGACACATTCAACAACCACATTCAGCGCGACTTAGGCCCCAAGTGAAAAACACAGCCACTCTGTCTGATGACGCGATGGTGGTGCTGGAGCAGAACAAAGCAGGGGGCTCTGGCAAAAAAAAAAAAAAGGAGTGTGTTCTGACGAGTTGGCCCTGCTCAGCTTATAGCAGAATGCAACACAGTGTCATCTGGTTAAGGCCCTGCCTTGGCTAATAAGCAAACAGAAAATCTGTTTCCAGGTGATGTGCTTCCTCTGACAAGTTACCAGCAAAAACTTTGGAAGTGTGTTCATTGAGCAAGAAGATGCATTTTATTTCAGTGGATTAAGGCTAGACCTCCAACCATGAAGGTCTGCGTTAGAGGGGAATAAATAAAAAGGGGCTTTGAAAACTTGTTAGCAGGCCCCTTTCCTCGACCACCTCTCAAACTGCACAGCAGACCTAGCACACATGGGGTGCCGCAATCCTCCAAAGGCCAATGCATGTCCCAGTATAAAGATGTACATCCATAACCTTTGCACCCTGATGAAGGCTCTGATGAGCTGAGACGCGTCGGCCTGCCACACATTTTTAAATTTGCCTGAAGCCATGAATTAATAACGGCTTTTTAACTTTTATAACCAATCATTCCTTGGATATTTTTTTGTGTTAGCCTACTTTACTCTTCACGCAGCGCTACTAACAATTGATGTCTTTTAAAAAAAAACATATAATTTATTATTATAATATTATTTCAATATATTTTATCACTCCTTCATTTTCATTTACTCCACAAATGATAGGACCTTTCACTCCTGAAGTTTCTTATTATAATTTATTATTCTCCCATTACACAGAACACATTTTTGCTACATACAGTTCTACGTTTCGGCCTCAGAGTCCATGTTGTCTGTGTGACTCGGTACAAAAAAGGCTCAGAATCCCATCGTGCTAGCTGCTAGTCGGAGTCTACAAATGACTCAATCATATGCACAGCGTCACAGGGTCAAGTGTATCCATACAGTATGTAAATAACAGCTGAGGCCCTGTCAGGAGGAACGCTGTTTAACAGGTAACTATGGAGACCAATTAACCACTGTGAGACATGCATAGATAAACAGCCCTCAAATTAAGCATGCTGTCTGTTCTGAAAAGAGGATGTATTATTACTTCTCAACCTGTCTAACAAAAAGAAAAACACATTTAATCTGTGTTTAACATATTTTCTCTATCAGTTTTTGAAATGCCATGCTTCTTGTTGTTGTTTGTTTTGCAGAGTTGGCAATAAAAAAAAATGATTTCTGTATGCCGTGACTGTGAGCTAAAGACTCTTCCAAATAAGCAGTGAGTAGGCTATGTGATTCTTACTTTCTCTAGTCCTTGACTAAAACAGCTTCAAACACAAGGCCGTCCCGTCCATGTAAACGTGATGTAAACACGGCTCTGACAACAACACAGCAGTTGGGACTCAAGCCTCTCACTCATTCAGTCAGTCATGACTCAGAGAGACATTTGCAGAGGATAGACTTGATTTCTGCTGTATTTATGTGTAAAATGTTGCACATTTTTCCTTTAAGGTAAAACATCATTGACACAAGATTTTAACCTTTACAGCAGGTAAAGGATTATCCCAGGCAAGAGGCCATCGGGTGATACTAATTATTTGCCACTGAGAAGAAAAAATGACAAAAAATGTCAGTAAATGACAGAAAATCAGGCTGAGCATAGAGTTAGATATAACTGATGTTAACTGAATACTGTTAGTACCCTACACTCTCGAATCCTGTCAAGACGTTTTCAGGATTCAAAGAGAATCTCACGTCAGTCCTTCAAATCTGGGATATGAAGGAGGTAGTAAAAATGCCAAGGAATGTCCGAATGGTTCTTCTCTGTGATTGTGAATTGTTTGTTTGAGTGATTTTTTTAATTTTCTATTTCAATATTCATTTTTTCTCTCTGTCATGAAGCTTTTGATGTCTTGTGTGAAGCACTTTGAATTGCCTTGTCGTTGAAATGTGCTCTAGAAATAAACTTGCCTTGCCTTACACTATGTTCCACCGTCTAAGAGGTAGGCTACATGCGTATTATACTGTATTCTATAAGTTCTCACTCGTCCAAGATATGATAAATTAGAAGCTATCTGGAGGATGGGGCAGGATGGGATAGAAATTTAAGCCCTTACATTTCTAGCTCCATCCACCAGATAGATGAGACCTGAAGAAGAGTTTTGGAGGAGAGGTGAAACGTCTTCAAGATCTTCAACTAGTCCTGCTGCCTTTGGATCAAGGTTTGAAATGAAACTGTATTCCAAACATATGGTGATAACATGCAAGCGCAATGTTCCTTCTACAGTATGTAGAAGTCAACATGCTCTTGATAATGGTGATAGCTATCCAGTCAACTCTAGGAATGCGATGTCCCTGTTAAATGCACAAGTAAAACATAAAACAAAACTACAGTGTGGACATTTATTTGAAGACATGTTTAATATTGTTTTTGTAGCTCAAAGAAAGTAGTAATGCAGAAAAAAAAACAAGACAGTGGCAAGCAAGAGGTCAAGATATGAGGACCTTAAAGGCAGACTCTGTCACCAAGAAACCTCTATTCATCTCAATCCTGCTGTTTTCACATCTGGGACAGTAGTTGAGCAGCTCCCAAACAATACATTATCATGGTACCTTTAGTAACTTTTCCCTTGTAACTCAAGAGGCACAAACAACAGGTCCAGTAAGACACAATACAGTGATGGCTGACATCCTGACATACGCGTACATTCTGTGTGTCTCATGTATGAAATATGTTTTGTATGATCCCTCATAAAAACATCCAGCTTTCTCATACAGTCTAGGCAGTGCATTCGATACAAATACAAACAGCAAAAACACATTTTCAAAGGTATACTCCATCAGTACAAACTGCTAAATATAACAATAAATGTGCAAACAATGGGCGCTGAAGGTACAATGAAAAGGACTCGCATGTTGTTCCCTTGTTATTACTCTATTTCAATGTCGAAGTATGATGGAGAGGTCCACATAAAAAGTTTTTTCCAAAATTTTCGAGATTACAGTTTTATTAGCGTAAAAAATTAGAAGAATAAAGTTGTAAATTTGTGTGAAATTTCATAATTCGCTTTCAAACTAGGCTGAAATTATTATTCTGAAAGCTCGTATGGGAAGAGGAGCCATACACCTGCATGGAAATGATGAAAGTGGAACCCTGAAAGCCATTCCCTCTGCTACACAAGAGACAATTTCCTCCAAGTCAGTGTGCTCCTTTCTTTGGAAAAGCCTCAGTTTCTTGCAGTATCTTTTCAGGGTCCTGATACTCACGACAATGTGATGCTGACGTGCAAAAAGAATGTTTAGTTTAATATCTGCATACAGTATGTAAAGCCCCAACGCGACTTATCGGGTATTTTGAGACCTTATCAGACTGTTTTTTTTTAAAGCAGCTCATCCCACATACAGTAAATACTCAGTCAATCTGTGTTACAGGCTACACAAGGAAGTATTATCTGATTTGTGAAACTTATACTAAAGTATAACTTCTCAAGATGCTTCACGTTCCTCTTTTTTTTTTTACAGCTCCTCTGACATAACTATAGACTAAAATGACGACTTTACTCATGTATATTTTCAAGTTCATTCTCAAAATTTTGACTTTCATCTCGAAATCTCAGATTTTTCCCCCTTAATGTGGCCCTAACACTCCTTCATGTCTCAGTATAAACAAGATAAATAGGAAAAATAATTTTGACTACAAAATTCTGCAAAGATCTGTTTGTGACTGAAAACTGCCCCCAATATGAATATCAAAACCTAAATTCAGTTTTTAAAATACATTTGAGATACATTTCCATATATTATTCCAGTATTAAAGAATACAAATGTGTTAATGCAATAACTTTTTTTTAAATCAGTACATACTGTAGGCAGTGATTTGAAAGTAAGAGGACGCAGATTTGTTCAAAAAGCTCCATTCTATAGTGATACATATAGTGAGGATTAGCTTGAATATTGTATTAAAAACATGTAACAAAATACTGACTCCAGATATTATTATGTATTTCTCTCATGTACTATCGCCTTGTTACTGTTGTGAATCATTTCTATTTTGACATCATTTTGAAGGCACCTGATTGCTTTTGCAAATAATTCCATCAACATCTATCATATTATTTTGCCTTATCTCTTAAGTGAAGCATTTGTTTTACTTTTCTCAACATGAGGGCAGCAATCAGCGCACATACAACCAAAGTGAGCACATACAACCCGACAAAGAGAGCGGCCTCACTGCTCCCGTGCAGCACCGAGTACAGTTCTCTGCGGCCCACAAAGTCCAGGTAGGAGGCCCGGATCTGACACAGGGTGCAGCAGGAGAGAAAAACGTGGAATATCTGATGACTCTGTCCGATAAAGTCGCACCGCCCGGGTAAGCAGCATTCCAGAAGGGGGAAGCTGAAAAAGGTGGCGCAGCTGAGAAAGAACGCCACCTGGCCAAAGTGATAGACTATAGCTGGGTCGTTGCTTTCTGCTGACCAGGACATCAGCCTTTTAGCCACAGGACTGCTGTCCCAGATATATGCCAGTGCAGAGGGCACCACCTGGCATACCTTCCGCACCCAGTTGGGTTGGCTGTGGTTGCAGTATTTGCCGTAGCAGCAACCCAGGCATGACAGACAGCTGAAAACAGTAGCAGCAGGCATGAAGATCCAATTCACATAGCTGTGTAAGCTCTCATCCACAGCGTAATAAAAGTGGACTATAGCGCTGCCGTACTGATACTGCGCCACCCCAACATAGTCCAAGAAGAAGAAGACATAGTGACACAGCTCAGACTTGCCCCCCAGTAGGTGAGCTAATGCACTGAATGCCGAGTAGATCAACGAGGACAGGATGAGGATCAACAAAGGCCACGAATGATGATCACTGGCAAAGTCCACCGTCTCCGAGAGCTGCAGCAATTTAACAAGAACAATGAAAAATGCCAGCAGGTGAGTCCAGATGTTGATGGTCTCATTGTGCCGCTGGAATAACGACAGGAAGTAGTATCGCCAGTTCTGGTTGAGCGGTCTGTAGCCGGTGCAGATGTGGCGCTCCCTGAAGTAGCATGGAACTTCCATGTCTCGGACGGTGCCGGGCATGGAGGGTGCAGCCTCAGTCAGAATCCGGGGAAACTCCCTGATCTGCTGCAGGCTGATGAACACTCGCCCGATTCTCTCCATCACAATCGTCGCCATGACGGTCAGTAGCTGTGTGATGCACAGTGGCTGGTTCCTGCAGAGGAGTTCAAATTAACAGAAATTCATACATTTTGCTGTAAATTGAACAGGCTTTAAATATTTCTTGCTAAATTTATCATCATCACTTTTGATCAAAGTAACAAAACACTATATCACTGACACAATAATCGTCAGCAATGAAAGACTGTTTATCCTTCACGTTTTTGGAGAACTTTCAATCATGTGTATTAGAACTGTTGGGGGTGTTACATCATAGACGATACAAAAACAGGTATCTGTCCTGCTGTTCAAAAACTAAGGGTGGTCTATTGTACTCTTCAGCAATCCAAACCAGAGCTGTAATCTGAGCAGTGCTCTCTTAGCTCATGCTGCTTTGGCTGTTTTAAAGAGTGCTGATTTATGGAGATGTTCCCACTGGAAAGAAAAAAGTCAATTTTGAGAATAGGATCAGTGATATTTTATTTTTCCATCATCTAAAATCCTTGCTGTGAGCTGAAACAGGGTGGAAAGAGGACATTATTACTGTGTTACAGACATACCAGAAATCAGCAGACTCTTTGAAGGTTGCATGGAAACTTGAAAAAATCTCAAGAAGAAAGTCTGGAAATTGTGACAGAATTTCAACAAAACCAAAAACACAAAAAAAGGCCTGAATTGATGGTAAAGAGTGTCTTGAAATGAGATGTCTAAATCTAAATGAGTTAAAACATCTTACTGAAAGACTCGTGTTGACTCGACTAGAAACCTGATGTCACGTAATAAATTCATCAAACAGAGAAGGTGCCAGACCATGCAAACATTTAAACATTCATTTGTGATTGCAGAAGCCAATGAAGCTTTCAAAGCTAAACATATGATGTTTCTCTGTTATGCGACAATGGTGCCATCTTATAGGTTTTTTTTGTCCAGGATTTTTATTGTCTGGTTATATAGAGATATGATCGACTTTAAAGTTGTTTGTGAGGCTTGAGACCAAGAACTTAGTGCAGTATGATATATATGGTAACCTCATAGCATGCATATAGAGCTGGGCTGTGGCAAATGAGAGGTACTTCCTGATGACTCTTTTTTTGCAGTTGTAATTCGCCAGTACTTGACATCTTCAACCACATTGATGGTCTCATTATTGACCCCGTTGTTTAAGCGTGGAAAAATATATTGAGACTGTTTTTTTAAATATATATTTAATGTTAAGTGAGAAGACTCAAGCCAATTTTGCAACTGAGTGCAATGAGTCATTAGGTGGGCAGCAGCTTAGGGCGCGGTCACACTGGTCATCTGTACCGTGCTGTACCCAAGCACGCTTTGTGTTATTATGAAGCGTGCTCAGTTTACAGACAGGTGGACGAGAGAGAGAGAGAGACGCGCAGTCGAGTCCGCAGCCGCACATCAGAGAAAAACACAGAGCATGACAGCTACTTTACTGACTTTACAGCTTATTTTAAGCCATTTTAATCAGACACATAAATTAATTTAAAAATAAAATAGACGAGTCCGTGCGTGAGTCCGCGGACGCCCGCACATCGGAAAACAACACAAAGAACATGACAGCTACTTTGTGGTTTATATTGTGTCATTTTAGTCAGATACAGACATGAAACTCTGGATTCCTCCATAATGAAGGCTGTCAGCTTTGTGTACCCGCGTGCTTGTGCTCGTGCATGAAGTGTAGCCTACCGTGCCGAAGCACACCTCTCCGAAGTGTGCCAAAGCCAAGGAAGTGTACTGTGCCTGAGCACGACACGGAGCGGTCACACTGGTCAAACGAACTGGATTTCAGCGTTGAAGCGTTTTTTGGGCACCGCACGGATGGCCATTGGCCACTGGCCATAGTATCGTCAACACACATTTGGCAGCCAACTGCAGGACAGAACTCAGGTAGCTTGTTGATATACATGCTAAATAGTAGTGGGCCTAGAACTGACCCCTGGGGTATCCCCATGCTGATCTTATGGAAGATGGACTTTTGCCCATTGACTCTGACACACTGCACTCTTCCACTCACTGGTACGAGTGCGAGTCAAACCATTGCGAAGCCTGATAAGAAAATTGAAATTTAGGAAGTTTGGACAGCAACAAATAGTGGTTAACAGTTTCAAAGGCTTTTTCCAAGTCTATGCCTTGAAATCAGATATTTATGCTGACTTGTCAGGTGAATGTGGCATATAAAAAGTGTGATGATGTATTTATTTTTTACTAGAAATAATAAACAATATTCTTAGTTAAACCAAAAAAGGTGTAGCCCCTTGCTACATTTCTATTTAACATAAAAACATGAGAATGTCACTGTCTCAATCTAGAAAACAAATATAAAACATGTCGAATTGAATAACCTAGTTTATTCGTTTTTCCACCAAGATTCATACATATATTGTTATCGTTGTTGTTTTTCTTTCCCCATTTCCTTTCATGAATCGAAGTAAGGGTATCGTTACAGCTGGTGAAACAGGTGTGGCTGCAATTTTAAGTTTAACTCGACTAAAAAAACATATTTTCCCCTCCTTTGTGCCCCTTATCGTCATGGTGACAACAGAAACCCGCACCTTTTTCCTGTAAACTAGCTGCCCCGGGCGAGAAATTGTTGTAAGGGGTCGAATATCTTCACACACAAAAAAGTTTTTTTTTTAAATACAATAACCTAAGTCGTATCGATTTAGCCGCAGACCCTGTCAGGCCACTGACTCCTCGCACTTAAAGCCGGGGTAGTTTAGAAAAGTTCTGCTGCAACATGAAACTAACTTCACCAGCGCATCACATCGACAAGTTTCCTTCTTTTTTCTTTTTTTTTACGGTTCATATAGGCCTACTGATATACTGATACTTTCTGGATGTCTCACCTTGTAATGACAGCTTGTTTCCTTCAGTGTCCGCAGCTGAAGTGACCTCTTCCTCCTCCTCCTCCTCCTCCTCCTCCTTCTCCTTCTCCACCCGCACAGAGAAATATGCAACATGAATCGTTGTTCTCAAGTGAGTAGAAAGCAGTGCGTCAAGTCACTGCACGTCCCTGAAATACATCCGGAAGTCTGATCATACAATTAAAAGCATTTAAATTTGATTTCCGTTAATGGAAATTGGTAAGTAAGGAAAACTTGATTGATTTGAATTTGTTGTTTCATTTAAAAAAAAAAAAAAAAAAAAATACATTTGTTGAAGAGTTTTGGAAAATGAAAAAGATTAGAGACAATTTAAACAAGGGTATCAGCGATATCAGCCTTTGCTTACAAACATCAGACCATTTAAAAATAATCTGGCATGCACTGAAGTCATTAGCAGATGTGTTTATATTAAGTTGCAGAATTCATAGCTGGCTGGCAAGTTCAGAAATCAGTTTTTCAGTGACAATTTCAAACATTGGTATCGGTATTGACCCTGCTTTTCATATTCACTTGCATCTCTCATTACAGCCAATGGTAAAGTCACATACCTTTGCATCTTGACTGCAAGTTCACAGCAATGCCACAGTGACTTTTAAAAAATATAATATCAAAATATAATATGCACAGTCTAAATGAACGGGTCCGAGGGCAAATTGGAATTTAGTTGTTTTATTTTGAAAGCTGACACCGGAACTACTTCTGTTTTCTAAACGGACTTGACACCGGTAAGATTAGTCGGAAGAAGGTGCTTTGCCAGGTCTCGAATGAATGTGCCAAAAGAAAACCTCGACTACTGAGGTGTGTTAAACCCCGGAAAATATGCGTGAATAAGATTTACACCGAGTCTAAAATTAGATTAGTAGCCTAAAGAAGCTGTTTTTCTGAAATATCCATGCTTCTCTGTGTATAGATAGACTACCTTAAATGTCATAAGAAAATCTCAGGAGTCATCAACGAGTCACAAACGTATTACACTCAGCCCTTCAGTAGATGTAGAGTAACAAAAACAAGTCCTGAAAACACTTAAAGTGGAGTATTTACGGTAAGAGGGAAAGACAGAGAAAGGTATTCTGGCTGTGTGGGTGTGAACTTCTGGAACATTCTTGCTCAGTGAATCTGCAAAGGAGATCTTTTCTAAACACAGACCCTTGTTTGTACATACATGACATACAGTCAATCATCCAGACCGTGAAAAAAAAACTATGACCACACCATTTAAACATCTTCTTAACGACGCCAAAGAGTTCAGGATTCTTTCCGGAGTTTTTTCATGAAGGCGTGGTGAACCCAGGAGGATTGTAGGGATGACACGAAGACTTTTCTTAGCAAGCTTGTGATTATGAGTACATTTTTTGGAAACAGTTGACACTTTTAAGGAAAGTCTGACATGTAGATATGTCATGCCCCCTTAATTGGACAGTGAAGATCCTGCACCAAAGCAGGAGTATTATATATTAACAGTATGTCTGAAAATGATACTGGTTTATCTTTTCTGGATCAGAGACAGCAGTGCAATACCTGCCAGGTCACCTCCTAACCTGCAATGATCAGAATTGGCTCTGTGGTTTGACCTTTTCTGAATGTAAACCTACCAGTGTGCCTACATATTTTCCTAGACTCTTTTGAGTTCAACATTCTCCAACAGCACAGGTCAAGTAATGTCCAGTGTTTGATTTAACAACTGAGGTCAGCACTGAGGCTGACAAGTCAGCTGTATTCTGTTTTTCATTGGCAGAAAAACATATTTTCAGTGTCTCATAACCAAAGGAGTAAGAAATGTGATGGTGTGAATATGTTTCTTTACAAAAAGTTGAGGCCAAACAATACAGAGAACGTTTCTGCAGGGATTCTCAGAGCAAGATCTTTTCAGTTTGACGGCTCATATCAGGAACAGCAGGTTCCTTATGCAGACTTAGAACAGAGACTAATAACACTTGAAGATGATCTCGAGTGTCAACAGTTCTCTCTCTGTATTGGAGGGGAAACGTTCCCAGTGCACAAGACACACTCTACCAGTCTGACTTCTAAAGAAGGTTTTCTTTAAAGGAATCTTGCAGCTTTAAAAATCCTATATAAGTGGAAAAACAGGCTCCAACTGAACATGTATTATGCTGATAGTAACAAATGCACAATGAGAAATGAGTCATTTGCACACTGAGAAATGTAAAGCTTGATTAAGTTGCATTCAACCAAATGAGGAACGACAAATTTGCAAAGCCTCATGATAGCTTCTAAGAAGTGACGTATTTATTTTATTGAAACATATATACAATTGTTACTGTACTAGTAAAGTGTATTACCAAACCAACAAAATGATTGGTTGATGTCAAAAGCCAAATATCATTATCCAGAATGCATTTATATCACTTTATTTAAAGCTCAACAAAGACATATAACTCTGTGCTAAATGTATCTGTTCATCTTATATGCTCCGCCCCTTTCTGCTGTCAATCTCAAAAGTATCACCAATGATTTGGCACCAATAAATGAGTGGACAATGACACCTTAAATGTTTTATACACTGTTTGGTTCCTAGATTAAGTCCAAATGACGTGTATTTTAACATGAGACCCAGCAGGGGAGTGGATATTATTTGACCTCTCACGGCCCTCAGAGGTCAAATCTAATTTCCCTCCACATCTGATAAAACCTTAGAGTAAATGTTAAAACTATGCTAGACATTTCATACTTTTAAGAAAAAAAAGAAGACGATATCCCCACAACAGGAAATTACACTCTGTTACTGAAACATGCTGCACACACACAGGCTGAAATACACACACATGCACAAACAGGATCCTATGGACACGCGCTAATGGAGAGATGTCAGAGTGAGAGGGCTGCACATGGACGAGCACCCAAGAATTTGGGGATTGGGTGCCTTGCTCAAGGGTATATTAGCAGTGCTCAGAAAGCTACCTGACCGATTTCCAGTCCCTACAGACTGAGCTTATGCTGACTGAAGTTTTTCTCTTCTCATAAAATGCACATTGTGTCATAATATAAGAACTTATCTGCTCTACTTTATCTTCGACACTTGGCAAGTTATTGTTTGTCTCTCGACTAGAGGGGATTGCTGAAGTCTTACTTTCAGAGTTTTAAATATAGACACAAGTTTTTCACTCCTTCACGCCCTTCCCTCCGTGTATATCTCTGCAACAAATTTTGACACACTTCCTGTTTCTAACCACATTTCCCTGCTCGATAACTTCAGTTCCTGCACTCAAGTAATCTACATTTGTATTGCTCTAATTTGTTCAACCTGTAAGCTTTCACTAGGTTACATTTTGCCATTTCCATCTTTTGTTGCTATTTTTTTAATTTTTTTTTATGTATGGTCAACTTGAATGTTTCTGCATTTTGCCCAAAGTTTTTGTTCTATTTCACCCTGTTTTCAGTTGTTCCTAGGACATGGTGCATGGGGTTACACATGTTTAATGATATGTTTCAAATATGACCGCAAGTATTCTACTAAACTGAATACAAACATTGTAAGCTAATTCATGGCTTTTCACCAGAATTCCAGATGTACAATCTAACACTTTTAATTCCTTTCAGCCAACAGGGAACTTATCCCTTAAACTTCCTCAGAGCAGAAGTAAAATATACTTGAGTAAAAAGAGAACTGTATACGCTGCCATCCACTTATCACTGAAACAGGGATGATAGACAAATCCCTGAAAGCAAAACACTGTTTCATAATAAGAAAGGTGTATTTAGACCAAATACTCCTTGTGTCTGTTCTGCAGCCGGAAAAGGTGAGGTTAATTTGCACAGTACGAATGGCCACAAATGCTGTAATTTTTTTGGGTTGGATCACACAAGTTCAGACTTTTATTGTTTTCTCTTCACAAATAAAAATTGTAATCGACACATAGTTCTCTATAACTTGTACAAGCTTTTTTTTTTCTCAATGTGGTGACTGGTTTGTGGCACCATTTCCTGTAACTCTGCTGCATATCCACAGGGGGGCAGTGTTACCTTTTGTAACTATGTTGTGTTCAGCAGATCGTTCTTCAAACTGCAACATGGGATGATGACATGCATTTCAATTTTGAGAACATTAAAAAAGAGGGCATTCCCTCAATAATACTTCAAATAAAGGTTTAATGAATGAGTATGAGTTTTTTGGTGGGTAATGAAACAGACTGGAATGAATACTGATGCCTCTATTTGAGCTTCAAAAGTAAAGACCTTCAGCAAAAAGATTGCATATTTATATCTGGATGTTTTAAATGCTTGTTACCATTGAAACAGGGTCAGAATCATCTAAAGCAGTTAACAGGATGCTGCAGAAGAAGCCTTGGTTACATTTTCCATGGCAAAGATTCAAAGTGAGTTACACGTTTTGCTGCTAGACAAATGCAGATTTTTTTAATTTGTGAAAACCACAACTTTTATGCAGGACAAAATCAGTAAAGCTATAAGACCTACCATTTGGTCCACAGGGGTCGCCAAGATCAACACAAAATGAATATTCTTCACAGTAGCTTTAAAGTGCACCAAAGCTGAGACAAATTCCTGGCTGCTACAGGGCCTTATTAACCTCTTAGGAGACCCAGGGGCAAAAGTTAGATGTGGGCTCCCGTTCCACCGACATTACTCTAACTCTTTGTATTGTCTAAGTACTAAACTTCATGCATGTGGTGTTGGATACAGCCAGGTAAACACTTGTTAAATAATTTACTCACATTTTTATTATGGTTTACTCACTTTTTGTAAAGGTTTGCGTCCAATTGAACTTCATTGATTAACAGGGCAGTGCTAAGCTCTTGTTCCTGTTGTTACATGGCTGCAGTAGCTCGTCTTTGACACACAAGTCAAATTAAAGTTTAATTTCATGTGCGAATGCCACCCATGGACATCCATCAGTTTTTCAGTCATCCTCCAGGAAATAGCCCCAAAATCCCCCTCTTGAGGGTGCTGGGGCTCAGGAGATACTGCAAACTGATGACAAACCTAACACATTATGCCATACACTCAGTATGTTTACATGCACAGTTAAGCCAATCTACAGTTACAACTGTATCAGGACGTTTAATTGGACTTCTGTCCTTGTCCCACAGGGGGCAAATATCAATTTATTGACAGAAGTAGGCTATGTCCGACTCAGCTATGGTAGGTGGCGGTATGCCCCCTGTCAGTCTCATGTCTCGTAGATTCCTCGTGATTGTTGGTGGGGACGGCCTGCTTCTATTGATTCCCCCTTCATCTTATCCCTCCCCCATCCCATTTTTAAAGCCCAGTGCAGTTTCAGCAGACGACTGTTCATCATAAGCCTGGTTTTCCCCAAGATTTCTGCTTCTTAAAAGGATGTTTTTTCTTGCTGCTGTAACTTTGCTAAATGTTGCTAAGTGCTTTGCTAATGATGGATTAACATTGAGTCTTTGTAACATAACAATGAGTAATGTCTTTAACCTGCTTTTTGTAAAGCGTCTCGAAATAACATTCGTTATGAATTGGTGCAATACAAATGAAGATTGATTGATTAGTTACTATTGGACATTCTAGTTGACGTTACTTACAAATAAACAAGCAGCAAACTGGTTGCATATCAAATGGTGAACACATGCACAACAGCTCTGTACATTTCGTACATACTGTTCACTTTACTTTTGGTACAAACGCAATGCCGCTATCCCTCTATAGCTTAGTGTGATGACCAAATGCCAACAGCAATGCAACTTCTGACATGCAAAGCATTTAATATAAAGCATTTATATGTATTCTTATCAACTTCCAATTCAAAATCCAGCACATTGGGCCAATTTGGGTCCGATTGAGGTGTATACATGCAAGAGTAATACAGTGTGCCATGATTTTTTATTTTTTTATTTTCTGTAGTTATTTCTATATTTGTCAACCATGCGAGTGCTTTTGTCACATGCTTTTTTAAAGTTTTTTATCATGTCAACTTTCAGTCTTATAATGTTTAGTTGGAAGTTTGTTGTTGAATAGGTACACGTGATTTGAACCCCACACCAGTGCACCAAATAAACAACAACAATGATTGTGATAAAAACTACAACAGTAATAGTGGTTGTTACAATGAGGGGCAAGTGGTTCTTCTCTTGTATTCAGGAGACTGAAGATAATAGTTTAGCCACAATTTTTATAATAGAATGAGAGAGATGCTTCAGCTTTATTTTTTATTTTATAAATCTACAACTCTGTCCACCTTTACTTTTTAATGCCAGAGCCTCAGAAACGGACCACCGTTTGGTTATCTAAACTGTATCCTGTTACATGTTTGGTATGTTTAAGACTGTTAAAAAATAAAGCTTCCCAAAACCATTGGGATGGCTCTGGCCCAGTTGGTAGAGTTGTTGTCTCTCAACCGGAAGGTCAAGGGTTCAATCAGCAACATGTCAGCAACACTGATGTGTCCTTGGGCAAGACATTTAACCCCCAATTTCTTTTTGTTCCTTCAATTCAGTTTAATTTGCTCTTCCCTTGGAGGATATTCTTTAAAAAAAAGTTGTCAAACAATCACAAACTAATTGCTACAAAATGCTTCTGGGGCTCTGGGTGCATTGAAGGTCAAATCCCCATGGGGACATTTTCCCTCTTTGTCCACTTTCAATTTTGAAGTCTCCTTCTCCTTAGAGATGTAAAATAGACAGAAAATAAATAGCACAATATCCACAAATTACACTGAATCAATGGATTGATTCATTGTGTGATTTCTTTTTGTGGTTGCTTGTTAGTGACACAACGATTCTTAAGGTTTCACCAGGCTTGCTCTTCATGTCCAAGGAGCTTTTTGGTGGCATTGTTTTGTGTAGCAAAGGGTTGTGTTGCCTCAAAATGAAGAGTCGTTTTCTCAGTCTTTATTGAGGGTCTCTCTTTAGAAGTAAAAATGACAACTTTTCACTGCGTCTACTCTTTTACTCAACTTCTCTGCATTACAAATGGGTTTATAGAAAGTGTTAAATTGGACCCACGTTTGACTTCTCTGCGTGGTTATTTCAGTCCAGGGAGCTGTATGTGACACGAGCAGGCACTTGACATTTTACATTTGAAACCTTTGACAGAAGAGTAGAACGTGTCACCGAGTTGCAGTCCCTAAAGCAGCACATCCTCTGGCCTAATTGGGTTGGATGGCTCAGCCAGCTATTGAGGTGGCATTTTGCCGGAGAATTCCCTCAGCTCCCCGATGATGAGCCCAGCATGCCTTCGTTTATCAACGTCTGCCTGCTTTTGCTGAGTAGTTTGTTTTTGCCCTTCGCACAATATATCACCTGTCACATCTAATGGGACCCAGTATCGGGTACACAAGGCCCCGGCGGATCCCTTGGGTTCATCTTTGTTTCCATTTCCACCATTGCCACAGATAACTCCTTCGATATAGCTGCAGCCCTCCATCTCCACTGTACTTGGGAGCTCTCTTTATGTGCTGGCGAGAGCGAGAAAAGCTTCTTTTTGCAACTTGACAGAAGCCCAATTTAGTACCAATTTAGATTTGTTTTATTTGTGGTCCATGCAGTTCTTATCTTTTTTGTGTAGGACTGTTTTTGCCAACTTAACCAGTGTCTATAATAATAATAATTTATCCTTTAATAATCCCGCGAGGAGAGATTCAGTTTTACACTCTGTTTAATGAACATGCTACACAAACATAGGCCGAAATACACACACATGCACTAACAGGATCCTATGGACATGCATTAATGGAGAGGTCTCAGAGTAAGGGGGCTGCCCAAAGCGAGCGCTCCAGAGCAGTTTTTCGAGTTCGGTGCCTTGCTAAAGGACACCTCGGCAGTGTTCAGGAAGTGGACTGGCACCTCTCCAGCTACCAGACCAATTTCCGGACATGGTCCGTGCTGGGACTTGAGCCGGCGACCCTCCTATTCCCAACCCAAGTCCCTACAGACTGAGCTACTGCCGCCCCACTATAGATGCCATTGCTACCATTGTACAGCACCATTAATGCTTAATAATCAATAGTCATGTTCCATAAGAGCACAATTAGCTTCAATGCTTTGCTACAACATCTACTTCATCTTTGCACATTTCGAAAAAAGACTGACATCCCCCTTGTGTCTCCTTGTCCTTTGATTTATCCACACCTGTGTTCAATTCTAACCTGCCCTCAATTTTGTCCCAAGTGCAGCCTGTTCATGTATTCCCTAGTTTCCTTGCTTCACTGCGATGAACTCCAGAAGTTCACTAGAGTTCTTCTCTGCGGCATAGACTCTGCCCTGTGCATGCCTGTGTTATTTCTGTATTCTTACTGGTCCCTGCCTGGGATTGTTTGATGTTTTTGGACTGCAATGCTTCGTTTTCCAGTACAGAGAATCTATCTGAAATTCCCTCTTTGTCTTTTGCTATCTTTTGGATTTGAGTGATTTGTCTGCCCAGTACTGTAGCTGCAATATCCTATTTTTTCACGCTGTTATGAGTACTGTAGAAAATCCCCCCCTCCTTCTCTGACTCTCCTCTACCTGGCTCTGTGTTTCCTGGATTGGCGGAGCTTCAGAGCAAATAATGTCAGCCAGCTCACCTGCCTGCTGCAAACTCTTGATAAAAATGGAGCTAGCTGCCGACTGTGGACGCTTTATGACCTCAATAGTTTGCACTGTGAAAAAACATTTTGACTATTTAAAGCAATAAAATGCATTTTACTGGAGCTCCTTTACCTGTGCTCATCTGTCCCCTAACAACACGTTAAATCTAAGTGAACAGTATTCCCTTAAACCAAAATACCCCTAGGGGGCCAATCTATGGGATACATTTTTAAAGATTTATTTTTGGGCTATTTTGTACCTTTAATAGAGAGATAGGACAGTGGATAGAGTTGGAAATCAGGGAGAGAGAGTGGGGAATGACATGCGAGAAAGGAGCCACAGGTGGGACTCAAACCCAGGCCACCCGCCTGGAGGACCACAGCCTCCATACATGGTGCGTGCGCACTAACCACTGCGCCACCAACGCCCCTTAATCCCTGACTTTAATTTCCTTTTAAGAACTTCTATAATTTATTAATTAAACAGCAAAATGTAATGTCTCATTCAATGTAAGCAAGAGATTTTGATCGGTTTCGGTTTGAGATGTAGTCAAAAGAAAGAAAAAAGCAGTACTTCTTATGCCCATAAATGTACATAGAATAAATATAGAAATATACTTTAATTGATCAAATATAATGCAATGCAAATGGGTTTTTTTTTGTCATGTCTGAATGGCCTAACTCAGAGCATTGACAAAACATTGTAACTTGGGATTTTTCCTTTTATGATGACTTCATTGTAATTATTCTAACAGTTTAGAAAGGAAATACACACACACACACACACACACACACACACACACACACAAACTTATTTTATTTGTCTTTCTCTAATCCTCTTGTTAACCCTCAGATTTACCTTTCAAACACTTGAAGTCTGTGATTGTGAACTACTGGCTTCCCGAAATGCTTTTTTAAAGTTCCAAATTTTAGGTATTGATAAATTAGACTAATTTGTGGGAAAGATAAGTTATTGAAAAATGTTGATTAACAATCTTATTTTGAGTTACCAAAAGGAAAAAAGTATTTTATTAATGAAGTTCAACACCAATTTGATTCAATAAAACACTTCGACCAATATATTTTGTGTTTTTCCTTGAAAAAAGTATAATCAGGTATAGAATAAGCCCAGATTCCCTTAATTTATACGAATGAACCCAAACATTTACCACCTCGTAAATGTGGTACACAGACATGACACCTTAACATTTCTAATAGACTTAGGCTAAATAATAGTGTGAAAATAAAACATGTCTTTAAGTCTTGATAACCCAGGGTGTTCTTGGTGAATGAGAGACCTCTGGAGGCTGATTGATACACAAACAAACCAAGCAGACACTCATTTATTTGAAAGGACTTCTTATGATCCAACTTGATAGCTTACTTTGCAGAAAAGTAAGTGAAATGAATGCCAGTTAAGTTGTTTGAAGTTAAAGCTTATTTTGGCTGTGAGGTTTCACAATTAAACTAAATTACAGGCTTGTTTAACTAAACTTTAAGACAGATCTATTTCCCTGTCTGGCTCGCATTGATCCCGGAAGCTACTACCGCTGCCAAGCCAGCACCCATCAAGCCAGCGTAAATAGAAAAAAAACATTTGATGTTGCCTTTCAAAATAAAACATTTACTTTATCATTATATATTGTGCTGCCAACAATTTAATACATTGGCCACTATTTTCAGGTAGGACTTTTTTCCATATGTAATGAAAACACCAAAGATGTAATTAGATGTGTGTATGACGGTTTAAACATCTGTTTTTAGCCATATTATTGGTCGAAACAATAACTTGTTAACTTTATTTTGAAGCTAAAGTCTATACGTTTCCGGTTTGAATTTCGGCTGGCTTGAAATCTGTAACTGGGACAAATGAAGTTCATTTTCCACAGCTGTTGGTGATGGCGGATGTTGTTGATAAAGACACCATGAAGAATTACCACATAGCGTCTGAGAAAATTAACACAGCGACCTGTCGGTATCCGTACTGTATTGTTTGGACACCTATCCCCGTGTTATCGTGAGTTATTTGCCGTCTGCTGTGCGCATGGTCTCTAATGTGACAGCTTCAGTAGCTTAGCTAACAGTTAGCTTACACGCGTACAATAACATCCTGTTGCTGATTTCTCTTTTTTTTTAAACCTGTTGTTCCAAAGAGTCACAGATATTTATTTATTTATGAGTGTCATTTTATTACACACATTTATTTCCGTGAATATATAATATATAAATTATGAAGCAAATTTTAAACATGTTAACAAAATGTATTAAAATAAATAAAATTAAATAAAATTAAAAATTAAATTAAATTAAATTAAATTAAAGTTGAAAAAAATTGAAAGTTTTAATTACGCAACAACTAAGACTAGTTTAACCCCATTTTACACATTTGATAACTTTGGTAATAAGCATTGGTACTAAATGACTATATTGTATTTTAATCTGCTTTTGTCTAATTGTTTTTATGTGTTGCCCTGTTGAATCACTTTCTGTCAAATAATTCAGCTATTAATTGAGTGTTATCACTTGAACAATGCCTCTGTAGAAGTGTGAGTGTGTGTGTGTGTTTTTTTTTTTTGTGTGTTTTCTAGGCTGTAGTTGCGGTTCTAGACCACTTTTACTGAGGGGGCCAAACTGGGGCGAGTTGTTTTGTCAGAGGGGAAAAATAAACAAAGATAAAAAATATAATATTATCCCAAATAATACATCATTAAATACTATGATTTATATTTGTTTCAGTAGCTGTATTTAATACTAGATTGTGAGTCTGGTTGTTGAGTCAAATACTGTGCATGTGTTATTAGGGGGGCTCTTCCTTTTGGGGGGTGGGGCCACAGGGGGACAAAGCTCAGTGTTAAAGGGGCACTGGCCCCTTTTGGCCCCTGTCTACAACCGCCCATGCTAGGCTTGTGGGACAAGGAGTTTGTCACATTTTCTTTTGCAAATGTTAATTCTGCTTCTTGTCTTTGTCTTCCACTGACACTGAGTTGACTGTATTTCAACAACAGCTGAGAACATTTCCTCTATTTCTTTGGTGCATAATCTGAGTGATCATCTAATCATAGAGTCACATTTGAATGTTTAAAGACAAGGGGAGTGCTTTAAAGTCAGTCATCTGAGTTTCCAAAATAGATGAAGAGTTGTTTTGGGAAAATTCCTTTTTTAATAACACTGTTATGCTACATGTGTAAATATGTTTAATGATTTTAAATTGGACTTGAGCTTGTATAGAGCTTTTTCTTTTCTATTTTTGGGGCTTTTTATGCCTTTATTTTAGAGGCAGGACAGTGGAAGAATTGTGGAGAGAGAGAGTGGGGAATGACATGCGGGAAAGGAGCCACAGGTCAGATTCAAACCTTGGCACCTGCTCTGAGGATTATTGCCTAGTAGGTATGGCTACTGGTGTACCTCAAAGGGCTTTTTACACCGCAGGTCACACCTATCCATTCACACACTGATGGCAGAGGCTGCTAATTACATGCCATCAGTATTAACTACACATTCACAGTGGAGCAATATGGGGTTCAGTATCTTGTCCAAGGGCATTTCAACATGTAGGAGCTGGGGATCAAGCTCCCAACTTTCCGGTTCAGAGATGACAATTGCTTTCAGTGGGCAGGCAGAATACAAGGATCATTGTTGAGATCAACAATGATCCTTGTCATTGTCATTGTCATTGATCCAATTGTCATTGTGATAGCAAGTTGCTGATTCGCTATTCGAAGCATGCTGGAATATACCTGGCAGTTTAACCCAAGCCGGGGATACGACGTGAGGGCACGATTGATTAAAAGATGTAAGACATTGCCAACATCAAGACAGCCATTAAAAGCTGCAGCTCCATATTTTGGAATCCAGCCAATAAAAAAAAAATAATTTCATGTTTTTGTTACAGTATTGTTCATGTGAATTCAAAGAAGTTGGGTGTGTTTTTCAAGTTAATCTTTTCTTGGAAGAATATTCACTTTTAAAGATCACACCCTTTTATACTGTTGTTGGAAACACCTTGTGGGAGCTGGTAGGACTGACAAGTTCCCTCCAATCACTCCCATAAGAAACCAGAAAAGGATGGTGTAGAAGTGAACTTAAATTTGTCTTGTGCAGTGCGGTCCTGCACTGTCACACTGTAGCTTCTCACACCGGTCTTATCTGTCCTGAGTGGACATTGTCAAAAAGATGTCATGTCTACTAATATTTGGTTTTGTGCCATTTTTTTTGTAGGCACAAATAAAAAAAATAATACTTTTTTATGCTGCCTGTGATGATAACTTTGCATGTTATTTTTATTTTTTGTTCAGATGGCTGTTACCATTTATTGGTCACATGGGAATCTGCACATCCACTGGCGTCATCCGGGACTTTGCTGGACCTTACTTTGTCTCAGTGAGTAATGACTGTGTGCATGTAATGTTTGCATAAGCCCATTTTAAGATAATATTGAAGATTGTAGGTCAAATTTGGTACAGAACATTTTGTCTTCGCTAGGACAATTTATGTCAAGTAAGAGTATGAGCTTTGAAAGAACCAGAATAGGGAACACACAGTAGTGGTGTTTTTTGCTGGATACTCTGAGCTGTGATATAACAAACAATGGTTATCATAATTAGAGCAGACCACCTCAACATCAAGCTGTTAAAGTGAAAACATCAGTCATAATAGCTGCTGATTAAGATACATGCATTTATAAAAGGGCATCTGATTCAAATGCTACAATTTTTCTGCATTATGTTTTGGAGCGTCTTCATATTGTGTGAAAAATAAACGAACATGAACGTGATGTTGCTGCATTGTGCAGCTTTAGCGTTTTGACTTGGACCTAATTGGCTGTGGCACACAAACAAGCTGATGGTGAATACGGACAAACAGGATGTAAGAAACATTTCCTAAATCTCTTGATACTATCCAAACTACATCTTCCAGTTCCCAAAAGTGTGTCAGTGAAGATTTGAATGTTCGTCACATCACGACGAACAGTTTGTTTTTCAGTTTGTCAAAGTGCTGCTTTTGGTTTACACCCTAATCACCAATACTTAGCAAAGCAGCTTTGGATCTAATGATGTTGTTTTAAATATATATTTTTGCAGGAAGACAACATGGCTTTTGGAAGACCAACAAAGTAAGTGTTAATAAAATATTTGGGGTGTTGTGATTACACTGTTTTTAGTCAATATACTGCTACAGAGAAGTGTTTTTCTCCCTCTAGGTACTGGATGTTGGACGTTGGTAAAGTCTATGCTAGCGGCTCCAATGCCTGGGACACAGCAGTGCATGATGCATCAGAGGAGTATAAGCACAGAATGGTAAAAAAGAAAGGCTTATAGATATTCTTTAAATGACTTTGTTAAAGTGAAAACATCAGTCATCATTTGGACTCCTTTTTTTTCCAAAGCACAACCTCTGCTGCGACAACTGTCACTCACATGTCGCCATGGCTCTGAATCTGATGCGATATGAAAACAGCACCTCTTGGAACATGGTCAAACTCTGCCTCCTTGTACTGATCCATGGGAAACATGTCAGGTAAGATGGGCTTACACGTTCACACTTTGCCAAGGTGACGCATAGATCTTTCAAACACTTTATTTATGTTGAAGTAAAGCAAAGATAGCAGGAGACTTGTTCAGGGTTGTGTGTGTCATGTGTCATCTTAATGCTGTATACTGTTGATCTTGGTGTATCAATCTCCTAATATTTAGACAGTGCAGCAGGACATGTCCTTGACGATTCATGTGAGTCACCTGATCTTATTCCAACTGAACAGGTGGTCCACCTGCTGAAACCACTGAAACAAGCAGGAAGATATTATGGCTGCAGTACAGAGCATCACAAGGACCATGTCTGTGTTTAGACCTTTAGACAGTAAAATCCACCCAGCTCTGAGTAGAGCCTTACCTTTAATCTACTGCTGCTCTCTTAAAAAAGAAGTAGGGCTGAAGCTTTTCAAAGAGGTTTCTCACTGGGATCCCATGGGCTAAGCCCAATTTAACTGGTATTGAAGAGAGATTGCCCTGATTCTTGAGATGTATCAAAGTGTATACAGGACATTCCTTCAAGAGGTCTAAAAATACTGGTGTAACAAGGGTGAACTTCCATCCCAGAGGCTTTTTGGTAACAGTTGGAAAGAAAAGAGTAAATAAAGCAACACAGAAGAAGTCAATGCTGTCACTTCCCTCCATTTTCCACTTTGGTGGAAATGCAGTGATTTAGTTTGCATTCAAGCAGGACACATCCTGCTGGAGGATTTCTTTAAAACAAAAAAGATAAAAAATATTGTTGCTATGCTAAGATTGTACCATCAGCACTTTAGTGTACAGTATGCCTTCACCTCCTTGCATTTGGCGTCACCTTCATTTTTCTGCTTTTCCTCTCTCCAGCTGCGCAGGCTTTCTGAAGACCTGGCTGCCTTTCCTGATGCTGAACGGCATCATCATGACGGTAGCCCTGGCCCTCAATCTGCGGTGACCTGGGAAGCAGATTAAGGAGACAGTGGAGCCCCCTGCAGGATGGACGAGGAGTTGACCTTTTAGACAACGGTGGGGAGAATCCCATTGTGACTTGCAAGTGTAATCGAGGAGATAAGGAGTACCCACCCTCCAGGAGGAGATCGTCGAACAGGAATGTCCCAACACGTACACCAACACATGCTTGGTTTGTGGAAAAGCAGACAGCCTGTCACTGAAATATCTGCTGGTAAAGCTGGGATGCCCTGCCGATGGAAGTTCATTCACATTTAGCCGTTCATTTTGGGAGACGTAACCAAACACATCACCATCTTCAAGACTACCTGAACCAAACAAACACTCTCAATGGAACGCAGCTTTTGAAAGGATAACAGCAGGTTTAAGCAATCCCCACCTGCAAAGTGTACAGGTTGTGTAGCTGTATTAATAGTTGAGGAAGGAGTGCACGCTGGTCATTGTTGAATACTCAAATGGGAAACACATTCATGCCTTGCTTAAACTTTGATGACCTTTGTGATGGATTGGGAGAACACTCCCATTTTTCTGTGCTTCCAGAATGCCATTTTTATACTGTGGAGCACAAACATGATAATTCAATTGGATGCCTTTCTAGGGAATTAATGCATTTCATGCTTGAGCTATTATGTAGCTTTTCTACAGCCCTGCAACCTAAACCTAAATATTCCAGAGCAGTTTATATTTCTTTGCATATTCTAACTTGTATTCAGTCTAACTCTGTAGGATATCAAAACGTCATCGTCTTCTAAAAAGAGATATTTTTTCACCTGTGTATTTTACATGCATTACATGGTTCAACTCATGGTACTACTTCAATAGGTTTACGATAAGCATTTTCATATGTTTACCTGCAGCTCATCAGTGCAATGATTGTAGCAACCTCAATGAATGTGACTGTTGGTAGATACCTAACAGAAAAGTAGGGCTGTACCTGATTCTGATTGTTTGTCAGTGGAGTCCAGTCTTCATGAGTCTCATGTTTAAACTGTAAGATGCATTATTATTATAAGATTTGAAAGTACTTTTAAGATTTCCAACAGACAATTTTTTTATTGTCTTGTCATGTCACCTCGTTTGTAACTAGAATAGTTAATTGGATGACTGATTTGAGTCAGCTATGCTGGGTTTAAGCAGCTCTACTAGCAGCCACATTGGTCAACTGTATAGCATTCAGAGAAACATTGGTTTTTAATACCACACTCTTATTTGGGATTTATTCATGTTTAATTACCCACTCTGTTTGTTTTGGAGAGGAGGTGACCTTTGCAGAAGTTCAGTCTTTTACAGGTTTTAAAGGCTTTTGAAGGTCGTCGTCTCGATCCCCAGCTCATGCAGCAAGACACTTAACCCTGAATTGCTCCCTGAATGCGTATGAATGGGATTAGTTACTTCTGATGGTCTCACTACATAGCAGCCTCTGACATCAGTGTGTGAATGTGTAGGTGTGACCTGCGGTGTAAAAGCGCTTTGAGTAGTCAGAAGACTAGAAAAGCGTTATACAATCTCAAGTCCATTTACCATTTAAGAAAGATACAGCTCCTTTGGTTGTTTATATTGTGCCAAATGTTGGAGTTCAGGAGACGTACTCAAACTGTGCCCCTTAAAATCAGAGTTATTTTTGTAACAAGTGGACAGCTGGTGGCTTGAGATTTTCAGAGTTATGAAACCTGGTCTAATCTTTTTGTTTTAGTGAAGAGAAGTTCTGATAACTACATTTTGATTTAAATAGTCAGTGCCTAAAAAGACCTCGATCATATATCCCTCATGTCTTCTACCTTCGGTCATGTATGCATTTAAAAAGAAAACTAAACTCCATATAACGGTTAGCACTCAAAATCCGTTGCCATGGCTGTAGTGAGTAGATTCAAATCCCCTTATTGTTTGCAATCAAACAGAAAAAAAGTGTTGAGCCCCTCTTTGTCCGTGTTGCTGCCAGAAGCAGCAGGTAGCCAGGATCCTCAGGTTTTTCACACTCATTGACTCCTGCTGAATATCCTCCGCTCAGCCGAGAGCCGGAGCAGCGTCATTCCACCTCTGCTGAGCGGATCTGAAAGTCAGCACTGGTTCACAAAGTTGTGATGTATACTGGCCAATGATGCAAAGTAGATATCTTAAGTGTCAGCTTATGAATAAAAAAAATATATATTTTCTGTTTGAAGGGTTCGAACAGTGCCAGTTTTCTAGACTTCGCTCTTCTCGTTGAGCTTTCTGTTGAAAGCGGATACTCTGTGGCCTCTTGTGTGTATCTCACCCATGTTGCCTGTAAATATTTGAACACACATTACTATGTACACCAGGTGCTCTTTATATACTTTGCAAACTTGATGCTCACTCTTCAGATTTATCCTTTGAATTATTTACTGTATAATATTTGTTCTTTATACTCTGTATTATTTCTGCCCTGCAGTGAAGCAGAATTGTGCCTGAATAAGTGTGTGATTGTGTGTGTGTGTGTGTGATAGTCATGCACACAGCGAGTGAACGGAGAGAGAGAGAGAGAGGGCACGTGATGGCATGCCAGCATGTATGTACTGCATGCATGCAAGAATAATGGTGTTGGAGAGAGAATTTGGACTCATACTGTGGCTTCTTTATTAATTATCAGCTGCATTTCACTGCAGCCAACTGCCTACTGACTAATTTCTTTATCACTGCTCATCTTTATCTTAATATCTTTCAAATTGTATGTGATTTCTGGTAAACCCTGGGAGAATAAATAATAAACTAGACTATAACGGGACTGCTCAATTTGATTTATGCTATAGCCTATACTGTGCCGTGTGCAGCTACAGATTCTGTAGAGTAGAGCTGCACACCAGTGGAGAAAAGGAATCTGGTCTCAGTTTAAACAGTGGAAACTGTTCACATTAAAGTATGGTTTGGGAATATTTTTAAATAGAGAAGAATAATCACTTTTTTTAACTTGCAACTTTATTCCACCAAAGTTTAAAAATGTGTCTATCAATTGATTAATAAACTTGTCCCATGTAACCCGGTACTACTGGAAAAAACTGTATAAATGAAAACTCTGAAATATATTTTTGCCCACTACAAGCACTATATTTTACAAAAGCATATAAGGTCTGGATAGAGTTATGAAACTTAAAAAATGTACTACTATATGGGTTAAAAGGAATATAATGCCTTTGCTACCTAACTTTAATACAGTACAACCCTCTATGGAAGAAGTGAATTAATCTCAACATGATGCAACAGCGGGTATTTACATAAAGTTAGCATGAACAGATTAAGAACTAAGGTCTTTCTGCTGAGTTTCAGGTAACATTTAAACAAGTTAAAACTACTGGGTTATGCAGCTGGGACTATTCAGCATCTTTGTAATGTAGCAATAAGTAAGGTCTTTTACCTGCTTTTTGTAAAGTGTCCCGAGATAACATTTGTTATGAGTTGACGTTATACAAATAAAATTGATTGATTCACAATAAGAAAAATAAATGCTGTGGGAGTTGTGTATATGAAGCCAATGCAGAAGTGGAAAATCCTGCAGTTCTTAAAGTGTCTGCTTGAGGCTGGCTTCAGGAACTCCTGAGGTCAAATACACACCACAGACAAAAAACTAAGTTTTTACAGCATAAATTAACATGTTTACAGACTGGTACAAAAACAATATAGGTCTGATTAGTTGTTGTCATCATGCGCACAGACTGTATGTACAGCGTTTTTTTTAAATGGTTCAGTTTTGATTTTATGAACGATACGTGTTGTCTAGTTAGATAGCTGACATGATTGACAGGTGGGCGCGAAGTTAATGGTTTGTCAAGAGTCTTAAAACCCGCCTCAGCTCTAGCTCTCAGCCTGTCGTTATGTCGACTGAAAGTTAGGCTGAGACAGCATTTCCAGCATGGTGGCTGCTGCCGATGAGCCTCTGGACCTCTGCAGTAACAGATGGCTGACGTCGCTATAAGGCTACGTCTGTTAATATTTAGAATAGAATAGAAATCAGCTTTATTGGCCATGTATGCTTACACACACACACAGAATTTGTCTTCAGTAACTGTGCTCTCAATGTACAAAGAGAGTGCAGTACCATGGCAACCATCCGCGGCGCCATCTTGGTATCAATATATTGTCATTCTATGGTATACTTGTGTCAAAACAAAACAGCAGATGTATTGATCAAACTTCACTGGTCTTTACTGGCATTGAAACAGAGGCAACCATTGGCCGAGGGAACCTTTAAGTTCTTTGAAAATAAGTTCCTGGAACTAATAGTTCTCAGTACTTTTTGTGGAAATGCAGTTTTAATTGATCATTTGTTTGAAAAGATAAAACTGGGGGAAAGTAGAATGCCTCAATTGTAGTGAAACTTCACATCTCTGTCAAACACTTAATGCGTCTGTGGAGAACAGCTTTAGAAACAGAAGAGTGAAAGTTCTTTGCAACAAATGAGGGATTATGGGAGACACTTGTTCTTGGAACAGCTTGTTCAGTACATTTTTAACTACGGCATTAGATACCTGATTTGCCCTTCACAACAGTTGATAAGATGCCTTATAGTGCCTCTACATTATGAGTGTTTTTGATATATCTACTCTTAATAGGTGAGGTGCAGATAATTTTAGCGGAGTGCATGTGCAGGACTGCAGTGTTGAGTGGAGATCATTTGAATGGCTTTAGATGTTGCCTGCTGCGGTGCCTGGCTGTATCCAAGAGCCAGGTCCAGGAATGTGGAGACCTGTGGTCAGTTGACAAAAGACAGTTGGGATGCCATTATTAGTGCCACCATCCATATATGCTTATTCCAGTTTGCACTTTCAAAACCCCCTTTTGTTTCTCTTATCCTAAAACATCTTTTATGCTGCAGCTCATAAAGCCCTCAGGGGACTTTTAAAGACTCCTGATCTTGAACTCTGAATGTGTTTATGATTTATAGCTATAACATCAATTAAGCTCTATTACTGAAGTTTATATTTGATGGATTTCCCTCATTGACTCATGAAAACTGTGTTTCTTCAATGCTGTCATCAGGAAGGATGATGTCGGAAATTAAAGGCTCTCTCAGACATGAAAGGCTCAGTGTGCTCATGATCAGCCTCACATTTCTATAAATACCCTCAGAAGTGATTTCTGTAATAATCATTTTAAGCTGTCAGAATCAACATTAAGAAAAGGAAGCAGTCATGGCTTTGATACTCTGTTATCAAGTGGCCAAAGTCCCACTCAGTGGCCATTATCCTACAAAGTATTTTGTATTCAAGAGAAGCGGGATCAAAGGCTTTGCGGTCTGGCCCCCAAACACCCCTCCCCCACTTTTAACATACCACCTGGGTAGGTGAGAATGACAGGGGACACCAGATTGATTCTCAAAGCAATAAATTGTGATGTTTTAGCAGAGTCGGTGCAAATCAAAGCAACTCTCAGAAACCTTATCTATCAACCAAAAACTCCTTTATAGATGAGACGTTCTTTTGTCACAGAGAATGAAGCAAATCAAATCTGCTCATTTCATCATGTTGATATGACATTTATGGCTCAAGGGATATTTTAAGCTTGTTTTGTGATACCAAAATAAATAAAGATGAGGAAAAAGGTGTCTATTTGCAATTTCGCATTTCGTAATCAAACACTTCTTAAAAAGATGAAGGTTATAGCTTCCATTATAGTCACTTCTGGTGGTTCACTAAAATCACCCCGCTGCGTACATAAACCCTTTCATCAACAGCTCAGGTGAGGATGGTCACATTTGGGTGTTTCATCATTTTAAAAAGATGTTTTAAGATAATGTTTTTATTCTGGACTTCTCCTGTATAGGAATGGCTATTGTAAGATGCACCAATGGTGAGAAATTCAGAGTAAAACAAAATGACAATCAATCTCAGCCTCCCCAATTGTTACACAGAGAGAAAAAACATTAAAGATTTTTATTTTTTATTTTTTATAAATCGTTATTTCCTCACTCTGTGGTCTGATATTCACCAATAAAGATCAATATTTCTGAGCCAGCAGGCAAATTGGGCTCAGGTATGAGGGACTTCGGTATTGATCGACGTCATAAGATTATAGTGGGCGCGTAATAGTAGCCTCGATATAATGAAGAGAAAGAGAGCTGTAGCACTTTCTCCTCCTCATCCATCACTCGTGCCAGCAGTGTCTCCTCGAGGCTGTGAGGAAGATCTCGTGTATCCGGACCGAAAGAAGCCCCTCCCCGCAGATCATCGCACCAGTCGATGGTCCTTTTTAAACTTCATTGTTGCAGAAGAAGCGACGCCCCGCTTTGCCTCGGCAAAAGGATCAAACACCCCCTCTGATCAGCGCGACCCCCGGTTTTGTTCTCATGGAAATCAGACCCTGCCTCCCGGCCACACTTTCTGCAGAGATGCAAAGTTGAGGCGCATTCCCAGCCGGGACGACAGACGATCACGATGTGTTGGAGGAGCTGATCGCTCATCAGTTTTTTTTCTTTGGGTTTCTTCTCCCGGACCGCACACATTTTCTTCCCGACATGCTGGATTTGGCGAAGCACGTTGTTTTGTGCGCGCTGCTCGGTTGCGTTTACGCGTCGTGTCCCCCGCGCTGTGAGTGCTCGGAGGCGGCTCACACCGTGAAGTGCGTCTCCAGAGACCTGCGGAGTATACCGACCGGGATCCCCGGATACACCAGGAATCTGTTCATAACTGGGAATCAGATCAGTCGTATCGGCCCGGAGTCTTTTAAAGGGCTGGATAATGTGACCAACCTCTCTCTGAGCAATAACAGGTAAGACTCTTGTTGAGCCCCTGCCGTTTCTCTTCTAATTGTAATGCAAAGCATACATCCAATTCTCCCAATACTTTTTATTCCTTTTGGATAAAATGAAAGTTCTGGAGTTAAATCATTAATTTCATGACAGATTTCATGATATACCACAGTAAAAGTGGCTCTGCAGGCTTTCTAGCCAATATCCTGTTTAAATGTTGGCAGTGTTGGTTCTTTTTTTCACCTTTCTTGTTCTTGTATGTATTTTTGAAAGCGTGAATGTTATCTCATGAATTTTCTCCAATACAGAATTTCCGAGGTGGAGTCCCACACCTTCACTGGACTCCGCAGCCTCCGCTCTCTGGATTTAAGCAACAACCAGCTGGCAGTCATCCACCCTGAGGCCTTTATCGCGCAGAACCAGTCTCTGCGGGAGCTCAACCTCAGTCGAGCCCTCTACAACCACTCGTCTGTAATGGACTTGGCCAACTCCCTCCGCTGGAGCTCCCTGGGGAACCTGAGGTCACTGGACCTGTCACACAACAGCCTCATCTTCTTACCTTCGCGGATCTTCTCCCACCTGAGCAGCCTGCAGCGCCTCCAGCTGTCCAACAACTCCCTGGTTGCAATCCACAACGCCACTTTTTCAGGTTTGGAGCGTCTGCAGGAGCTCGACCTGACACTCAATGCCCTGAAGACGGTGCCTGAAGAAGGGCTGCGAGAGCTGGACTCCATTTACCCAGCAACTCTCCTCCTCGGGGAGAACCCGTTCATGTGCAAGTGTGGAATCGAACCTTTTGCTTTGTGGCTCAACAGATCGCAGGAACGCATCAGTGACGCAGAGGACCTTGTGTGCGCCTTCCCAGCCAGCATGAGGAACACATCCATGCTCGCTGTGGGAACACTGACCTTGGGGTGCCACCAGAGGAATGTGGGCGCTGACCTCGCTCTGCAGACCTCTTACGTCTTCCTGGGTATAGTCCTCGGCTTTGTGGGCCTCATCTTCCTCTTTGTACTTTATCTCAACCGCAAGGGCATCAAGAAGAGGATATATGACATGCGTGACGCCTGCAGGGAGGTGTGGGACGGATATCACTATCGCTTCGAGATCGACTCTGGTCCAAGGCTATCACAGGTCTCCACCAACGCCGACATGTGAGAGGACAGTTACGCCCGGTGTGTTTTCTAAAGACTGTTTTTTATGGCATTTATCAGGACCGGATTGTAAAAATTGTACAGGTTTGTTGTAAATACATACAGTGGAGTTAATAATCTGTCTGCCTTGTCAATTAAAGCATGCACTGCCCGTCTTTCTACGTAACACAACTTCAATGCTCTTTTAATTCAGTCTTAATTTAGGTGTTCTGTTGAGTCAAGCAAGTTTATTGGTTGACATTTTTTTCTATATAGTCCATTTAAAAGCATTAAGTGCCTAAAGTCAATTAGGTATTATTTCCTTATTAATGGTGTGATCTGAACATTATTCATTATCTTTGTCAGATCTTCATAAAAAGCTTGTAAAAAAAAAAAAAAAAAAAAAGCAACAAAACACTGCAATAAAACCCCTAACACTAAAAAAAACAAAAAACAAACCTCTGGGTATTTAAAGCAAAATCGCTCATTCATCTTTAAACCATTTCAAGCCCTTTGGTCCCCCCCCCCCCCCCCCCCGCCCCTTCCCTAGTCCTTCAGCCCCCAGGGTGCCAGAGAGGAATTAAAGCCCCCGAAGCTTTTCCAAAGCTCTCCTAAAGTCACCACTCTCAAAGGAGGAGTCATTTGGCTCTTGGATTTTGAGAGGGGGGGACAGACCAGCGGAACTCTCTTAGCCCCCTCATTTTTCTCTTTTTTTCATGAAGCTTTTCTTTGTTTCAACTCCTTGAATTTTATTGTCAAAATGATGAGAACCAGTCCCGGCTGAGGCCGCCGAAAGCAATCCCTACCCTCCCCTTCCTAAAAGACAACAGCCGCTCTAGAGGCTCTTTGAAGGAAAAGTCTGGCTCTCCATGTTTTTCTGTTTAGTGGGATTTTTTTTCTCTCTCTCCAGTGATAAGATACAGATGATTCCGAAACACCAGCGACATTGTTTCATTCAGCAGTTTGCTCGGACAAGTTAATGGGGAGAAAGAAAGAATGTCTACTTAACCTGTTTTTTGCTTTTAAACTGAGATTGTCTTGGGGGGGAAAAAAAAGGTGACTTTTATGGAGTTATTTTCCTTAAACAAGAATGACATTTCTGTTAAATCAGAGCTGTACATTGAACATGCATGTCTGAAATGAAGCACAATTAAACCTGCATGCATTCCAAACATTAAATGATGATATTTTCTGAAATGTACCATTTCGTCCCAGTTTTTCTTAAATGCTAAATGACATTTCCTGTGGCCTTTTTGATGCTACAAAGTAAGACAAACAGAGACAGAGAGGCAGAGAGGGGGGTGGCAGGCTGCCTCCTCAGAGTGTTTATTGCCCAAATTGCCAGCTATCTAGGTATTTGGAACTGTGGGGAACGCTTGCCTGGAGTGAACTCAAACAGCCTCTCATTGTTCGAAGCCAAAGCAGCATCTTCAATCCTATCAAGATGTTCCCCAAACTTCTCTGATAGCAATCCAGAAATGTTTATAGCATGGAGGATCCATTTTACTGCATGTGTAGACAAAATAAAGCTTTTAAAGTCTGTATAGCCATTTGAAGTCAGTGTAGTTTTGCTTGTTGTAAAAAAAAACAATGAAATATGTATTTGCAGTGTTTGGACTATCATTTCTCTGAGGCGCAGCAGAACCACATTAAGTCGGGGCATTTACTCGCTGAGGAGAAAACAATTGGGAGTCGTAGGCTGACACAAAGAGCGGCTCGGATGAAGAGACGCCTGAAATAAGCTTTGTTTTCCAGCGCAGAGAGATGTCTTGTGATACTCATTGTCTTTCTGTTGTCACAGACGGCCATTATGCTGCGGCGTAATAGGATTCACTCACGATGACAAAGTTGAGCGCTCTGATCCGGCTATTGTTAAAGTGTCATCATTCTTAATAATTGCCTGTGGGAGGAAAATCCCCGGAGAAATTTTCATTTGCTATAACAAAACGTGTCCCAACCGGGGGGGCATTACGCCGGCCACGGGTTATTGGTGTCAGCAGGCAGAGCAGAAAGAAGAACGATGACTCCTTCCATGTCATTACTTCCAACTTCACTCATTAAAGTGTGGATTAAGACCTGTGCCTTTCTTGTCTTTTTATGAGTCTGGCTGTTTGAAAAATATAGGGCTTGTTTGCTATAGACTGTGCAAAGATTGTCTCAGCAGGAATCCAATGAAAAGAGGAAACCATACAATTCATCCAGAAGATCTCCATTACTCCCAATGCAAAGGAGGCTTGTTAAAAACAGAAAAATATCCACGATTACAGAGCTCTGTGTGTTGCACATATCTGATTAAAAGATCATGTCTTCATTTCAGCTTGGTTTGCAATGTCTTGTATTTCATTCAAGTCATTTGTTTCACCACTGAGGTTTCTTTCTTTAAAAAAAACTTTAACAGCTTTTTGTTGCTGTATGTGCAGCATGTGGTTTTTTCCTATTGCAAAATACATGTTGAGAGTCCTTTCAGTTTTGAGAATGTTCCTCTGGAGCACAGCCGGATTTTTATGATATATACGCCTCCTGTCTCCGAGAACATCTTGGCGCCATTACACGGATTTAATGGCTGTGATAGAGAATATGCCTTAAAAGTGAACACCACATCTGCGAGGAATTGAACATGTTAAAGAGAGACCACAACAGTCAGCAGCATGACGACAGAGACAAAGTGGCATCTACCAACCCCCCCCCCCCCCCTTACTGCCATGGTATGACAAACACAGCTCAGCGAGGGACACATGTCATCATTTACATTTGCAATCACTAAATACAACACAGTCCTCTGATTCAGTCTGCTTCAAATTTGCCCGCCCACTTTTAAAACCAGACCATGTGCAGAAGAGCGAAACAAAGTCCAGTCTCCTTTATCATTTCCCTTCTGTTTCACAATGTACTTTTTTTTGTGACATTAGAATCCTTTTCTCCCAGTGTCCATGTGTCCTATCCATCATGTCGGACTGGCCTGGCGAGTGAAGGTGGCGACTGAAGCACAGAAGTGGTTCCAGTGGGGTATCACCCATTGTTCTGCTGCTCACTTGATCAATGTGACTAATTGTGTGCCCTTCCTCGCTTGTTTGGATGTAAGCGAAAGAGGAGTTGGTACAGCTGGTCCGACTACCCATTAAAGCCAACCGGCCCCCCATTTATCACCTTCATAAAGGCTGGAGCTGACAAGCACTTAAACACACATAAAGCACACAGTCCATGTACACACACTCATGCCAGAATCAGAGGAAGTCTTTAAAGTAGACAAACTCTCTTCTTTCAATTCAGCAGGCGCTTTTATCCAAAGCAACATAGATCAGAGAGTAAATACTAACCCATTCATACACTGCCACTGACACAGTGGGAGCCATGCAGGGATAAGTGTTGTGCCCATTGCACATTGGACAAGTCATTCAGCTGGGGATTGAACCCTTGACCTTCTGGTTGAGAAGTGACAACTCTACCAACTGAGCCACAGCCACCCTTTCTTAAATATCTGTCTATCTTAAATTCAATCAGAAATCTGAATCAGTGTTTGTTCGTTAATAATAGTTCCTTCATTAGTATTCTTCAGGAGGCAAACATCTTAATTTGATCACTACTGTAGTGCAAAACCTTTTATTTCAGGACACCATATATACGTTGGGTTATAATAGAATTTGGCAAGACAAATGTCTTATACTCATGGAAATTCACAACTGAGTGGTAGGGGGTTGTGACGTTTATATCTTGCAACCTGCTCACAAGTGTCGACTGTATGCACATGACCGGTGCAATCTCTTTACACGTAATGAAACTGCTTCATAATGATTTCAGTTTGCCAGTATGTACTTCTCGTCTTTTGAGTTGATATTATGAATGCGTCAAATTACACTATAGCATTTATATAAAGGCAAAAATGTTCATTATATTGTCACACTCCGTTGCTCCGTCCACTACTCGTTGTCTTGGTAAATGGTAAATTGACTTGAGCTTGTCCCTATTTCTAGTTTTCTGACTATTCAAAGTGCTTTCACACACCTACTCATTCACACCCGTTCACACATTGACGGTAGAGGCTGCCATGTAAAGTGTCCATCAGAAGTAACTTATCCCATTCATACTCAGTCCATAAGCCGCTGACAAAACTTGTGGTCAAGTGTTATGCCCAAGGACACGTTGGACATGTGGCAGCAGGAGCAGGGGATTGAACCTCCGACCTTCCGGTTGAGAGACCGACCGACTCTTAACATGAGCCACAGCCGTTTCGCTTTCTGAGATGCCTCCCTCCTGTCTGGGATAGTCTCCCACTGTGTGGTGCATGTTTGAACTGGCAAAACAGAAGATTTCATTAAATTCTAGAAATTTATAGGAGTGAAAAGGCTATTTAAAAATGGCTTATGTGTTTGGTTATTTGCTTTTACAGTGGACACAGGAAAAGATACCATTAATGTTGGCTTACAGCTGACGTGGTAGCCTTACGTCCTGTGTCTGATAGAAATTGAGTTTTGTTTCTACTTTACGAGTAAGAAAGCTGAAGTTGTTAATAAGCCAAACCTTTGCATGGTCACTTCATGCTGAATTCATTAACTGTAAATGGAGATGATTTCTTCCATTTTCTTTCAGTGTTTTAAACAGTCCCAGCTAAGTTGGCTAGCGGGAACAAAACTACTTGGTATGATTAAAAATGAATGGTTTTGGTAAAAATGATACCTTTATGTATTTTATTTACAAGAGGGAAAGATGGCCAATAGTAAATGGACTTGAGCTTATAAAGCGCCTTTCTAGTCCTCTGACTACTTAAAGCGCTTATACACTGCAGCGCTGTAAGCTGAGATAGTTACATAACTTGACAAAGAGAACACTGTTAACACCCTGTAAACACTCACATCCAGGTAAAGCACTGTGGTTTATGCCAGCTGCCTGCCATTTTCTTAAGCTGGAAGCTAATTAGCTTCTTTTGCTAGCTGTAGGCTATATTTTCTAAGTGGGATACACAAGGAAGATATAAAAGAGCAAATTATCATGCTGTACAGCCATTCAAATTTAAGTCTAGGAAGTAGTTAAATGCTAACGTAAGCTGAAGAACTATCAAAAATAGGCAGACGTCCCACCCATTGTTTTCTATCTGTTGTGTTTTTGTTTTGTTTCTGATTTTTCAGAAAGCATTGAAATGTTAAAAGTCTGTAAGATTGATTTAACCAAGTCACAATGTGGAAAACAACTGTACCACATTATCCATTTGACAATAGCATTAGAGCTTGTCATCCTTGGTGTAACATCAGAGAAAAATGGCCGCCATGTGACTATGTTGACCGAGTTGAAAACTACAAATCACTTTGCTGACTATGAATTAGACTTGAGAAAAATGAATTGTGATATTATGTTGTAATTTCATAATATATCAGTCCCATTTTGGGTACATTGACCACAGAGTTCGAACAACTTGTACTGTATGTTTTCACATGTCATAAAGGGATTCATTATGCTCTTGAAATTTAAACAAAAATCTCTTGGTGCATAACCGCAATGGATCCCCAGACCCGTAGAGAATGAGAAACAAATGCTCTCAACAAAGGCCTGTCTCGTATGAAAGAAAGGCTCATGTAAAACACTCCACCACAACAATGCAGCTTCCCTCTGAAGTCTTCATGACCGTGTCTCCATTGATCTCAGAATTGACTACAACTGTAAACGGAGCAACGGCACGGCGCTGCCAGGCTTTATGGCCCCTCACCACCCCCACAGCTCCCCCTCCTCTGGGCCTCAGAGTGTCCTGAAGTCTCGTTGTTGGCTCTGCTGTCCTCCAGCTGGCCACAAATCAGTCTCTAGATCCATGTGGCTTGTTAGAAGTTTTGTTTTGTTGTTGCTTTGGTTGTTTACAGGAGGATGAGGTTGGGGAGTTTTTAATTTGAGAAACATATTTCCCTGTGTCCCATTATTCCTTTGTCTCTCAAACGTTGACTGAGCCCCCAAAGCAAAAGGCAACTTAAGCAGTTTTCATAAATGCACTGCTCAACTTTTCTAGAAAAGTTGTGGCAGGCCGCCCTGGTATCTTCATGAGTTGATTATTCACACATGCACAATAGAAGGGGAGGCTATCCCTGAAGCATGGCACTTCCAGTTGGGTGGCGTGGGGCCCTCTTGAATGCCATTTATGTGCAAACACAGAAGATTGAGGGCACACTCCCACTGCCCAAGAATATTTGACCCCCAAAGTCCAGTTTGTTTGACTAGTGTGAGTGCTACAACATGCTCATGCACTGCACACTTCCTTGGCCCTGGCATGGTTGGAAGAGGAGGACTTTTGTGTTTTGTGAAAGCTGTATTAATGTTTTTGAGCTGACACTTCTTTGCTTTAACATTCTTGGAAAGAGAACAACACCATGAAGATGAATGATTCAGTCTGACAAATGAAAGAGATATCCTCTGGTCCACACAGAGAAAAAGACAAAGGTTTGTGTTACTGGTTGATTATAAATGGACTTGACCCATTTTAAAAGACAGGACACAACTCCTGCACTACTTCATCATACCTCAGGCATCGATAGGTTGAGTTGAAATTGAGCAGAAAGCAAAGCAGAATACAATCGTTTGGTTGAAACAGGACTCATTTGAAGACATTCACTTGGGATCCTATCCTCCTTTATTCGACCCTCAATGGTTCACATACAATGGCTTAATTTACTGTACCAGATACAAGATGTATTAAACCTGCAGTAATCAATACTTTTATATAAACAATGGGAAGAATTGCCAGGGATGAACCCAAAGAGAAATACCTCACTGTACTTTCCTTGAGTTATACAGAGCACTTTAAGTTTCTTTTAACTAATTCTGGGGGTTTTCTGACCCACAAATGAACTGTTTTGATCAACCCTCATTAGCTCATTCATGCTGATTATAACAGAAGGGAGCTGTTAACAACAAAACAGATGCTAATGTTGTGGCCAGCTGACGTGTCAGTTAAGACTTTACCCTGATTTTTTCCTGCCAGCCCATAGAAAAATGTCCCCTTGATGTCAGGTTGAGCTGATGTGTGAACACAGCAGGTAATAATCAGGAAAATTTACAGCCGGCGAGTGGGTGAGGATGACGTTAGTAATAATATATAAAACCAAAGAAAGGCTGTGAAACCAGTGCTATCTTCATGCATGTGTGAAAATAGCAAATGTGTACTGACTTTCAGTTTTACCTCCAGAAAACTGGTTTAGACGTCTTAATTGTTATGAAGGAGATATGTTACCAGGTTCAAGCAGTTGCTGAGAAATGATGACCATGAGAACATGAGCAAAGTTGCCCTGAAATAATCCTTCAGAAGAACATTAAAGGGGCGAGCCTCTCCGATGATGAAGCAGCTCGTGGAATGTGTTTAGTGTGAACTCTCTGTAGGTAGTTTGACCTCTCGCCTTCCTGGAGGGAGGAGACTTGAGCTCATTATTATTAGCTTCATTATTTCAAAATGCTGGACCAGATGCCGGAGCGGGAGGGGGCCCAGGGCACCCAACAGGGCCCCGAGGCACCCGATTGGTCAAAAGGAGAAGAACTGTTTGGAGGCCAAAAGGCTAGATTCTTCCGGAGAGGAGACACCATCTGCTTACTGTCTCTCACTGACTTGACATCATCTTGCAACATTTAGGACTTTGAGCAGAACATAGTCACTCTGGATGAGGAGGTTATGAAGTTATAAAAATCCACCAGTGCTGCTTACACAGTTTGAATCAGAAAATATGGAAAATCTCTTATCTTTAATAAGAAAGACAAAATAATAAGCAAAATATAATTAGCTTTTGTGTCTGAAACTCTAAAAAATCATCATCTAAGTAGTATTTTCTGGCAAAAAAAAACATGCCATTCCTTTTATACACATACATAGCACAGACTGTTTTTTTTTTTCTCAAGGCAAAGGGTAAACAAAGACTCTCCTGGGGGGTCTTTAAAAAAAAAGCTCAAATAGAGCTACAAGGAGAATGAATATTCAATGTTTTACTCAGTGTACTCAATCCAAGGTTTGTAGCACTGCACTATATGTCACATAGGTTTTTTAAAGGCATCCCCCCTCCCACCCCCAACTGTTTGGATGCTCTTCAGGTGCAGCCCCCTCACCACTGACATATCTCCATTAGTGCACATCCACAGGGTCATACTTGTGAATGTGTGTGTATGTTGACCTATGTGTGTGGCATGTCTCAACAACATAGGGGGAAAAAAAAATTCCCTTAGGGATGAATAAAGTATAAAAAAGAAATGTATTTTTTTATATCATACATCATAAAGTGTGAAAATGTGCTTAACACAATTTGATAAAGTTTGAATTAATTCCTTCCAAAATTAATTTCAAGAATGATTTTTTACCAAGACTTCTAGAAATACTTTCATGCCCAGTACTCTACCTGAGGTAGCAGCATTTTGTTGGGTCTCATTCAGGCACTGGGCTCCACGTCCTGCATCACTCTGCCCATGAATCCTGTTGTTTTTGACCCCTCATCCATCATCACTTTTTTAATGGTTCTACACGTATACAGATATAAATCTATCTCAGCTTATAAGCACTCGAGAACTTTATAATCTAAATACAGATGGGGGGCTTCACCAATGAGTGGCTCTTCTACTTGTGCACAGGTCAAGGTCGTGTTCTGAGCAGTCCTATTTATTTCTTCCTTAGCAGAAAAAAAAATGCACCTATGTGACATGACTCAAGCTTAATTTGAATTAAAATGAGATCAACTAAGAAAAACTACTTTCATCAAATAATCTTGTTTCATTTCTTTTGAATGCCCCTCTTTCATGTGTTGTTTTGCCTGCCTCCTATTATGTTGTGTCATCAGGAATGTTGGACCTCCTTTTTCACATCTTGCTCATATGAATGTTGATAAGAGTAATGGAAAGAATTTAGAAAGCAGGAAGCTGTTCCTGAAGAAAATTCCTTTTGCGCCATTTCCTTTGACAGGAAATTGTGTCTTTGATCTAAGCCACCACACTCATCTGGTCATCGCATGCGAGGTGTCACTTCTGTCCTATGACGGAGGGGAGGAGATGTGCTATCCCCTGCTCTGGCCCTAACACTTAAGTGCTTAAAAGATGAAAAATAAGAATGTGGATTATCATAAATCTGGGTTTAAGAAGTGTACCCCAAAGCGGCAGTTTTACTGTACTGGGGAAGTAGGACAGGGTGACACACTCATTTGTCGTCCTGCTTACTCTGGCAGCAGGGGAGTGTCATTAATGAGCACTAAGGCCCAAACACTGTCGCGAATGAAGATTCACACCTGTCAAGATACCAGGGAGTGTGTTCTCGCTGTGTTTGTGTGTGTGTGTGTTTGTATGTGTGTGCGTGCATGTGTGTATGTGTCACCTACACTGTCAGTGCATTGGTCATTTTCATGTGGAGCGTCCCACATGGTCACAGGAAGCTGATTATTATCACACTCATATGCATTTCCTACAGTTGCATCTGTGGTTACAACAGTTCAAATGAAAGGGAAATGTTTAATGTAGGGTTTTCTGTATTTGTACAGCGGTGTGTAATTTATTTTCTGCAAACAGAAGGCGGAAGCTGGCTGATCTTGAAATGCTGTTTGTCATAGTTAGGGTCGACTGCCTCATTACTGCAGAGTGCCGCCCGGGTCTATTCAGCATCAGGGGGTACAGGAGGCATCATTAATAATCCTAACAAGACCATCAAGAGTAACATGATCTTTTTCAAGGGCAAGAGTGGTGCTATGTGTAGTGAAAAAAAGGCTTCTTTCCTATTAGCACAGTAAAGCTTTTAATCCAAAGTCCTTTCTGGATTTAAGACCAGCAGAAAAGAGAAAGAAGAAAACCAGCAGAGTTGTTCTGACTTCACACCTGTAGACAATCAGCTCATTAAGAAGTGATTGGAAGCAGGCTGTATTTAATGCTACCTCCAGCCTACAGCACATGCATACACAAACATCCAGAGCAAGTATCTTTGGTGCAGTTGGGTTGTTGGTGTGCTGGTTCTTGGACATACAGAATGGTTTGTGGAGTTAATTTGAGGTAAGTTTTTGCTGCTACACTGAGTGTTATGAGTTGTCGTTCCATTTCTTCTACCCTTTAATGTGTGTGTGTGTGTTGTCTTTCCAGGATCTTGCTGATTTGCTTAGTTCATGCAGAGCATATACGCTGTTTATGGGCTACACAAGGTGAGCAGAACACAATGTTTCACTAGAATTTAGCAATGCAAGCTGTATATTCTGCTATGAGAAAACTAGACTCAAGTTTTGTAAACTGGCAATGCAAAAAATAACTTGCTTACAGAAGCCCCTAGCCCACAATTCTTTTGTTTAGCTTTATTACTTAACTCTTGACTTATTTATCTCAGACTATGCCTGTTTTCTTATGCGTTCACTTCCTGATAACACAGGAGAACTAGTGTCATCCTGAGACAAATGGGTGGCGATCTTGAGAGCCAAAATGAATGTATTCATTGCCAGAGGAAGCAAGTTAAATGTTGCAGAATTTCAACATGCGTGATAATATCTGTAGTCTATGGTTTGGTTATGTTTTAAATTGGCTCTTGCCTCTGACAAGTATCCCATACTATAAAAATTAAAAAGCTAAAATCAGGCCACCCGTTTGGTTAATTGGTTGAGCAGGTGCTCAATGATGTATAATGGGGAAAAAACTGTACCCTTGATATTCATCCTGCCTTTTCTTTTTTTTTTTTTTGCAGCTCAAAGCTTCCAGAGACAAAACGGCAATGGATATGTTGGCTACTCTCAACAGGAAAGTGGAGTAAGACGACTTGGTGGCAGTAATCCCCAGAATCAACTCAGACAGGCCTCTGTTTCTCCAGGGTCAGCCCAAACAAGTAACATCAACACCCAGGCTGCAGTTCACAGTGTTTATAGCGAGGAACCGTCCAGTAGCGGCTTCTCTCAAACTTTGTCGAAGCCGGCTCAAGGTGGCCACTCTTCGGTCAGGTTTGTGCAGCGCAACTCTGTGTCAAAACCTAACTGGCAAACTCTGACTCAAAAGGTGCATGAGCCTAAAAAGAGTGTATTTGGCCTTTCAACTGCTATTGCTAGTGGGAGTTCTGTGAGTAAGTACAGTAAGAAACCGAGTGCCCTTACTGATACCAGCAGGAATATGGCTCGGCCAGTTCAGCAGGCAGCACAGAGTGCAAGCAAGTACCTGTCCAGCAGCTCTGCATCTCTTCAGCGTCCTTCTAGCAAAAGCCCCTCCCAATTGGCCTCCTACCAGTCACTCCCACAGAACGCTCCCATCTCTGGAGCTGGAACATCCTATGTGCAAGGACGCTATGCTGCTGCTCAGCTGTCTTCCAGCCTGTTTAACCCTGCATGGCAAGGAACGGCTGTGCAGACCTCAGCCACCGCCCCTGCAAAAAGAGTGTCTCTACATCGTACGAGTAAAACATCATATCCCTCATCTACTTTGAATAACTATTTTCCGAGCCAGATTGAAGGTGCGAACTCCTACCAACATGCCCAAGGACGCTACAGTCCTTCTTCACTGTCTAGTAAACAAAATGCTGCTGGCTTCCAGCCTCGCAGTGTGCAGATGCCCAACAATCAGGGGTTCAGTTACACTGCCACTGAGCAGAACAGCATGAGTCCAGTCCAAGGAGTTCGTAACCCTGCTGCCTCTGGGAGCAGTGCCGGTCAGCGCTACGCCCCCACCAGAACCCACAACATCCCTGAACACTTTGGCGGCTCTGTTATCAGACGGCTGACTGGTCCTGATGGGAGTGTCAGGAATCCCCAGCAGACCTACTTGGCTCCTTCAGCACAGACTGTGAACTACAACCCTCAGGTCCAGAGCATCAGGAATCCCCAGCAGACCTACTCGGCTCCTTCAGCACAGACTGTGAACTACAACCCTCAGGTCCAGAGCATCAGGAATCCCCAGCAGACCTACTCGGCTCCTCCAGCACAGACTGTGAACTACAACCCTCAGGTCCAGAGCATCAGGAATCCCCAGCAGACCTACACGGCTCCTTCAGCACAGACTGTGAACTACAACCCTCAGGTCCAGAGCATCAGGAATCCCCAGCAGACCTACTCGGCTCCTTCAGCACAGACTGTGAACTACAACCCTCAGGTCCAGAGCATCAGGAATCCCCAGCAGACCTACACGGCTCCTTCAGCACAGACTGTGAACTACAACCCTCAGGTCCAGAGCATCAGGAAGCCCCAGCAGACCTACTCGGCTCCTTCAGCACAGACTGTGAACTACAACCCTCAGGTCCAGAGCATCAGGAAGCCCCAGCAGACCTACTCGGCTCCTTCAGCACAGACTGTGAACTACAACCCTCAGGTCCAGAGCATCAGGAATCCCCAGCAGACCTACTCGGCTCCTCCAGCACAGACTGTGAACTACAACCCTCAGGTCCAGAGCATCAGGAAGCCCCAGCAGACCTACTCGGCTCCTTCAGCACAGACTGTGAACTACAAACCTCAGGTCCAGAGCATCAGGAAGCCCCAGCAGACCTACTCGGCTCCTTCAGCACAGACTGTGAACTACAAACCTCAGGTCCAGAGTCTTGTGAAGCAAGAGCAAACTTACATGGCACCATCGGTACAGTCTGTTTCTTACATGCCTAAGCAATCCCTCTCGGGTCCCTCAGGGCATACTGTATTGAGGAAGCCAGACCAAAAATACACAGCTTCATCGGCGCCCAAGCCTCAAGACCCAAAACAGGCCCATGCAGCTCCTTCAGCACAGCTTGTATCTTATAAACCACTGCGGCCCCGCCAGCGGCGAGCGTTTCATACAAACCACAGGTCCAGAGTGTTCAAGAGGAGTCCAAATGGTAGAGGCTGTGACCATAGCAGGTGAGTACTCGTGTACCAGCAGTTTAACTTTGTGACTGGAGCTGAGCTTTTTTCTTTCTCATTGTTCTACTAGGCACTGCTGAGATGACGATCCCTGGATGAAGATTTAATTTTTTGAAAATAAAAAATTAATTTAAATCATGTCTTTTGTGGTTCTGGTAACTGTTGAAGTGTATCTATTTTGTTTTGCTGCCATCTAGTGGGTATGAGATGTGTTGCACTGGACCAGATTCAAATTTGGTTTGTGCAAGACCATTGACCTAAATATGTACTTCACACTTAAATTGTTGCAGAACAGTCTTTGCATATTGCTGCTCTGTTATTGCCTAACTAAATACTAGTATGTTTAAGAGGAATATCTGACCACAACTTTTAGTCAAATTGGGAGATCATTCTTAACTGAACACCTAGCCATGTGGAACATGATATGTTTTTCTTTATTCAGGACTGAATATTTTCAAACTGAAAATGTAGTAATAAGGCTTCTTTCAATTCTGTCACTGAATCAAACTTGAGTGTGAGGTCTTAATGCTACACAAAACAAATAAACTACATTTTAGTGTAGTTCACACTCTCTAAAACTTCATGAACTGTGATACAGTTTGAGATTTAAGAGAACTTCTGGAATTTTCAATCTGCAAGTTAACAAAATTTCCTTCATACACTCCTGTTAAAGGATTTTTATACTGCATCAGGGTGCCTTGGGCTTAAAGTTTAGACTGCCTTTCCACACTACAAACTTTAATCAGAACAGTCATCTCTTCACTACTTGACTTCTGTCCCCTGTTACTGAAGAGCACCTGATCTCAATCAATTTTTTTTGACAGTGCAGCACTCACCTTAAAGTGTTTAATAGAAAGCATATGTAAGTACACTAATGATAAATTACACAAGCTGACCTATGAGAAAAAGCACATGCGCAACAACATCTGGTTAGGTTTCTGTGATGGATTGCGTATCAAAGATCTCACAGAACATTGTATCATTTAGCATACTGTCAATTTTATAAAATCAAGGTGCAAAATATTTTAGGCAATGTTAGTTTCAGAACTGAAACACTGCATTGTCCTGATTCATGCAGATTCTGAGAAGTTAATGTGGGAGAGGAGCTTCACACATCCTGCATAGGTGAGTTTGTGACACTCCTCATCCTCTGGAGTGGGGCTCTTCTGGTTCTTGTTCTGGTTTTGGGGTCTGGAAGCAGCAGGAGTGAGTTCAGTCGACTGCTGTGGTGTGAACTTCAAGGGATGATCGGACATCACAAAACAACTCGTTAATATTTAAATATTATCAAATATCATTGTTATGTTGTCTTTAGCTGATCAGAACTTTATGTCACTAAAGTGTTATTTTTAGTCTTAATGCAGGGCTCACTTACTTTCATGACTCAAGCACCACATGATCTCCATCTTGGCCTGTCGGGAGTGAGCATTTCTTCTTCATCATCGTCATGGGAACCCTGAATGGAGAGCAGGGGCGTTGGGGTCTTCTTTCGTCCTCTCTGTAACAGTTACAGCCGTCTGCACCTGAGTAAAAACATACAACAGAGTGAATCCCAGAAAGAATCACTGAATTACTAATAACACCACCTGTAAGACTCTGTGGTAAAATAATGAATGATTTACTCACCTCTGTCGGCTAAAGTCATCTTTACCTCGGTTAAAAAAAGAACAGAAGAGTGAGTCATCTTTAACTTATGACTTAACTTTTGAATGAATGAATAAACGGGTATAACATGTTAACTAGCAGAGATGACCTCCAGTGTCTTTATATCAAAGACTACTGTAAGTCACTTTGTTTCTTGTACTTACCCTTTATCCACCAAGTGGCGTCATTTACGTTTTTGTTTAGCTTTATTCAAGAAGAGTAATGTGCATATACAGTCAGGTAAACAAAAAACAATATCACAAGTAAAAGACAGATTGAATAACTAAATAACATACAGTACATAAAGGAAAGTACAAATGAAAGACAGTAATATGCAGAATATAAAATAAACCAATAAAGACACTTTTAAATAGTGAAATCATTGTTTAAATAGAGGGGGAAAGGTTTAATAATAATAATGCAGACATTTGTTACATTTTGTGTTGTTAATTAAAAGTAGCGATTTCAGTCGGGACTTTAAATTAAGATTAAATTAATCAACGCTCGTTTGTTTTGATTTGGAGGCGCACATGAAGTGACGATTTACGTTTGATTTCACACAGCATTGTGGGTGGTAAAATACAATTCATTTTCTGAAAGCACGCATCCGATCCATACTGCATGACACCCGGAAGTTAGTATCCATACTGAAATGTTCAGTATACTGAGGTGGACACACAAAATGCATACTGAATGACCATGAAAGTTCAGTATACTGAAACTCCCTACTGAAAAGTACGTACTGCATACTGAACTGTGGCAATTCGGAAAGAGCCTCAGTCCTGCCGTGGACCTTTATGGATCCTGTTTGAGTAGGAGCTGAGGCCTGAAGTTGAGGGAGTGGGTTCCTCTGTACTCCTCCTGGGCCTCTGAGCAGGATGCTGCACCTCCTCTTCCTCCTCTCGTCTCCTCTTCCCGGAGGTGATGAGGCCAGACGTGGATGGAGCTGCTTCTTCAGGGATGTGGTCAAGGCAACTCCAGGAGTTTCTGGGAGGGTGATGGCAGGTCCTCAAAGCGAAGAGTTCTGATGCTGTCCTCATCATCTTCATCTGCACTCTCCACCATCATCCAAGTCCTCACCTTCCTCTTCTTCAGCCTCTTCATCAGCCTCTCCACCGTCGTCCAAGTCCTCACCATCCTCTTCATCAAATGACATGGAGTCATAACCAGAATCTTCGCTCACCGGACCAGAATATTCCCACGACTCATCGGACCAGTTGTCTTCTTCATGGTAATCTTCCTCCTCATCCTCGAGACCGTTGAAAGGGCATTTACATTATCACCATGATAAATAACCTCAGGTTCCTCCTCATCCTCCTCGTCTTCTTCTCTCTCCTCCTCATCCTCCTCCTCTTCCTCCTCTTCTCTCTCCTCCTCCTCGTCTTCTTCTTCTCTCTCCTCGTCTTCTTCTTCTCTCTCCTCCTCATCCTCTTCCTCTTCTCTCTCCTCCTCATCCTCCTCCTTTTCTTCACTCTCCACTTCATCCTCCTCTTCTTCTTCTCGCTCCTCTTCATCCTCCTCTTCTTCTCTCTCCTCTTCATCCTCCTCTTCTTCGCTCTCCACTTCATCCTCCTCTTCTCTCTCTTCCTCATCCTACTTGTCTTCTTCTTCTCTCTCCTCCTCATCCCCCTCTTCTTCTCTCTCCTCCTCCTCATCCCCCTCTTCTTCTCTCTCCTCCTCTTCATCCTCCTCTTCTTCTCTCTCCTCTTCATCCTCCTCTTCTTCTTCCCTCTCCTCCTCACCCTCCAGATGGTTAAGAGGGCAGAATTGTGTAGTTACATACTAACCCAGATGAAGAACCTCAGGTTCCTCATCATCATCCTCCAGAAGGTCGACATCCCTGATCGAGGTGTCGATCGGGAGAACATCGCCTTCGTCGTCATCGATGATCCTGATCAGCTCCGGAATCCCTTCAGCTGCAGGGCGCTCGACGATGAAGAAGACAGCTGCAGGAAAAAGTTCAAGCACAACAAAACTTCAATATCTTTGGTTCATCTGCAAGGCTTTACAGATTCTCTCCAAAAAGTGCAGCTTCAAAGTGTGCAGAAAGAAAGTGGAATGGCCTGAGGGCCTTAACATTCAATACATTGCTTTTCCTACATTTTTTTTTGTGATGCGGATGCAACCTTTACTCAACTGTTTCAAAGAACGAATATGTTTTTGTTTTTTTAAATAATTATTATTTACAGACCTTTTATCCACTCTCATAATATCTATAAACCCACAGGATATTTTGTACCATCATCAAACAATGACTAAAACAAGTTTCCAGGCATCTTGCATCTTATGGCCACTGCAGTCTGGATAATCACAATTCAGAGCACATGTTGCCTTGCTGTTAAAACTGCGAGTGAACCATGTACACATGGTTAAATTGCTTAAGGTCAATCAAAATGAACACACAAGTTAATACTTTAAACTTTAAAAGGACTTTAAAAAAGTTACAGCACTGTTCTGACTCGCTTCATGGTCTGTCTGCAGCCCTTTAAGTTGACTTTTTTTTCAACACAGGCTCACAATGAATACTTGAATACTTTCTGCCCATGCTATAGATTAATTGATAATGTTTTGATGAAGGGGCACATTGTACTCCTCTAGTTTTACCACATGAGGGCGCCACAGCTTCAAAGTAGAAAGATGGCCAACTGTAGAAAGTGATGAAATACAGACTTGATTTCGTCAGCCTCATATTCTTCCAAAAATGAAAGACTTAGTAAAGGTTGTGTCATTTATATATAAAAATAATAACACTGCAAAACAAGAGACATGCTCAGGTGCTCAGGTGGATAAAAACACCTGAACCTCTCATAAACATTCATAATAATCTGAATCAGAAAACTGTGTGTTCCTGTTACTTTTGCACTGAATGTAAGTATGAAGAAAATTAGAAAATAAATAGAAGCAATAAGACCAATCAGCCACAAGATTATGACCGCTGACAGGTGACATGAATAACAGTGATCATCCCATAAAAATGTCACCTATCAATGTGAGATATGGTAAGCAGCAAAAAAAAAAAAACATCTTGTCCATGAAGTTGATATGCAAGAAGCAGGAAAAATAGGCAGGTGTAAGGATGTGAGCAACTTTGATAAGGACCAAAATGTGACAACTGGATCAGAGCATCTCCAACAGTGCAGGTCTTGAGGCGTGTTCTAGCTCTACTGTGGTCAAGCTCCTACCAAAAGTGGTCTAAACAAGTAAAATCAGTAAACCCAGAGACAGGATCATGGTAAGCAAAGGCTCATTGATGCATGTGGGGTGCAAAGGTGCGCCTGTGGTTTGATCCAGCAGAAGAGCAACTGGAGCTCTTATAGCTGAACTAGTGAATGCTGGTTCTGATAGAAAGGTGCCAGAAGAATGCATGCAGAACTTTACAGTTTCTTGCGTATTGGGCAGCTGGGTGCCCGATTACGACCCCTGTCCAACGCGGAAAGCGTCTAAAACGGGCACATGAGCATCAGAACCGGACAACAGAGCAATGGAAGAAGGCAGCCTGCAGAAACACAGGTTATTTATTCAATGTGTTGATTTTGCCTCAAAATTCCCCAGATCTCAATCCAATTGCGTATTTAGCGGGATGTGCTGGACAAATAAATGCAATCCATGGAGGGATCATCTCAACACTTACAGGACTTTTAAGATCTGATGCTAATGTCTACCATGATACCACAGCACACCCTCTAGTGGAGTCCGTCTGTTATGTCAGGGATGTCTTGACCCTGAACTGACAAGAGGGACGCCTACATAATGTTGTGTAGGTGGTCATTATGTCATAGCTGATCAGGGTATAACATTTGTGAATTATATAAAACAATATACAAAAGAAGATATAGGCTCAGTAAAGAGATGTGAAAAAACAACAGCAAGAAAATGAACAGAAGCAACTGTAACAAGCTGCATAAACAATCAGCACATTTTAAATCTATTAATGCAATCCACATAGTGTATAGATCCTGCTGTAAATACAATGTTTTTTGATCTATTTGATCTTGATAATAATCCATGTGTTTTTTTGTTTTTTTTTACTCGGCTAAATGCTGAAAACGATATTTAAGCATGGAGTATTATGTTGAGTTTCAGTGACCACGTCATCCCCTGTAATCAATCCTGTCAGTGTTCATAGTCATACATGATGGAAGTGAGAGGATGAGGGGGATCTGAAAGCTTTGTTAGGTGTTTTGTTGATGCAATTATAATGGATCAAGACTCTCTTTACAAATGTGGAAAATCTTTGTCAGTGTGTTTACTACAGGCTTCCATGACTGTTTGTTATGGCTGTACTCAATATCCATGACAGATGTCTTCAGGCCTCAGCGAGCTTCAGGTGCTGTTTTAAATGATACATGAAGAACAGAATTGTGTCAATGAAAGAGAAACTAAGACTGCTTTAATGGCACCTGAAGTTAGAATCTCTACTTTGTATTGATCCAGACAGCTGCGCCGATGTGGCAAGTAAACCCAGTAGACATTTTTAGATTAAATAGTTGTTGCAATGTAATCTAATGATTTTAACCCATTGTAATAATACAGTAACATGTAAGTGCATGCTGGGTTACTGAACTTCCTGCTCCAAACTTTTAGTGAAAATACCCATGAAAAAAAAAAACCCCTTAAAGCAAATTCCTGGTACAAAATAATGTAATGAAATCTAAAAGAACAGGTCACAAAACTCATGTGAATCTCTCAAGAGTCTCATTCTGACCCGGGGTCATCCCTGTTCCTATGAAATTTCCCCCCAATAAAAGTTAGGCCCTATGTTCCCTCATGGATCAATCGCTTCAGTTTGACACAAAATCCCACAAACTCAACGGTATTTTGTTTGGTGCTAACTTTAAACAATTGGCATACTTACAAATCCACTTAAAACTGTGAATACCATGAACATTGAATCTGCTGCACAATACAACCTGTTAGCATGCTTGCCAACTCAAACGATATGAAGAACACTAAACCTAATAAACAATAGTTAGGCTACTGCTTGTTAGGTAACACACTCAAATGTGAAGGTGAACATTTACCTCATGAACAGTGGGACAGTTAACAACTCTTTTCATGCCAACACAACCAACTTCAAAGTCGAATATGATTAACACGTCACCTGCTCACAATTAGCAACTGTTAGCACGCTAAATGTTTTGTTGAACATGAATACTACAATGGTACACTGAGGTGGTGGATGTGGTGAACACAATACATTCCTGACAGAGATAGTGAACATTAAACCTCCTACACATGAGAAAGTGTTGGCAATGTTAACCTGTTCAGCTGAGATGGGGAGCATTAGCCTACACCTACCAAACATGCTAATATGAAAGCATTTATCACTGACTGCTGTGACAGATTGGCACTGAAACAGAGTTGTTTTGGACTGGAGCTGTGGATAACTGTGGATAATTAGAATAAAACACCACCAGCTGTCATACGTTTTGTTGATGTAGAGCTCTTGAGTTTTCCTTTTTATGGTGAAGTTCTGCCTTTTTTTTTTAAACTTACTTCACAGCAACTATTTTTCAGGAATGACGTCACATTTTAAGGATACAAGAATGAGACCCTTTTTTTTGTGTTAAAAAAACATCTTACAGGACTAAATCAAGAAGTACTGCTCCATCCAAAGGGGGCACCAAACTGAAAGGTCTTCACAGAAGCTTTAAAGTGTTACATAAATGGATATTTCCTAACTCAATATTATTGGAGTTCATTCGTTTCTAAGACATCCAGGATATGCTGTAATCATGTATTCAAACAATTTTGAGTCAATGTTGTGAAAAGGAAGTGAGGACTACTTTGGATTACTTTGTTTTCATGAGCGTAGTAATTAGATATTGATCTCAGTGAGACCCTTCTGAAAAAATAAAGTAGAAGTGCATCAAGACATGGCAGAAGTTTTTACAACTTTAGCTGGTGCCAATTGTAGCTCATGCTGGCAGTGTTTCTTTTTTTTTGGTGGTATTTTGTCCTGGTACAGGGGACTACATTTGAAATTAAAAAGAAAAACAGTGTAAGATATTCTATTATTAGGGGTTATTTGTGCCTAGAAATTAACAGTGGTTCACAGAGACAGTTCCTTTTTTTTTGTTTTTAAAGGACTGCTCTGATGTAGTTGGCTAAATTTGGTTTATCAGGCAGAAGCCTCAGCCGAAAATCCTGCCCAATGATTGCTTTTCAAATATGAATGTGACCTCTGCCAAATATCAGAAAAGAAAATCAGTGAATATGCTGAGGATGAAAAATATTCCCCTCCTTGTGTAAGAGTACCATGTTATTTGTATGTATCAAACAGTCTGTTCAGCATTCCCCACTCATGTAAATATGTATGTAAACAGCAGCGTGTTTGATCCAGGGACAAGGACAGCCATGCAACAACAGGGTGAGATGTCAATCAATGCAGGGATGGAAAACATGGCTGTGCATTTGATAAGCAGTGTTCTCCACAGAGCTGGCTGTGTGTTGTGTCTCTGCATCCATTTATAAATATCAAAACCATCAGCAGAACACACTGTATGCTGCTTTAGACGTATCGATTTCTCTCAGCGAGCCAGATGAAAAATTCAGCACTTTATTAACTGCAGCTTCGACCAAATATGAGGGGAATAATAAATCCACAGCAAACGTCTTACGAAGATTTAATGTACATTTATTCTTAACACGTGGAACATATAGTATAAAGATTTCATACTGAATAAATGATATTCATTAAGCCAAAAAAGGAAAAAAGAGGAATTTACATCAAGTTTTAGCTACATCATCTGAAATACAAATATGCAGAATCCGCATCACTGGGAAAAAAAAAAATAAACAAAATAAACAAAATAAAAATGGTTTCTTCATCAAGACCTAGTTTGTCATTTATGAAGGAGCTCAGATGGAACTGCAGACATGATTTTTGTTATACTCTCTACACCCAGACCGGAGACAAACTGAAACTTGAAGATGTGTTTGTTGGGGGTGGCGTTGGAAAAGCAGCTAAACGCCCCCATCTCGGAGCGCATTACGAGCAGGGTGAGGCGTCTAAGTAACGGAGAGGGTGGCGTACTTGATGCGGGGGAAACTTGTCATCATCAAAGATTAAAAACGGTGAAGAGCAACAGAAGTTGAGAGAAAGAGAGAAGTGTAATGTACAACATCATATATACACTGCAGCTTGGACTGCATCTAGAGTTGAGGACCAGTCCTAAAGAGGTGACTTTTTAATATAAGGGTCAAGTCATACAATCAAGGGACAAAGAGAAGAGGTCGGGGTGTTGTAGGTTCACCATACTTTGGGGGGAAAGCCGTTTTCTCTCTTGACATTAACTAAAACTGTTTTTAAAAACTACAGTTTGCTGCCAAGCCAGCGTATCTCAGTGTGAAACAGTATTATTACAGTATGTTTACAGTTTTTAAGGTGTACAGTACAGAAAAAAGTCCTACAATCTACTGCACAGGCCTCCCATGACAGATGTCTGTTCACAGCCAATAATGTGGTTCCTGTGGGGCTGAGTATATAGCATCCAAAGTTACAGCAATTATACCACACCACAGTCTGTGAGTCTATGTAGCCTCCAAACATGAACCATAATATTGTTAAGTCCATGTCCTCTTCCCCCTGCAAACCCCCGAGGGAGAAAGCGAGCACATGTATCCCCCAAACTCACTGTAAACGAGACAGCAACTTTGGTTACAGTTTCTTTTTTTTTTTTCTGGAGATTTTTCTTTTCATTAAAAAACAAGTCATTTCCGCAGGGCAGCGCACTCTGTCCTATGCCTGGGTCCCAATCTGCTCTTCTTTGTCAGTATCTCTATTTCAGACGCTTTTAAATCCACATCTACTTCATGATATTCCTTCTTTTAGTGAGAAGCAGGGGTAGAAAGACAGTGGACTCCGAGGTGATTTTGCATAAATTAAAAAAAAGGACAGTCAGTTTTGCTCTTTTCACTCACACGCAACAGACTCACACACATACAAAAAAAGGAGGGTGGGGGTGTGACTGGGAACGGGAAGAGGCAGAGCTGGAACCTCCCCACGGCTGTCATGACTGGCCGATCAGAAACAGTACATCACAGATCACTTGGGACACCATAGAGTTCATAAGTGGGGACACCGAGATGTCCAGTAGCCGCGACTCGTACAAAGTGAACTCTGAGTGGTTTTCCTCGACCTTTGCCAGGGCGTGCAGGGCACGGGCCGCCCGCCGCATCATGTCTACACTGGTGGGCTCAAACTGAGGCCCGCCCTGCATTTGTAGCAGGGAGCTCTGGCTCTGCTGGAACTGTGTGGCAGCTAGGCTGTCCTCCAAGAAGCCCAGTAGGTTACCCACGCTGGCTTTCTGTACAGCAATAGCTCGTGCCGCTAAACTGTCACCCTGCGCAAAGTTAGCCAACAGGACAACAGCCATTTCCCTGCAAACAGCCACCTTGCGTTCTCCAACCAGGCGCACCAACGAGCCGTACAGCTTCTCCAAGCGGCTGAATGGTGGCGTTGCCAGAATGAGGTCGACGTTGTTGTCCTGGATGCTGAGCTTGCTGAGGGTCTCAAGGACCAGTCTCTGGGGGGACAGTGAGCCGTGGGGCCCCAGTGTGGGGAAGGGGTCCAGGGCCTCCGCTGAGGGGCAGACGGCCCAATGGAGAAGGCCGTCCAGCAGCGGCAGGCATATACTCTCCGGGTAGATAGAAAGGTCCAGCTGGCCTGAGATGTTCGCAAGAGTTACCAGGCAGTTCTCCCTTAACACCTCGAGGCAGTCCCACCACCACTCGTCTCTCTCACAGCTCACGCCTTCATCTTCTTCTTCCTCTTTCTCGTAGGTGACTGGCGCCTGCTTGCGCTCGGGATGCCTGTGGTGGAGCAGCACCAGGCGGCCCAGCAGCAGCAGGAGACCGGGGTGTTTTGATAACTCTAGGTCATTCCCAGGAACAAAGGAAAGGCTGCGTACGATGTTTGAAACACAGATGCAGCGCCTGGCAAGCGAGTCCTGCCAGTCCGACAGAGTGCTGAGTGGCGTTTCGTCTTTGCTGTGAGGTTCGTCCTCCAGGATCTTGATGTTGCGTCGACTCTGGAGTTCTGGGTTGATGCTGAACAGGTACTTTCCATTCTCCTTCTGCTCTTCTGCACCTCCACGAACAACCTCTTCTGTTACCGACCCCGGTCGAGCAGATAGCACATCATCGATGGTGGCAGTGACTGGAGCACCAATGGGAAGAGAAGGAGGGGGGGTCTTCTCCACTGGTGACCTCTGAGGTTCAGAGGACTGGGGCAGCTGCTGCTGCGACCGAGGTTTTTCCTCCCCGTTGGACTTGGACTTCTCAGAGTTCTCTGAGACAGTGTCAGCCCCATGGACCTTCCTGCGGCTCTCTGATGCGGTATGCGTGCGTTTTCGCTGCTTAAGAACTTCCATCCGGCTCTCAAAGTGGGTCTGGATGTGTTCGGTAGTGTCACCACCGCCGATGCTCCAGTGTATCAGGCCGCTGTCGAAGCTCTGCCGCTGCCCAAGCTTGGACGAATGGTTCAGCAGGAAGGGATTCTTCTTCCGCACCACCTTGATGGGAAGTTTATCAAACTTGCTTGCCTGTTTGGGCTTTTCAGAGTGGAGGTCCTGGGGTGACACTGAGGTAGAGGTATTGGGTTCCTTGATAGTAGTCTCCCTTTCCTTCTCCTCTTCCTCGTCCTCTGAAGACTTGTGTGTCTGTGAGCTCTCGTCTTCCTGTTTCACCTGGACCAGTGGGAGGGCGTCGGGATTAGCCTTTGATTCCTCTACCTCCTCATCCTCTTCGTCATCTTCATCCAGATCCATATCCTCACCCTCAGGCATTTGGATTTCATCATCAGAGTCCTCAGCAGCGTTGGGGTCTATGAGGGTACGCTGGCCTTGGTCTCCTACTTCGTACTCCTTTAAGATGCCAAAGATCTCAATGAGGCAGCGTCTGAAGTACTCCACCACCAGCTCCAGGAATCCAGGCAACTGAGAAAACCAAAGAAGAAAGTCACTTAAACAATCCTTTAAACTTACACATTATTGACAATCCTTTTGTAAAAATGAAAATCAACAGGAGCCGGTTTGTGGACCTTACCTGGCACAAGTTAAAAGTAGAGATGCTGTTGTCATCATACAGTAAAATGTTAACGGTGTCCAAGGCCCAGGTGCTTTCAGCTAGTAAACCCGACTTCAATGACATCATCACTCTCCAAGCCTCAGGAGTGCCTGTAAAAAAGATAAAAAACAGAATAAATATGAGCAAACTAAAGGCCGGAGGTTCATTAACTGAATAAACAGGGTTTTTAGAAACCGAACAGCTGAATGGAAAATACCCTTGACAGCTATTCAAATTAAGTCACTTTTATCTGTTTTATGATTGATTATTAGATTTCCATTAGCACAACCAGTAACATTAAAAGGCAAAGTCAGTGTGGTGGGCAGGTTGACAATCATCAGATATTTTGTGATTGAAAAAATAAACTGTAAAAGCTTCATACCAATGTCTTTCATGGTGAGACGCCTGCGAGGCTTCAGGTGGGGTTGGGAGGCTTCCACAGAGCCAGGAGGGAAGGCCACATCCCGTCTGATCATGGGTTGCTGCACGGGGGCCTGGCCGATGTGGGACGCAGGTACTGGGGGTCCGGCTTTCTGCACCTTAATGCCTGGGTGCATGTAGGGGGACTTGCTTGGTGACGTCCTACTTTCCATAGGCCGGGGCATGGGTGCTGGGCTTGACACCTGAGGAATGTGGTTCTGGGAAGTCTGGTAGGTGGATGGCAGGGGTCTGGTCATCGGAGATCCTGTTCCCCCGGGGCCAAACGGCGGCTGCCGCTGGTTGACATGGCCGGGCCACTGCCCCTCGTGGTTCATCCGTTGGTCTGGTGTCATCATCTCCTCAGAGCGGTTCATGCTGTGGTACCCGGGGCCTTGGCCTGGTACAGGAGGTCCCTGTCGGTTGGGATAGTTGGGGTAGCCCATCTCATTGCGACCCTGCCACATTGGACCCTGGGGGCCATCAGGACCTGAAGGCATGGAACTTGCCATCATCTGGGGAGGCATTGGAGACTGAGAATTGGGGCCTGCAGACGATGGTCCTCGGTCCCGGCCGAAAGGAAAAGGGAACTGGTTCTGTGGGCCTGGTGGTCTACGATCCCCTCCAGGGTACGCGTTATACTGGTTATACATGTCCTGTTGACCCTGAGGCCCCGAGGTCTGGGGTCCTGGCTGCTGTTGACCGCTGTAGGGGACGTTGTACATTTCTCCCTCATGACGCTTGGCTGGAGGACCGTACCCTCCATCCACAGGACGCTTGTAGTTCTATCAGAAAAATACAACCAGCATTATAATTAATAATCAAGTATTTCTGTACTGTCATTTTTAGAGGAATGAATGCATTCACCACTGTGACTTCGCTAAATGTTGTTTAGCGCTCATGATGGAGTAAGGTCTTTCCCCCTGCTCTTATGTAAAGTCTCTTGAGATTAAAAAAAACTATACAAATAAAGATTGATTGATTAATCTAGTCAACAAGTCACCAACATAACTGAGGGAGATTATCTTAATAATTAAATAGTATCTTTAATCAGGGAAATGTATGAAGGAGAAGAATTAAGTCATATGAGGAGAACTCCAAATGCTGTACAAAATGTTCTCACCGGCTGCTGCTGTGGATACATTCCTGGCTGTTGATTTGGATATGGGCCACCAGGGGGAGCTCCTTGGCCAGGGAACTGATTAGTATAGGAGTCATGCCTGAAAACAATAACAAATGTTCATATCATTACATTTCAAGTATTGTTTAACAGGAAATGTAATAGTTTACATATGAATCTCCAAAGCTGATAATTAAGGGGATTTAAAAACAAACAAACACACACACAACTATCTAACAACTACGTCTCAACAACAGTGTGAGCACTGAGAGGTACTGACCGTTGCTGTGGTGGAGGGCGGCTTGGCGAGTACATCCCTGTGTCGGCTCCAGAAGGCATCATGTTGGGCTGTGGGGCTCCTGGTCCCATAGTGCCATCAGGACCCATGCCAGGCTCTGGTCTGTACACAAAAAAATACAAAAAAAACAAATGTGACCGATTTGATTAAGGTGATATGTCCAAGCACATTTGTACAAGTGAAGGCCTGAATCCAATGTCGTCCAAGAGCTTGTCAAATGGCTAGTGATGAAACAATCTTAACAGGGGATTGTGATCAAAATGAGTTAGTATTATGATAGATCTACTAGCCTATCACACAGCAGAGATAAACACGACAACAGTCAGTCTGCATCTGTAAGCTCAAACCCCTGGACAGTCTGATCACTTTTTAACTCTGCAAGACATGTCACCAACACACAAAAGTTCCTGATTTTATTTTTTATTTTTTCACCATATCTTAACCTGATAACATGTTTCAGTCATTGGGTGTCTCGCAGTTAAGAGATGTACATGTCAGTCTGCGCTGATGTAAGCCGATGTTAGATGACTCACAGCCCCTGAGAGCTTCACAGAAACACCAATTCTAAGACATAAAACTGGTTTATTCAGAGTTTTACCAGTTTGCATGACTGGTTCTGTTCATTTTTGAGAGAAAAAACCTCTCTGGGTATTTCTGCTCCTAGTAGAAACCTCATGAATAATGACAAATAAGAGGAATCCTTCCCTACAAACTGAGCTAGCATAGTTAGCTGCAGCTTAGCTTAGGTTGCAGCAACTCCAGACATCCTTTGTTTTCTAAAGAATTACAGACACAGAGATTTACTAGTTTTTATTAAGGTTAAAATAAGACAAATATGGTCTTTTAGGTCTGTAAAGGACAACTCTGGCATATATTTGTGAAGTATATTTTCATCTAAAAGACAGACTTTATGTTGACATAATTATGGATTTTGACTGATGTAGAAAAAATGTGACCTTACTTTGTTACCCCTAAATGTTTTTGTATATATAGATAATATGAACTACTACTGACCAACTCAATTTAAAGCAGTTTGTTTTTACCTTCGGTCATATCCATAAGGGTACTGTTGCCTCTGGCCCATCTGCATGTTGCCCATAGGACCCGGTGGGCCTCTGTTATATTGTTCTGCCATCCCACTGTTGGGGCCGGGTTGCATGAACTGCTCTCCAGCTTCAAAAGACACACAGATAATTGTTAGTGTTAACTCTAAGTCAACTGCCATAGCATAACGATATTTTGGTTTTTCTGTCGCGCACCTTTTCTCATGCCACCAAAGGGGTCTTTGTTAGACTCATAGGGACCCATTCGACCCATTATCTCTGGGCCGCCCATGCCAGGCTGATAGCCCTGTGAGTTGGGAGTCATGGCATTCCTTCTGGAAAATGCAGGGTCACCGCCGTCCGCAAAAGGGTCCTGCAGATTAACGCTACTCCTGCAGGAAGGAGGGGAGGTGTTTGTCACATTTACTGGCTCCTACATATTATCTTTACAGGAGTCACTCACAGTTGGTTTCAAATTTCTTTGGCAGTTCATTAGCACTTTTTACTACAGTCATAATAAAAACCCTTAAACTCCACTCTTTATACTTTGTTTATGAATCTACTCGTCTTTAACACTTATTATCCAGCTGGTTGTTTGTGTATACATGTTGTGCTGTATTCAGGCAGATGGCAGATGGACAACACCTTCTGAACGGCATAGAGAAAACAAAAACACAGTCCGACAGAATGGCAGAACTGCAAAACAAAACGCACACGACCATATGCCACGGTGCTGTTTCGTTTACAAGGAATGGAATACAATTCATGCAATACAATATGTTGTGTCTGTATTTCATGTAATTATTCTAGGAATTCTAGAAAATGTCTGATGGAAACCGCTTTTTGTTTTTTAAATTCCCGATGAAAGATAAGGTCATTTATTGGTTTACAACATGCATAGTGAATGGAGTGTATACTTGGTGATTTCCTATAGAGAGTTTATGTCATTGCATCAAAATGATGAGCCTATTGTTGTCCAGATTGACGTAAAACATGTGCTGCAAAAAGCTAAAATACTCTGGACTGACTGTCATCGACCACAATCCTTATTGGTATGCACTACCATCCTCACCTTTATTCACCGACCAATAAATGATATCCGGTTTCCTGTCTACCACCTGCCTGAAGCCATATGAACGCAGCATTAACATGACTTACGATTACATCACAAAAGCTACAGTTCTGTTGTATTTTGTTTCCATTTCCCATCTCACGGATCATGTTTTGCCAGAGGGATCACTTTCATTTCATCGTGATGACTGCTGATATTTTTAACATCAAAGAAACATGATATTGAGGCTTCCAACTCGTACCTGACACCAGGCATTGGAGGCATTTGTGTGTGCGGGGTGGAGGCCGGGGTGGGGGGCTTCAGGTCTCCGCCCTCTGCCATTGAACTACTGGTGGACTGCGGAGTCTGGGGTCCTTGCAGGGATCCAGAACCAGCTGCAAGAAAAAAAAAAGACATACACACTTAGTGAGTGTTGAGATGCGACAATGGAGTCCTCAGGTTTGTAAACTTTAAAGATTCTTGCTGATTCAAGGCACATCCCCTGCTCCTCTCATCTCTCCAGGAACTAAAGTTGATGTCTGATAGTGAGGCAGGAGAGTCTTGTGGTTAGGCTGAGCACTGCTGGGGGACGATCAGGAACACACGCTGCTTTCGGCAATCCTAAATCCCATTAAGAAATTCCTGAGCGCTGCACAGAGGAACATGGTTTGTGTCAAGCTGTCTTGCTTTTTGAGTGCACAGCCAGCGAAAAAATGTTGAATCTTCCAGCTCATCACAGAATCATCCCCACCCCCCCACCCCACCCCTCATTTCACCCACTGCCAGTCGTCTTGAAGTCACCACGAAACAATGATCTAAACTCTGACTGTGACAGATTACAGCCTGACCTGCAGAGACAAGAGCCTGCAAGATGTGTGAGTGTGTGCATGAGCGTGAGTGATTGTTTGTGTTGTGTGCGTGTGTGTGCATGTGTGATATGCAGCTCTCGTCCTTAACTTCAGCTCAGGACTTCTCACTATTAGCACGCCAGTCTGATGACTCACAGGTTCCCATTCATTAAATTGGCACGCACACACACACACACACACACACACACACACACACACACACACACACACACACACACACACACACACACACACATACACACACAACAGCAAGGTCACTGGCAGGTCACAGTTATTCACATTTTCTCACATCAGCCTCTCGCCTCTCTTGCTCCCTCTTACACACACACACACACACATTAACTGACTCCCCCTCCTCCTCCCCCTGGGCAGGGATTTCCCTCCACTGAAGATGAAGGGAGGAAAGGGGAGGGGAGGGGGGATATCTCGTGAGGATGGAAAAAAAATAGCGTGGTAGAAACAGAGAGTCAGACTTTTACGCACACACATACACACACACACACACACACACACACACACATTCAAGCCTCTCCCCCCCCCATTCATCATTTCTGGCTCAGCACTAATCTCCAGGGAGTGTTGCCTTGCCTCTGTAGCCCTGGGCCAGGCACCAGGCAGCGAGGACACACCACTGACAGAGCATCGCTATCGCCAAATCACCTCCCGCCCCATGCCGCCACAACCTCCCCCCCCACCCCCCCCTGCCCTTACTGTGCTATTCCTTCGTGCTAACTAGAGGGCTAATGCCAGCTGACAAGCACCCTGATGTCTCCTGTAACAACACCCCGATGCTGACTCACTGCCCCATGTCTGACAGCCTGGGCCTGCGCCAGACTGGAGCAACACGTGGTCATGCTCCTGGTGCGGCTGCTCCTGGCAGCGAAAACCAGAGTCCGTCCAAAATAAACAGCTTCCAGGCGACGCATCGTCCTGAGAAGCCCCCCCCACCCCACCCCCCGACTGACTGCCAGTTCACACACTGACTTTTACCCAACATTCAGAGTTCATTGAAAGATTTGGCATGCTGTCGTTCACAGACAAATCAACCAGGGGGAGTCTTTCGTCATGTCCTGAACAAATGCCAAAGTATTCTCCAGAGAGATGTGTGTGTGGAACTGTCCAGAGGATGATCTGGTGCACTTCAATGACTTACAGCCACCACGCCGTCATTTACAGCTCTTCCAACACACGCCAAAAACAACTCTGATTTATGGAGAATGGCAGCCTCGTGCAGGAGATAACAGTTTAAGATCGGCTTTTAACTCTGCAATTAATAGGGCACAATAAAATGCAGTTCTTTGTCGGGCAGATGATGTGAGGCAGATACAAAAGGGGGATGTAATGAGGTGCACGGGAAGCACACTACACCCAAAGGAGAAGGGGAGAAAATAAAAACACTTGCACTGATTCAATATGAGAGTGATTTAAAGGAGCTATAAGGATTTTTTTATTTAGTGTTGACTCTGGCGGCTGCTATGTACAGAAGCAGTATTCTTGTTTTGTTAAGATCTTGATATAATAAGTATGAATCAATGTTTTGGAAGTGAGGGAAAGAAAATATTTTGTTGGATTAAAATCTCCACAAAGTAGATTTAACTCGGGACAAAAGCGGGGAACGAAAAGAAGAGATGCCCGGGCTCACCTGGGCTCGGAGGCTGGATCTTGGGCTGGGTCTTTTTGGTGTCCGTGTTGAAGAAGTCTGGGGGCGGGTCCTCGCCGCGCTCAATCTTGCACTCGAAGGCGTACAAACACTGGATGTACTGTTTCTTGAGCGAACTGGCCGCGCTGCTCGACGTGCCCACGTTCAGGTTGGTGGCCAGCTCCCTCCACTTCTTGTTCTTGTTCACCTGGTGGGCGACAGAGGAAGGAGGAAGCTCACAAAGCTGCACACAACAAACAGCCTGGTAGGAATGAACAACTGTTTGTTTGGTTTTTTTTCAAAACTCTGTGATATTTAAATCAAAATCAGGTGGAAGTCTTGAATACCTGTGTGAGGCCGCCGATCTCTTTGACAGACACGTAGAGTCTGAAGAGATCCAGAGGTTTGCGTCCCACAGCAGGCAGGTTATTCATGCCCATGGCCTTCTCCTCAGCGAAGGCCAGGAATCGGTCCACCCACATCTTCCTCTCTGGCTCCGGGCCGAGCTCATACAGACGAGTGATCTTCTCGTTGGTGATGGTGGAAGAACTTGACTTCTACAGGACAGATCAATGAAGCGAAATCATGAGATGGATAAAATCTCGGACAAGCAGTGACAACATCAACATGTGGATTTTAGACCTTAATGTTATGTGGCTGTGCTTACCACTATTAAATATGATGGTGACAATACAACACACTATTTAAAAACAAATATTAAAGCGTTCGCTGTCGCTGCTGAAATAATCTAAATGTAACCAAATCCTGGCAACCAAATATGCTCACTTTTCCCTCCGTCCTCTATTACTTAAGGGTTGCTAGTTTGAGCATCATCTGCTCAGCCACATAGTTTGAAGCATGGCCTCTATGAGTGTAATTCTGATGATTCTGCACGATCATGCAAGGATGATGATACAAATCCAGTTCATTGTGCAGCCCTAGAGGAGCTTGAACTTTTACCTTTTTGGATTCTGGCTTGGGAGTCCCTTCCACTTTGTTGTTCATCTTCTGAGCTGGGTTCAATTTTTCCATGCCAAACTCTGCACTGGGAGGCATACCTGGGTCAAAAAAAAAATTAAAAGATTACCCGACTTTAGTATCAATTTCATACCAAACTTTTCACATGATCAGGGTTTCAGTGCTGTTTTTTACTCACCAGGTGTGTTGTTAGCCATATTTGCTCCCATTGGGTACGGCCCCGGTCCTGCCTGGTTCATCATACCGTGCATGCTGTTCATGCCAGGGCCGTATGGAGAGCCTGCTCCCATCATGCCCTGCGACATGTTGGGGTAGCCGGGTGGCCTATGGAAGAGGAGGCAAAATTAGAATGAACACTGAAACAAAACTCCATTATTGAGACAAAGAGAGGAATGTTTTTTTATTCAAGGGTCCTTTTTTCCCCCTTTTCTTTGTTTTTGATTCTGTAGCACATCTCTACCCTTATCTCATCTTGGTTCAGCTTATTCTGTAGGAAACCAATTTATGTCATATGACTCCAGCATGGCCGAGCCCACGAGTGCCTCTCTGTAGGCTGAGCTGGCATCCTCGCTGGGGAGAGATGTGATTCACTGATGTCAGAGAGCATCTCCTTCTCTCCACTTTTTTCCTTTTCTCTCACAGATGAGTGTTTGATCTACTGCCATCTACTCTGCAGCACACCGAGGCACCAAAACACACAACACACCGGCTTGCATGTGGGACGAACCAATCATTGTTCAGGGTGCACAACCAGCATGTAGAGCAAGGACATATATTCTTTCAGCTAAGCGATGAAAAAAAAACTCTTCAAGCTCTGGACATACTGACCCTCAACAGCTAACTGCTCCCTTCTGACTCATTCAGACTTGATTTGATACTGATCAGAATCAGAAAAGGCTCTGATAGAGACTTAAATGAAGGATCAGGTACAGGCAAGCTCTCCAGTCTATCTGCTGATCCAATACTGTAATTTATTGGCCCCTTAAAAAATCAATATGGTTCACAGGATAGCAACCAAACAACAAATCTTGCTGTGCTGCTACCGTCGATGTATTATCAGAGCCACAAACTATTTCTGTTTCAGGGCAGAATAGATTTCAGGATTTTTTAACATGATGATGTCAAACTGAATTAGCATGGTGGTAATAGCAGAGTGTGTAGTTTTAGTTAGAGCTTCCCTGTTTGGAAAAGTTTCACATTCAAAATCCGTGTTTCCACAACTGTTTAAAAGACTCAGCATACACTGTTAGCTGCTAGCTAGGCTGCTGCTAAGATTAGCCCTGCTTGTTTATTGTGTTCCACTTCGGTGCTCGAACAAGATAACACAAAACATTAATGGATCCCTTTTAATCTCTTTCTAATGTTATTTTGTTAGCTTCTTCTGACTGTCAAAGTAGGTCATAAATAAATGACATACGGCACTCATTCTCTGAATGTTTTTGTTGAGGTTTAATGAAAGTCTAAACCTAAGCTGGGCCACACTATAAAAATAAAAACACTTATTTAAGAAGCTAATTTTTTTAGACGCTGCTTGAGGTTTAATATCAGAACATCTCCATAGACGCTGATGCAGCCAGTCGCTGTATCACTCACCTGTTGTGTACGGAGTTTGTTGGTCCATGGTGCATGGAGGGGCCACCGTCCTTCCTGTTCATGCCTGGAGGGGGACACATCCCTGAGGCCACCTGAGGGGGCATGCCGGCCATGTTTGAGGCCATTCCAGGACCATAGGGCCGGGCGCCCATTTGCCCCGGACCTATCCTTCCAGGTGGGATATTCCCATATGGCGCCCCGCTGCCCTGACCAGGCATGGGGTTCATTGAGCCACCCATGCCGGGACCGCTGGGATAGTTGGCATTGGGCATCCCTGTGTAGCCGGGTTGCCGGGGGTAACCTAGAAGGGAAGCAGAAGGAATTAACTTCACTTAAAAGTTCTCAAGCTTTTAGACTGCGTAAGTATTTTTTACCGAACCACCATTCATTTAAATAATCCAGATGCATTTAGGTCATGTCAATGTTTTTATTTTATGCAACATCAGACGTCAAGTGAGTCCATCTCACTTTCTAAACACAGTCAGATTGAATTAATGCTATTTTGTAATGATTAACATTTAATTTTAAGATCATTGCAATGAAGAAATAATAATTTGTAGTCACCGTTTTGGACAAATATGAAATTGAGGACGGGATTTGGGGTTTTGGTCGGGCCTTTTCAGCGAGGGGTCTTCGTACCACAAGCAGTACAGTTATCACTGATGGGTCATCATAGATTAAGCATGGTACCCAAAATATTCTGTCACACATGCTGTTTTCACTCTCTCTCTGACGAGATTTCAGCAGTCCAGCTCTAAATTTACCACAGCTCTGACAGGCAGCCGGATGAAGCGGGGCTTTATCTGGCCCTCGCTGCTCGCTGCTATGACTCATTGCAGAACTTCTTCAAAGCCCACAGAAACCATCTGAGACTTCAAAGTGAAGTGATATAATTTCATAAATATATGAAGTGAGAGGAAACTTCAAAGCCTTTTTCAAAAATCTGGGTTATCTCCGAAACTGTGGTGGTTGCAGGAGGACAACTGTAAACTCATTCATAATAATTTCAGAATCTGAAATTAAAAAAAAACAAAAAAAACACTGCATGATTTTTTTTTTAAAGCAACACCGTCCTCTCCTCTGTCATGAGACCTCACCTTGTGGACCGTACTGGGCCCCCTGTGGCCCGTAGTTGCCCATGGAGTTGTTCTGGGGATATGGTCCCATCCCACTGTGGATCTGACCTCCTGAAGACTGGCGTGGAGATAAGGCTGAGCCAGGTTGTCCAGGGGACCCATATGGAGGCATCTGGGGGTTACGCATGTACACTGGAACGGAATTGATAATAGACAATAGTTACACATTTGTTCACTTGTACAACAACAAAACACAGGGTTCCTGCCCATGCCAGACTTTTGCAGTCTTCATGATAAATCTTTCACACTGTATTTGACATCAAGAGTACACATCGTCATTGGGATTGTTAAAGCAACCCTCAGAAAACTTGCATCTTCCTGTGCTGTATCATTCAGTACCATTTAAACTTCAGTCTTCCTGACATCCCGTCGCAGCTGCTCTGTCCATACTCCTACATTTCATTATGAAACAAATCTACTTAAAAAGAAACATACTAACTGGAGAAACATAAACATATTGAATAAAAACACATTATTACAGTTCCCACATAAGAGTTTAGTCTCTGTTATGTTCTTCAGTTCATCTGCAGAAAAAACGACAAATGCAGAAATAAAAGAAAGATAGTCCCTTTTATTTCTACAGCAATGCATAACTTGTTTTGTTTTTTTTAAAGCTTATTATTCGGGATTTCTGCCAGTCTTTGGTCGGACAGATATTGAGAGACGGGTAAAGGTGGGGGGGAAGAGGTGGGGAATGACATGCAGCACGTAACGTCAGGACCAGAAGGACTGCATCCGCTCGACACGTTAAGCTAATCCAGGGCCCCCTGTGTAACTTGTTTATGTTTCAATATATATGTAACTTTTAAATCGCTAATAAATACAGGTAAGTATATTTTGTTGTCTTTTGTGTATGGCTGCAGGGCACCCTGAGGTAAAACCCTCCGTCTCAGCGGTATCTCATTGCCAGAATGGACTTGGTAAATGGACATGAGCTTTTAGAGCACTTTTTTAGTGTTTTGACTACTCAAAGCTATTTTACACCGCATGTCACACCCACCCATTCAAACCCATTCACACACTGATTTCAGAGGTTGCTATGTAAAGTGTCAATCAGAAGTAACCAATCCCATTCATACACATGCATATGCTGCAAACCAAGCAGCGAAGCAACTTGGGGTTCATTGTCTTGCCCAAATACACATAGCACATGTTGCTGCAGAGGCTGGGGATCGAACCCCCAAACTTTCCGGTTGAGAGACGACTGACTGAGCCAAATGAGCCACAGCCAAATAAAAGATAAATAAGACAAACAAAAAAATAAAAGAATCTGTCATGCTTTATATTTTATGATGCAATCGCCAAGAAAAACAACAGTTGGCAAACTTTTATTTTTCCTTGCTCTCCTCTTGTTTTCAACACTTATAATGACTTGAACAATGTTTCACTCTGTTCAATACTTTTTCTGTGAAGAAACCCTAAAAACACCCTCGATAAAAGATACATGCATGTGCTGAAACATCCTGAATCATAACCCGTCATTGTGCTGTGTGAACACCCCAGCTCTTTACCTTCCTACAACACACAGCAGTACAGTACAGTGTGTCTGTCTGCCTGTACCCTCATTTGACCTAACTACAAGCACATTCTTATTTAAGATACAGCCTGGGGCGGTGTTTACAGGGGCGAGGAATGCATACAAATGCAAACAAGCTCTTCATAAAGCTCCTGAGGACGTGGCACACTTCTCACACTGTTGGACAGCGAGCTGAGAACAGGGTCATTTACTCTGTTTCATGCCCCTTATAAAACAATCCGGCTCTGATTCAAAGCATGACTCATGACTCACCCCTGTCCTGGCCCATCGCTGACTGGTTCATGGTAGAGTGCATGATGCTGTCCGACTGGACGCTGGGCGGCCGGGGAGGCATCTGATTACCTGCAGGAGAGAAACACCAAGCGTCGGCAAGTTGAAAAGGATTGTAGACTACCTTCAAAGGGATGTGCTTAGACTGCTGGTCTTTTATTGTTTTGAACCTTTGAACATATCAACCATGAAGGGACCAATAGTCTATCAAACCAATACCTTAAAGATTCAAATTTAAAACAAAGAGAGACTAAAAAAGCGTCCTGTTGGCTTCTCCTCAAACTTAGCTCTCCACAATCGCTGTCACAGCGTCTGTTCCTCAGGCGTCCGGATGGTTTACTAGCATCATGTTGGGAGAAAAATGTTCCCATCTGGCAAACCACTTCATGAATTACAAATGTGATCTGTTGGATGTTGTTTCACACAGATTCTGACTCTCTATATGAAACATTTATTCAGATTTTGTCACCTCAGTAGATACTTTTAGCCAGTCCTATATTTTTCACTTTGCACCCTTTAGTTGAAGAACTAATAATTTAGTATGCGGCTATATTACATTGGTACATTCTTTGATAATGCAATAGCTTGAGTTTTCAGATACTCCGTCCTGTGTTTTCCTTTCCTCTCATTACATTGAACATATTTAGTATGTTGTGTTTTTATCAATAAGCATGTACAGGCCTCATGGTTGTCTGATGCATGAAGTACTGTATTCCCTTTATGTTCACATTACTGCACATAGAAATATGGATTTGGGACTTTCAAAAGCCTCTTAATGATACTTACATTTCAGGCCTTAAATCTGAAATGTTTTTATTTGACAAAAGCTGCTACACTAAGAGGTATAACATAAAAAACAAGGTTTAGAAATATGGAACCCAGATGTGTTTGTATCTTAGTTAAATATTGATTTTTTTTTTTAGACATACCACAAGACGTCTTCCGTCTGCAGAACAATAATATACTGGTAAATAAACGCTTATTTCTCAAGCTCAGTAAGTGCTCTGTGGTTACCTGGCACAGCAGCAGGGGACAGAGGGCCGGTGCGGGATGGGGTGACGCTGGCAGGGGACCCCACAGGTGATGGCGAGGGCCCGCGAATGCCCGGCAGGTGGGGCGACGTGTGCGGAGAGAAGGGCGATTGGGCAGGATTGCTCTGCTCACCCTGACTGCTGGACACCCCTGAGGTGCTGACGCCGGGGCTCAGAGCGCCCTCTGTACCGGTGGGGAGGTCATCGATGGAGCCCGACAGATCCTGGAACAAGAAGGGAAACATGGCTTAGTGATGAAAAATTGAAGAGTGACATCTTTGAGACATCATTGATTTTCTGTCATTGAAAGAAATAAACAATTGACTTTAAACAGAATGGAAGTGATATTTTTGGCACATTGTTTGGCTGACAAATTGCTTGAGTAATAGCTAACTGCTTTGCAAAGAGCAAAGCTTCAAACATAGATTTCGCCTTAAAACTAATCCCCGAACCCTGTAGTAAATCGATGTGCCAGTTTTTTTAATAATGAGAAACATTTTCAGGCTGGTAAGACATGTGGAAACTTCCGTTGAAATGCACCAACTCTCACGTCAAATGTGCTGTGAACTTGAGTGGAAGTGTTTGCTTTGGTTCTTTTTCGAGCCAAAAGCAGAAAGCACATTTTGCAGGAAGAGATGCTAAATGTTGGAGACAGTTTTGGATTTCAGAACGACAACCACCGGCATGTTTTCTGGAGAGTGCATGTAGATTTGTGCAAGTAGATTTTAAGGCAAGGTGCACAGATATATACTTGTTTAGCATTTTGATTTCTGCTTGCAAAAACAGCCATGACTAAGGTACTGGTTGCTTCCTGAACACCCTTAAAAACAGGTATGGACTGACAATTATAATTTTTCAGAACAAATCACTTCATCAAATCGACATCTTCAGAAGGATGTTTTGTTTGACTTTGGACTAAGATTATTTGGACCCTCATTAACTTTTGTTTCACTTTTCCTCATCTTGAGTCCCAGCCTGATACGTTTTAATCACTCCTATGTACAGCCCATACACTTTACGTCCCTCACATTGTACTAAAGTTGTAATTATCCTAAAAAAAACTGAGTACTGCAGAAGAAATGAAGCTGTTGTTTTTTCCAGTGCAGTGATATACATTTCTGTCCATAAAACAAAAAGAGAGAATTAAAGAAAAAGAAACATATCAGTCCTCTGAGGAAGATCTGATTATGATGAAGTGGAAACCTGATACATAACAACAAATGCAGGACAATCATTTTTTCCAGAATGTGCTTTTATCGAAGAAGTACATTTTGTTTCAGAGTCATGTCAAAGTCAAGGGAAGTCAAATCCAGAGAGCAGACATCCATATGGCCTCTGAAGCCTTGCAGAAATCTTTGCCATCACTGCGGTGTCTGTTACTCTCTCATGCAAGCCTGCCAGCCTTATCATGTGACAAACAAACACTCAGGTACAGTGAACTATTTTTACGTCTTTTTTTTTTTTTTAAATCACTCCTTTAACGCTGATAATGATCCATCTTGGCAAGGAGGACACCGTTTGTTCAGCGTGCAAAGAGAAAGTGGAGGGAAAAAAAAAAATATTTGAAGCAAGTCATCTGGGGAAGCGGTAGAAATAATTGGTGCTGGGCACCGGCTCTGATGCCATGTGGTGTTGTTACCGAGCTTCGCTGGCTGTGACACAAAGACAGACAGGCGGGCGGGCGGGAAGGTAGCGAGGCAGCCGGCGATGATTATGTTTGTGAGAAGGTGAATGTTTACACACTGGCCACTCACGTGCAGCCCATGTGCTCGCTCAGAAATGCAAGCTCATCTGCCAGTCACATCAAGGGAGGGAAAAAAAATGAGAGGGAGGGAGGGAGGGAGGGAAAAAAAAAACACTCATTGGAAGGTGGCCAACTATTCCCATAGAAATCTCACACTCACAGGCTGGCTGCAGCCCCGAAGCCGGCGGTTTTGCACTTGAAACAGCGCCCGTTGCTATTTTTGGGACATGACCTGATGGAGGAACCCCAGAGGGAGTGACAGGAGGAGAACGCTGATTCAGAACTCAACCCTCCCAATCCTCCCCCACCCTGCTCCCTCCATCTCTTCCTGGCTGCACAAACGCCGGCCCTTTCTGACCCACACGGGAAATGTGGAATCTACTAAACCATGCAAAACACAGCAGGAGGGTTTTATGTTTGAGAATAATTGAGAGTTTCATTGGATGATTCCCAATCAATGTTCAGAGATGTAAAATCGGGTCAGAACACGGCAAAGCAACATGGTGTGAACAACAGAGAGCGCCGAGATCCTAATGCTCAGGAGCAGAGAGCAGAGATCAAACAGCATGACATTCCTTGCTTAAACAACCATGACGGATCCTTTTTCCAGAAGCCAGCATCGTCAGCTGACCCGAGTCCCCCCCTCTTCCCACCCAGCACCGCCCCGCATCCACTCAAGACATCACAAGACCGGTCATCTGACGAGAGAGCGCTCGATCTGAAGGCACCGGGGCAGGCCACCAAGATGACCACCTCAGCAGCAGCTACACAAACATTCTGCAGAGATCCATGCTCAGACCACAGGGCAAAAAGGTCAGGGGTTAATTCCTCGAGTTACTTCAGGGAGTCGCATTCTAGCAGGGGGGTCCCTGTCGACGACTACATAACATGCACACAACCTTTGGCCAAAAGGCAGATCGACAGACGGAAAAAGAAAACCCAGACAGCAGCCTTCAAAATAAGAATTTGAGGAATGTTATAAGCTAAATGAAGATCACATTTTTGGTCACAGTTCAACTTCTTCAAAAATGAAAAAACGATCTAAAAACGTCCATTGAGTACTTCAGCAAATTGTTCGTTCTTTTTGAACGTATCCTCCAATCTTATCAGAAATGATGGGCTATCAAAATCACGCATCTCTAGGGAAAAGGACATTTGAAGGCTCTTGGTGAGGCCAACAGATTTCCGATTAAGGTTACCTGGGAGAGGACTTCCTCTTCTGTGAAGCTGATGAGTTCTGTACGGGTAAATTACTGATGTGGGTAAAGTCTGTTGTGGAAGCTAACCTCCCTCTCTTTTATTCCATCTCTCTCCAATCGCTCTCTGTAATTTTCTAGGTTAATAAAAAGACATGAATAAAATATGTGTGGAAAAAAAGTCCAAGGTTGAATAAGACTTGAAGTTCTTCTTTGACTTAAACATTTGATTCAATCAGGCATGTGCAAGGCAAAGGGCAAAAAAGCAGGAAAATGTTCAGCAGGGTGCTGCACGTCAACATTTTAACCTCACAAATATAACCTGCAGTTTTTGTGTTTCAGTGCCCATGAAGAAGTCCTCATACTTGTAACCCTTCTACCTCGAGATGCACCGTTTAGGAAAATCAGAAACTAAACCAAATCCTAAGATTTAAAAAAAAAAACGTCTTTCCCAGAGACGATGCGACCCCAATGTTGCCTGAAAATGTATTTCACATTTCACCGTTGAAACAATTCAGGGTTTGTCTAACAGGCAACTTCTTCTGTCCAATAACAGCCTCTTCTCTGGTTCAGCAGTTGAATTAAACGCTTTATATCGATGCAACACAACAGACCGACAACGGCTTCCACATTATTTGCAGATAGGCCGATACCAACGTTCAACCAATCCAACGGTGCATCACAACTTGCAACACACCTGTGTCGTTTGCAGACATGCTCATATTACTTTGGAGTAAACATGCAGCACGGCAAATTATAACAAATAGCCAAGCAGGCTTATGGCCATTTTTTCCCTCCAAAATTTGCAGGTTGAGTTTGAGTAGAACACCCTAACTAAATTAAAGTGCAGTGGGTTAACTTCTCAGGTTGGAAAATCCCCTAAAATCAAAGCCCTGTTAAATGCTGGCATACTTCGGAAGTTTGGAAAGGTGTAGCTGTTGTTGTTAAATTAGGTTTTGAAGAAATCTTTTTCATATTGCGTTAAACTAGGCGTGGTTTGAGGTTACATTTTTAACACAGCAGCAACACAAAACAATTTTGGATAGGATGTCCTATGACTAAACTAAATTACAATATTTATTCCGGATGATGCACACTGGTATTTACTAGGGCACTCAGGTGAGGAGTAAAAATAAACGAGAGCTATAACACTACCTGTTTGGATACCATGGCAACAGGAATATTAGTGTGGAGCACCAAATATTGGTTGATTTGTTATTTTCAAGCAACCACCTGCACTCGGTCTAATTGCACAAATACATACGCAACAAAAACATGTTTAAAGAAAGGCGGTATCAAACATTTTGGCAACTTAACCTTTACTAAAAAAAACAAGGAAATCAACAAACACATGCACGTATCCACATGCCAAATAGGCTGCATGTATGCAGCATGGAGGCCGAACTCTTAGTAAGTATCTGGCAACTGACAGCTCTGATCCCTTAGCCTGGGTAAGCAGAAACATCATGTACACACACACACACACGCGAACAAACACACACACACACACACACATTCAAACACACAAGCTCCAACCTACTCCCACTCTGCAGTCATTGATTTTTCCCAACTCAATACTGCACAGCACCAGCCTGTTCTGCTGACTGCACAAGCTGGACAGCGAGAGGAGAGGAAGAGGAAGGGAGGGGGAGGGGGAGGAGGGGAGGTGGAGGAGGGGAAGGGGAAGGGGGAGGTTTGTGATACGGATGCTGCTGTGGCTCTGCTATTTCAACACGCTCATCATTAGAGGGTGAATGATGAAGGGGCCATGGATCAGGCATGAGGAGGAGTTGAGGGACAGTTGGAGTAAGGGTGTGCGAGCGTGTGTGGAGGGGGTGGGGTGTATAAGAGGGAGCTCAGAGGGAGCAGTATTAAAAGCACGACAATTAAAGCGGCTGATAACACGAGTACACACAACAACACGGCGTTTTTCTACATGCAGGAAAAAAAAAGGGGGGAGCTATGTGAGCTGTGTTGTGGAGAGAAGCAGAGAGCTGCAGCTATTTTCTGTGGAGCTCCAAGCTCCTCTCTGTGGCAGCCATTTTGTGTTTTTCACAGCACTGCCTAACATGGAACTTCAGAGCTAAGAGAAAGCTGCAGAACAGTGTTTGTAATGTTGTCAGCCGGAAGAGAGGCAAAAAAATTCAAGGTTTGAACGACGTCTGGAGTAAATAGTTCAGTTTAAATCCTTTAAAAAAAAAAAATGCAGTTATTTGTTATATTTGTACAAAAAAAAAAGGCAGAAAGTCTTTACTATTCCTATTATTCCCATATTCTCCACTCTCACTGTGAGTGTGCTGTCTCTGAGTCATCTGCCCCGCTCTCCTCTAATGTATTCCATTTGCAGATTACTTCACTGAATCAATCAACCCCGACCAGAGCCATTAGTCTGCCAAGCCAGCCGATTTCTTTTTCTTCTTCTTCTTCTCTCTTTTTTTTTTTTGCGTAGGTTATGAGAAACAGACAGAAGAAGAAGCGACTCCAGATAATGAAACGTATCTGGATTGTGTGACCCTGGCTGATAGTGTAACTAGATCTGCTGGTAGTGGTGGTAAGAGGGGAGGGCAGGGTGAGGAGGAGAGGCGAGGCGGGGTGCAGAGTTCATCCCTCAGTCACACACTCTCCCTGACCCAGTCTTCTGTCATTCTCATACCTCAGGGTTTCACCGACCGCCGCCGAGTTGGCAGGCTTCCTCATTCTCAGGCCTCCAGATGCTGAACACAATATACAGGAGGGGGGGGGGGAGGAGGAGGGGAAAAAAAAAAAAGAAAAGGGAAAAAAGCTCACTCACTCACTCACTCACTCCAGACACATGCTCACACATCCTTCTGTGGTGAGGTGATAGCTCAGGAGTAAAAAAAAAAAAAAAAAAAAAAAAAGGGGGGGGGGGGGGAGAGGAGGAGGAAGAAAAATAGTTGCATCTCAAGGGCTGCCATGGTTACTGTGATCCACGTGGGTGACACATTAGAGCTGACACAGTCTCCCTCCCTCCCCCCATGTAGCTGCCATCCCTCTGTCTGTCTCTCTCTCCCTCTCTCTCTCTCTCTCTCTAGGCAGCCTCCCTGTGAGCCTGGCAGGGTCACGGTGCAGTCAGCTTCTACAAAAGAAGCAGCCTGTCATTGTTACAGGAAACGCAGACGCACCAAAGCCGGGTTCCTCCCCCCTTACTCCCTTCCACCCCACCCCACCCCCCGCTCCCGCTCCACCACTGCTTTAATTACAGCCTACGGTTCCTTTACGCTGAGGATGCCTGGGAGACAAGAAGAGTGGACATACACAAAACAAGCAGACCTTGAACTTCCTCGCCGTCTTTTTTCCGATCCCCCTCGTGTTTATGTTTATACGCCGTCGATCTCGTCAGTGAGAACACTTCAGCGCTGCGCTTTTAACACTCATTCATTCAGGGCAAAGTGGGCTTTTGATATCTGAAACAGGGTCATGGGAAAAGTCATCTCTTCCCTTTTAAAGCTTAAGATCAAGTGAAATTTTTCTCTGCACATTTTCTAAAAGGGGGTCTTCTATTCTCGTTCTCTCAGCTCAGCCTCTGACTGCGGTTTCTCTGTCGCACATCATCTGCAGGCGACAATCAAAGTGCTTCTATCCGCATGCACAGATGACAGACAGTCTTCAGCTGTTCAGTCAAACCAAAATCTTGCCTGTCAAGTCTCTAAAACCACCTGTTCTGACTCCAGTTTCATGAGACTGAAGCATGTTCAGGTGTTAGATAAAAATACAGACAGGTGGGAGTTCCTGCTCTCTCAATCACCCTCCTACAGCGTCCCACCTGCATCCTGAAGCTACAAGGAGCTTCTTGGAAGTCCACAGAAGGCCTAGAAAGAGGCAGCTACAGCCCCAGCTCCAGGTTTGCAGGGCTGAGCTCAACCATAAGGGGGCACTCCCATCCCACTATGAGGGAAGAACTGGAGAGAGGAGGAGAAGCAAGCAGGCCCCTGCTTCATACAGCAGCAGCAGCCATTACAGGGTTTCAAATACAGCACAGGCTGACGAAAAAACTCTCTATACACGGTCAGAGTCACGTATAGGTGCACCGAACAACTCTGACCAAATCCACATGATGACGCAGAGTTCGACTGTTGAGGTGATTGTTAAAAAAAACAAAAAACCACTCAGTCGATGAAATTCAAACGTGTCGGTTCTGTTGTTTCATTTCTCCAAGATGTAGGCAACAATGTCGTCGTCACGCTGGGTGACACCGTGCTCTGAGCCTGGGATCACCCTCCTGGGGTTGGATATCTTGTCTGGAGTATCAGTGCCACAGACACAATGTCTACTACCTCCAGCTCCCCAGAGATCACCATTACACTGCTGCTTTATCACCCGCAGCCACGTGGGGAGGATAATAACACGGCCCAAAAAAAAAAAAAAAAAAGAAAAAAGTACAAGATGAAGGAGTGAACCAGCAGAAAACCAGTCTCATTCTGCTGAAGCATAAAAAATACATTACATTTGACGCTGATCAATACTGCTCTGCTTTAACATTCCTGTGGGTTTGTAGTCCTTAAAGAAAATAAAGGCCAACTATGAATCTTAATCAATGAGTAGGGAGTTCTTTTTTAAACGCTCCACATTTGCCTAATTGAGTTTCTCTCTGTGGGGTGAGGGGGGGGGGACAAAAAGGGGGTGTGTGAGGCACACAAACACTGCTGCAGTCTGTGTGTAGATAGTTGAAGGGAGGCGGTGGAGGGGGGGGGGGGGTCGGTCTGATTGCTGTGAATAATGGGGAGATGGTGTGTGCGTGGGGGGCCTTTTGTAGAGATCACAATAGTAGCAGGGAGTCCCAAGGCAGCACACAGATGCCCGAGTAAGACAGGCAGCTGCCCAGCCCGAGGTGAGGGGTGCTGGGATACAGAGGGCGAGAGGGCTGGAGGGGCCTCGGGGTGAGGTGGAGGGAGGGAGGGGGACTCCAGACCGCTACAGCCAGTCCGCCTGTTCTCCAGAGCAGCAGCGCCCCTCCCCTCCTCCTGTCACACTCACACACACATAAAGCAGGTCTAGAGGGCGCTACCAAAGCAAGCAGCAGAGAATTAACAGGGGAGAGGAGGGAGAAATAATATAGAGTTTATTTCATAGAGTGAGAGTTAATTTCATTGCGGGGCCGGTTTCATCCATCCAGGCTCAGCAGCTTGTTCCAGCGAGAGCGGGAGAGCACAGACAGTGCTGCAGTCAGCCACAGTCTTTGTGCTGCAAAACTAGCTCAGCCCAGCAGAAATGGAGGCAGAGGGGAGGGGCATGGGAGAGTGTGAGAGTGTGTGAGCGAGTGGAGAGAGCGAAAAAGGGAGAGGGAGAGTGCTCTGTATGTGCGTGTGTGTGCGAGTGTGTGTGAGCTCACAAGAGCAAAAACAGGGCTCAGGGTTTGAGCAGAGCTGAGAAACAATTCACTGAAGCAAACGCAAAACAACACACTTTGTCAGCAGATTGAATTTTCTCAAGTACATTAATTAAAAATCACATAGAGGGGAAAGAAAAAGGGTGAGAGCAAGAGGGAGCGGGGGAGAGAAACAGACGAGCTCAGAGGAGGGAGAAGGGTAGGGGAGGGTGAGAGCGAGAGCGAGTGAGAGGCACCCTGGAATCTGAATAAGACATGTCTACACAGGAAGCAAGGGCCCCAGAATAGCAACAGGAAACCGGCCCCGGACTCTGAATACCATCAGCGTCAGAGCCTCGCAAAACAAGGCTGTGCTGCACAGCGTTATGAAAGCTGATTTACTGAGAGAGGAGAGAGAGCGAGGAAGGGAAGAAGAGGAGGTTGAGGAGGAGGAGGGGGGAGGAGGGCACAAGAGCGAAAGAGAATTCAGATAGAAAGAGGAACGGGAGACTAAAATATATATAAAAAAACAGAGAGAAGGAGAGAAATGCAGCAAAAAACAGTGTAATATTTAAAAAGGCAAGGAGGGGGTTGGGTTGGGTAGAGGAAAAAAAAAAAAAAAAAGTGGGCCGGCCTTGTCAGGCTGATTGCTCCAGAGCTATGTCGCAAAAACAAGCTTAGCTGCAGGAGGAGAGCAGAGCGGGGCTGGGCTGAGCAGGGAGCGAGGATTGCAGGAGGGGGGTACTCATAGTTGATCGGCACCAGGGCTGAAGGATCCCTCAGTTCCAGATCAGGAGGCTTGGTACATAGCATTAAAGGTCATTAAAAGGAGGGGGGTGTTGTTGTAATGTGGGTGGTCCCTGAGCTGGATGAGATTGAATTCATACAAAGGGTGGGGTCTAATAGGAAGCAACGTTGTGGTAGATTTAAAGGTGGAAAACTAGGACCAAAGAAAAAAACATGGGAGAATAGTTTATGACTTAAATCATTACTAAATACTCCCATTAGAGGCCACTTACCTACCACTAATTATACTAAAGAATTTTAAGTATGATAAATAAAAGATCTCAAATCTACTCCATCACAGCATTGTTAACGGGCAAATATGCAGAAATGAAGTCAAGCCTTAGCCCTCCCTTCAAGATAAAAGCCCTCCAGATGAAACCCTTATTATTTGGAAAAGCCAAGGGGAAACAGGAGGAGTGCAAAAACAAACTCAAGCTCGAGTGTGTGACCAACATGTGACCTTCCTCTCGAGGCTGGAGCACATTCAAACACATCAGAAAAGAGGAGCATCACAACCGGTGGGCGGTCCTGAGTGGGATTAGGCCCACGGCGGAGAAAGGGGTGTACAAAAGATGTGGGAGCGAACAAGGAGATTTTAAGGAAGAGAAAAGAGAAGGTGGCAGGGAGGGAGGGGAAAGTGGTGGTCCGGTGGTTATTCTCATGAGTTGACATGGAGAGGAAATGTCACTTCCAGACACTTTCAAAGCCAGACAGTGACAGCTAAGCCTGTAAAGGGTCTGCTGGGAACACAATGGAGTAGGTGGGCTCACTGTAGAAATATATATGACCTCCTGCTGGGACCTTATTTTTAAAATTAAGGAAAACTTTTAGATCCCCAAATAAAGATGCTGGATATTAATCTGCATCCTTTTCTCAAATGAAAGCCTAAATTCTAACTGAGTGCCCGCTAACAAAATGCTCCTCACAACGCAAAACTGTCACTGTCATGACTTAACATAATGTAAAAAAGGACGTCAGATGAGTCTGACTCTGTAGCAACAGATTTTTTTTGCCTTAGTATATCTGTGCCAGGTGTAATTGGGACATATTTGCAGTATCAAACAAACGAGTGGTCAAGCTCAATCAGTGAGGCAGAAAACCCCATTAAGCAACGTCAGTACATAAGCCAAGATAACACCGGCAGCCAACGGGAAATATTCCTGAACAGTTCCCCTGCTGCGGTCACGCATCAGCTCACCCGATTTCAGTCTGAAACTTTACTACTGGATGGCAGGGGGAAAAAAAAAAACAGGTAAAGTCAGGGGAGGGGGGATTTCTTAAGTTTGTGTTCACACGTGCAGCTCAACCCAAAGGAAAGGAGTTTTTTGCATGACTAAAAACTCCATCGGGCGGTTGTATACAAATAGCTGAGCAGCACTAGGGATGGGGGTTGATCATTTTTATTGATTTTTATTTAATGATATTGATAACCTTATGAATACCGTAATGATCCGAGTCTTTATCCATACCACTTTTGATCATTTCTTATTTTTAGGACAACAATGGTTTTAGCAGTAGTAAATGTATTTTATATCGCTACAGAATAAATCTCTACATAAATATTTATTTATTCAAGGTTCTTGCTGAAAATAAAATATTCTTTGTTACATTTTAACACTTCATACTGATGTGATTTTAATCTTTGTGTAATATTCATTGTACTGACCCAACCTGAAAAACATCATAATGTTTCCTTGTGTTACTTTGTTTAGCTAGCCACCTAGCTTTTATCCTGCTCGTTTCAACATTGGATGACTTGCTACAAAGTTTGGGTGTGCTCACCGCGGCTGCTTTGAGTGGAGGAGGAGGATGACTGTCCTGCAGCAGCAGCCAGAGATGACAGAGGTTTTTTTTTTTTCAACCTGACAATCAAAGGTGCTGCCTTTTGGTTCCACTTGATTCACAGTGCTGAAGTGTTTGCTGTCTGGCAATTCAATTTGATTTAAAAAAAAAAAAAAAAAAAAAACCTCAATTAGACAATCGATGTATGTTTGTGAAACAGTGATTGGATTCAAATGACACACTTGGGTTACAGGACTCAGGAGACTCAACAGCAGTATCCATAAGATCTAATGTTTTTCATTTTTAGGTTTAAAAAATGCAGAATCAGGTTTCGATCCCCATCTCTACATCGCACGTAAAGCACTAGTTTGGTCATAGAGGGGTTAATTTAGTATGCACTTGTCTTACTTGTGAGGGTGACAAATTAAATAAATAATGTTAAAATTTAAAATAGAGAGCCTTCTGTTCAGGAAGTAACACACTGACTGCAGTAAAGTTGTTTAATGCAGAGATAACATCATCAATATACAGATAAAAGCAGGCAAATAAAAAAGACCTATAAGCAGCTCGAGACATGCACACTTCTTTTTTGGAATGGATTCTTTAGATGATGTATTATCAACATCATGTCAGTTTGCAGGAAACTCGGAAAAGCGGCACGCATCCGTCTTTCTCATGTTGACTTGAATCCAACGTCTATGATTTCTACCAAGCAGCACATATATCTCTCTATTCCTGTCCACTCACTTACTCTAGAATTATTTACACCATGCCAAAAAAAAAGTGCTCTCCCTTTTAATCTGACCTCACATTTTGACTTTTACTGCCACCAAAATGTTCACATTTTTCAAACTCAACTCGTCAAATCTCTAAAGTCAGTTTTATACAAGAATTTAGCGTCTCAAGGCCAAATTTTAAATCAACCTGGTGACACTTCTTTGACGTCATAAGGTTTGGTTTTCAATTTGTGAATGCCCATCAGAGAGCCCGTCAAAAGACATTCTCTCATTAGCCCTAAAGTACTCGTCATGAAGAGCTCCTTTCATTAGATACTACAGATGCGTGTAGTTAATAACGTTACACATTTGATATGGAAATTCCAAATAAATCTCTTTCATTACCATTTCTTATCTCTTTCCTTTTCTAAAGGGAAATGACATTTATGTTATTAGGTCACAGGAAATATTTGAAAACCACAAAGGCAACTACTCTCCAGCTTGTGTGTTGCTTATTGTGCTGTACTCACTGCAAGTCGTTTTAGATTCTCATCCGCTACATGACTACACTGTTCAAGTGTAAGGATATTTCTATGAAGACAACATCAGTTGCAGGAAACCGTCAGTGTTGTTAATACTCAACAGTTAAACTGTGCATGTATGTCCTGGAGCCAGGAACCAGCTCAACCTGCTCAGCTAGTTCCACCATGGCTGCCTGTGTTTTCCCTCCCTGCTTCCTCCTCCTCCTCCTCCTCCTCCTCCTCCTCTATCCACAGCCCTGTTTCTCAATCTGACTGTTGCTTTCCTACCTGCACCTTCCAGCAGGCGCTGAGCCTCCTGTACTCCTTTATTCCCACCTCAACAGCGGCCTAACAGACGCTGGGCTTTTCGCACCTGGCTCAAACAGACCCATCTGTGCTCTGGATGAGGTGATGTCTGGTTGGCTCTGTGTGAAAGCTACTAAAGTAGCTAAATAGTGCTTACCTCTCAGCCGCCGTTGGATCGGGATTCAAACGCGTTCCGAGCCAGATTAAGACAAAGGCGCCTGTGCAAATCTCCGCACGTTCTTAACAAAATAAAAAACCTTAACGTCAAATTAAACCTGACGAGCTGTATTCTGCGCTCAGTATTTTGTCGGCTGGATTATGATTTTAAGAATATACCTCTCTGCTTAACATGAAACTTGAGTTCAGATCAGAATACCCAACACCCCCCCCTTCTTCTTAGCGGAGGTGCACAACAGGTACAGGTATGAACACCTCCCTGAATCCGTCTCAGAAGAGACTGCATCTACCCTGCTTTTAAACGATACAAGTGCATATTTGTGCATCACTTGCTTTCTGTTTATACAATGAGCATGGAGATAAGTTAAACCTCGTTTTCATGGTGATGGACTTTTTCCACACCGTCAATTTAACATCTGTGTTACAGTACCAAAAGTAGCAAAATTTGATATGCTATTAAAACAATGTGCGCAACAACTTAGCCTGATTAGATAAATAAAAGATAAATAGAACTTTACCAATTGCGGGGGAAAAAAACACTAATGGGCGAACCAAATCGGACCAAAAAGTTCTGGAGGGTTGATATCTGTCAAATGAGTAAAAACATTTCCATCATTACTAATATGGCTTTTCAACAACGACTTCTAACACACCTGCATGCAAATTTGGCTTCTGCACGTCCTCATTTTGTTCATCTGAGTTTTTTTTTTTTTTTGACCCCTCAGGGAAAATGCACCAACAACCATTACGACGTCTACATTTTGTGTTTAAAGCCCGATCAGACTTCTCGAGTTTCTGTGTGTTACATGATCATTATGAATGAATGATAGCACCCTGTAAGTGAGTGTTTGCATCAGCTTTTCAGAACATCTGCATACAAACTGTCCGTCTGTTATCTGTCTATAAAAATTTAAAAAAAGCACACCAACCTGGAGTTTTCAAACTGAAGCAGGGTCAGACGCATCTCAACAAGTCTGAGTTATAGGGGCTCCAAAGGCTTGAGCACAGATAGTTTTTATTTAAAGCTTTTCAGCTTGTAAGTCTTTTGTCTCCTCTGAATTTGAGGGAAGTATGTGGCCAAGCGACCAGTGCAAACTTTGGCATCGAATGCCAACTTTTGATGACTCAGGTAATTCTATACAGGAGGTACTACAGCACAGGAATGATGCTCTGACAATGAACCATGCTGCTACTTCAGAGAACACAAAGTTATATTTAATCCCATAAACATGGTTTACTCTTAACATACATATAAAACTGTTTGTGCCATGCAAGTTTGGTAATTCAACTTCCTGTATTACCAGGTGCCACCAATAGCACTGGTGCATGCATATCTACACATAACACCTGTTAGATTGAAGTCGGCTGTTTTAAAAGAACACTCTCATCCAGCATGGTCCAATCTGCACAAAAATGTCATGTAGACTTCCCACAGGGGTGCAGAGGGGAAGAAAAGGAAGGAGGAGTAGAAAGTTACTCTAATCTCGACCTTAACAGGATTACAGGCTGGCACAACCAATCACAAAGCACCGATAGGGAATCCCCTACAAGTCTGAGGGAAATAAATAAAAATAGACCTGGCCTGGCCTGCTCGGCCAATGGTGGAGCCCGCAGAGAGATGTATAAATAAATAAGAGAAATAAATAAAAGAGGAGGGAAACACATCCTGAGGGCATCCCCCTACTGGCATAGACAGCGCTACCTCTCATCCCTCCACCTCCCTCTCAGCGTCTCCCACTCCAGCCAATCACTCACACTATTTGAAGTTATTTGCTTGCACTCCCCTTAATCCCCCCCCCCCCCCCCCCCCCCCCTTCACCCTCCCCTCGCTGCCGACTTCGCTCTCTCACTTTCATTCTCTCTCATTAATGATCTCATTTCTCACTCTCCTTCCCTGAGGCCCAGAATGAGGTTAGCTCCGCAGTCTGACCTATAAACAGTGCCATGGAAACTGCAACGTGTTACAGAGAGACACCTCTTTAACTGGAAGATGGGGGGGGGTGAGGAGAGGAGAGGTGGTGGTGGTGGTGGGGGGGGAGGGGGGTTCTCTCACCTTTATCTTAGCCAGAGGGCTACCAGGAGCCCGATTTGCTTCACTTTCAACAATCCTCTTCCTGGCAAGAAATCTGTTTTTTTTTCTGCCCTCTCAGGGTTTTTTTTTAAAACACATCTGTAGAAACCTGAACTGCTTGAGCTGACGTGAACTCAGTGTTGGCATCAGCAGTTGTTGTGTACTCTGTGTGTGTTGAAGAGGAAATCAAAAGATGGAAGTCGTAACTCTGATTTTTACTCCAGTTTTGTCTGTTACAATTAAAAGTAGAGCCCGACCAATATATCAGAGTGCTGCATCATCTGTTGATGGGCCTTTCACGGATGCATCATCGGCATATAAACTATCCCATATGTGCCAATATGAAAAGTGTTTTTGGATCATTTCCCCTGGCGAGATGACCCAGAAGCAATAGCATTCAAGGAAGAAACGTGAAGAAAAGGCTTATCAGGTAAGGGTTCACAACAGACATGACAATCTATATTAATGTTGAAAACTCTCACATATTTGTGAGCAGCCTTCAGATTATTTTTGTATCAACATCGGTATTGGCTGAATTATTTTTAGTTTTAAAATCAGACTCTAATTAGAAGACAAGCTCACCCACAAATGTCAATCAATACTGTCATTAATATTCTAATACTTGGTCATACACATTGCTGTTTTTGCAAACTAACTTCAGGCTAGAATAAGATGGGTTTTTTTTTCTGAAAATGCAGACTTGTGTCTCACCTAGCAGTCAGCTTTGTTTACAGCTTTCTGTTGACAAGGCTGTGAAATTACTGACTGAGAATCCACCAGAGTCAGCAGTCCAAAGTACTGAATATTGATCCTACTTTTGAGCATGCAATGCTCACGGTAGCTAAAGCTCAGACAAATATGTCCATCACATTCTGTGAAAGATTCAACTTTTTGGTAGCTAATTATTTGCACAGTTGGTTTAAAAATTCAACATGTATTCTACATTTTTTATGTATTTTTACTCACAGAGTGCTCAAGTCAAACTACAAAAACTTAAAGATCAGTAAGCTAAATATCCTGTTCGGATGCCACATGAACTTTAAATCCAATCTAGAATTTGGAACACGAGTTTCTCAAAGACTTCCGACCCTTTAGTCGTCCTTCATCGTAGTTGAAAATTGACATTAGAGTGTGTTACCAGTGTTGTAGGACTCGAAATCAGTCTTGGTCTCAAGAACAGTCTCCAGTCCACTTTTTTAAGGTCTTATCTCGGAATCGAAAGCATTTTTACTCGGTCTTGTCTCGGTCTCAGACTGTGTAGATTCTGGATTTTAAACCAGTAAGTCCAAAACTGACAGGCTATGTTTCCATTACTGCCCTGAGAAGGAAAACGGTCCTTTCTAAAATAAGAAAATAACTCAAATTCATTCAAAACTAGATTTTTTCATCCTCTGGTTATGGCCGCAACCTTCCCGGTGTTATGGTCTAAGTAAGTGACACGCTCCCTGAACACAAGATGATGATTTTTTAAATTGATATTTATGGTCTTGGTCTTGACTCGGTCTCGCCCTGCCGTGGTCTTGGTCTTGTCTCGGTCTTAGAGCACTCTGGTCTAGGGGATGTCTTGGTCTTGTTTAGTGTGGTCTTGACTACAACACTACTTACAATTTAAGTTTCTTTCAAACTAAGCCGTTTTAAGTCCAAGCCTGGGAGAGGTTTGCCTTCAATATGTAAGAAATAGTTTGAATGAACAGATTAAGACCAAACATGAAAGAGTACTGCTGGAAAGTATGTTCTAGTCAAATGATCAGCCTCTGCAGACTAAAGGCAAATAGGGTGACTGTAATGACACTTTCAGTTGGACACTCTCTGTTGAAGTGGTTCTTTCACACGCTAGCTGGCTTACATTTGAGAAATTATTGGACCTCCCAAATTCAAATAAATTTAAGTATGCTTTCAATAAAAGAATTACTCGCTGTAGAAGAAATTTCCTGTTGGTAAGTCTACCATAATATATCACAATATGCACAAGTCGGATGTTAAAAGGTAGAGACAGGAGGCTCACCGGCAGACTGGATGGCCGGCCCTGCATGCTGTCTTCCTGACTGCTCTTGTTGGAAGCCATGGGCTGGTTGGAAGGAGGAGCGCTGGACTGGGAGCTGAAGGAATCCTGGGAGAGTTCCTGATTATGAAAACAAGAAGGAGATATTAAAATAGATACCACACATGTAAATAGGTACAACGACACAGATAATACATCATCACTGGACTGGACAAACACAGAACAAAGTGCCATTGGTAATTATGATTTGAATACTGACTGAAGGGCATGTCTGTGAGTGATGGACTGTTAAAAGTGAGCTCTTTGCCTAAGTAGCTCATATTTGGATTTATAATCTTGTTTTCTGCTATTCTTCTGAGGACTCTTCAATTCCCCAATAATCTAACTAATAATGAAGCAACAAGTTAACCCTCAATGCCTTCAAATGTTTATTAAGAACCTCCTTAAGCTGCTTAATAGTTTAAGCAAGAGGAAAATAGAGGCTCAAGGTCATTTCTTTGTGAAGCACCTTCAACGTTTAGTTTTATTTACACTGTAAGGGGGCATGAACTGGAACGGTTATGGATACCTTTGTATTAGCATTGCATCTAAACGCACGTCTACGTCTGTATGAGTGATTTATTTTTAGTAAATAGATAAATATAGAGACATTTTAGTGCTGTCACAACTTGCCTGGGACCCTGTCTGAGGTGATACCTATTAGTACGATCTACAACTTCTACCTATAAACCACAAGAAGAAATGACCCGAGTCGGTTGAGCCATAGTATGCAGTTGAAATGAGGCATATGTGTGCCAAGTGTGTTCTGTGTGGAGACATTACCTGCGGAGGAGGTGGAAACCTCTGATATGGTGACTGTTGCTGCTGTTGTTGTTGCTGTTGTTGTTGTTGCTGCTGCTGTTGTTGTTGTTGTTGCTGTTGTTGCTGTTGTTGTTGCTGTTGCAGGGGGGGTGTCTGGGAATAAGGTGATGGTTGACCCTGCTGGCCATGGCCTGGAGGTTGCTGGGCCTGAGGAGGTGGACCTCCTGGTTGTTGCTGTTGCTGCTGTGGTTGTTGGGGCCCTTGCTGCTGCTGCTGCTGCTGCTGCTGCTGCTGTTGTTGTTGTTGTTGTGGGGTTTGCTGCGGCGGTGGCTGGCCTGGTCCAGAGGGTTGTGGGTAGCCAGGCTGGCCCTGTGGGCCTTGCTGACTTTGAGGACCTGGCCCCTGCTGCTGCTGGGGAGGTTGCTGCTGCTGGGGAGGGACATACGGCGGCTGTCCTGGCTGAGACTGTGGGGGCTGGGTGTAGGGAGGCTGACCTGGAGCGGGGCCGTGGGGACCTTGGGATTGTTGGTATGGAGCTCCTGACTGCCCATGTTGACCCGCAGGTTGTGTAGGGTGGCCCTGCTGGGGGTAAGGAGTTCCGGAGCTGCCCTGGGGTTGGCCAGGGTACGTAGGCTGCTGTTGGCCAGCGTGAGGGGGAGCGCCATGCTGACCATAAAAGCCCTGGCTCTGCTGTCCATAGCTACCCGGTCCCTGTTGCCCATATGCCGGCATCTAGATATGAAGACAGAAAGACTTATTGTTCATAAAAGTCTTAATCTACAATAGTTACTCTGTTAAGAGGGGAAGCACTTGGCTGGACAGTCAAGCCATTTGCACTATAATGTGATAAAACAAGTTGTTGACATTGATGATAAACTTCCTAATTTGTTTGTTGATATGGACAGATTTGAGAGCCTATCACACAGCAGAAATAAACGGGACATCACTTATCCTGCATTTTTTGTCAGCTGGACATTAAACCGTATTGCTTTCACTTTTTATATCTTCTGTTCCCATCAGCTGTATGTTATAACCCTTTGCATTTTTTCATCAGACGTCCGGAAGTCAAAGAGAGCAACAAACTGAATTAAAGTAAGCAGCAGCTCAGCTAGTAGCTTGTGAAGAGCCGCAAGAGGGGTTGGTCTATGGGTTGGTTTGTTTTGGAGAGGACGGTAACGCCGAAAATAATCTTAACCTAAAAAACTTAAGACTGTTATCAGACTATAAATGGCAGCTTGGCTCACAGCCCCTCCTGATGTCCCATATGCAGAAGAGCATAGGAGAAACACTGTTTATTTAATCTGAAGCTGTCTTAACAGGTTTTAATTATTATTTACTTACTAAAAATATCACAGCCTCAAAACAATGTGTGGGAGCCAATACATTAACACTATTCTTAAGTTTGAAAAATAACCCACTGGTTTCTTCAGGCTTCCTTCGTTACTGGGATTCTCCTGAAACAGGCAACATAACCCAAAGCAGATATCCTTATAGATATCTATAATGATCTATTTAGAAAATAGGGATCATGATTATGTTTTCTACCATATTGTCCAGTCTTAGGAAGACCAGCAAGATAAGAGAATAAATAACACAGTTCAACTGAATTACACATGAACACTTGTGGCTTTTTCCAATTCAAACTCAGATTTTACTACAGGTTTACTATCCCGACAGTCTGCGCTGACAGGATCCCTTCTGAAAAGTGTAAAAGTATACAGAAAAATAACCAAATAAGTCACCTCTTTGATTTAGTTTCCGTTCACTCTCAGCGGTGTGATCAGAGACTCTCGTCTTCTTACTCAGAGATTAAAAAGGGAAAGACAACTGTTCCGTGTGTGTGTGCGTGCATGTGTGTGCGTGCGTGCGTGTGTGTGTGCAAGAGAGAGGAGTGTGTTTCTTTCTATAAACTGATCAGTCAAAGCACAAGAGAAAAGCATCTAAGTGCAGGTATTCAGCGGCGCATCGCTTTAAATTACAGCCGTGCAAAATAAAAATTGAGTTTTGACTTCGTCTCCTTGAACTTCAGTATGAATCTATTCATATTCCAAACCGATCCTACGCGCAGAAAGCCTTTCAATACAGCGTTTGCGTTTCATTACCCTCAAGGAGCATAGAAGGAGAAAACCCTGACCTTGTGAGGGAACACAGTAATCAAAAGAGAAGAGGTAAGGGAAAAAAAAAAGCCACGTGTTGTTCTGGGAGGTTCTCAGCTACTCCAGAATTCAAAGAACATAAGAGATAGTAAAGACATTTAAAACAATGTGAAGTGGCTGTATTGTGGTGTGTTTTTCTGACAAAGGGAGGGAAGCTGTTTTCTCTCTGCAGGGCACTTATCGAGTCCACGGTCAAACACCATGCAGGCTGGTATGAGATAATCACACCACACAATGAGCACGAGACCACTGACGGCGGACGTGGAAGAAAAGACCTGGCCTCTGAGGGATTCCCTGCATGCATTTCTCTGTAAGAACAAGCCGCCTGGCTGAGCAGGGTCAACGAGGGCCTTCTTAATACTTACTAGAAAGTTGTTACAGGAACCTGCTTTGTTTGCTTTTTCAATTTGACTGACATATAGAGACACACAACCAGCCACTCTCACACTCACAACTATATGCAATTTAGAGTCACCAAATAACCTAACCAGCATGTCTTTGGACTGTAGGAGGAAACCTGAGTACCCGGAGAGAACCCACCCATGCACCGAGAGAGGCTTCTGTCCAACAGAGGTTCGAACCAGGAACCTCCTCGCTGTGAAGCAATAGCGCTAACCACTGCACCGCCGTGCAGCCCTTTGGGCGATAATTGTTTTATTGAAAAACACATCACAAAACACATGATGTCACATCAAGATTTCTGATTAAATGAAGAATGTACAATGCGCCTATAAAGGTAAAGAGCAGGGTTAATGTATCTAGCATCTTCAATCTGGTATCAATTCTACTTCTCATCATGGTTTATCTCTTTTTCCTTTTTTTCAACAATGCACATTAATATTTTGCTGTCCTCTTTCTCCTAGGCCAACTAACTTCAGTTCATGTTAGCCGCATTCATGTCATAAATGCAGCTAAAGGAGTCAGGAAGTGGTGACGCTGTGAGTCAAATTGCCAGGGAAATCTGTTTAGAGCACTATTTTAAATCACAATACCAATATTCAGCACAAGAAATGCAAACATTCTTTCATACAAGTAAGGAAGATGATACGTTGCCTCATTGATCATTTGCCCCATCAGGGCGTACCCCACCTCTCGCCCGATGACAGCTGGAATCGGCTCCAGCCCCCCGCGAATGGGAAAAGCGGTATAGATAACGGATGGATGGTATTATCGTCCGATGGCTGTATTGGGATAGTATCGTCATCTCATATCATAGTTTGATTTATCCTGTGTTTCCCACCCCTAGTCTGTAATTTGTCAGGTAAAAACTATTTTGTGTCAAAATCTAACCATAACTTTCTTCTAGCTTTTGCGAACGTCTAAGCATTTAATGAGTCCACTATAGACAGTCAGTTTATCTCCTGTATGCTTGCACTTCCACCATTACAGCAAAATTAAGTCACAGCTTGAATAAACGCTCGACTGCCTCGACTAACAGGAATGTAAAAAAAACGTATTAACTTGTGGTCAGACTTCAAACTATGCCCTGCACAGTGACCAAGTAACAGAGGCACTTAAAATAGCCTGGTTAAATATCCTCAACAAAAGAAGGAGTCTAACTTTTTGGAGAGACAAATCCGTCATCTCTTCTTTTTATATGCCGCCTTCCCAAAGCACAACAGTCGTTTGTTATCTAGAGTTCACATCTAGCAGACAGTTACTTAATATCTGGTCATTTCAAAGGTCATGTTGATGATTGTTCAGATAAGTTTGACGTTAATGACACAATCTTTGGAAACTCTGCCAACTTCTCTGTGGACCCAAACATAACCCCGGTCACATGCTGCACTTTGAACTTGCTCCATTTGTGACGAGACTGTTACAAATGAACTGCATTAAATAATCATTTTATTTAAAAATAAGGGCCGAAAAACAAACATGCATAATCCTATTTTAGTCTCTGAATAAAATAAAAACATTGCTAGCTAGAGAACTCATTTCTTATTGAAAGCTAAGCGTTTTGTCTTTCGAGCCATCATGTTGAACCTTTGTGATGACATCATTGTGTTTTTATTTGGGTTAAAGATAACAACAAGAGGAAAGGCGGCCGCTATCTTCCAGCAGGTGATTCTATTTTGCATAATCCTTCTAAATAAATCTGAAATTAAAAACGTATTAGCTGGAGCATAATTCACAAAACTGACATAATCTGTAGGTTGTACAGGATCCATAAATATTGAACATTTTAAGATAGTCCAAAAAATTATATCACAGGTGGCTGTGGCTCAGTTTGTAGAGTGGGTCGTCTCTCAATATATCTGATGCGTCATTGGGCAAGACACTTAGCCCAGAATTCTCACGTTCTAGAATATGAAGAAACTGAACAAAGCTCTGAAGGTAGAACAGCACAGTTCTGAGAGTTCAGTCAAACACAAACTTCCAAAAAAATTTGGCACAGAACTTCTCAACAAAACTCAACAATTACTGACCTGCTGTCCGTACTGCATGGCGCCCATAGCGCCAGGTGTTCGGCCCTGCATCCCCATAGGATACCTCTGAGGCGTTGGAGGTCCGTAGGCCTGCCCTGGGTAAGAGCCTCCCTGTTGGGGTCCGGGCCCTGCAGGAGGCCCTTGCTGCTGCTGGGAGTACGGGTTGGGTCCTCCGTATGGCTGGCCACGCATTTTCCCCACCTGGTCCATCGGACTTGGAGGCTGAGGGACACACAGAGGGAATTTGTAATGTTTTAATGAGGTGAAACAGTGAATAGATATACTGGCACCAAGTTTGACTTTAGAGAAAATTGTCTGTCATTCACTCTTGGTTTAAGACTCGATGGTTAAGGTTTGCGTTCATTAAACTTTGCAGTCACACACCCAAACACACTATAACAAGCCCTATAATGATGCAACTGATGGAACATTGTTCAGACTCCAGTGATGTGACAGGAAAAGATCCTGGTTCAAATATAGCCGGAGTTATTTTGGAAGCTTTCTAGTGGCTTTCTTGAAAAAGCATTACTCAGCAATGAACACAAATAATGGGTCCACTGTTCCACTGAGTCGTGCAAGCATCATCTCATAAACCAGTCACAGTATAATCAAGTAAATATAGAACAAAAAGCAGAAGGGGGAGGGAAAAAAAAAGCAGTAGTGGATTTACTTTCCTACTAGAAAAGGAAAAAATTGGCCATGAATGAATGAATGAGCCCACTACATCCGCCAGGAGCGTTTCCCTGCCCAGGAGATCATTGTGCCAGTGGGTGGATACTGTTACGGCGGAGACGTTGGGGAGGGTTTCTATGAAAATAAGCTTAAGGAAGTGGAAGTGTCTGCGGGGGCTGGATCCGGGCCCACCCCTCAGCTGGAGCCACGTCAGGACGGAGGCTGGGTTGGTGGTGTTGGAGGGGTCTGACCTTGGCTTGGCCTGGACTCTGGGAGATCCACATGGCCCGGGCAAGCAGTGTTGCTTTGCCAGACGGCCGTTCTGGACAGAGAGCCAGACAGCGAACAGAGGAAGAGGAGAAGGGGGGCTTGAAATGAGGTAACCCTGCCTGTCAACAGCTGGAGCCAAGGTCATAAAGTGTCTGATGCTGTGAACATAAAGAGTTTCCTGGAATCCCCTACATAACATACGCCAATGTGACAAAACGCACAGTTAAAGCAAGGATAGCCATTTTCTGTTATATTAGTCATTGTCAATATGATTGGAAGTTCTCTTCACATCCTGACAGCAATCGTTAAATTAATGTGCTCACATAAAAAAAAACTGCTGTCTGTAGTAGGGTTGTCATCATACCAGGATTTTAAACTCTGATACGATACTAGTAAAATCAAACAATATTCAGGCCTGTTTCCATACCACAAAAACGATTTAAAAAAGCATAAGCACCCAAGACTTGATCATTTCTTGTCTTTGACTTACAAAAATTGCAAGCAACTCCTTCACACTGTCAAATTTGCACAAATACATTGATACATTTTGGTACCAAAATTATTTGTGCCATCTCTGATCTCAACACCTTTGGGTTGAAAATATGGCTGAAGATCTGAAGTGTTGTTTTAAAGCTTAGGTACTTCTGATACCATCAATCATTAAAATAACAGAATGTATCGTTTTCTACCAACGTTAGCCTGTAGTTGTCCCAGGCCTCTAAAAATCACGCCCAATCCTTTAATCCAACCTCACTTGCTTGTCTACTTACTTACCTGCATGCTCAATTCTTTCACAAGCTAAGGCTAGAGAGCACAAGAACTATCTATGTCAAACTTAAGATAGAGAATATTGGGTGCCTAGAACTAGACCCAAACAGGTATCCATATGGTAAACCATTCTTGTCAATCATATCAAAGTTTAGAAATCTGGTATCTGTGACAGCCATAATAATATCTATTTTTGGTAACTTTTGAGGTGTTCAAGATTATCCAAAGTTATCTACACAAACTAAAAACAGGCGAGCCATTGAACTGATACAAACTGGTCATCACTTACAAATGTAAAAAGAAAAAGAAAAAAATTGAACCAGTGCTGTGTGGGTATCTGGCTGGTTGGCACAATCCGATGCCATCCACTCATCACACCACTGGCAGCCTCTTTGTGTTCCCATCAAACCCACCACAGCGGCGTCTGAAAGTACAAGCCACAATGGGGGCTTTGAAGTTGCAACACCTCCTGGCCTGCTGACCTCGGGCAGCAGACACAAAGCTTTCATTGCTTCCCACGGTTATTAATCTGTGTGTGTGTTTTTCCTCCCCCACTCAAAAAAAAACCTCTTTTCCTTGGTTAAAGGAGACAACCACCGGGGCTATTTATAGCAAGTGAGACGGAGAGGGCAGTCTGCCGAAAATGTAACAGGTCCCAGCTGCACTGCTGTTTGAACCTGGGCCAGGCCTTGCTCTTCCTGGGCTTTAATAAAGCAGCAGGCTTTGGCACTCTATGAATGACAGTGCTGCAATGAGAAAGAGGAGGTCGGGTGGGTGAGTGGAGGGGGGGGCTCAGCAGGAGCCTGGTGTGTGTAAATATATGTGTGTGCTGGGGATCCTGTAGGTGTTGGAGGCGGTGGTGGAGGGGGGGGGGGGGGGGGGATCAACAGGCTGTTGAGGCGGTCAACCAACATTATGCAAGATAACATATTCCACTCCTGGTTTTCCCTCCAGCCTCCCCCAGGCCACACTCTCCTGTGCTCCTCCAGGTTCAGGAGTGTGTGTTATGTTGTATATATATGTGTGTGAAGGAAAGGAGAACGGTGGGGGGTGGTGGTGTTACTATGCTCCCCAGGGTCATTCCCGACCACACCATGGGGGGAAAGAGGTAACAGGCCCCGGTAGGCCATCTACTGTGACCTCTAATGCACTTTTAACCTCATTCTGGAAGGAAGGACACCGTGTGACGCTCCCATAATGCATCCTTTCACAACAAACACACACACACCTGACACCATGCTACGATGGGAGTCCCCCTGCAATACTGTTAGCCTAAAGATGACTGGTTGAAAATAGACTAATTTCAGGCAGGTGCACTCCTCCAACCACAACAGAATATTTCTTCACATTCTGCAAAACGAAAACGCAGCAGCTTCCCCTCACTGGATGGAAATATGCTATACGTCTTTTCTAATGAGCCGCTTAAGTAGTTAGACGGAGCCTCCTGTGTCATCGGTAAAGCATGCCACCGAGGCCTGAATCACCCGCTAACGTCCTCCTATCCACATGAAAAATGACTAGCATGCTAACAGACTACAGAGCAGCAACACTAAAGTTAAAATCTATTTCTCATTTAGACAAAATCTCCCAGCGATGACCGGGGCCATAAAACAATCACCCTTTTTTTTTTCCCCCCACCATTTTTGGTCGATATATCGCTGGCGGTGAGAATATTTCTACACCCGCTTTTCCATTAAAGAAGTCTGACAGCTCGGGGCCCGGCTCAGCAGGGACAGAAGTACAGCTCCAATACACTCAGGGTTTTTTTTTTTTCAGCTCCCTAAACCACGTGGAGAGTCAGTGCTCATGTTTCCAAAAACAAAACACAGATCATTCTTTCTCTACCGTGTCTCAGTTTACAGTCACTGTGAATATGTTGAAGGAGTTACTGGTGGTTGTGGGATTCTGCTGTTCAATAAAAAAGCTTGAACTACCTTTTCTTTATTTTTAGTTAAGCTCCACACCAGAAACATATCATGAGTCACACATTTTACCTGCAAGATACTCAGAGTTCCCATTAAGTAACAGCTGACTGCAACAACTTTCTCATGACTTCAAGTCAAGTCCTTTTTGTTTTCAGCTATTTCATTTTACTGGATGAAGGATTTTAATCGACTTCTGACTGGAGATACTGTATATTCTCGCCATTTAACATTTGGTTAGCGTACACATCCAGCTGCATCATGAATGTAATCTTTCTTACACTCCGCTATGCATTACCCGTGTTACCGGAAGATTCCTCTTAAGCTCAGGAAGTATGCAACTAGCTGATGTAAACTACTGTACAGACATGGCGCCACTCAAGAGGGTTGCTTTTATATTAACTCTGAGATTAGAACTTACATTATAGTTATATCAATAATCAACAGGAACATCTGACCAGCTAAGGTGACGGCATCATCCTCAAGCCCTATATCTCCAATATTTTTCCTCTGTGCTCGGACGTCACAGTCATTTCGTTTTTTTCATTTAGTGTTGTTGGTTTCCACGACAACTTTCAAAAGGGAACTTATTTGTCGTTTGTTGCCAATACTCACAGTTGTGGATTTAGTGTGTATCAATGTATGTAACATTCTGCCATTGTTGTCCATGTTGCTGTGTTGACCCTGCCCGGTCACATCACCTCTGCCTCTACACTGCCCCTACTTTTCATCTGCATACTGGATCATGCAAACACATTAAATGACAAAGAGTAAGGTTGTTACCTGCTTTTTGTAAAGTGTCTTGAGTTAACACTATACAAATAAAGATTGATTGAGTGACATCACGTCATTTCTTGGAGGACATGCTCAGCAGACAGCCATAGTTCCCTTACGCTTAGTTAAAAGCGTCACAAATGTTCAACCAATATGTACCTGACTGAAAAAATAACAATCTCTTTCTTTAAAACATCTTAATAATCTATTTATTTTAAGAATTCAGAGATAAATCCTATTTTTGAACCAATATTCAAAGTATTTTCAAAATGTTCAAGTCAACACATTTCAAGCGATTTATTATCATTCAAATTTTCAAAAAGCCAAGGGCAAAAAAAAAGCCTCAGAAACTACTTTCCAAAAAAAATACAACCTACATAACATTTCGCAGGTTGTTTCATAGATTTTCCTATTTTGAGGATTTGACACTTGTCTTTGTTGTTCTTTTTAACCATCAGTAATTGAATATGCTGGGATGAATATTGAAATTTAAAGGCATCACTGTGTGTTTAGGAAAAATAAAGCCAAAAAAATACATTTTAAAGAAATCAGCAAAGAAATCAAAAATCACAATAACAGTCAGCTGCAGCCTTGTCTTCATCGCTTTGGCCATCGCAACATCCTATTGGTATCAAAAAAAAATGTCCCACAGCAGTCACTGGTAATTACTCCTTATAAAAAACGAGTTATCCATTCAGGTGTGTACTCTGCTTATCCTCTTTGTTTATGCTTCATCACTCAATTGACTGAAATCCTTACTAAATCACCGCGGAATAAATCCAGTATTCAATAAAATGCCAATATGTGCATAATGCACTAGTGCGCATCCTGCCAAAACATGCTCAACATTATGCAACAGCCTTCAAAACATGTCATAATGGCTTTAAAAAGTATGTAGGCTGCTGCCAAGTCTAAATCTGGGGAATCCAGGATATGAAACCTTCTCCAGATGTCTTCATTTTTTACTCCTCTACCTCATGTGATCATGTTAACACATCTGCTCTCTGCACACTGCAACAGTCTGCTCTTCTGCTGTGTCCTTCATTGATCTGTTTACAAGCATTTTCCCTCGCATTGCTTAAGTTGTTCACATCTGACACACCATTACACATCCAACATGATCCCACAGAGCTTTGGCTGAGGCCTTAGTGAGCGCCTGTGTGCGAGTGTGAGCGCCTGTGTGTAGAAGTCAGGAACTGCCATAGAAGGCTCCGTGTTCCTCTTTCTCTTCGTTACAGAGTGAGAGGTTCTTTATAAGGTCGACGCCGAGGCTGGAGCTCTGCTCTTGTTTAATAAATTCCCTGAGCTTCTGAATTCATTTTCCCATGAGTTGAAAGTTCAACCATTACCAATAAAACTCTTTAAAAAAATGAAAGGTACAAGGCTGGGCAGATCATTTCAAATAAAGAACAAATGTGATGGTGAAATGCAAAAGTTAATTATGATGGTATAACGAAGAGAAAAGAAAGAAAGCTAGATAATATTGAAACATTTCAACAACGTCATGTTGTGTTATATGTACGGTATATAATTTCTCAAAAAAAAAAAAAAAGAGTATGGATTATACACACAACACATTAAGAGATTGCCGTATGTAGGCTTATGTTTATTCATTTGCTGCATATTAAAAGGAAATACATAGAAATCATTTTTACTCAGATTCTATGAAAATGGTGGTATGCATTTTAAACTTAAACCTGCGGATGTCAAAGGTTTTGGATACTTCAATACTCTTGATGCCACATGATTAAAAACAATACCATCTCCTTCGCCTCAATGGTTGATAGTTTTTGAATAGTACAAAAGCTTTAAAAGAAATGTCTGATCTTCCGTCGTATTTTTTAACAAAAGCTTCCACAAGAAAAAGAGAGAGGGCAATGTTTGGTAATTAAAAATGAGAAGTTACCCAGTATTTGGTACTGAGGACTCCAGTTCATGTTGCCATGGTATCCATACAGGTATTGTTATTGTTTGATTTTTACTAGAGTCATATCAAAGTTTAAATTCTGATATGGATTGCATGCAGTAGGGACGCAGCGATGCATCTTTTCTACATCGGTATCGGCCGATAATGGCCCTGTTGACAGACATCAGCCAATAACGTGGCATGATTTAGAGAAGAGGCTTGTAATTGGGCAGATGAAGTCACTTGTTAAACAAACTGTGACTTGTTTTTATTGTAAACCATGAAAGAAAAATGGTGGCATTGTGGGAGTGTTACACAAAAAGAAGTCATGAAACAAGCATTGGTATCGGAATCGGCTAAATTGTTATTTCAAACTTTGGTATCAGCATCTGCCCTGATTTTCACAATCAGTGCATCTCTATCAGACAACTAATGAAACCTTGAATAACAATTGGAGTTATATTTTTGTTTCCTTTTCAGGTTTGTAAAACAGGAGTAGCAGGATTTTACGCTACTGCATGCTTTGAATAAGTCTGAAAGTGTGAAAGTCTGAGTCCTCATTAAAACATAAATGACAACGATCAAGGCCCGACAAGATGACAGCAATGACAAGATGACTTGATAAATATGGATCAGAAACTATGATCATCTGAGTAACAATCTGCAGTCAATTTGCCTGAGAACTATCTTTCTCTCATAAAGGAGAAATCATAATTTGAGCACCAACACTGCAATGTGAATATGTGTTGGAGAAACTTGAGTTGTCTGCTAAACAGAAAATTAAAAATGGTTTAATGAACTTCTATCTAGGGGATTGCACTGTCCTGAATGGACAAATCACAATAGTTTCCAAGGTGACTGATCAATTCAGTTTTCTTAAATAGAACAAGCAAACAACCAGAACGTTTAGTCCGAAATTAAAGCTACACTACAACTCTCAAAAGGAACAGCATGTTCATTATTCTACTTATCAAGACTTCAATTCATGAGCGATAGAATAGCACTCATGTTCAGTCCGATGCTCCCAGGGGGTGTTTTGCTGCTGTAGCACTGCCTGGTCATGTATTAGCACTAGCTTATGGTAGCTGCTAGTTGCTAATGTCAACAATAAGTCCTCTAGATTGAAACTTGTGATCACAACGGCTACTGTTAGGAAAAAAATACATTAAGGCCATGACTAAAATGAAATGAAAGTTAAAAAAAGGGGGGTCTGATTTCTTGTATTTTGATCAGACATGTTTTTAACATTTGTCCTTAATGTCACTAGTCCAGTAGTTTGTGATGTCATTCCACCAACACAGGCAAACAGACATGTTTGTTTCTTACTGTTCTCTCAAAAACGGCACGCTAAATGAAGGGTAGTAGTGCATTTGAGTGCCTTTGTTGTTAAAGTTCTAAAACAAAAAGGCTGTTTTTAAAAAGTAGGGAAAGTCCCCGACAAACACAGATCAAAAGCAGAGCGAAAAAGCTTTCCAACAACCCACTCATTTATTTCCAATACCGTCTCATCTGAAAAGGCTGACACTTCTGCCAAAAGTTCAATGATATACTTTTATTCAACGAGGCAAGGGTTAACATTCATGTTAGGAGAATAAACAATAACTGTCAGTATTCATCATTTTGGCCACAAAAGAATAAATACATTTTAAAGATATGTTGATTTTGGGGCGCTGGTGGCGCAGTGGTTAGTGGGCACGCCCCATGTATGGAAGCTTAAGTCCTCCAAGCAGGCAGCCCAGGTTCAAATCCAACCTGTGTTCCTTTCCTGCATGTCATTCCTCACTCTCTCTCTCCCTGATTTCAAACTCTATCCACTGTCCTGTCTCTCCAATAAAGGAAGAAAATCCCTTTCTCTTACCAAGACAGAGTCTGAAATTAACAACAGACTCGCTACACAAAGCTGTTTTTTCCCCTCAGTCATCAAATCAATTTCAGGAGGAAACTCTTCCCCTCCCTTTTTTTCCTCTCTTCCATAAAAAAAATAAATAACTACAATTAGCACATGGCTAATCTGCATAGAGAAAAGCCAGAGCACACTTGGCAGAAGAGGTTGCTCTGAGTATTTTGTGTCATGACTGGCTGCTGCATGGTGGATATTGCAACTATTCAAGAGTGTGCGTGTATGTGTGTGTAGGGATAGGGATTTGTAAGGGGTAGGGGAGGGTGGGATTGCTTTGGGGGGGATCTGGAGCAGAGCCTGAGAGCAGAGCTGGAGTCTACGGGGCCGAGCGGAGCAGATGGACCGAGGGGACAGACGATAAACAACTGCTGCTAATTTAATCCGCCACACGGCCACATGGCCTCAGCTCGGCACACACACCATTGTTCTGCGATAAAGCCCTTCGACACGCAACGCAGCAGCGCTCACACACACACGCCGGCTAAGGCCGCCTTCATACGGCGGTGGAGTCACCCACATCACTTGTCAAAGAGGGACAGGATAACCTACCCTTTTACCACCAATGTCAACTTTATAAAGGTGAGAATCAAGTGAATCTGTGCACTTTCACATCTCAGTGGAAGCTGCCCAGTAGGACCAGCCTCTCGCTGTTTGAGCACTGAACACTTCCACTGCGGGAGTGAAGGGTTAAGTAGTTTGCTCCAGGAGGAGTGACAGGGTTCCTCATCCACTTTCTACTCAGACTATAAAGCAGACTGACATTAAAGCGAGGCAGATGTTCCTCAGAGATAGAAACAGATCTATGGTATTAAACCTCAACGTCTGGTGAAATGTGAACTCCTTAAAGAGTCTACAAACAAAGAAATAGAAACATCACAATATCCTATTTTCAAAGTTTAAACAACATGACAAAGCTCTGGATCTTTTTTTTTTTTTTTTTTTTAATAAAAGAACGTTAGGGTTGAAATGCATTTTTATTATTTTTCCTTCAAGTGTTAACAATTCAAGATTTTTTGTACCATAACTAACGTGCTAGACATTTCTACAGGAGGTGGCAGAAGAAATACTGTCTGCCACCTCTGACTGTTCTGACACTTCAGCACAGAGAGGTCACCTTAAAGGGGTTAAATCAGTGTTTTCTAACTTAGGCTCCATTTTCCCATCTTTTGGGGTCTGAATGACTCCATCGTAGTCCTTATAACTTCAAAGTACATCAGGTTATAAGTGCTTTTTTGGACTGCTGACTGAGAGTGTTACTTTAAATGACTAAAACATTACAGAGAGGATCCCAACAGATGTGAATCTTTCTGTTCTTGAGTGAGACTCTTTAATTTACAAACTAAAAACAGCTACATTCAGTTACATTCCTCCCTTCAAAGCCATCTGACGGCATTTGTAAAATCATTAATTTTCCCATTGAAAACACAGAACTGATCGTCTTCCGCTGGCTTGACCAAAAAGGACTGTTTCTAGGTCTTGGTATTATTGTTTGGATTAAAACTCTATTTTAAGGTTTATGTCTTTATATTAAAGGAACATGAGTAGAGTAGGAAACTGGGGTGAGAGATGCGACAATGTGCGGAGGGTCTGAGTCAAATCTGACCACTCAAGTCAAGGACTGTAGCCTCTGCACATGGGGCGTGTCAAGACTGTGAGGCTATCTTGTGCTCTGATTTCTAACGTTAAAAAAAAATACCAAAATCACACAATAACTCACAAAACTAACCAATGGAGGCAGCATTAGAGCAGGGGCGACTGAGTTTGGCAAAGTAAAATTATTGGTTTTTTTGTCATTTGTGTGTGGCGACTTTGATTAGAGGAAATCAGACAGTTTGTATACCAATCACAAAGAGCCTGTCGATAGCGAGGAAAAAACACTTTGAGTGGACGCACTTTGATCAGGCACATTTGCCAAAAGGGATTACATTGCAACCTTTAAAGCCCCTTTAAGGCTGTAGGCTGAAGCAATCTCGACAGGGCAATTCGATGTTTTTTTGTATTCTACGAGTCCACAATTAGTTAATTATGTAAATACAAAATAGGGCTCAGGTTTAGGAAGGAAAGACTTCCCCTCTAAACGACAGCAGTGAGGTACTCTGACTGCTGCTGTGAAGCATTAAAACAATCCAGATTACTTGTTCAAATAAGCTTTTAAGGGAAGCTAAAGTACAGCCAGATCTGTACCTGAAAGTTAGAGTAAACAAGAAGCTATGAAGCTGGACGGGGGCAACAACCGAAAAGTACATGTTCTACCAATTAAGCTATTAGTCTGCCTTCCCACTGAATCATGCTGAGAAGTTCAAACTTGAAGCTGACCGCCGTGTGACTCAGGATAAGAGCGAGGAGAACCTGGGCTGGGTAGAGGGGAGCACAGGAGGGAGTGGCAGCCTGCGCCTGTCGGTGCTATCATCCTCAAACCAGCAGAGGAAACGGCACCCTACTCACCCAGATGTTCACCCAGCTGTTCCAAAGAATTCTAAAGATGTTTAGGGAGGAGGAGGGAAACTCAAACACTCTGATGACAAAATCAGCTTTCACATCTCTCCAGATGCTGAAATAAGACGGCTTTTTTTTTTCAGGGCTATTTGAGGTCGATAAGAACGACAGAAACAACGATGACAACAAAGAACTTAAAAAAACAACTTTTTACCTGCTAGAAAAGGAGATGGAAAACACTCACGCTATTATGATTAAACAACGGTAGATATGGCAGACGTAAGAGGTATTTGTTTGATAGCAAAGAGAATTATAAAGCTTATAGTTGATTCTTGAGATACTTCACATTTTACACCATCTCTGCAGCAATGATGAGAGGAGAAAAAAACATGGAGGGGCAGTGACACCACTAGTGTCTTTACAGATATATCACGAGGTGTCATAAGAAATACCGGAATGAAAATGTATCAAATAATTAATACCTGTGTTGTATGTTTGGTTAACTTGAATGATCTCAAAATGTTTCCAATAAAGTTTCAAATGGAATAAATCCTAAGTGTTGCTCTTTATGGTGGTGTGTCCTCCGGGGGAACACCAGATCCACAAACTGTTTCTGTAAAGCAAACATTCAACGAATTTTTTAAAAGAATGAAAATGTGACTTCTACTTCTGTCAGATCAGAGTCCCATGGCGATGGTCAAAGCTATGTCTTTTGTTTTTGGCAGCAGAAAAACAAACTGTGTTTAACTTAAATTTACTTTAGTTTTTATAGACTATAAACTGTATAGGTTCTTGCGATCTGATCAAAGTTTCATGATTAGTTCCCAATAGGAGAACTGAATTCAAGCCATAAATGCTGATCAAGCTTGTTTTTTCCAAGAAAGGCTTTTCAGTGTTCAAATGTTGGCCAATGAGCAAATTCCAAGGTCAAATGAACTAAACTGCTAACAGCAGTTCATATTCAGAGTAAGGAGATGATCCTGACAGTGGGGGAAGACACAGCAGGTCAAAACAGACAATCCACAAATTTCACAAATGTATGTGTTCATTTGTCATATAGAAAACTTTGTTGCTTCAGAATGAGTTTTAAAAAATAACCCAAATGTTCATAATTCATTTTAAAGATTTTTAAAAGCAGCCGGGAGTGCATCTTCATTACAGCTAAAGGTGTGTTTAAACTGATGCCTCGCTGTCTTAAGTCCAGGATAACTAAAAGAAGGGGGCCGTGGCGGTGACTCGTGATAAAGTGAGCGGCTGTAAACAAAGTTGACTCTTGACACAGCATCATCGAGATTCACCGCTAATAAGTGCACCTCCGCTTAAGCTGCGTTCGTTCGATGATAAACACATTCTATTTCCGACGAGTTCTTCACAATAAAAGTCCCCTGCCTATCTGTAGTTGTAGTGCTTTTAATGTGAAACATTCATATCAGGAAATGGGGTGTTTACAGCCGTAGCAACTTAACACAACTCGTCTGAAATAAAAAGGACAGAAACAAAACTAACCCTGAACAAAGCTCACAGCTAAAGGCTGCAACGTCCTGAGAAGAGAACAGACAGTGACTTAAAAATATCTTTTTACCTATACTGTAGGCTACCTATATAATGTATTAATTTTAACTTACAATGTAAAGATATTGAAAATGACATTGTTGTCTAAATCACTTTTTTAAATTATACAAAAGGAATTCATATTTATAAGACTGTTTGTCTCGGTGTATGAAAAAGTAGCCATGTGCAGTAATACAGAAAATTGAGGATGAATCGTGATATCGAATCAAATTGTTGACTGGATAATCGTAATCGAATCGTAAGACCAGTGAAGATGCACAGCTCTACTAAAATATGTTTAAAAAAATCTCTCCTTCTCATTGACATAAGGTCAGTTAACAAATTACCGCCCTTTCACTTTAAAAGAATTAACACGGGAAATTATAGATTTAACTGAAATAGATCCAACTAAAGTTAAATATCGGAGTTTACCTACAGGTTGCAAAAGCCGAACATTTCTTTCTTCTCATGAATTGGCTATATCGGCCTCGGCTACTTGTAAACAACTGAGTTCTTTCCCACTTCTTTTTTAGTCACAGAATGGACATGCTGTAACATACAAACTAATGTTATGGAAAGAAATACCTGCTTTGTCAATCAGAATATATATTTTAAAGTTAAAAAACTTTCAATCTCAGACAAATATTCCCTTCTTTGAGAACAAACTTTTTGGATTTACATAATTTTGACAAATTGAATCAGCACATGGGAGAGGATGTTAACTGATGAATGACAACATAGCTGCTGGGTCGTAACTGGTTCCCAGCGATTACTGACAGGCCAAGTGTGCTCTGGGAAAGAACACCTCCCGTCAAGTAAATCAGAGCAGCAAGGCTGTCCGGTTATTGCTTGATATAAAAAAAAAATAAAAAAAATCCAAAAAAAAATAGAGTGCTGCATGCTGCTGCCTGGCCTGTCAGTGTAATGTTGAGGTTGGAGGTACATGAGAGTGAACATTCACCCTGACTGCAGGCTGTCAACCTGTCAGGCCAAACTTATATTTCCAGGTGACAGAGGCTGATTCCCAGCAGTGAGACAAGGCAAGCATGGCCAGCGGGCACGGTGCACACATTGTGGTGAGAAATGGTCGAGCACGAACCAGATGTTCGTCGCTTGACAGTGGAGTGATAGCAAACTGCAAAGCACACACACAACAGAAACTGGAAGGTTGTAGCTTCCCCAGTGACGGTAAAAGTAATGTATCTGGCATTTACATAATTTGAAAAACGACAATATTGTAATTCTACTTTGACAGGACTTTGTAAATGTTGAGCGTTGAAGGAAGCCTAACCTCAGAAATGATGCTGCTGAGCATACAGGAACAAGAAACAAGTGGTGTGTCTGCTGAATAGAGTCTGAGAAACACTGATTTTGGACATGAAACTGCTTCATCCAGCATACACAGACTTAACTAAAAACTAAAATTGCACAGATTGATTGACTAAATGCTGGTTAAAAGGCACTTTTTCCTTGTAATGTTACTTTTCTTAATGTTGCCAAGTGTTGTCCTCATGGTGGAGAAACATTGGGACCATGTAAACATTATAATAAGGAGTATGGTCCTCTCCTGAGTCTGACTTACTCTTCAGTAGGACCAATCCATTTCTCTGACTTTAACCTTTTTGCTATTTGGAAATTAAATTAAATCTCATAAACATAGCAGTGCTTAAATGATCATTGTTAAACCTTCCCTTCACAAAGTGTTTACAGTTACGGTCAGCTGACATCCTTTTATTATACTGTGAAGTGTGGCTTGTTTAAGGACGCACTGCGAGCACACTGCAAGGATAGCCGTGTCGCTCAGGTTACATGAGCACTTCACCTGGCCGCTGAGGTGAAAAAGGAGCGGCCTGTGCCGTGCACTCCTGCTCAGAGATAAGCCACTTGATGTGTAAGCGGGCAGCGACTCCGCAGCAGTCAGCATTGGAGCTAAGACAGTGATGGGTTACATCACGTTGCCGAGGCTCGGGCCGAGCTGCCGGGAAGGATGCTTATTCAGGCTGACCATTGGCACCCTGGACGACCCATTACGATAAGTGTGTCACTCACTACTATGCCAAAAATACCCTGGCTACTGAATGAGGCGAAGCCACTTAAGGACCTGGCTGGGTCACTGCGTGCCTCATGGTTCGAGTCACAACTCCGACACTTACGTCAGACACACTGCTCTGCACAATAAGACACACATATATACACACACACACACACACACACACACACACACAGCCTGAAGATAACATGCTTGTTCATAATCTGAATCATGGACTTGTAATTTAATTGGACCATTGAGTTTTGTTTTGTTTTGTAGCAGAGCTGTCCGCTTTAAATGTAAACTACAGCAGGGACAGGACTGGCACTTTTTCCAAGATGTTTCAGGCCTCACTGAAAAACAAATGAGCGATGGATTGAAGTGGACTGGAGAGACCGTTGGGATTGTTAATTTGTGCGCTCTCACAGACTAAACAGGTGAACTGGAGCCCGGCCATGCAAATCATCAGGAGAGGACGGAGAGGAACATGGCAACAACCCGTTACTGCTTTCTCTACAGACACACTTTCAAGCATCGCAAAAACTGCTCCAAACTTTGAATCAGCCAGGCAACCGAGTACAGTTCAAATACGTCTGTGGTGCATAAATCACTGTCACCTGCCACACAAGCCAGAAACAATGACGCTAAACAGCCTTTTTTATGTGGCTTTTGTCTGTGTAACTTTGTCCCTGCTGACCACGGGCTGCTCTTTTTTTTTTTTTAAACCAAGAGCCGATCAAATCAAAACAAAACAATGGCTCCGTATCAAACAGGCTGCTGACAGGCCGCCTGGTACACTGCTGTACACAGAGAGGTGGCGTTTTAAACTTGTGTAAACACCGGCCTGGTTCTTTGAAATAAATGTACAGAAATTATGCAGGACAGTTTAAAATAAGAGCTGACATGTGTACTTCTTTAAGAGACTGCAAAGATCATTTTGACTGTACATTGTAACAAGTTAATTACACCCAACTCGTCTCTTACGGGTTAGCGTTTTGGAGAACAATCATGTGAAGTTATTTGAGTTGTTCACTTCAAAAAAAAGATTGAGAGAACTTTATATGTCCTGTAAGATTACAAACATTAGTATCTGCCTCTGATACTTTCTGAAAGTCTACCAGGTAGCACAAAGACACAAGTCAATACAACTAGTTTTCATGATAATAGTTGTTTAGAATTATATCATTAACCTCGGGTTACCTCTTAACCTGTTCATCAAATAAATCCAATGATACAACTGATTTGATCATGCATTGTTCAGTCTACAATTTCCTCAATAAAAGATCTGTTCATATAAAATATTAAATCACAAACTGTTATATTCAAAACATTTAGTCCAACCAACAGTAAGAAACAAACAATATATCGAGTTTAGACACATTAAAGACTAAGAAGACCAGCGAAATACATTTTACAAGCTAAAGTCGTAAACTTAAAGGCACAGTTTGTAAATTCCGCCACCAGGGGGCTCTCAGTCGAAACAATATTAAAGGATGACGTTGAGGCTGCCGGGGAAACATGGGAGTGGTTCTTTCTGCTACCTTCCCACCATCCCCCCACCACCCCCGATGAAAACAAACTCCGCATTAACCGTAGTCAAGCTGAACGGGCGGAACCGACCTCAAGAAGAGAATATGTTTACCAACGATGTATCCAAGTACAATTTGCATGACGTTTTCATTTTAGCATCCTGCAGCGGTTTTTGACCTAATATCGGGTATTTCCACGGCAACAATAAACATGTCGTGTCTGTCATAGTAGCTCTGTCATGTCCCGTTAAAACTATACATTTATTGATTTCTCTGGCTTTGATAAGCATTGGAAATGTTTGAGGTAATGGAAGTACAAGAAAAACATAATAAAACACAGGTTTAGCCCAGGGAAAGTGGAACAAGCGCTGGAATGAGATCACTTTGAGTTTCCTTTATGAAATTTAACTTTTAAGCTTCATCACCATATTTCTTTCTATATATTCCTTTCTTTGGATGTGAGACATGAGGACTGCACTGGCTTTTAACCCGCTCCTGCTTGCCCTCCGCTCCACTGTATTGCTTTTATCACAAAAGGGCAGAAAACATTAGGCAAAACTAAAAACACCACAATGACTAGAGGGCACAATCTACGAGAACAGACGTCATGATTGAGTTCCACGAAAGACACAAAGCGAAAAAACCAACAGTACGCTCTGGTACCCCATTTCCTCTTTATATATGAGCTATTGGCTTTTTTTTTATTTTAAAGCAGTGAGCAAATGTGAGTGCTGCTGTATGAGAGCAGGGAGGAAGCATCACTCTACCCCCTAGCATCAACAAACGCACCAATTTAAAGGTTAACCTCTTTATTCCATAAAAACACACACACCATACGTCATGTAAATGAAGTCAGTGGTCTCACACGGGCTCGCAGGAGGACATTACTATGCTAATCTGAAGCATTTTAGAAGGCAAATGTCAAAAGAAATGAATTACCTTTACTCTGCAGCATGCCCTGATGCATGAGCCCAACTCTGACATTTGTCCAGAGAGGAACTTGTTGTTGTTTTTTTTTTTTACTCTGTGCTTCTTCAAAGTGCAACACTGTGCATACATTCATTATTTGGTTTAATCATTTTCACTTACAGGGATGAAAATGAACTGATTTCACTTGTGTTGTAGTACTCTAAATTTGTCTTGGTCTCGAGACCACTTTTTGAAGGTTTCGGTCTTGTCTTTGACTTCCTCTGACTTCCACTGACTTCCTCGTCATTACTGTGATTAGAAGGGAAACGCCTCTTTCTAAAAGAATAAATTACTTCTTCCCGGTGTTACGGTCCAAGTAAGTGCTGCACACAAAATTACGATTTCCATTGATATTTATTCTCTTGGTCTTGTCTCGGTCAAGGAGCATGTCTTGGTCAACACTAGATTTCACAGATATCAGTAAACATTTGCAACTGAGGTTGTTGGAAGTCAATTTTTCAGTCAAATCCAATGCAGTGATTGGTGTAACAGCAAAGCACGGTCAAGACATATTTAGTTTATTAACAGATGCTTAACTATTCTGTTACACATGTTAAGGCTGCCTGTATACTCTTTTCTATGTTGCAAAAGTAAGTAAAATGGGTAAAAGTTTATTGTGATAAATCAGTGGACAGGACTTCCAGAAGGCTGCAGGCTGAGCTGCCATTTATGACATCATCTCTGATTTTAGGTCAAGAAACCTTCAGCATTATCTTTCACCAAGTTTGGAGGGCAACCAAATATTGGCAGATATCTCCTCTCCAAAATGACAAACCTGGGTTGTTTGAATCATGTTCAGTTGAATCAGTGTTTCTTTACACTCCTTGATAGTTATTGAGGGGCGGAGAGCCGAGCTGCCAATAAGGGTGTTTGCTTGTTTCTAACTTATCCCTCTAACGTCTGACGACTAAAATCCTTGATCTGGTTAAAAAACAAGAAGAAGAATCAGCTTTATTGGCTATGTATGTTTACACACAGAATTTGTCTTCAGTAACTGTGCTCTCAATGTACAAAGTTAAACATAATATAAGCAAAAAACTAACAATAACAATAACAAGGTTTGATACAACCTTAAAAAGCCACACAAGTGATCTAAAAAAAAAATGTCCAGATTATCATCATGAAATCCTGTCTGTGACTGAGAGCGGCATGATGTTACTACATTACGACGGATGGCTGGTGACACAAGGAGTAAGAGCAGGTCAGAGAGGCTCCTGAGGCAGTGACACACTCGCACACAAAAAATAGACACATATACACACTCTCAACGACCACCAAGTAACTGCTGCACTTTATACACAAATACACACAGCTGTCAGGGGCAGACGAAGATCATTCACAAAACACCCCCCCCCTCCCCTGGGTATCACTGACACCATTTCTCCCTCATATACACATAAACCATCCCCTCACACACACACACACACACATACACACAGAGTTGCCGGGAGGCAGCATGCTGTCCATGTGGCCTGTGGAGAATCATTACTCAGCAGTGCACACTAAAGAGCTGAGAGTGAACTTCCCTTTTTTGAATGCTCGGGCTTCCTCTTCTCCACGGCACCAACCCCCACAAAACACAGCCCAAACACGCACGCTGGAAGATCGCTCTGCATGTTTTCATAGAAACCTGTGTTGTGTCTACTGAACAACTCACAAAGTCTTGGCTGTCAAAGAATTGTACCATTAAGACTCTCTGTGATTCCCCTACAGTTTGATATTTATTGACCTATCTATTGACACAGTCCAGATCAGTCCAAAACTCTTTAAGTATGAAATAGAATGTATTTATGTATCATTTCATGTCTTCAATTCTTTACTTATAAACTTTTGCTTCACTGGCCGATTAATTGTTTTGTCAAATTAATTAAAAAATTGCAGGCCTACATTTTCTATAACACCCTGTAACAATATTTTCATTATATTAATAGCAAATATGCGTTTTTTTTATTTTTAAATGCTTATGGGGTTGCACAGTTCAATCTGAACAAGTTGCATTGTTAAAAAGTATTGCAGTTATAGAGTCGTCCATCATTCAATTAGACTGAAACATTAACAGTTCCGATTGTGAGGTGCATGCAGCCTTTAACAGGGTTTAACTTTGATCACAGTTTCGGTCAGTCTGTGGGCTTGACTCCCATTCTGTAGAAATAAAAAAGACTGAAGTGAGATGAACAGACGGAGAATGTTTTCCTATTTGACAAAACAGTTCTTAATTTAGTTTAAATTTTTGTGGACAATAATGTGCAGTCAAAAAAAGTTAAATCACAATATGTCGCAATTCTCGGCACATCACAAAATGTTTAAAACCGCAATAACATCGTATCTTGGGGCCTCTGGTGATTCCCACCCCTAGACGTTAGTATCTTTAATGACAAGGAAGAGCATCAAATCTGCACCAACTAGATCAACTCCTGCATCCAAGCTGAGAATGAATCTGTGTATCATATCCAACAACTACTTCACCGTATTGACCAGACATAATCAGACGTTATCAATAGTTGCAGGTCTAGCCAAACCAATTTTTATCCCAAATCAGATTTCCAGAAACTCCACACAAAAAAGACACACTATACAGTTATTTAAACTAAATTTATATGCAGATAAGATCAAACAGGTGTTAAAGCTTTTAACTTTTGTAAAACAATGCACAGCATGGCAAGACATTTCCTCTGTTAAATATTAAATGTATTCTGTCTCTGTGTCATGTGAGAGTATTTGACAGAATAAAGCTGCTGTGATTCTGTTTATCTGTACACTGCTCTCTAATCTGCAGAGGGGCTTCCCTCGAACATCAGCCGCAGAGCTGTGCATCTATTTCGCAGCAGCCAATTTAACAGCCCTGCTTTTGGTGTTTTTCATTATGTTTTGTCAACTGTGGGACTTCCCCAACAAACAAAATATTTACAAAGTGTCTTCGATTATGATTTCATTCAAGCTCAATTTGGGAAGTCAGCCTTGCAGAGCTGAGAGGGCATCCCCGATGGCTCGTTCCCATGTGTGAGGTGGAGGGAAACACCTGGCGTTGCAGCATCCGAAACCACTGCATTACAATCCACCTCAGGGTGTTTGTTTGTGTGCAGCGCAATGAAAACCCATAATATTAGCCATATAACACTCAATTAACGCATTAGTTCATCGTCAGCAGGTGGCTGATGCAAGTGAGCAGCCCCCCCCCTCGCACAAAATCATCCATCAGAAATATTAATCGCAACATATCCTGAAATTAAAAGCTGGATTGTGTCACTGTTAATGAACAGAGAGTTGAGGCATTTGGTAAAGTCTGCTTAAAACAGAGTGAACAGCACTCGTCATGGAACGCTCTTTCCCCTCCTGAACAATCTAATGCGATTTCTGAAAGGCCGTGTGAATTTTATGAGACGATAAATATCATAATGAAAAGGGTTCGATTCAATATATTTGCAACACTAGACACAATGTGACATTTTCGAGTCATTGAACCGATTCTGGTCAAACCAAAAAGTTCATTAGGAACAATCATTATATGCAGACTTCCTCCAACAGTTTGTGCAGTCTGAGGAGATAACTTAAAGCACCCGTGATGAGTTTTTTTAACTGGTCATTAAACAGACTGAAATTATTGTAAATTGGGCATGTTTATGGCACATTTAACCCACACCCACAGCATCCAAGCACAGTTTACCAATTTGTTTTTCATGATTATTAAACTTAAAGGGATTTTGTTGATTACTGAAATTCTGCCCGATGGTAAATAACACAGTAGTGGGTAGGGCTGGGTATTTCCCACAGCCCCATGATACGATGTCTATCACGATATACATTGATTTGGGATTATGACCATGTCCTCCACAGAATTCGCTACAACAGTTGTTCTTTATTGTTGAGAATAACTCCAGAGACATAAGGATCCTACAATTTGAAACACTTCAACTCAGGTCATCAGAGATACTAGAAATACATTAAAATATGTTTCTCCCAAAGCTACAACCTTTTTTGAACTGCACCATTGATCAACTGTCTTTCAAATATGTCACCACAGCTTTGCAGCTACATTGATTCTGTAACATCTGCAGCAATACATATTTGCAAGGAGGACATGACGACGTATTGCCATGTCGATTTTTTGAGCACAGCCCTAGTATTTGGTTGGCTGTCAAATACTTATACTTTGTTGCTTTTGTTGCGTTTGAATGTCCAAAACTGCAGCTGCAGGGCAGGTGTCAGACAAAGTGATAGACAGGAAGCCTTTATTTTTATATCAGCTGACACGAAGTTTCACAGTGATGTTTGACTGATAAAAACCATAAAGGAGGATGTTTTTTAAAAATCAGCGCAGAGGTTAACGATGCCGCGATATCCAAATGGGGCAACGATGTTGAATTGAACTTAAAGTTTCACACGGGCCTTTAATATCTTTCTGTATCAGTTTGAAAATACTATAATGTTCACTTGAAATAAAAAAAATCAGTATCTTTTCGAATAATCAATACAATAACCAAAGATAAACTGCAGTACTTATGATCATCAGTATGGTCTTACACCCCTCGTTCCAACACAACAAACACTTATTGGTGGCTTCGCTCAGTTCAGCTTCCAAAAAAGGGAAACCATTCAGGTCATCTTTGTGTCCTTTTACCCTTGTCAGAGCCCCTGTCCTCCAGGTACTATGTCTGGGATTATATCCATTAAGATAATGTGTTCCCTGCACCTGCACCACTTTTAAAAAAAAAGACACACAGGGGGGGAAAAAAACCTCCTGGAAAAAAAAAGGTGTATAAGTGTGTTTCTAATTCCTCCCAATTCAGGGACGCTAATGAGACTTTGACACAGCATGTTTGCCTTCTGCACAAATATAAAGATTCTCCTGCCACGCTGTTAGAGTGCTTGAAAACCAAAATGTTCAATTACCTTCCCAGACAGTCCTCTTACTTTCTCACAATAATGCTACTCTGGAAGCACATGACACATATGAAAGAAACCTGCGTAGCTTGTAATGAAAAAGTGCAAAGAGTGAAGAGATACGACTTTTTGTTTGGAAAGCTAACCGGATATCATTTTTAAAAATATAAACCCAGAACCAAATAACGATAGAAGCCAATCACAACAGCCCTTTCCCCTGACCATGAGTGTGTGCCACACTGTCACTAGCATAATCTAATCGAACTGTCACCAGAAGCAGGCTCGACAGCTACAAAGTCAAGGGAAGAGGCAGCGGATCTTTTTGCATGCTGCTCTGTGAGACAATCAGTGATGAGACACCAACTCAAACCTTTAATTTGACACCTTAAAATAGAATGGAACCGTTCAGTTCTCTTTGAGTCCTTAAAGCAAACGGATATAATGATTCAAAGTTTAAGAACTTCTTCAAAGAGAAGCAAGACGCTAGCTTGAACCTGTAAATCAAGGTGATAACCAAAGCGATTTGATTCAAACAAGTTGTAACAAATGGTGCAGCGCACTAACATTAGAATAAAAAATGTAAGAATAAGTTGCCTTTTTGAAAGTGGCGCTAAAGAAATGGCTGAAAACATGCACTCAATGGATCGCAGGCTGGTTCCCTAAATACTGACTGAAAAATACATTTTACAACTTTATGTAACACTTGATTGTACAAATATGCCTGACTCAATGGCCAAAAAAAAACTAGTTAAAGCTGTGAAAAGCTCCCCGTCCACACTGACTGAGATGCTGTCAATTCACCCCGTTTGCCAAAAGCTGAAGCTGCCCTTGGGTTCGACACTTCTCAGCACACAAGAAGTGACAGATTGAAGACAAAAAGGGTGAAACAGAAATCCCAAAAATGCACGTTTCTTATTGTCAATTAATGCTGCATAATATGATCATCTGATGGACGTTTAAAATCACACCGTTTACGCTCTCTGATGTCGAGATGAGGAATATTTGAACATTTGTGTTGCATGTTTGGACCGAACCCTTTTCCCTCACATGAATGTGCCAAGTTGAACTGTGAAGCAATTTACCCTGCTGTGATGCACCAAAGTGGCAATCAAAATGTGTGAAGGCTTACACCTTAAACTGTCAGGCAACAAGTGGCGGTAGTTTTTCTTAGGATGAACAGTTTGTCCTTAATGACCAATCTTTGGGCTGGATGGAAACAAATAAACAAAATGTGAAACATAAAACATTTACCTTCTTATTGATTTAGATTAATACGTTACACTCACACATAAACTGTGTCACCAGAGTTATAAAGTTTTAGATTAGCAGATACCTGAAGCTATTTTTCCTCTCCTAGAAGCCAGAACATAAAAGACGTCTATTTTATTATTTGGAAGGAATGTTTACAATTAATAAAGTTCGACTAATGAGTCCGTTGGCAGTAGGGCTGGGAATCTTTGGGTGTCTCACGATTCGATTTTGATTCTTGGGGTCACGATTCGATTCAGAATCTCTTTCTCGATTCAAAAGGATTCTGGATTCATGATTCATTCAAGTCAATTTTTTGAATTAGTACATACTTCAGGATCTCCTCCAGTCATCTGTGAGACTGGCTGAATTTCTTGCTGCCCCATTTGGCATTCAACTGAGTTAACAAGCTAGCATTAGCACTTAGCACGGAGTGACTGATTAGCCAAAAAAAAAAAAATTCTTGGAAGTTATGAATCTATTTAAAATCTCATAAGATAAGAATCGCGTTTTTTTTTACATAAATCGATTTATTTCCCACCTCTAGTTGGCAGATTTTATTGGAATTATATTTGCCTCCCATAATACATCAGTATGTATTTCCTGGTATGCAACAATGTTAAAACGTTTTAATAAACACTTACACTTGATGGACTGACAGCTACATTTTCTCTGGAAAAAAATAAGTTTCTCCTTCATAAGCGGTCATCTGAGCACCTTAACATATCAACACTGGTACAAAATCTAAGCAATAACCTCTTCAATAAAACATCCAGTTTAAATATGTACTAAACCAGCCACCATATTTTTTTCTCCCCTGGTATCACAATAAGTCTCAAAAAATATGTCAGGCTATGTAACTTCAGTCCTTAAAATTTGCCAACATAAAAAAAGGTAGGTAGGTATTTTTCCAAAAAGGAATGACATGCCATTTTTTGTGATGTGTAAATTATGAGTTTTTGCTGTTATTTTGTTGCCTATGACCACCATGACATTACCTGCAGAGTAAAAACACTGAACATGTGGCTATTATCTGTGTGTGAGAGAGAGAGATGTAGGTAAGCAGTGTTGACATGGTTACTCTCTCAGCATGAGGAAGTAAATTAGCTCATTATAAACCTGATGTAAAAAAACAAAAAAAAACAAAGCCGTGACACGAGGCTGACACCTTGGTTGCTTGTAAACACAACAGCAGTCAGTCCGACTCACTCACACACACACACACACACACACACACACACACACACGTGGCCACGAGACACTCTGGCACACCAAGTCTCTTCAAGTCCTGATCTGGAAACAGTGGAAAGCACAGTTGTACAACGGAGCTACATGACCACACCTACTCTATATCTGCTGTACCAGATTCAGCCTGACTGGAGCAAGCAGTGCAGAATGTACCCTGAGAGTCAAAAAAAAAAAAAAAAATGTTAAAAACTTCAGGTGCATGAGAGAGGTGAACATCTTAAAAAAAAAAAATGAGTAAGGATGTGACTCAGCACATGAGAAGTCATGGTTTGATCTCAAATATAAAAACACTGTCAGCTCTACATGTGTACAGTCTTCATGCAAATTACTGCAGCGGGGGGAACATAACGTGTTCTCTAAATTACTAAAGTAAATAAAGCCTCTGACAGTGTTTAACTTCTGCAAAATGGTGAATAATGTCGTTTTTTTAAATATATTTTCGTTGATATATGACGACATTAAGATATCATGAAAATTAGAAAGATAAATGATGTTTTTCTAAAGAAGTCAGAGATGCAGACATTATTGCTTAAAATGGTTAAAAACACACACACACAAAAAAAAGACACTCGGATAGTGTTTTCTTGACACGATGGAGGAAAGAAGCGGACAGAGGGGGCTGGTTTTTTTTTTTTTTTTCTGCAGCCTTTCCATTAGATGCAATTATAAATGGCCGAGAGCGGAGGGACGGGGGAGCCAATCAGATCTCGGCTCGCATGTCAACCTAAGACCAACTGTCTCCTGGCTCTGACAGCAGGATTTTACCTCCATAATTCAAATCCCAAAGCAAAAGGCAATCTGCACTTTGCCAACTCCAACCAGCGGGGCCGTGTTTACAAGGCGGCACATGGGAGGCAAAAGAATCGAGGAGGACGAAGGAAAGAAGTGGGGGGAGGAGGAGGCGAACGGAGCCGAACCGAGCCCCACAATGAATGAAAAAAAAAAAAAAAAAAACCCCTCCGTCAAGATGAATCAATCGCGGTCACAATCACACTTTGATCCGAGTAAACACTTAGCGGGTGTAATTGTTGCCATTCACTGGACTGTGAGACACATCTCCACTTCACCGTGCGGAGCGGCTATTAAAACCCCGACAGAGGGGTCTTTTTTTTTTTCTTAATGATTATGCAAATGTTATTTAACGCCTATCGCTGTCATTTGCATCTCGTTTTTATTGCCTTGACAGCCTTTGACACAACTTTTGATAGCACTGATAGGAGGGAGGGAGAGGGGGGGGGAGCACAACAAAACAAGGAGAAAAAAAAAAAAAGAGGCTGCAGATTCTCGTAGAAAACAGCACTTAAATCTACAATGAGGTAGGAGAAGCACAGCGAGGAAACATCATATCTCTGCACACACACACACACACATGCACACACACTTTCTCCTCACAAACTCTTGCTCTACTTAGTCTAACTCCTGCCCTGCACCCAGCAGAGACACACACTAAACACCCACAACTCAGAAAGTTGTTTCCAGCAGAATATGCTGCTTCTTTCTCTGTGTTTTAGACTATTGCAGGGGGGGTGGTATTGCGAGAAAAAAGAGAGAGAGAGGCAGCCATTTTAGAGCTCTTGCTACATAGACAATGGCTGGTCCAATGCAATATGCTACTCTACAGGGGCTTTTTCTGAGCTCCTGGTCGACTCCAACTCAGTCAAAGTGTGTCAGTGCAGTGAGGGAAGTTTACCTGATTTCTGTTTGGAGGCTGTCCAGTGTTTCCCGGGCTCATGGGAGGCGGATGGTGGCTCCTTTGTTGCCAACCCGGATGGACCCCACCATACTGAGTGCTACCCATATCTCCTGGTCCCTTATTGGCCCCTTCCTGATTGTTATAGTCTCCTTGGGGGTAATTCGGGTAGCTCCTGGCGGAGCTCGGGGATGTCAAAAGCTGATTTAAAGTAGGCGTAGACGTGGGTTGTTGGCTTCCCATGTTATACCTCTGATTATTGTAAGAAGCAGCCATGGCTGTGGTTCCTCCTGCTGGCTGTTGCTTGCCTGGCTGCCCCCCAGCCGCCGGAGGCTGGTTGTTACGCGGGGAATTCATGGCCCCGTAGCCTTGGCCCTGATAAGAAGTCCTGTTCTGGAACGGGCTGTAGTTGTTATAATGGTTCGGGTAGCCGTGTTCATGTGAATTAGGGGGGTAAGGGTCCATCATGCCCGGCCCCGATGCAGCTGCCATGCCAGGGCTTTGTTGTCCGCCATGTTGATGAAAAGGGGCCCGGCTGTAGTGCTGGTTGTAACCGTAAGGAGGAGGAGGAAAGGGGCCCTGGTGGTGGTGTCCCATCCCGGGATGGTTATTCCCCTCGGGCCCGCCTGTATCATTCTGATTACTGCTATTATTATTTACCCTGGGCAAATTCCCGTTGCCGTTCTTCATATCGGGATCCCCTCCTCCTCCTCCCCCAGCATTTCCAGCGTCGGTCCCGTCCTGCAGCTCCTTCTGTCCAGGAGATCCGCCGTCGGTTCCCGGATCCTTATTTTCATGCTGTTTCTCCCCCGGTACCGACTCCTCCTGTGGTTCCCGATCCGGCTTTTTGAGTTCGGATGGCGGGCTAGTGTTGAGAGTGGCGACGCTGGCAACCTGAGCGGCCATGATATCCCTCTCTCTCTCTCTCCTCCACTCTTTCTCTGCCTCTCTCTCTCAGCACGGCGACTCACTCACAGTCAAACTCTGAAAAACCATTGAATATAAATACAATTACATTTATAACAACGTACCCGTTGTCCCGGTTCATTCCCCCCTTTGCCCTCCGCCCGGACCGGTATCCGGTAATCCACCGCGACTCCGTTTGAAGTTAAAACAGAGAGGGGAAAGTTTTTTAAAAAGCAAAAATATATAAATACTGAGCCAGGGAAATGAATTTCACCGACCCAAGTGAGTGTGTGTGTGTGTGTGTGTGTGTGTGTGTGTGTTGGAGGGGGGGCTTCTGTTACAGAACGAGAGCGCGAGCTAGAAATCAACCAAACCAGCACGAGGCTCCGCGAGACACAGCCATCTTACCGACCTGTCGCGAGAAAATGAAAACCCGGAGCGGAGTTTACAGCGAAAACTGGATCCGGACTGCTGCTGACTGCCTAAAAACAACACTGTTTATACTCAAGGAGAGCCATTATTGCCGCTTTAATGTGCTTTAAAGTGAGCTCATGCCTGAAAATGTCGATGTAGACGGAAAGCTTTGTTTTTTAAGCGTAAACTACTGGTCATTTTCAGACTAATTAATTGCTGCATTGAGGGAAAAGGTGTATGCTAATGAAGAAATACAGCAATGAGTTGTCTGAATAAAAATAAACGTGTGAGATTTGGATATCAAAAGATAGAAATAACATAAATATGCACAGTTTACTTTATTTTGTACCTTCAGAGTTGTACAGGGCAACATACAGTGATTTATGGCGATGCATCTCATCTTATAGGCTACAGCATAAAGTAAGGATAGAGCTAATTGTAGCCCAAGAAGGATACAGTGGTTTTACATCTTTGGCTTTAACAACAACCAAAGACAGACATTAAACTTCATGTTAAATAGGTTACACACAGGCACATGGTTTCACACTGTCTGACACTTATAAATACCAGAGATTATTATCTACAGTTGTGCATTGTTTAACAATTCAAAGGTCCCTTCCTTTACCATACTCTGCTGCCTTGAAGTCATCCAAAACTATTCAACCATTCTGATTACAAAAAATTGCTTCATGCATGAGCTGTGTGCTCCTCTTTGTAACATTCATGTGTGCACTTTATCTTATTAGCTCGCTAAAGCACTGGAACAAAATAGGCTTCTTCTGTTAGAGGGGGCTAATGGGCAGAAGTGACTGCTCCCATACTGCTTCCATGTGTCGAAAACTCCAAATGAGAGGAGAGTACAGCAGAGGAAAGCATGAAATCACAACCTGTACATGTCTGTGCAGTGTGTGTGTGTGTGTGTGTGTGTGAGAGAGAGAGTGAGAGAGGACAGAAAAGGAAGAAGGATGGGGGATGGACTGAGCCAGTTACAGAGCAGGAAGTGGAGATACAAAAAAAAAAAAAAACACTGATGGTAGAAAAGTGACACTGAATAGGCCACATCACATTATCTGTTAAAAGTCAAATCTCATGCAAACAAACGAGAACGAGAAGAGATTTGGAGAAAGCATAAAGTCTCTCTATGCAATTCATAGGAACAGACACCCTATGTCTCTTCACCACCTCTCTCTCCCCACCCCCTTTCTTCGTGCTCTCTGCCTTGCCTGCCTCGCGCTCTCCTAGCAGCAGCAGCCTTCAATGCTGCGTTTGCCGTCGTCGGAAATTTCAGAATCTAGGCTCTAGGTCGTAAAACGAACAGTGTTAAAACTGAAAGAATCAAACGTTTTTGCAAGAAAGTTCAAAAATGACCAAAACAAGACACACGCACGCTGCAACATTTCAAAGACAACTCAAGGTGGAGATGCTCAGCTGTTTATTCATCAAAACGTAGCCCAGAAACACCATCAGAAACATTTAAAGGGAAAGAGGCAACACTTGACCGGGTAAATAATACATTTACAGGGACACTGTGTCCTGTAGCTGCAAACAATAATGAATAACTAAGTCATACGGAAGGCTAGGCCACATCAGTAGCCTGTTAACACAGTGGATTAATGAAGAACTCAGTAAAGCAAGGCCATGGGCAAACTGACACAAGATAATATTGAGTCACGAAAATATATCAGAGTGTCAAATATTCAGTGTTTATAAACAATCACTGTGTCCACGTGTTTCTAGACTAATTAGACTAAAGTAGTGCATTGAAATCGCCTATATCCACATAAAGCACTGTTTACATTTATTCATATAAGGAGACGGGTCGATATATTGTTTCTGTAAGCTCTGGGATAAAGTAAGAAAAAAAGCAACAACCTCAGAACACAAATTAAACACTTATGTGTAAGACTGAAGTGTTTTATTTCCGACCAGAAAGGACTTGTGTGCTGCGACATTGTGCGTTTCCGAGCTTCGGCTGGAGCACGCGAAGGCAGCATCACCGCTTGCAAAAGCAGCAGAACTTTGCTATGTGAATGTGGGGGATGGGAAGCGCCAGCTCTCTGCTCTGCTCAGCCCTTTCTCTCTACAATGCGGGGCTTTCTGCTCACATTGCTCTCTCTCTATCTGTTGGAGAAAAAAAAAAAAGAGATTCTCTTTTACTTCAAGTTTAACCTAGAAATCAAGACAAATGTCCACGTGTATTTTCTGATGCACAAAGATATTTTTATGATGTATGTTTAATAAAAAAAACAGAGTATGCAGGGTGGAGGGGTCAGCTCAGCTGCTGTCTACTTATATAGGCTAAGGGAGGAGTGAGTGTGTGTGTGTGTGTGTGTGTGTGTGTGTGTGTGTGTGTGTGTGTGTGTGTGTGTGTGCAAGCAGAAAGCGCAGAGGCTAGGCTCTGAAGGAGGAGGGGGTAGGGAGCCTCTATTTCTTTTTAGCATAAACTTCGTGTTTATTATAAAGGGGTGCAGTCTCTCTTTTCTTCACTCTTTCATATTTCTCAAAACAGCACCATAATCTGCGTTCTATGCACTGTTTCTCCTGCTCTTCATTTTAGAAGTAGCTTCAAAATGTTTTTTTTTGGTGTTTTCAGCACTCACCTTGAAAAATATTTATCTGTTGTTGAGCCGCCTGAGCTGAGCTGCAAAGTGACTTTAAAGCACTAAGATCATATGGTATGTTAAATCTCTGTGGGAGAGGAACAACAGGATGCTAAAGACCTCCTGTGTGGCTACGAGTGTCATGCATTTATTTATGTGACGCTTGTTTTACAAGGATATGGTGTTCTCTAAAATGCTATGGTGCCTGCCCTGACAAGCTCAACAGCAAGCTTAGGACCCTCCTTGACACAGAATTAATAAGGACACATGCATTGTTGGAAGGGATTTAAGAGTCTACCCCTCCAGTAGTTTTCATTCTATATTACAGTCGTTCATATTTAGTCACTTCACTATAACTATAACCAAAGAATGACAAAAAAAGGTGTTACCATGAATACCCATCAGAGACATTCTGTCATAATCCAGCCTGGCTCTTATAGAAGAAGATTCACACCTCCTACATGGACTATTGAAAGCCATGTCTGTTCTTCAGTCTAAATGAGAGTCATTCAAAGAAAAACAGCAAACTTATTTCCAGGTTGTTGCCCAAATGTTGTCTGGTCTGCGTCACATTTGTCTCTTTGCTGTGCCTGTTGATAATGTGTGTTTAGGGAGAGGCACAGGAGAGATGGTGGGGTTGCTGGTTCATATGACCCCCCCCCCCCCCCCCCCCCCACCACCACCACACACACACACACACATCTGTCCCAGGATGATGATTTAAGAGGGTTTACTTGTGCCCCATCGCCGCCTCCCTGTATGGAAGACTGTGATGCATCACCTTCGGCCCGACGCTGCGTCTTCCCCGGCCGTCACCGAGGCAGCGGCTTGGACTTCAACCAGCCGCTCTTTTTTGCTCTTGTAATCAGAATAAAATTGATGACACTGGTTGATCAGAAGGAAGAAAACATGAGTCAAAGCAGTGGTGAAAAGCTGCATTTGAAGATGCAAACAGCGAGAGGGAGTTCATTATTCATGTCGTCAATTCTCGTTATAGATGCAAAACACAAATTTCAGTGGACAGGTTGGAGTCATAAATATTTTACTGACTTAACTAAGCCAAAAATATGCTATCTCTGTTAATTAATGTTGGCCTTTGATATTCTTAAATATGCATTTTTAATGTATTAACTTTCTTCAATTAATCTCCGCTTTGAACAAGAAAGTGTCATTCTTGTTGAGCGAGTTAACTGATGACTGATCATTCAAGAGTTTTTCTTTTATTTTAATCCCTTGGGATCCAGTCTGGGAATGGAGCCATACAATCACCAAGACAACCCAATAATGCAGCGTGGAATTTCCTAACAAGAGTGGAGTTGAATAAAGACACACACACACACACACACACACACACACACACACACCCGAACACACATGTGCAACAGCCAAACACAGCTCTCACCTGACAGTAATGTCAAATGTATGACTGTAAAGCCGCCTGTTGTTAATGCATACCTGCACCACACATCAGCAGTGATCCCACAGTGAAGTGATCATGGCCGCACACACTCACTAAGACAACACACACACACACACACACACACACACAGAACCACAACAGTTGGGTCCTGTCCAGACGGTTGCCAGGCAGCAGTTCAACGCATAGTCTGGAGTGTGTAGAGGAAGGAAGTGCCACTTTGCGAAGTGCAATGGGCATCCGGCTCATTCCCAGACGCTGTGAGCGTGTGGAACCTGCCGCTTAAACTTACACCTGACAAACACACACACCCTCCACTTTGTAAACAGAGCAGGGGTGAGGCATGTGCAATAAAATAAAAGCCCTGCATGGTTTCCTTCAGGGCTCCCTATTAAATGTGGACAATCAGTTTCATATTGGCTTCACTGTCAGGGCCTCAGCATGTTTAATCCAAACATACAGCCCTGATAGAAAAGATATTAAAGAGCACTTGTGGAAATCTCTGCTGCCTTATGAGGTCATATTTTAGATTAATCTTTCAGCCATTGTTCTTACCTGATTTGATCAAATGGGATCAAACTTTCCAGGAGCCACAGTTCAACAGAACTGCTTAGCAGACATCAGTTGCTCCTCTCTCCTCGTATTATTCTCTCCCAAGACGTGAAATCCTCTCCGTTACTTGGGTGAAAGTAGACCAGGGGACCTCAATGCCCCGCGACAGGCTTTCAAATCAAAGCTGATAGGACATATTCAGGTTGTACTCGGGTACTTTTATCTATCTTCACTGTGTGTGGGTGGCTGATAATTTGCTATGGGGCTTTTTTTTTTCTTCTCTCTTTTAAATCACAGAATTCATGAAGTTCACACAGTCACCGCTCGCTGAATTCCAAACACCACATTTTCTCTCAGTGTGTTCAAGTGAAGTAAAGGAAGGACCGTCCCCCCCCCCCCCACACACACACACACACACACCCACCCCCACCCCCGATCTCAACAAAGCCAAGCAAGGTTAAGAGCTCTCAAAATTACGGTGTCCACCCTGCAAGGACAGAGAAGTGTTCGCTCTCTTTTCAATGAGGATGAAAAGAAACCGCGCAGGGAATCATCTCTGTAGTAAGGGAACTCATCACTGCGAACATACTGGGAAGCGCTCCACTATGGGTCACAGAGCCCAGTGTGTGAGCTTCTACCCGACTGACAAACAGTCCCATCCCTATAAATCACACAGAGAGGCTTGTCAGCATTTCAGCTGCAAGATAGAGCCAAACTAAAGATGAGAAAAACACTGTTCAGTGGTCTTAGAAGGAAAATCAAAACCAGGCCTCATAACTTTTAACAACATGCATCTTATTTTTGAGAACTTTTTAATGTGAATTTTTTTTTTTAAAAAGTTGTTCTTGTAGATGTCTTTAGAAAAAAGAACTCGTGTTTTTCGAGGCGGTATGTTGATGCAAGCTGACAAACCCACAGCTAACAAGCTAGCAAGTTGAAAGCATCAGAGCACAGTTGTCACAACAGCTACAAAAACTTCTCAGTTTTTCTTTTCTTGATTTTGCTGTTTTACGCTTCTTGGTATTTCATTCACAGGAGAGCTCTCTAAGATGGCTAGATGCCAACAATCACCTAGTTAAGTCATCACTCATGATAATTCTCAGATTATCCAGAGGACATTTGTGCCAGAGAATTAAGAGCAATCTGCTCCAGAACTGTCTAATTAGTTAATTATCATTTGGAAATGGCAAAGCTTAAAGATCATGTCTGGTGTTTGCACACAGTGATGACATATTTTGTTGGTGGAGCCCAACTGGTGGCAGAAGTTAGTATATAAAAAAAATATATAGTTGACTTTGCAACTGAGTTGCTGAGTTCAAAACAATGCAAAGTTGTTGGTGACTTGTTAAGATGTCCAACTTTTTAAACCAGTATCGTTGTTGTTATGAATTTGATGGATTTGGGAATGTTTCTACATCCACACAGACACACTAAGTTTGAGAGGTGTGTTAAAGCAGCTTGAAACCGGTTGTGCGCCCCATGAATGGAGGCTATGGTCTTCATCGTGTCACTCTTCAGCGGTCCTGTGCAATAAAGGCAAAAAGGCCCAGAGATATAGTTTAAATAGCTTGAAACTCGCTCACGTTTGATTAAAAGTAACAGTTTATACACGTTCGGCTGAACAGTGCAGCACTTAATGCGGCTTTTTCAGAAGCTTTCAATAGTTTGAGTAACAGACAAGAAGTTTATCTTCACGAGTCACCACCGTTTGCATTTGCCAGTTATACCGGACAACTTCGTACACCTTGTGGAGAAACCCAGAGACCCAACGTGAAATAATCACATCCACTTTTAAGTAACACAAGATAATTGCAACAAATACATAGTTTAAGCTTAATTCTTCAAGGACTCAAAAAAAAAAAATGTACGTCCAAAATCACAATTGAATGTATTTTAAAAAATGCAAACAAACATCTGCACCCTGAAAACTATGAGCGTCCTGTTGCAACACAGCCTGAGTATTGATTGATTGGTTGATTGAACTTTATTGTCAGATATGGTCAGAAATTTGGCTCCACATGGAAACATAAAAATTAAGACAAGATACAAACATTTGACACAACATTCAAACAATAAACAAACATTCAGAGGCTTAATCGTGCTTTTATCCGGGATTCAGCTCTACATTCAATTTAAGGATTGACTGGTGAACAAGGCAAGGCAAATAGCCAATCATAGTAAAGGATTTTGAGGTGTATACTTGAGTGGCCATTTAGATTTAAAGGGGGCTACCATGACACCCTTCTGGACACGCCCCTGAAGTCATTCCTTCCCTTAGACCAAGGATGTGGTCTACTTCTCAGTGTTTCTCTCCACCTGCACTCACTGTTTTTCTGCCAAAATGGTCCATTAGCTAGGCTAGACTGATTTATTCATCTTAAAATCTTTAACCTTGCTCTTGAGACACAATCAGTGTTATTACCCAACACCAACATTTTGCATATCAATGTTTACCATCGAGAATTTTGTGGCCAACCAAGACTTGTAATTCTGAGGAGTATTGATAACTAAGGTGTTTAAACTTTAATAAGAAAACAAGACATTATTCATGAATTAGTATAAGTAGAGACAACATTGCATATCAACATGAAACTGTTAATCTAATACATCTTTAAAATCAGTTCTTGATAATTAATCTTTTTTTTTTTTTACTTTTGGTGTTTTCACACATGCACAGAACTCCTGAAACTCTTCGAGGCGAATGTGTGTACACAAACAGCCGTATTGGAAATAATTTATATATATTTATGACATTTATAAGAGGCAAAGAGGTGTCACCAAAGTGCCAGACTTGTGGAAAAAAAACTGATGGAATTGACATTATAACTTTCTTCAATCCCTCGATTATTGTAAATAATTAATGCAAGTTATTCACTTCATGTCGTCCTAATTTCACAAGGAAAATGTTTCACACGTTTCAAGTGTTACAAATGATACACATTAGATATGTAACTGTTGAGTGCTTTAAATGAACAACTTTCATTGAACGACAGAGATTTCACGATGTGCTGTATTTTCAAGAGATAAAGTTAAAAAGTGATATGTTTTGATGCAGCCTTTCTTTATGTGTGCAGATTAGGCCTTTAGATGCTGCTCATGCAGCACATTCAAGACAGAAAGGTAGACTGGCTTATAAATATTTAAAACTATAATTGAACCAAATATGCATTTTGAATTAGGGATTGGGAAGCCATGGGTTTTAATCAATGGTGGCAGTCAGAGGACCTGCGCTTGTTTTCAGGTGAAATGGCTAACTGTAATGCAGACGTGATGAACAGCACAGAGAGTTGGCAAAAGAGATGGACGAAATTGACACGTTGAAGACGGAGTGATTAAGTTACCTGTTACAGAACAGCCCCTGAGCATATATCAATATGAACTGTGGCGGGCTGAGAAGATGAATTGGACGCGAATGAATGGAGGTGTGGGGAAAAAAAATTGCAGGCAGCCGTACTTATCCAGCACAGAAAATAGATTCTATGTAGAAACCAAAGGAGCATTTTATGGAAAAACCATTTTCTGTGTGCAGTGTCAGTATGTTGATACAAGGCATTATATTGAAAAACGGCCTATGTAATTCACTCCCTGGGCCCTGAGATGCTCAAGAGACCAATCTTCTCATATATTGAAATTGGATGCATTTCAGTTGTTACCCGCTGAATCATTTTCTTGTCCCACTCTTTTTTAGCCTATTGTTTACAGATGCGCTTTTCGTTGTGCCTGAACTCTTCCCTCTCATGGAAGCTGGATGTTTGTGCTGTTTCAAGCATGAGTGCCTTTGCTTACAAAGGGCAACGAGAGAACAAAAAAAAAAACCCAAAGATGATAGAAACATTAGCATAGCAGTTTGATATGAAACAGGTCGTGAAGAAAATGTGGAAATAGTTCGAGAGTTTGAAAGAGGATGAAGTGAAACAGAGACTATGGGGGAAATGTGGAACCAACTTTGGCCTTTAAAACACAATGTGTGCAAAGAGACAACATCATGACGGAGAGGGTTTTAAGGCTTACATTTATTGGCTCCTAGGACGGTTCCTTGGCAGTAGCCTCCTTGTGTGGCGGCACACTTCAGCAGTGACCTTTTGCATCTATGCTAGGACAACAGGCAGGGGGTGAAGGGGGTCCAGCACCACCCACCAGTCAACTGTGAAAACAAAACTTTATCTTGACTCAGTGGGGAGGCTGGGAGATAGAGGACTACAAGGCTTTTGAGGTAGGGAACTATTCTTCTGAGCTGATTATTGGCCTGAGGGGCTGCAGCGGGGCAAGGTTGCAGATAGGGGTGGTACTGGCTGGGGGTCGGATCTCAAACCTCTGCATTGAAATGCTGATGAAAGACAGGACATTCAGCAGTAATTGCTCTTTTGATTCCGGGTGACACACCTCCGAGCTGAATGCCGAGAAAACGAACCTTCAACGCCGACGTTGCTGCAGCTGCCTGCCTTTTTCTCCGTGCATGAAGAGGGGCGGAGGATGTTGAGATTAACGAACAAAATCGACTGTAATGTGTGACAATAAAGAAAAACGAGCATGTGCATATGACTTTCCAGTTTTCCTCCATCTGTTGCCAGTCGAGTTGATAAAACATAATCCACGGTTTCCTCTGAATATGATATGAGAGCTTACAATTTGGAACACATCATTTGGATCATTTAGGATTTGGATCAGGTTCACATTTGAAGAGGGTATTTGAACCAGAACCTTAAGAGACACTGCTGGGCACAACTCTTGCCAAATAGGGCATTTATAAAAGGTTGGCACAGGCCCTATACAGAGTGAAGGCTGGCATAGGCATGATGCCCACATCATAGTGCCAACCAAGGGTTTTGTTTGGCATGTGTCTCTGTAGTATGGCTTGTCTCCTCCAGACAACTGGCCCAAACACAACTTAGCATTAGGTTACAGAAGCATTACAAACTGAAAATGATTCATTAAAAAGCTCTCAGTTTCCGCCTGAGATGAGAAGTGCAAAAATGATGATCAGTAAAAAAAAAAAAAAAAAAACACATACAGCAAAGATGCAAAACATTACGTGGTTTCAGTCTCAGCAGTGTGAAGATTGGACCAAGGTAAGAAAAATCCAAAATAAAAGCTTTTCTTACATGGATATAAGTGGAAGAAAAAAAAGTATTCCATATAGATTATTTACTTTCATACTCACTATTACTTGTGAGGGAAACTTTAACACACAGTACCTTCTCTGTCTTTATTCCAAACCTTCGTACTGAAGGACTTGGCTGCATGCCTCTCTAAGAGATTTTCATATCCCTTGTTTGATAGCAGCAGGCGCCACATACGCAATCCTCACTGAGGCTGTTACAATAAAAAGGGCTCTAGGAACATGGTCAGGGACAACAGCGATGTTTAATTTCAGGCGCCGAGGAGAGCCATTTCTGCCCTGCAAATAAACAAATCAAGACAGTAAGGGAAGAAGGGCAAAATATAGAAAAAAGTAATTTATTCTGGCTCATTTTAAGCTGCCAGAGAGGCCCTATTTTAAGAGAAAATAAAAAAAAAGGAGGAGGGAGGAGCTGAAAGACAATGCATTTTAAAAGAGCCTCTTCCCCCAGTGTGCCTTTATCTGTCACTCAAACCCGGCAACGTAAACACATATTAAGGAGGAAGACAGAGGGGTTTCCATAGCCACAGATTTAAATGGGACTGTCGTGCTGTACACAGTAACCCCCCCCCCCCCCCCCCTCCCCCTCCAACCCCCTTTTGAAACACTGTTTGTTTGCTGTTGTGTTGGAGGAATTCAGGCTGTGCAGAATGCGCTGATAGCGAGGCTCTGGGAGGCTTGGTTTTGCGCTATTTCCACTGCAAAGGGAAAGAGGAGAGAGGCAGAAGAGGGCCCAGCAGACTGAGAGAAGAAAAAACATACAAGGCCGGTTATGCAGAAACACAGATTTAATGTAAGGCTCGGCTCTGTTATAAGCAGCGGAGAGAGGAAAAAGCTGGTCTGGACTGACAGGAAGAGAGAGAGAGAGAGAGACGGAGAAGAGGGGCAGAGTATTGTCAGGTTATAGCGCGAGGATTCAGACCAGAAGAAATCATTGGACCTGGGTTTGACCAGACCTTACCATCACTCTAGGAGTGACTCCTCTAAAGGACAGCACCCCTATTGAATCAGCTCACATCCCCTCTTTGGATAAACAGTGCTATAATACACTGAATTAACAACACAAGCCCTGGGGAAATCAGGTCTCTCCACCATAAATTGGTAACCCCTCCTTATACCCCCACCCCACTATCTCTGATTTTTATGGTTTCAAGCTCAATAACACATTCATTATTAAATCATGTTTACTGGAATCACAGGCATGTCATTGTCCTAGCCCTATAGCTATTGGGGTAGAGATTTCAAATGTGCCTTTTTTTCCCCTTTTGGGTGAATTCATTACATTACATGATATTTCATAAGCACTTATTGATTGTAGCTGTGGGCAACAGAAATTCAGCACAGCCTTTTTTTTTTTTTGCGAAATCTTTGCAGGGGAATTGTACTGCAGCGTTGAGTCTATGTAAAAAATAGCAGTTGGTTACAGTCATTTGTGTAAATATATCACTTCTGAGTGCTCAGTTCATCTGCCACCCATGCAGCTGAGCTTTTCACTTGCAGACAAACATCAAGCATGTAAGCAAGAAACACTGTTCATCAACACAATGCACGTCGTGAATGAGGATACGATTCTTGCTGAGCCACATTAAAGCACTCTCCTAAACCTCTGCTTCTGTTTGTTCTGTCGTCTCAGCTGGAGACCAGGTAGGAACCCCTTAGCTGTGGCTTCTCACCCGCCGCTTAATCTTACCCACAATCACATTCAGTGACAGGCGCACAAAGCCGTCCGGCGAGCCCAACAAGGCTGTGCTATTATGTAACCACTGACAGCTGGGCTTTCAAGGGATGGGTGAACCCCCATCCGTGTGGCAGCACTTTGTGTCAAACAGACGTGACAGTCGAGAAAGGGACTGAGTAGAGAAAGGGTATTATCAGGCCAGGCAGAGGCATACAGTCCCATAACAAACGCTCTGAGTGATGGAGTCCAAATCAAAACAGCAGCGCAGGAAAGACACTAACATTTCCTCCAGATCCTTTATCAAATGTCATGTCACATGCTGTGTCTGCGTGACACTTGATAAGTGTTGGACCATTTGTAGCCTCATATATTAACGCAATATGGAAAATGTAAACAAAAAAATACGTATATATTTTCCTGGCTAAGGCCTCACAGATAATCCCAGGAAAAGGAATTGTGCAGACAAGGATGAAAGGATTGTCGTCCTTTGAAATGTGGCAAATAATGTTCTTGGTTGCTTTTCAACCAAAATGCACCTTAATGCAGAATCCTGTTTGGTGAAAAATGGGAATGGGCAAACATGCACAGATCCCTCGCTCCAAAGGGGTTGATTTCTCCCCATTGTTTCTCTTATTATGCACTGTCTTTGAAAAAGTGGCCCATGACACTGAACATAGAGGCACCCAAATGTTTGATCAAACTGTGCATCGCCTCCCTTCAGGCCCGACGTCTCCCGACAGGTCTTTGATGGTCTGAACACACAGCCGAGCCAATGGACCCAAAATAGCAAGGGGATAATCGACAGACGGTGTGTTGATTTTGCCACCCTTTCCAAATAATTCCCTGTTGTTCCAGAGAGGAGTCGCTGTCAGTGGCGGCATTCCAGGGCAGACAGACTGGAGAGATTGTACAAGATGAGGGCCGCCATCGAGATACATTAGATCTAAACATGACTGTGGTCACACAGACCTGGCCTTCAACATGCTCCTTCTCCAAACTGGCTCTGCTTTTCTTCATCCGAGTGCCTAAACAGCATGGCATTCATATCAACATGTTTGCAACAGGCCAAGCTAACACTTCACACTCCTATTTGTCCATAAGATATACATGGAATAAAATTGCTGCAGATGCATCATGGAAGTCGAACTAAACATATTCAAAAAGGAAAAGCCAAATATTGAAAGAAACACAAACAGTAACAAATAGGCTAGAAATAACCATGATGATTATCTGATTACCAGTCAAAGACCATAACTAAGTATTTAAGATGTCACCCAGTCATCATAAAGGAAATGAAAGTACACAATAAATTCAAGCTTTTTAACACATAGTAGTAGGCCTATAAGGTTTTGTTTGAGGCAGTAGCTCTGAAGTTGAATTATTTACCTCATCAATTGTGTTCATCTCTTTTGGTGAGATATTTTTAATAAGAAATAAGCTGTAGAGTTTTTAGAGTGAATGGGAGATAACATAACGCTAACTTTTTCCTTAACATTTGAACATGGCTCCCCTGTTGCAGAGGCTTCAGTGGTGCATGAAAGGGTTGATCCACACTTGGAAGAAATGTTACATTTTGTGGACTGCTATCCGACCTTCGGGCCTATACTTACCTCAAGGATTGTCCCTGTTGACTGACCACCAGTACAACCAGTTTCACTCCTGTGTAGCTGGTGTCTGGCGCTCTCACAGTTGAGGCAGAGATTGTCAAGTCTAGATAGAGGTCATAGTACAGCAACCGCTCCCTCCAATACACAGGCAGCTCATTAGCACATGGAGGCCAAAAACAACAGATTATGAAGGAAATATGAACGATTTCACGGCCAATCTTTGGTATAAAATATTTGTTAGGAATTGTAAAACAGTGTGGCATGTGCTTCTTTTCTTTTTCCACTTTTAAAATGTGTTTTTAGCTTCAGATTAACATCAAACTCCAGTCCGGGTTTTCCACGAAGCCGGAGCCTCAATTTACTGTGTGTGCTTTCAGCGCCGCAGCACTCACTGGCAACCTTAAGGATCCCTCCGCGGCTCACTTGTGTGTGCGTGTATGTGACTCTTGTTTTATAGCACAAAACGACTCGTTATATAACATATATCTCCGCGTAAAATAAACTCTAATATATAATTTTGGCTGCCCTTTCACTTGATAGTTAATATAACGCGTTTCAGCATCCACGGGTCATGTTTTGGGAACTTGGTGCACTATTTTGACCCAGCTGTCCTGTCTTTCTAACGCATACAATACATTCCTGTGTTGCTCCGCGGTGTGACAAGGCCCTGCCTGCCTGCTGTTCCTGTAAACTCCCGCCTTGACTAAATGAGCGAGAGAGGCAGAGAGACACATACAGAGAGCGGAGAGAGTGAGTGGAAAAGCCCTATAAAACATCAAGTCCCACAGCAACCACGCTGAGTTCATCTTCCATGATTGAGGCAAGTTTTGCTGGGGTGTAATGCACAAAGTAATCACATAATAAAATAACGACTCACACGTATCAGAGTGCAGAAATCTCAATTTAATCAGCAAAATTGTCCACAAAACAAACGATTCAGTGCCCATTGTCCACCACATTGAGTGCTTACAGACAACACATGAGTGTAGCTACTTCAATTAAGATGGATTGATTCCCACTATGTTAACAGGAATATGTAGCCCAACTTTTCATAGGCCTATGTTGACAAGAAGACAATAAAATGGTGTTGAAACACGTATAATATAATTAAAATGGATTTCTTTACAGTCAAAGTGCCCTTCAACAAACAAACAGGGTGTTATTTGTTGCTTAAATCATACAGCTGTTTCTGTTACTTAGGGTTAAATAAAACCTCTGAGTAGGCTATACTAGCCTAAAATTTAAGTAAACACATTGTTTCAGTCTTATTAAAATTCAGTCTTTGGATGTACAGTCAGTGTTTTGATTGTATAAATGGTTATAACTGGATGTCTCCTGTCTTATAATGGAGAAATAAAACAACTATTTTGGCCATATACCATTTGGTAATAACTGCATTACATATTGTCTGCTCCTTGTTCGATAACCTATGTGGGGAGAGATTTCAGAATATAGGCCTAAAGCTGTGAATCTGCAGAGCCGTTAATTCCTACCGTTACTCACTTGACATATCATGTAAATAACAGAGCTTGTTGCGCTATCCTTGAATTTTTCATAACCTTACTGGAGGTTGCTCTTGCGATCTTGAGAAAGCAGCAGCTCCTTATCAGCTTCGCAACAGAACCATCAATTCATTCCTGACCAGTTTCTTGCCAGCACGATGTGATTCAATGATGGCCGATGCTCTCGAAATCTGCTTGCGTGCAAAACCAGATTCCACTGCCCCCCTGAGTGACAGTTTATGGTCCTTGATTTGGTTTGGTTGAAGACTGCCAGGCAACACAAAACTACTCCGAGTCCCAAATAAAGCAGCCATCTGTTCCATAGCCCGGTGAAACTGAATTAATTTAACACAGGGTCTAATCCTAGAATTCAGCTGTGGATTCTTTTTTCTTTTTTTTTTTTTTTTTTAGACCAGAGTAGCCAAAAAAAAAGTAGATTATATCGAAAAGAGGAGTGATGAAGGTGAGACTTGATCTGAAGCATCTTCACTATACTCACATGTGGCTCAAACACTTTTAAACAGGGATGCATGATGAATGAAAAACAAAGGAGAGGCTATTGTTTGTGCTGTCTGTTAAGCAGGTCAGAGCATACTAATCCTCTTGTCTGGACGGTTACACAGTGGATTCTGTCGATTCCTTGCTGTCCATATAGAATGCAAAGCTATTTAGTTCTGGAAAACTTTATGAAACATTCAAAGGGAAACGCTCACTCCAGGTGACTTAAGGGCCCTAACTCGAGCCTCACTCGCTCCTGTCTACATGCCAGTGACCTTTTCCCCTGCAGATTACCCTGCTGCCCCTGACCCACAGCCCGTTGAGGGCAAGGCCCTTTGGCTCAGACAACCTCTCCTTCCAGTTGTCCCCCCCAGCTTTATCCTTCCTACTTCATGCCTGTTAGACCTATATGGATTGTTTTACTCTCCGATCCAAAAGGGGCCACACAATACCCATTGAGAGGGAGAGGTCAGAGGCTCAGCACTGCGACCTGAGCGCGGGGGCTTTTTGTATGGAGCCAAGCTTGTATCCCATTCTCCACCCCGGCTCAAATCATGTAGCTGAGCACAAGACACACTTCTGGGCTCTCACTAAATCAGCTTCATAAAGGGTGCAGCGACAATGGAAACAGAGCTGACCACCAGGCAGCTGTTGTTTCCCTTCACACACAGGCGTAGGGTTAACCTGGATGGACCCTTTTTTTTTTTTGTCTTCATGATATTAACAGTGATGCTGAAGGAGCAGGAGCAGACACTGACAAATCTACTAATGCTGCCACTGTGTCAGACACACTTACAGGCTATCTTTGCGTCACAGGTGGTGAGAGGGCCTGATAACCTGCCTGCTCCCCTTTCAACTCTGATGTTGTCTTGTGCTCATGCGGGTCATGAGGTGTGGCAGTGGCCACGACAACCTTAAGTTAACCTGCAGAATTAATGACAACGACTTAAAGCGCCGTCCTCCTGTGTGGCGCTAATCGAGGGCTGTTATATTCCTTTGCTGGGAAAAGCAGCAAAGATATGTTTGATTTGCTCATTTTCATTCATTCTTCGGAACAAGATCACGCTGAAGGAAAAGATAATTGGCACAGAAGGTCAGGAGAAAAGGGGCAGCAGCTATTTTCAGCGTTGATTTACTGCAAATAAGGTCCCAATATTTTGGATTTATTCAGCTGGGCTATTCTTGATTTGCAAACTGCTTTGACAGAAAAACAAGAGTGTCTATCTCAGTCAGAGGAGTGAGGATGGTGTGTGAGGAGCGAACAGAACAAACAGCTCCCTCTTTTATGCCAGTAATTAAAGCAGCAGTGGGTGGAAGAGTGTGGGAAAGAAGAGGAGGGCGGACGAGAGCTGGTTCAGGGTTGCCACCTAGTGGTGTGACAAGCACAGTGCAGGATAATAAGACACGCTTTGTTTTCTATAGCTTCTTCTAAAGTTACAGTGTGCATTAAGTAGTACAGTGTGCATTAAGTAGGATTGTGCGTCGGTTTTGTGCGCAGTCGAATAAGAAATCCCAGTCACCTTTCCTGAACCCTGCACTCGCTCTCCACTGGAGTGTGAAAGCAGTAACTGGCAGAATCTCCAGGATCTATCATCTCCTTACACCATGAATGGCAAAAATAATTGAATAGGGTGACCCACACTTGGCAGCTGAAGTAGAGGATGGATTCTGATCCCTGTAATAAGTAGGGCTCAATAAGCGCTGCAGGAAGCCCCGGCTCGGCTCCTGCAGGAGAAAGACTGGGTCAGATTAAGGTTGAGGAGTTTAATTATGAACAAGGAAATGAAGTTCTCCAAATCTCTGGCTCGTGGGATAATTTTAGCCGAGAGACGGCAGCGGGCGTCTCAGTCCGTCTTCTCTGTGTCTGTGCGCCGCAGCATCTTCTGCCACTTCACAATCAGAAGCCTCCGGAGGGATGAGGGGGAAGAAGGAGAGGAAGGGGAGGGGGGGGGGGGGGGGTTAGAAGAAGGAGACAGGGATGAAGTGCCACTTAGGATATTGCTTCAAGGACCGCTCTCCTTGTTAAACTCATTGCTGTGGGCATAAATATAGCCAGGCGTCAGATGATTTATTGACACGCGCTCCCTCTCCTCCTTCTTCCTGCCTAACAAGCCTGTGGACAAATGAATTGTCGAAGTGGAGGAATTTTGCCTTGATTTACACTCGGCTCCCGGTGCCTGTGGGAAGTCACGGGGGAAGGAGCTGAGTGCGTGTGTGAAGAAAGAAACTCGGAAGAAGGGTGATAGAAGTTGTTGGGGGGGGTATGGATAATTTGTTCACTGGAAATAAAAAATACAAAACTTCTTAGATAATTAATTGTTCTTAGAATAAAACTTTAATTTGAGGAAAAAATCTGTAAGAAGATGCGCACCAGTTTTATATATATATATATAGCACGCTGAGTTGTGTGCTGTTCAGCCTGCCTATACAGTTCTATAATGTCATCTGTTGCTGAGGAGGAGCTCCCTCAAATCTGAGAAAACAACTCCTGATTATATCACCCGAGGAATCATTCTTTTGAGCTTTAAATTAGAAGAGAAAGTTTCTGCAACAAAGAAGGAGCATTGGCAGTGTACTCTAAAAAGCAGCGAGGTGTTACGGCGTTGGGATCAAAAGCACAGCAAAGTGTCTAAGCGCTGCAGTTACATACAGAGTCAGTGAACGATGCAGATTTTAACTTATGGAGGAGAAATTAGAAATAAGAGGCCAGAAGCCCATCAGTGGTAATATTTCCCTGATGTCTTTGGCTTGCATGATTAATCCAAACATTGTGAGTGTTGTGTGCTTGTTTCCTATGAAAATTTATATATTTTTTTCGAATTTGCCTGATTATGAATTCTAGTTACAGCGAAATAAAAGGCAAAATCGGTTCACTTTGGGCTCCTAGCTTTTCTAGTCAGAAAGATTGCAGCTGTTCTGCGACTTAAACGACACACTCACCTGCGAATGGAACAACATTATTTTGTGTCCATCCGAGAGAATCTTGCTCCTGGGCTTCCAGCCTGCCTGAGGTATTGGGTCTTTATATTTGGTATGTGTTTGATTTTGAGTAGTTGGGAGTTATAGCAATGTTAAACCAGATACAGTCCCTGGAGATCGTTATGAAAGTAGCCTAAACTGAGTTGTATGCCAGGTGATGTTTTGAACCCAGACACAATGGTGTTTGGTTCTGGTCATACCTGAAAGGGTGAAGTGATGTTCATGAACTTATACTAACACACACTAATGATCCCGTAATCAGAGTGGTATGAAAAAAACATATTAATTAAGGCTACTGGGTATTTTATAACAAATGTTTTTGAAATGTGAAGAACAGAAAAATCTGCCACGCTTGGGAAAGTGCATGCATTTCTTCTTCCGGTCTGCTTTTGCCTGTTGTTTACCTCTCAGCCCTTTACAATTCAGAGTGGGCTTTTATGTAGTAATGTGTAATATTTTTATATTCTGCACTGTGATGCTCAGGGGGATGCCTTGCTGTTTTGTTGTTTGAGACTTGAATCTTGAAGCTCAGTCTTGGGATGACATCACAAGTATCAAATCTAGACTGTAGACTGTATAAAAACATGGACGTAGTTTCAGTGATGTCACCCATTGGTTTCTGAAGTCTTCTTTTGAAGCCCAACAGTGGTGGTCGACATATTGGAAAGCTGTCTCAAGCTAACGTTTGATCAACCTAACAGAAAAAAAAGCTGGAGCTGAGGTGGGCCTTCAGCCTCCTGATGAACAGCTCTAATCAGTCAGCTCAATCATTATGAATAACTACATCCTTCATAAAATGTACAAGTTAAAAAAATAAATAAATCACCCAGCGTACAGTGTGTGCCCATAAGATGAGCTATTCAGACTAAATTCATTTTTGGAACCAGGCTGTACATACTTTAATTTCTGCAGTAAAAGCTCTTGGGTGAGTATTTGGCTTCTGGGGATACTGCAGCCAGCCTCAAGTGGATACTTCAGGAACTGCAATTATTTGGTTCGGCTTCATTTTTCAACACCGGACGCTGCTGCTTGATCTAGTCAGAAGATTCCTTTTATGTGAAGTATGACAAATAGACATCCTTAATGGTTGTTATGTTGTGTTACCTTACAATGTAACAGCAGTGTGATATAACAAAAGATTTTTCGCTTGTTTTGTAGTCAGTTAAAAACATCAAATATGACAGCTCAATTATGGTATTAAACACAATAAAAAACATTAAACAGGGTTCTTTATTAAACTGTCATTTAACCCATCATCATGAACAGGATCCTCTTGTGAATTTAGCATGTGGATGTCCAGAGTGATGAAAGATCTGTTTATCGTGTTCAAACTGGCCTTTAGTAATCTGAATTATTTTTCAAATGTATTTACTTTATTAATCCTGAGGGAAATTGAACTTTACACCATGTTATTGTGTGACACACTACACACACAGAAAGGGCCCAAAGCACAAACAAAACCTATAGACACTTACATGTAAAGAGATTACAGAGTGAGGGGGCTGCACAGTGCTGGCGACCCGAGCAGGTGGAGATTCACTGCCTTGCGCACGGGTATTTTTATTAATGTATTTTGATGTACTTTAATAATCCCCGAGGGGTAATTCGGGTTTACGCTGTTATTTATAGGGACATGCTTCTCACACACATGGGACCGAATCACACACATGCACAAACAGGAGCTGTGGACATGCATTAGTGGAGAGATGTCAGAGTGAAGCTACTACACACGGCTACGCAGGGAGCTCACCAGAGCGGTTGGGGGTTCGGTGCCTTGCTCAGGGGCACCTCGGCAGTTACGCGGGAAGTGCCCTGGCACCTCTCCAGCTACCAGAACAACTTCCATATTATGGTCCACACGTCCCTACGGACTGAGCTACTTTTAGGACGTATTACGAGCATTACAGGCTTTATTTTTAGCTTGTGATATTTCAATATGAGTAGGAAATGTTTATCTGGACTAGTCAGGTAAATGTTGAAAAAGTGAGTTGAGATTTTTTTGACTATAAAGCACAGTAGATAAATCCACTTTTATTTATTTACACAGTTTTTGCCGTGAAGACGTACTGCTGTGTCCACACAGGGCGCCAAAGATCAACACAAATTGAAGGTTTCTCACAAGAACTTAAAAGTAACTCATGCCAGTGAAGCAAACCCATATCTGTCATAGTTTGAGCCATTAAAGATCAGTTTGGTAGCAGTCGAAGAAAGAAGTCCTGCTCTTATTGATGTTTACATTGCAACTGTAAGGTGAGCCGGGATTAGGAAAGCTGTGTGGAACAAAGACACTCTATAGGAGGAGACACTAAATCTTGAGCGAGTGTTGGGGAGCTGCGCCTAAAAGCTTCTTCTCAACTTCCTTTCATGTCTTCCTCTCCAGTGATGCTGCTACAAAGTCTTTGAGTGCAGCAGCCCGGCCCGCAGCTGGCAGCCCACAACATCGCCCAAATGAACCCGACGAGCAGATGAAGAGAAATTATTGTCGACTGCTCTTTGCCACAACGCCGTGCTTCACCATTTGAAGATTATAATTGTACATCTCATAAGCTGTCAGCGCCATGTGCTCGCATGTAATTTCTTTGTCTCGCTTACTCCTCCCTCTCTCTCTGTTTTCTTCTTCTTCTTCCTCCCTCCTTCCTCACGGTGTCAGTTCCCACCTCGAGTTGGAAGGTGGCACATTAGGACTGATATGCACTGACAATGAGCCACTCGCACTAATTTACTGATTTATTCTAATATGATTGACATTTCATTTTCAGCGCTCTCCCCTCCCCTGCCGCTGATCAGGCCTGTCGAGGCAGCCAGTAATCATTGACAGGCCCATTAAAGGGAGATTGCATGCAATTATCTCGCTAATTCAGAGGGTTCTTTTAATTTGGCAGCATAAAATTGTCAATCTTGGATGTATAATCGGCCTCATTCCCATTTGAGGCCAGCACTAAAAATAAACAAGAGTGGTGGGGTGTGTTTCCGTTTTCTGTTCTTCAATGACAAAAGAGATGCAGATGCAGCCAATCGAAAGCAAAGAGACCTCCATCGGATTTTTCATCCACGCTGACAGGAATCAAGGTAAAAGACAGAGGGATGTTTGCTGTTGCTGCAGTGAGTTCATCTTCAGGCCTAAAGAAAAAGAACACAACAATTCTCAAAATGTGAAAACAACTACAGCAAGAACAAATAAAATGAATCTATCTCACCATTTGTCTTTCGCAGAATATTATGACCAGCGTCAAAGACGAAAAGGATGCGAAACATGCGAATTAACGAACAAATATGAAATGTGGCAGCAAGAAATAAGTGGAAAATGTATTGCAGAGCATCAAAATGTTAATGAATAACGTTCAGAGAGGACAGTGTCACATATGGGGATTCCTGTATAAAAAGTGTGTTAGATTCGCATTAACAGGGAAATCAAATGTCCACAGTGTGTGTGTGTGTGTGTGTGTGTGTGTGTGTGTGTGTGTGTGTGTGTGTGTGTGTGTGTGTGTGTGTGTGTGTGTGTGTCTGTAGCTACTATTCACCTCATCAGTACATTCAATTTGCACGTGTAGATAACACATGACATTTACATCTCTCGACTGTCCCAATGCATTTCTCAGCCCTGCTTTGGAGAATTGAACTAGTTCATCTTATTCCACATTCCCCCACACACACACACACACACACACACACACACACACACACACACACACACACACACACACACACACACACACACACACACACACACACACACACACACACACACACACACACACCCCTCCTCCGTGACTGTTCTCAGGATTTCCAGATGAAGGAGTGATTGGTCATTTCCCCATAAGTGCGAGGGCCCCTGAACGCAGCCCCATTCAGCAGCCATCAACCGGGGCCGGAGAAACCCTGAGTGGATGGGAACGGCTGCGAGAAGTGGACTCTACATGAATGAGAGAGCAAACCCTTGGCATTCAGCGCTCGGAAAATGGCTTTTCATGCCACACTCGGGGAGAAGCCAATTGGGCTGTGATGCGTGGCACGTCCCCTCTCTCTCCCTCACTGCAGGCGATTCAATTACCTCCCATGCAAATTGGCAGGGGGCTTTCATTTCTAGGAGGCAGCCCGGGTAACTCATAAGGCATCTCATTGGTAATCTCAGCAATTAAGGAGCTAATGCATCTGTTTGTCATGGTTTGGAAGGAGTGAAAGACACGGGTGCAAATGAAAGTGTCCAGTTCTGGGAGCAGGGAACGCAGAAGAATGTGAAAAGTCCTACATGAATGCGAACTTATTGAAATTCCATAAAACCTGATGAGATGTGTTTAAAAATGTCTCATTCTGAAGCCAAAATCTTGAAAGCGGAGGAAAGATTTTTTTTTGCAGCTGCACACGTCCATTTAAAAAAAATAAAAAAAAACATCCAGGTAGGAGAATGTATACATTCTCAGGCAATAACACTAAGAATGAACGATTACACAACAACGATGTAATGTGTTTGCTGTTCCCATGAATCTATTGTTCGGTGGCTGTTCACGTTTCAGCCAAGGTTTTATTGTTTATCTAACCCCTCATGAATAAAACATCCCCCCCAGTCATTTTACTGCACGCTGTTGCATTATATCAATCATTCACAAAGCCCTGTGCCTGTAATTTGATTCCCAGTGTAATATTCACGGTGACAAAAGCAGGCCTGGGAAAAAGAAGAAACTGTGGGGACGCGTGCATTTTTGTTGCCTCTTTATATGATTTGTAGCTTATTCATCATCAATCTTGTGCATGCTGTTGGGAAAATAAACAGTGTACATTGTTGGGGATAGGAATTCAGAGAAGATTAAATTATTGTATTCTACATAATGCACAGTAACATGGGGGAGCTGGTGCACAGAAAACATCTACTATTACAGCGAGGAGAGTGGTGACTATTGTGGCCAGCAGAGGGGGGCCATGTATTATCTAAAGACTGGTGAAGGTGTGAGGGTAAGCCTCAAGCATCCTGTTGCTGTTGGGGGTGGGAGGGGGGGGCAGCCAACCAAAGTCCCTTCACATGTCGCCCACACACACACACACACACACACACACACACACACACACACACACACACACACATCTGTATCTGCAGCTTGAAGCAGACTTTTTTTTTCCCAATCCAAACTCTTCATTTGTACAGATGTTTTCCTCTCCGTCCTCCTCTGCTGTAAACACCAGGGGGGCCATTTAGCCGGCGATCACTGTGAGGATCAATGAAACTGTCACCAAACATCGAAAGAGTGTCGGCAGCTGTGTCACTTTTGAAGGCAGCAGAGGAGGGAAAGAAGAGTAAGGGGCATGGTGAACAATTTGAATGAGCAGGTTCATTTAAAAGAGCTTTCCCTCTTAACCAGCGTTGATTTGTTTATTAGTGGAAGATAGAGGGTGTTCCGTTTGGCTTCATCATAATACATCTTCTAAAGAGTGTTTGAATAGATACAGAATCATTAATTAAAGCTTCAATTGAAGGACATTTTTTAATGTTACATACTTTATTCATCCCTGAGGGGAAATTCTGGTTTACACTCTGTTATTGAGAGACATGCTTCTCACACACACACACACACACATGTGGCAATGCATTAGTGGAGAGATGTCAGGGTGGGGCTGCTACACACTTCTACCTAGTGAGGGCTGTTGGGAGTTCAGTGCCTTGTTCAAGGGCACCATGGCAGTGCTCTGGAAGTAACCTGGCACCTCTCCAGCTACCAGACAAATTTGAGTTGCACTGGGATTTTTAACTGGTTATGAAACAGACTAAAAGAGACGTCTCAATGGGACATACAAAAAGCAAACAATATGTCTTATTCCTATCTTCATATTATTAATGCCTGAAAACCGCTGTTGCAGAGTAAGTGTCAGTCAACATGAGTTACAGGACCCTTCCAAAACAGCCTGTTTTACATATAGAATAACAAAATAATATGAATATATATACTGTATGTTTATATCTATTGTTGAATTAAAATAAAATAAAAAATTTATACAATAATACAAAATATCCAGTATTTAATTGGTCTTATTTCATATTTACATATTTTATTAATTTCTACATATTCAGTTTTATTAATTAATTTTAAGTATTTTTTTTTTCTCATTATAGTTGTGTTTTTGTCATATTTAACTTTTATAAAGAACTTTGTACCTCATGCTTCAGGTTTGAAGTTGTTGTAGAAGTAAAGTTGAGTTGATAAAATATTTATTTCTTTAGTTATTAAGCTCTTAACTTAACTTGTCATCAGCCAAATCCTCTCAGGTTTTTTTTTTTTGAGATTTAGATGATCTTAAGCTTTTTAAGAGCTGCCGATAAGCACTCCAAGGTGCTACAATATTAGACGGATAAAGGTGTCATGAACATCTTGCTGTAGTGTCAACTTGAGCATCTATTAAAATAGAACTATACAAAATGAAGTATGTCTGATTACATATCGCTTTTAAACGCTATTAGTAGTTTTCTCAATTATGCTTATAGTAGTTAATCTAAAAACAGTTCTTTATGTACATTTTTTAACTGCAATCATTTGAAACACCTGTATGTCAAAAAATGAAGGTGTTCAACAAATATGAAGCATTTTCAGTCTGTGTGTGTGTGTGTGTGTGTGTGTGTGTGTGTGTGTGTGTGTTTCCCCCATATCAGCTCTGTTGACAACCGTAGCAGCCTGACTGGTAAAAACCATTACAGTGCAATATATCATCCTGGGAACATGCTACCTTTACTGTCACCTGGGATAAAACAATCTCCAAAGCAAATAAACCGGAGGCCTGCTGTGGTGATGAGAGCAGAGGCCCAGCCTGCAGCCCGCTCCCAGCCTCGATGGCTCCCCCTGCAACAAAAGAGCAGACGGTGATTCCGACCTGGCTCTTTTGTCGGGGTCCACATGGGGCCATGATTAAAACAGTTCAACTCACCGAGGGGGTCCCGCTGCCGTCCCCTTCCCCTGACAGCAGCTCTACCTGCAGCCTTCCCAGGGAGGGGCTGCAGGAAACTGAGGAGACAGGAGAGTTTCTGTCCGAATGAAGTTCTCAGATTGAGCCTCTCAGCCGCTTGCACTGCAAAATATGACTTTATATCCTCCAGTCATGACCTCTGATCTCTTCTCAGGAGTGTCTTCTCCTCTGCTGCGGAGGTGTCAGGGGGATGCAGGTATCCTACCAGGCGATGTGTGTGAAACAACATGTTGGCTTGTTTGCATCCACGCTGCTGCTGATAGGATTACTGACACACGGGGGCTGTTGATCGTTCTCTCCGCATAGATTCACTCTGCATTCACCTCTTGTCACCTCAGAAGTTCAAAGTGAGGCAGAGGGGTCCCGTGATGGGCCACAGTGTGAAAGTGTGAGAGTGTGTGTTTTCTCTCTGACCCCTGTTCCCTAAAGTGTTGATTCCAGGCCCCCTTCTGACATCTCCCTATTTTACATGGGAGAGCACATGAATCTCAACATCAATGGGAGTGTGATCTGGATATGAATGATCCTGTATTTGTATCCTCTTTTATCAGAGGCAAGTTCCTCATACATTTCATCATTTATTGGTGCTTATCATATACAGCTGCTTTAAATATCTCTGAGCCTTCTGATTGTCAAGTCACGATCTGTTTTATTCTGTTTCATCCGCTAATTTTTCTTGGCTGAACTATTTTCTGCAACGATCCAGTATCCCCAACGGAGCCATTCATGCTTCCTCATATTTCACTGGAGATAAATAAGACAAATGAGAACGGTGAACAATGCGCTCTTATTACAGCTATGCAATGATTGCTGCAATAAAATCACTTATTCATGCACTTGCTTACCAACAAAAATCCAAACTTTGATTTATCGCCATACAAACAGAATTCATTTACATCGCAAGTAAAAGATTAAGCGTGCCTCATGAGTCCAGATCCTTCTTGTATGTATTACTAAATTAGATGTTGACTAAAAATGTTTTGCACTGGGGAATATTTACTCTTGGTGTAAATTTGCAGGTAACGAGGGGGACAGAGTCTCTTCACTGATGAAGATGACTTATTGTCCATGAAGTCAGATCAAAGGGCAGCAGAGTCTCAGGACCTCAAGTACCAACACACAGCTCTGAAGATGTAGACCTTTTGTGTACTTTTGGATGCTATGGTGAGGTCTGAGGGAGAGGATGTTGGCTCGAAAACATCACTTGTAAAATAAATCCTTTTAATGGAGCTCGTTGTGTGGATGTTTTTTTTGCTTCTTTATATCTTTTCAGTTCTTGGATCCAGCACCCACTTAGGGATGGGCATGTTTTTTTTTCTTTATTTGGACGAAATAGTGAGAAATTAAAAATAGTATTTTTGTGAACAGGTATGATTTAAAAACACTCTTTTTCTTTTAACAACTTAAGATGTATAAAAGAAAAGAGACGGCACATTAAGACAAAAAAAAAAAACAAAAAACACACATTTCCTCACATGCATTCCTGAATATTTATAGAAAATCTTTGGTGGTAGTTTTGCTTCACTTTTATACAATGGAAGGAGATGGAGACGTGCTGTCCATATTAATGAACCACCAACGAGTCTGATGTTATGATGACAGTTTTTGCCTTTACATCAATGGTACATGTAAAAAACATATTCACAGCACAAAAGAAAAGCGGAGAAGAACATACTGGTGAGCAGAAAACTGGATCAAGTCGATTAATTGCGTGCCTTAAAATCGCACCGGGTTCAGAATATACGTTAGCATCCCCTCCCACTTGCTTAATGTAATTTGTCTGATTTCACGATAACATTTCCTTGCGGGCACGCAGGAACAAATCTGGGTAAAGTTTGTGTTCACACATGCAGCTCACCAAGAAATGTTTGGAAATTTCCAGGTGTGTTGTGTGAATTTGGCTGCAGATAGAGAGAACGGTTGAGCAAGGGAAGAAGGAAGAAGCAGAGAAAAAACGGAGACTCTCCAAGATGAAGGGGCAGCAGAAGAAAAGGGGCAATTACTGTTCCTTTCTTATGGAAATGGTAATGAAGTGGGACATGGGGCTCAGGACAATAGAGGGCCACAGGCAGGTTGAGCGTCACCATGTAAACTGCTTCCTGTTAGGGAGCCATTTAGCCCTCACTTTTACTGACTAACAAGCCATCTCCAGGCCAACTACAAAGAGGCTTCCCCATCAAAGCTGGAGCTGCTGCTGTCTGTGGAGTCCAGATAGGCTTTTCCCAGGCCAGCTCACATCTAACGGCGCAGCACGGACCTTTAGGGGGCCGCTTTAAAAAAGTGTGTGTGTATTTTATCTGTTTGTGTGGGGATGACTGATGACGTCTGCTTGTGCCTCACATCTTCTGACTGCTGCAGAAATGCTTATGCAAGAGAGTTTCCCTCTGTGACTTCAGCTACCCGATTTAAAACTTCAAAAGTTTCTCATCAGAGACGAGGCGGTACGGCGAGGAAGCTGATGTGACGATGGCGGGAGATAGAAACTGTTTGATTTCGGTCACAGCTGTGAAGTTTGTTTCCCTCATGAAGATCAGCGGCTGCTCAGATTATCATTCTATTTATAACATCATTTTATTTAAAAGTGTGTCATTATCATCATCTGCATATCTGTCAGGTTTCTGTACTGACAGCTGGGAGAGATACCCAGCTCACTTTTGGTAGATATCGTCATAATAGGTTAGAAAATGATGGATACAGCTCTGTCTTTGGTGTTTATTTTTACAACTTGGTTCTATTTTTAAGCAGGTAGTTTCACGAGGGACCGATTATATTTCTTAGTGACTGGAGAAGAAAACTGTTTAGCGCATAAACCCAATACATTTCTTAATTCAATCTTACATAAAAACTGTGATTATGAGATAACACTGCATTAAAAATGGCGAAAGAGAAAAAAGGAATTCCATATTCTTCCAAATATAAGTTCATGTCCCATCTACTGCTTAAAAAAATAACACACAATACTGAAAGTTACAATCATTTTGGAAAAGGATTTTTGAGTGTGTGAGTTGGCTCAGGCTTCTTGTTCTCCAATCCGAAGAGAGATTAACAATTTTTTCCTTTTACCAATGTGGGCAGACATCAGTCCCAATATGTGTGCAACTTTTTACATCAATTTGAACTTAACCTGACAATACAGCACGACATGACAATTTAACAAGTATTTAAAGGTTGTATAATAATTGATAGAAGCCCACAGAAGCCCTGACCACAATAACAAAAAAAAGTAGAAAAGGAGCTGCAGAAATTCAAGATGATGGTCGAGTCTGACACCTTTACATCAGTGCTGCGTGAAAATGGATGTATTCACAGCATAAATGAATGAGCAGAAAAGAAAATACTGATGAGCGGAGAAGAGCATGAACCTGCTTCATTTCCATTACATGCACAAAGATTGCACCAGTTGCACATCTGTGTTGACACATCTGCTCATCCCAGCATCACTCAGAAGGGAGCAGGCAGGAAAAAAAGTCCAGGTAGAGTCAGGGTGATAACAAATTGGCAGGTTGAGTTCACTCATGCAGCTCACCCTGAAAATTTGGAAAGGATTAAAAAAAAATTCAAAAGAAAACATGTAATATTTTTACAGTTAAAACCTGGAGTTAAGTTTTAATAGTCAGTAGGGTAATCGTTTAGTAAATGCTCCGAGGGTGTTTTGAAGAGTAGGAACAAACAACCTTAATGTCTCAAAGTGATATGTTGGTTAAAACAAGTCAAACCACTTAAAGAGCCCCTTTGTCAAGGACAGAGTAAATACTGATGTGCAATATTTTTAATCTCGCTTATGCATTCTGTCACTGGGAGACTTTAGTTTTAATCTAAATTACTTGAACGGTTTTAAAAAGTGCTTTTGATAGGGAACTCATTTCAAAAGCAGATGAATACATATATTTGAGGTTCTGGTTAGTAAGTCTGTGAGCAGGACGGTGCATGTGGGGTTGACTTAAACTTAAAATATAAGTGTGTGTTTTTGGGCTTCAAGGAACTGTTTTTTTGATGATCAGATAAATCAGACTTTGGATACACACACACACACACACACACACACACACACACACACACACACACATGCGTGAACAGACACACACAACAATACATTTATTGACATGAAAATTAGAGAAAATGTCAGAATTTCAACTTTAAAGAAAAGTAACATATTCATTTACAGAGTTCCAACTTTTCCTAACTCCTGTTATGATCTTTTCCCGTTATTACTGATTCAGGATATTTTATTCATGCTGATGGGTTGCCCTCGATGATAATGTTTTCCTCACACTGCCACACTGGTCAGAAGAGGGCAGTGCAGCTGGGAGAGGCTGTGTGTTGTTGTGGCTAAATCCCTGGCAGGACTTTTCTTTGGGGGGTGGGGGGGGGGTGTTCAGAGGAGATGAGGAGGAGGGCTTCTTCTATTGTCTTTTAATGAGAGCCTTTGATGTTGCTCCTTGTTTGCTGTTTGTACACCTGGGTCTCTGGGCCTGCATTCAGATTGGCTGTCTGCTGGTGGAGGGGGGCAACTCGGCATATTTCAGGTAACACTTTCCAGTCAGCTGCTGCTGCTGCCTGGCGTGGGAAGGCAGTAAAAGCAGCCCAGCCCCTTTGTTTACCCCCCCTCCAGTTTACGGTGCAGCGTCCCCCCCCCCCTTCCCCCCCTCCCCTTTCCTATAGTCCTGCCTGGCCCCCAGACTCTGCAGGCAGACGCAGGCCGGCTCTATGGGGCACCCGTCGGCCGCAGTGGTACTTCCTCCCAGTGGAGCAGGAAACGAATGCTCAGTGAAGATATGTGGTTTCTGGGAAAAGCGTTTAATAAAGGGGGCTTAAAGGGTCATTTCAACTAAATTAGGAAAAGACTTAAGCACCATTTTGTCAAATCTATGCTCAAGAATAAATACAAAATAAAAGGGGCTTGAATGAAGCATCACTGTGCTCCTGGAAGAACTGAAAAAGACATGCATACCATTCAAGTTTAGGCTGACTAAGATTATAATAATATGATGATACTATGTGTAATCGGCCCATCTCTTCCTCTGTACATGGGACGCACAACTTTGCTGTCGGCGCCCTGACCAGCCAGCTCTGACCACCAGGTCTTCTTGGACCTCTACTGTACTTTACTTAAATAGCCCCATCATGGGGAATATATAAGACATATATTTTGTAGTTACAGTGGTTTTAAGATTTTTTTTATGATTTAGTTTTTTATTTCCTTGAGAAATACAAAATTGCACTTTTATTTTGAAGGTAGCAGTGAAGCTAGTGACAGATAAACACATGGCTGCATACCAATGATGCAAAAAAAAATATATATTTTTAATTCTTATATGAACAAAAACTGGTCCTTAAAATCAAATTTGAGCTTCACATTGTGGGTGCAGAGTTTGCTTTATAATTTTTCTCCTTAAATAAAGTTAAAGTTCTATAACGGGGGAAAGTACAGCAACATTTAAAGACATCACAACTTGTTTGTAAGTCACTTACAGTCCACAAGTGTAATGTGGACCTCCTGCATGATATATCTTTATTTTTACCTTTTATTGTCTACAGTGTATTGTCATATGTTTTTGTATTGTGCAGCTCTGTAGATATGTTAAAATGTTTTGCTAACTTTTTTCTTATATTCTATTCCTGGTATTTTTACATGTTGGTGTGATTTTATATATAGATGTAACTAAAACGGTTTGTTAACTTTAAGAGCAATAAGGGTCTTGTTCAGTGCATTAAAACATCTTTAGAGGACAGACTGCATGTTTAAAAGTAATTAACAAGTAAATCTTATATATTGAAATTAAATTAAATATGAATACCTACAGAGCCGGTCTTAGCTGTACAAGGAGACTTTATTTCAGATTAGATAACAAGCTTTTTTATTTATTCTCAAACATTTAAAATACAAATTGAGGACACTCAATAGATTGTTCTGAACTTAGTCAAAACTATGCAGTGACCTTAAGTTAAAATGTCCAATGGCAATCATTTTTCAACAACATTTATTTCATTTCTTTTCCCTTTTTTGTGTGAATTGTTTTTTACATTTTTTGAAAAGTAAATTAGCCCTTTATTAGAGGGCTGAAAAAAAGAATATGCTTCATAATTCTCTCCTTTTTCTGTTAAACATCTTAGTCCCAACAGATCTATCCTGTGACCCTTCTGGGGTCCCCAACCCTTAGCTTGACAACCACTGGTAGAGACAGAAAATTCCTGGATTGTGGCTTCAATGGCGTTTAAGTTCTCAGAGCTGCACCTGTAGTAAAAAGCAAGTGCTTTATTTTTTATCAGTGTATTCTTCATCACTGACATCTTCAGGGTGCTGCTATTAGCCCGACGTATCATTGCTTGTTTATGTGATGAGTGTGATGCCAAAAGCTGATTGGTCATGCATCTGAAGGTGACACTGGGCTGTGTGAACATCTCATTTTAATTGTGCATTTATAGAGAGAGGAAGTGGCGGCAGAGGAAGCGGGTGATGAGCTCTGAAGTCACACGTCCTCTGACTCTGGGTAAATAATGTTCCCTGGCTGCACCTATCATTAATCCTCTGTCTTTAACACTTACTGTTTGTCAGTGGAAACTGGCCTCGCTCCTTTTGATCTCCCCCCCTGCCCATTCAAACCTCCCACTAAAAACCTCACTGTCCCAGGTCAGAGCAGAGAGAGAGAGAGAGAGAGAGAGAGAGAGAGAGAGAGAGAGAGAGAGAGAGACTGAGTTGGTTATAAAAGGTCTTCTCCAGCAGACAGCGGGGCCCGGTTCTTATCGTCCAAACCCCAAACCCATGATTAATATCTGCTCATATTTGTTAATGTCCGTCACAGGTTCCCGGCCTGAGTCCATCCCTCTGCACGTCAGGAGGGGATGAAGTGTGATCTCACTCCACAGGCTTTACAGTTGATACGTGTGTGTGTGTGTGTGTGTGTGTGTGTGTGTGTGTGTGTGTGTGTGTGTGTGTGTGTGTGTGCGCACGTGTGCATGTGCACACAGCTGGGGGCTGCTGCAGGGAGATTTAACTGTGTTTTCTCACACACTGGTGTCTGCTGACCTCAGCTGCTCATATTTACATCAGGACAGCAGCACAGAGCGCAGTGGAAAAAATAGAGAAAACAGCCAAAATAATAAAAAAATAAAAAAAGTCGCAAGAGAGAAAATGTGTGTAAAGTACAAGCCCACTGTATCTACACAGGAGGAGGAAGCAGGACTCAATCCTGTGTTTTTCTGGTCATTTTTGCAGAACTAATGTCAATCTTTGAACCAGTAAAGAAAATCTGAGATGTTCTGCTGTTGATTTGTTTAGGAGGAAAAGCTGTGAGGGAAACTGCACACATGTCTACATACTGAATCCAGATTAGTTGGGCATTTTTTCTCATTTGGATAAATCATCAAATCTCGAACATCAGCTGCTGTTATCTCATATATAGAACAAAATGGTAAAAACAACCTTTGGGTACTTTCTCATATATCTGTGCATGCAGTATATTGGCAGTAAAACTTATACTGAGTCCGAGTTCACAAGAAGAAAAATAGAAAAATGTTCCGCCACAGGAAAGTATTTCGATGATAAAGGCAGTGCATAGATTGTCTTGCAATTACGATTGTAAGTGTAAGATATCCAAAATTTGCAAAACATTCCTGTGAGCAAAAACACAATTTCCAAGTCGTTAAGACTTTTAATGAATTTTGAAGTGAAGTAAGAAAACTGCAGTTTTAAATGCAGGTCCTTCTGTTTCAGGTCGAATAGAAACGAGTGTGACCTGCTGGTGCTACTACTGCTCGCTTTAAGGCAGAAGTTTGAAGAAAGCGATACAATAAAGTACATGTTGAGTGCAAATTATACATGAAAGATCTTTTGAGTGGTTTAGAAACATTTGAAAAACGTATTTAGATTTGGATAACAATTTTTTGGACTGTTTCTTCGGAGTTGATTAAAATCAATCCAGTCATTTTGTTCTTCCATTTTAACAAAATCTATTTAAAGGACTCTGTTTGTTTACAGGGAGGAACAAATAAAGAGGTTTAAGACAGGTGGTGATAAAATACATAAAGATATTGGGCATGCAGATGTTGGATGTTTAAATAATAAAGATAATTAGGGGTTTAAATGAAGAATTAAAAAAGAATGTACATCTTCATGAATCATACTTTTTTGTAAATGTTTCAGCCTTTATTAATTGAATTTACTGTCTTGGTTCAGATATAAACCCTGAAAACATTCTTCAAAGATAAAAGCTGTTTTCTAATTCTTTACTAGGTTTGATAAAAGGACACATCTTGATTCCTCCTCTCCTCCTCCAGTCTCTGCCGGCTCGCTCTCTGTAGTGTCAAAGCTGAGCCCCCTGTCATTAGCATGCCAAAGGTCCCAAGGTCTACTGTAGGGCACCTAGATGAGGGCGGGGGCCGAGAGGGGGGCAATTACTGTCCCCACTAATTCTTTTTATCCCTTTCAAAGGGACGGGTGATTAGAAGAGGAAAGTTTAGATTTCCTGAACTTGAAGTGGAAACGCAAAAGTGACAGACGAAGCTCAGGGCCCAATCCACATCAGGGAGGGCTGGGCCGGTGTGTGTGTGTTTGTGTGTGTGTGTGTGTGTGTGTGTGTGTGTGTGTGTGTGTGTGTGTGTGTGTGTTGGTGACTCCTCTCTCTTCACTAAAGGGGCTAAGAGGAAGTTGAGGCTGCTGCTTGTTTCACTTGCTCGCTCTTTCTGTCTTTACATGCACACAAAACAACAAGAACGACTTTATTTAAAGACACAGTAACACACTAGAAATGAATTTCTGTCAGGTAATTGTAGGTCAGACATTTTCTCGACCACGTTAGTACAATTCTACCTCACTAAATGTGTATATTTCTACTTATTCCACATCTCACATGTACCCTATAAAATCCAGATGTTGCTCTACTTTATTATCCTTAGACTAAAGAACATCATTCATTACCCTCTTATTCAAAGTTAAAGTTAAACTTTATTTTAACTTAAAATGTTTTTTAAGACATAAAACAACAATACAACATGCCAATGTATTTATTAACTATAATACAACAGTGATTACGAAGGTCACGAGTTAAACCTTTCTTTCTTTTCTTCCGTCCATGCTGTGATTTTAAACTTTCACATGTGGTAATGTGTTTTTAGTTTCACTAAAGTAAGACTATAAAAACTGTTAAAATAGAAACAAACACAATTCTTCTTCTTAAATGTGAAAAGCTTAATGCCTACTTAATAAACCTTGAACCATGTCATATATATCAAGAAATAGGCTGCTACAGCCTTATTTGGCATGTGGTATAAGTGCAGGAGTTGCTATGGTTACGTTATTGATCAGGTGGTTGGACTGATGACACTCTTATTGATACAGATAAATATAATTTTAAACATGATGGTGTGTAAAGCAACTTTTTCAGATGTGTTTTTTTATCTGTTTTAAAAAATATTCCAGTAAATACTCTTTTTTTTTATAAGGTGATGCAATAACATGACAGACATAACAAGTGACATGAAGACAAAACAGGAGAACGAATATGAGGATGGAAACAACAACATTACATTAAAAGGCTATACAGCTGCACACGCTAGAGTTAAAGCAACACAGTTCACACTAATTCATTGCTGTGTGACAGAACATCCTTACATTGTATTTGTGAAGAATGCAGGTACCCCACGTCTCTAATAGTCAAGGTTCTTTATTCCATTAGTACTTCCTCCGCTGTGAGACGCAATACAACTTTCAAAAAGAGAGGAGTGAAGGAACCTTTTTACAAGTCATATATCTATAAGTCAAAGGAAGATGTTTAATAAACCTTTATGCTTCCTTCTATCAGAAAGATAGGAGTGTTCATTTATTTGTTGTTTATCCAGTAACAACCTTATATCATAGTGTGTGTGTGTGTGTGTGTGTGTGTGTGTGTGTGTGTGTGTGCGTACCTGTCTTCTTCTTCTGTGTGTGTGTGCAGGAGTGTTTTTTCTTCCCAGGCCTGACTCATCCGCCTCGCTGTGTTTACTCATTTAGGGCAGCAGAGTCCTCTGGAAAATATGCATCGTTATAACTGTCCCTTTGTGAAGCACCAGACCTCTGCAATATTTCTCACCTAGGTGAGTGTGTGCCCATGCCAGAGCGCGGCCTGCAAGCGCTTAACCCTCAGCTCGCCGGCAGCAGCAGTGTGAGTGTGAGTGTGTCTGTGTGTGTGCATGAGGGACAAGAAAACCTGTGGGAAACCTTTGCTGGATTTTCATGTAAACTTTATATTTGAGAGCAGACATTCGCTCACCGTTCGGGATGGCAGATGCTCCTCCTTCTGCTCAGTTTGGACTCGGCCTGTCAATCAAACTGCGAGGATGTTTTGAGCTTTAATATTTTCTCTCCAGGCAACACCTGACATCCACAACACACAAGCGCTGGAGTACGGCCAACTGGAGTGTTTTGTTGCTGCAGCTAAGGACGACTCATCTCTGACTTATGAAATTAAATCTTATTTTAGAGTGATGATGCAGCGTCCTGTCAGGGCTCAGCCTGGAGGCCCTGCTCTGATCTGCGGGGGGAGGGGGGGGGGGGGGGGGGGGGTCAGCTCCTGTATGCAGCCGCTTTTTAACACTCTCTGTCTCCAAAATTAAAGAAAAAAAAAAAAGTTAAGAGAGGGGGGAAAAAAAAGGAAGAGGCCGCTGAATGATACGGGATGGAAAGGTGTGAGAGGACCTCTTTACATTTATGGCCTCTGTAGAGCTGGAGGAAGTGGTGTAGTAAAGTGGAGTCGCGCTCCAAAGCCCTCACTCAATTCCAAGTACATCACAGACAGAAGAGGCTCAGGCGGCAGGAACAACACAACAAAACAACAAGGCTCAGATCTGTAAAGGGCGGCACGATGGGACAATGTGAGCGTTAGAGTGAATACTGTAAGTCAGGTAGAAGGAGTTCAGTAAGAGAGCCTTTTACAGTCTACTTTAGTCAAAGATGTTTCAACATTTTAAAACTCTTAACTCAGTTATCACATCATCCATCCATTATTTACACAATGAAGGATGTTGTCACCAAGCCTCCAGAGATTTATCAGGTACTTCAAATACTTAAATCTTTTACAAACAAGCTTGCCCAGTGTCAAACTCATGACCGCAAATGTGCACATTTAACTCCCAACCACATTTTTTTGAGGAGTTCTCTAAAAGTGAGTAAGTTGTATTAGGTTTAAAATAGTCTTTAAGTGTGATACACAGCAGCATGCAGGGGTGAAAACGTATTCACATGATGTCCTTTAAGTTCACTTTTGTAAAACATCACTCCATTACAGATTTGTGTTTATTGTCTCAGGTCAGTCAAAGTCGTGAGCGTCTAGGTTGGATCTTTTATTTCAGATCAACTCAAGTTTATTTATTTACAACGGGGAAAGTTACAAAACCTAAAGTGTAGAAAAAACAACAACCACATTTGATTGACTGTGTCATAACAAAGCTAGAATCTTCTGTTTTTCTTACACTGAAAAGTGTATTGTGTGAAAATCCTAAGACAAAGTCCTTTTCTTAATGTTCCAATAATTCTCTTTTGAAAGGTGGCTTGTAAAACACTTAGCATATTTTTCATAGGAGAGTAAAAATAAAATATGGAGAACAGATAAGAGTAATGTTAAAGTGAATCATATTGTATTTGACATTGATTAAACGCATTAATAAGCAGCATTTTAAAGGCATTCCTTTTTAATCTGAGTTGCAACTTAATTGAACATAATACATTTGTGACGTGTTTATTTTTGGGTCACTTTTGAACACTGACCAGCAGAAACAGAAAGTGACAGAAATCACTGTCTAGTATTAATAGTAATAAAAACTCAATGACCAAGTATGTCAATAAAAAAGCAAAGAAAAAATATACATGAGTTATCAGAAGTGGAAAAACTGCCCTCATACTTCTCCTTCAGTTTTTTTTTTTTTTTTTATCACTAAACGGCTGGCACTTTCCATTTATAGAATCTCTGCATTCATAGATCGAGGTGGAAACTTCACCCAGTGTAAGTGTCCCTTAAAAATAAACTCATCAAAGCTTTGAGGATGGAATCTACAGAATTATCTCAGTTCTGCTTTTAGATCATCGAACACGCGTTTTTTAACAAGTGTTTTTTCCTTGTGGCGAGCAATGTCTTGTGTCATTTTTGTCCCTTATCATAAATATTTTCTACCCAAACTGGCAAATAAAATTGGGCTTCATTGTAAGTTTTCTTGTGCGGTGTATTTATTGATTAAAATGTGAAGATATCGAATTTGAGAGAGAAAATGAGAACATGACATTAATAAATAAAAATTCAATGTGTTAAATCACAATATCCCAACAATAGTTTCTTTTCTTAAGTCTGCATAGTCATAGTTATATCCTTCTGACATGTGATGGAGAGTAGATCAGAAGGAAAATGCTGAAAAACATTTCTGTACATTTCACAGAAGGACAGAATTTAAGGGAATGTACTGAAGTGGGAATAAAGAGGGCAGGAATCCAGAATAAGTGTTTCATCCTGTAGCAGCTTCAGGTTTCCACTACACTGATAAAGTTCATGAACTTTTCCTTTTAGTTTTTCTAACACCCAATTCATTTCTCCAGTCACGTGCTCTTCTTTCTGCTCTGAAATGTATCAAAAAAACACATTTTGAAGTTTTTCAGGTAAATGCTCAAAGGAAAGAAGGATATTGCTAAGCACTCAGACTCCAACTGGCAACATATTTAATATCAGAGAGCTTCCGAGAGAGTCCTGCAGGCCCATTATGCAAATCCAGGCATCACTTGTGGGCCGTCCACACTTTGGCACAACAGGAACACAGAGTCTGGCCTAATGGCCCATGCTCAGTAAACACAGGCCCTCTCCCATGTGGATTTGAGACAACAAAAGATTAACACTATTTGCAAATATACAACTGAGTTCAAAGGCACAGCTCTATCCCCTCGCTTCCCTTCTTTTGTTTGAACACACAGCTCTGAATGTGTAGGCGCTTTAAACTGCAAGAGATTTATTAGATTTTGAGGGATCAAACTATATGAAGCACACACTTTCACTCCAGCTGCTGTTTGAGCAGCAGAGTCAGACTTTGAACATCTTGAATAAATAGTTAAAACTGTGAGTGGACTTTGGTTGAGAAGATTGATTTTAAAACGATAAAGAAATGCGTGTATTGTGAATTGTTGACGTGTTTTATATTATAAGGAGGAATCAGCCTGCGGTGGGCGGTGTTTGCAGACGCTAAACCCCGTAAGAGCAGCGAGACGCGCAAACCACGCCCCATATCCCCATGAGGTCCCTGAGGGCCCTTAAATGATGAGGCCTCAGGGTCGAGTAACCAGAATCACTCGGGCTATCTAGAGTCGCTCAGCCCTGCGCACTAAACGTCTTGGATTTTTAGATCTACCCACACAGCTTGGAAATATGACTTCTTCCAACCCCGACCAGCGCCTGGAGCATCTCCTGAGCGCCGTGGAGAGCGAGTTCCAGAAGGGCAGCGAGAAGGGAGACGCGTCCGAGCGGGATATTAAACTGACGCTGGACGACGCAGACTTATGGAACAAGTTTAAAGAGTTAACCAACGAGATGATAGTCACCAAAACTGGAAGGTAAGTCCAACGTAGAAGCAGCCGCAGCGAGTCTTTCCCTGAAGGCCGGGTATATTTTACGCACTTTTACGCTAGGATTTTCAGTATAAGAATTTTCAAAATACTCTTTTTGTTTTGGAATCTCATTGTCTCGTTTTAAAAGCTACAAACTTAGTTTGATATTGACATAGAGCAGCTCTCATATACACAAGTGCCTTGTCAAAAGTGCGGCTCCTGAGGCCTTTGAGGCCTCTCGAGGTAACAGAATTAGTTACGAAATTTGTTCTTCAAGTTTAATTAACATAAAACATTTTTAAAAATAAAGTTCAAAAACAGTATTTGTCCCAGAACGACAGACACAACTTTTTTTTAATTTTATTTTTTTAACAAATCCTATCTTTTATGTTTTTCAGGAGGATGTTTCCGGTGCTCAGGGCCAGCGTCAGCGGCCTCGACCCCAACGCCATGTACTCAGTGCTGCTGGATTTCGTGGCCGCCGACAACAACAGGTGGAAATACGTGAACGGAGAGTGGGTCCCCGGCGGCAAACCGGAGCCCCAGAGCCCCAGCTGCGTCTACATCCACCCGGACTCCCCCAACTTCGGAGCGCACTGGATGAAAGCGCCAGTCTCCTTCAGCAAAGTCAAACTCTCCAATAAACTGAACGGAGGCGGACAGGTGAGGGTTCATGCGCAAAGAAAATCATTTACAAATAAGACATTCAATTCTTATGTGGATATAAATATTAGAATGAGGACTGAAACAAAACTTTTTATGGGCAAATTTTGGAACTGTAGAATTTCTGGAAACAAAAGAAAATAGAAAGCAATAGTTTAATTTTCATAGAGTGGATTCATGTCACTTTAATGCTAAGTCTTTACCTCATCTGAGGAAAAAACACTTAACTGACTGTGTGGACTATTAGTCCTGCTGTTTGTTTCCATGATAAACAATAACATTGTCTGTATTTTGTTTCATAGATCATGCTGAATTCTCTGCACAAATACGAGCCAAGGATACACATCGTGAAGGTTGGAGGCATTCAGAAGATGATCAGCAGCCAGTCTTTCCCTGAAACACAGTTCATCGCTGTCACTGCTTACCAGAATGAAGAGGTCAGTGTTGCCTGGATCATTTCTACATGAGGCCTTTTTCTAAACTCTGATTCGTCTTGAGTATTGATATAAGTGCTAACAGCTGAAATGTTCTCCACACAGATTACCGCTCTGAAGATAAAGCACAACCCCTTTGCAAAGGCTTTCTTGGATGCCAAAGAAAGGTACGGGATTCAACCCCAAATATGTCTTTCGACTTAGGAAGTCAGCATGCTCATAGTAACAGGCATTAACGTCGTTGTTTATGTTTACAGAAGTGACCACAAAGACGTCCCCGATCACAGCGCCGACAGCCAACAGTCCGGCTACTCGCAGCGTGAGTTTCATTTCTTATGTGCACCAAAGCATTTTTAAATTACTGCAGAGATTGCATTTTAAAACTCCTGATGTGTTTTCTGACTGATTTTTTTTTTTTTTTACGTTTGATTCCACAGTTGGAGGTTGGTTCCTCCCGGGTCAGGCTCCGATGTGCCCCAGCAGCAGCCCTCCTCAGTTCAGCAGCACGGCGGGACACTCCTCCGGCTCCTACTGCGAGCGTTACTCCAGCCTGAGGAGCCACAGAGCGGCACCGTACCCCGGCCACTACCCCCACCGAGCCTCCAGCACAAGTAAGACCCCCCCCCCCCCTAAAAACATACATTTACAGATATATTGAAACGATCACGACTGGAATAAAAATAAATGTGGGGGATTGTTGTTTGATTTGTGGTGTTTTCCCCTGATTTTTCAAGACAACTACATGGACAACACTTCAGGGGCTCTTCCCACTCATGACAGCTGGTCTGCTCTTCAGATCCCCAACTCCTCCGGCATGGGCACTCTGTCCCACTCCACCAACTCCTCCTCTAACTCCAGGTAAGCTTCTTCAACTTGTACACTTTAAAGAGAAAGCAAATGAAAAAAACCTCGGCTTTATTTCCTATTTGCTTTTATCTGTATGTAAGAAGCAGTTTGTGGGTAAAAGATGTCATCATCTTTGAAACATCTGAGGATATTGTGAAGTTCCCCAAATACTTAACCCTCTCCTCCCTCTGGTCCACAGTCAATACCCCAGCCTTTGGTCAGTTTCTGGCACCACCCTCACCCCTTCAGGCTCTGCCTCGGGCTCCATCCCCGGAGGTCTGACCTCCCAGTTCCTGAGGGGCTCCTCCTACACCAGCCTGACCTCCTCCCTGCCAGTGTCCTCGCCCTCCACCATGTATGACCCCAGCCTGGGCGAGGTCGGGGTCGGCGATGCTCAGTTCGAGAGCTCAATCGCCAGGTTGACCGCGTCCTGGGCGCCTGTGGCACAGAGCTACTGAGCAGAAAACTGAAACCTGCGGCATGTGGAGGCTCGAGGAGCAGGACTAAAGACAGAAATAAAATATTCAAAAGAGGATTTGGAGGCATCACAAGACCTGTGAGGATCCTGCCTGCCTTGGGTTTATGAAAAAAGCTCAGATTATCCATTCCAGAGTCTCTCAATTTTTAAAAAGGTGTAAAGTTAGACTGAAGAAAGAAGTTGACAGACAATCGTCTCCCTCCATGTTGGACAATATGACATGAGAAAATGAAACTCTGTAATATCTGCACACTCAGAACTCTTTCTTTGCTCTTAGTAGTTCCCAACATGCTCATCCGACCTTTATAACGTGTTTATCAAAATGATTTTAGACCCAACCAAACATCCCTGATATCGTCTGTTTCTTATTCCTGCATTCATAAGATGAAAAAAAGGTTCCGCTAACATGAATATGTATATGTGTGTAAATATTTTAAATTAACGTCCAGTGTTTTTTTTTTTTTTTCCCGTATTAAAGTGCCTTTTTCCCCAAATGAAATAAATGTCCCACGATCGGACCGAGAGACACAAGTGCCTTCTGCATCCAACACCCTGTACATAACTATGTATTTGTATTTGAGCTCACTGTGAGTTTTATTTATGTCATTTAATAATAAATTAAAGTGTTTGTTTTCTCAATCCTGGGTTAATCTTTGTCTGTGTGTCAAGTCAAATCCTGAATCCAGAATGAAACGTTTCCCTGCCACTAAAAGGAGATTTATTTTTCTTCAAAGAAACAACTTACGGCTCAAGAGTTTATGGCGAACGATCACTGGGACACTTTTTGTCAGAATGACTTTACTAATTCAACAGTTTCAAAATGTATGCACATGGATGTACCTTACCCCGCTTCGTTTAAGTCATATGCACCTTAACTCACCCTCTAAATGTCATCGGTGTAAAACACAAGCGGTCCGGTTTGGTTCAGTACAGTTTGGTACAATTTGGTGAGGTAAACCCTGAACTTGCTTGTGTTTCCAGAGCCAGCGTGCCCTTATTTGGTAAGCAGAGTGTAAACCAGAAGCTGCATCAGCTCTGTAATAGTGTGACATCACAGCAGCCCATCACAGTGAAGCCAGCTATTAATTAAGTTAAACGCTTGGCTCCCCAACAGAAGGGTACCAAAAAAGTAGGACGGTACGGAGCCCTTATTTTGGTTCCCCAATTTTTGAAGGTGGAAACGCCAATAAATGGGTTCCATACAGAACCGAACTGAAACGGACCGGTTGGTGGAAATGGGGCTATACAGGCTCCAATATCGATGTTTTTTTGGGAATGTAGACAATTCAAACGCTTCTGGAAAGCGGTACACGCTCTGACTGTCAGGGTTACAGAGCTTCAACACCAGTGCTTTACCTTTATCAGCACAGAATTGGACAGGACTTTGGATCCCATATCTGCAAAGAGAATTTCTATCATATTTTAGAAAGCAAAGAAATGTATCCTGCTCAACTGAAACCAGCAAAGACCTCCAACATTCAATCGGTTCAAACAAATCCTCAACGACACTTTACCTCTGGAACAGGGGACGTATAACTAAAGGGAGAAAAGAGACATCTTTATGACAACGTGGAAGCCTTCATAGACGTCTGACTAGTAGTAGTAGTAATTTATTTCGGTCAGCATTTACAGTTTTCCATTAGGAAATGTATAAAAAATTGTAGAATAAAAATACAAAAATTGACAAAGGCATGTGCATTCAAGAGAAGGCAAGAAGAAAATGTTGACCGAAAAGGTGTAGGCTGAAGCTTTAGCTTATTATACCTACCCTTATCTTACTATTTTAGGCACTACTAGTTTCTCTACACTACAAACCCAGGAGAGCTTGATGTGCCTTGGCCATATGCAGAGATGAAAAAAAAAGTGCTACATGAAATGTGACTGAAGGAAGAACTTTTATTTATTTCATGGTTCTGTTGGTTTTACTTTAATTTAGCTGTTAGTATAATGTCTTCTTTGTCTTTATTATCTGTTCTTTTCTTTTCCTTGCTCGTATTATTACGACTCTTTTATTTTCTATTTTTGTCTGTTAAATGTAAAATGTTGTAAAAGAAATAAAGAAACAATGGAAAATAAATGAATAAAGAAATGCTTTATATACACACAAGAAATGTGGGGCGATGGTAGCCTAGTGGTTAGTGTACGGAGGCTATGCTGCCCTACAAAGGCAAAAGACCTTAATTTGCCAGAGTGTAGAACTGAGAAAAATGACAAAAGTATTTTTGCTGTCCAGCCAAATGAGTTGCAGGCAGAATATTGGAAATGTGGCAATTCTTTGTCTTTTTAATGAGGTTATTAATGTTCATAAAAATCTTTCAATCCCACTTGGAGGCTATGGTCCTCCAAAGAAATGAATAAAGAAATGCTTTATATACACACAAGAAAGCATAAACGTGTAGCCTAGTGGTTAGTGTACGGAGGCTATGGTCCTCCAAGTGGGCAGCCCGGGTTCAGATCCGACCCAACCTGTGGCTACCTTCCTGTGTGTCATTCCCCACTCTCTCTCTCGCCCCTGTTTCTGACTCTATCCACTGTCTTAACTCTAGAATAAAGGAATTAAAATTCCCCAAATAATTCTCAGCAAAATAGCATACAACTCTAATGTTCTGTGAGGCAACAAAGGCTGAAATGGTTTAAAGAATAAGACGATCACAGAGAGTGATGTGTAACTCTCGTGTTGTTCTCAATGATCAAACCTCCAACACACAACGTTTAGCTCTGTGGTTAGAGCCACACTTTAAATAACAGCATCTGAACAGCTTTACGCTAAGTGAATGTGACTTCTCTGGCTCAGGTGATCAAAATGACGACTTGATGCAGAAGTGTCCAGTTTAAGAATCGTTTCAGGGGCTTTTCCATCACTGGCACCCTTTTGTTACAATCTGCATTGTGGTGCGACGTACGGCCAACACATTGAGATCTGCAGGCGAGGAGAGTCAAAGGTACTGAGTACCGGCCCAAAAAGCTAACACCTGGGATAGAATGTAATAACCTGAGATATGAACATGGACGCAGTTATTACTCCAGAGTCAGATCAGCGTGTAAAAGGAACAGAATATAACAATCAGCCAACATATGACGAGTGTGCAAAGTAACTGTCTTAATCTGTCTCTGTGAGTAGGAGCGCATTTAGTTTTGTTTTTCAAATCTGTACCTGTAATCTTTAACTGAGAAGGAAGTGTGCCCTTTACACTTAAATGAATGTGCCTTAAGTGATTAATGTGCTCCAGTACTTTCGTTGGCTCCTCTCTGAGAGAAGGAGTCCATTTAATTATTTTGAACTTAATTTGTCTTACTGTCATATTTCTCTTTCATTGCTCTGAATGTTCCTCTAACCCTGTAAATAACTTTGATTTGCTCTGAGTGTGAATAATGCTTTAAAAAGTCGCCTTGCCTTTATCATTCATAAAAATGTACACAAGGTGAAAGGTTACACAACGTATGTGTGCTACTATTTGTTTTTTTTGTACTAAAATGTTATTCGGAATACACACAAACAAATATGTAGTTTAATTGAAAATGTACCATCGATCACACGCTCATGTAAAAGTGCAGCTATTGAGTCTCAAACATAACATTGATCCTAGTTTCCTTTAAATGATATGTAATGAATAAATGTATTTGGTGTAACAGACCACAACACTTAAACTAAGAGCACATCAAATAAAATAAAAACTATAAATGGTATTTGTGGTACTAAACTCAAGGGGGGAAAAACAGCTTAAATAAAAAGTCAAAGCACTTTCAGGTTGATCCAGCTCCATCCACCTCACTCCTACCTGAGGCCAGTGTCTCTTCTGTGCACTCAGTGGTGCGATGTGTGTGCGTGTGTGTGTGTGTGTGTGTGTGTGTGTGTGTCAGGCATGCAGAAGCGCAGTGATGGAGTAGTCCTCACTGAGGTGTAAATGAAGGCTGGGGGGGTCAGGGGGCCACAGGCAAACAGTAATGAAGCAGCAATGTGACCTGCAGCTGGCAGGGCCGTTACAGCAGAGAGCAAAGGTCTCCTCATGAAAGGCTGACATCTCTGAAAAGCTCCACTTTACTGCCTCTACACAGAACATCTCTGGGTTATCTTAAAAAAAACACAACACACAGAAACTCTGACACGTTTGATATATTCATTGGCATTCAGTATTTATTTTTATTTATAGCAGAATGTATTTTGTATCACCATAGTAACAAATCATTTACTGTAAGCCAAACTGATATTAGTCCTTTTAAGCAGATGTATGCTTTCATTATTATTGTTTCTTTGTATTTAAAGTCTATAAATTAAAATGATCAAACATAATCATACAAAAAAAATGTAGGAAAAATGTTTAAATATTAAATATTATTATCGGCACATTGATGTTTCAGAAGTACTTTTTTTAGTACCATCATGTAGTGGAGGTCATTCTATAAACGTGGATACTTTTATGTATGGGTTGTGTCTAAATAAAGGCATTAACAGCCCAAATGGATGTATGGAGGCTGTAGTCCTCCAAGCGGGCGGCCCCGGTTCAAATCCAGCCTTTGGCTCCTTTCCCGCATGTCATTCCCCACTCTCTCTCCCTGATTTACAACTCTATCCACTGTCCTATCTCTCCATTAAAGGCACAGAAATCCCAAAAACAAATATAAAAAAAAAAAAAAAAAAAAACATCTAGTAATAGTCGAGTAATTGAGGAACATTCTCAGAGCTTCTCTGACAAGGAGGGGACACAAAAACATTCATCTTATTGAGGAGGTGTGGTTGACCCTGCTGCTAGGTGTGATACATTTATCAGAAGCTGTGATTGGTTGATCACCAAAGTTCAGGAGAAAAAGTTGCTCTGTTAATGATAATGGACATAGACGGACAGCGAAATCGATCATAGAATGTAATGCTTTATGCGCCTCATGAGGCCGGATACCGAAGTGGCGTTATACTGACAAAACACTACAGTGTGGTTCAACATATATTCACAACATCCAATAAAGAGCAAATAAGAACATACAAGGGACTCAAGGCGAAAACAGAAGATATACTGAAGCAGAGGAAATGGCACCTGTCGAGTCATCCCACCCTCGTTCTCGAGAATGAATATTTCACACGGCAGCTCACCCAAACTTCATGCAGCGAAATCACCGGCGGTGCTCGTTAAATCATGGTGAAAAATTCTGCTTGTTGTGTTCACACATGCAGCTCACCCTTGAAAGTTTCACAGGAACTTTCAGGAGTTTTTGTGCACGTGTGAACAAAACCAAAACAAGCAGACACACACAGTCACGGACACACTTGGGTCAGGGGAAGTAAATTCAACTTTGCATGAATATGATCCTCTTACAGTCAACTAATCGGTCTAAAGGAATAGATAAGTGCTTAGGAGAGGAAAGAATATGTTTTTTCAGGATTCATTTTTTTGTGTTTACATTTCAGTATCAGATTCTGTGTGCAGCATCTTGAGTTTCTGCACTGTAATCAAACTGAGTTTCATTAAATGTCTCACTTTACTTTCCAAATATATATGAAGACATTTTAATAAAATAACAATAGGGATTATTTTGATGTAAGCCAGAACCAAATTAAACCTTTACCATTAAAGGTGCACTATGTAGATTTGGTGAAATTTGAAAGTTGGAGAAGTGAAACAATTCTATGCTATATTTTCTGAACTGAATACACAAACTTTATTCAAAGTAAAAAAATAGGTCCCTGGAACACTGCTTGGATCTAAAAAGCTAGCAGGAGAGTTACTGTTTCACCGTTGCAGCCCCCCGCTATAACTTCTCACGTAGCACTTTAATCTCCAAACAGTGTCACAGGGACCAAGTTTTCCTCTGAGGACAATTTGTGTATAGAGTTATGAACATACAGAATCTGTACACCAAAACTCCATACTGCACCTTTAATGAAACCTGTGACTCAACAGTCATAAGATTAAGTGACTGTATCGTTAAGGCATCTTTAATTAAAGCAAGTGTTAATACTGTAGGATTGAAATGAAAACATCATATAATGTTATTAGTAATCAACAAAAACAGGAAAGAAGTTGGGCTTTTGTGTTAGGAGTGTGTGTGTGTGTGTGTGTGTGTGTGTGTGTGTGTGTGTGTGTGTGTGTGTGTGTGTGTGTGTGTGTGTGAGTGTGTGTATGCCAGTTTATGAGGAGTGGTATAGACTTGGATTGGAGGATGTTTGCTGATAGTCTTTGCTCAGTCTGGAGTTATAAACAGGTCCTGCTGGGCCCAAAGCCATCTCTTCCCTCTCACTCCTATATGTGTGTGTGTGTGTGTGTGTGTGTGTGTGTGTGTGTGTGTGTGTGTGTGTGTGTGTGTGTGTGTGTGTGTGTGCGCGTGTGTGTGCGCATGTGTGTTGATCTGAGGACCCTGAGCTGACTGAAGTCTTTGTCCTCCATGATGGCTGATCTGCTCTGCACACCTCAGCCTGCAGCCCATGTTGGCCTTCACTAATTGACAATTGGAGTTTGACTTTGCACAGAGCGGTCCTCCTCTCCTCCTCTGGAAGTGTGTGTAACAAATACGCTTTACAGAGTGTGCCCAACACCCAGGTGTGGAGGACCGACCACTATAAACAACAGATGCAGATATTGAGCTGGGTTGCCTCATTGTGACTCCAGTCAGAGGTTTTACTTATAAAACGTTTTGGTGTCAACAAAATACTGTTTCCTTATTTTCTGGAGACAGAGATGAGGTTTATGAATCACAGACATGAATAATGAATAATTCCAGGAAGAACATGAATCGATGAAAGATCTGTGTTTTATTTCAAGATTTTTGGTCATTTCACAGACAGAGATGGTCTCAGCCTCCTGTTCTATCTTTGTCCTGGTGCACCCTCACGTATCTCTCGTCCACTTCCAGGAATTAGCCACCGAGCAGCCTTATTGAAGAAGACAGAAGGGCGAAGCGGCCTCCGCAAACAGCCCCCGATTATGACGATGAGTCACATTGTGAAGGGGCTTGCGGCTGATTTACGAGGGGGCCGCTGCCAAAAAACAAGTTGTCAAGTCTGGAACAGCGAGTCAGGGAGGTGTGTTTGCAGACCGCCCCCTCGTCCGCCCGAAAAGCCCAACCCCGTCCTCTGATGTCTGTGTGTCTTCGTTAATGAAGAAATTCTGGTACCTTGGTGAGACATTGCTCTCAGCTGAGCAGACTCTGCCTCCTCGGTGCCCTCAACCCCTGCACTGTCATACGGCCGCCCCACCCTGCCGCAATCCCATCAGGCCTCTGGCTTCAGCTTCTTTTCGCAGTGGATGGAAATACTGGAAGTTGAGCTGGCCGAAACTTTTTAATCCAACATATTTTCAGTACGCTATGATAAAACCTGTGTGTACAGACGGCGTGGCAATTTCAAAACAATTTGTGAAATGGTTAAGTGATTTGCCACAAATCAGATTTGAAAATATTTTCCAAGGCCTCAAACTGAGCCCCGGCCTCGTTGAAGAAGGCTGTGAAGGACAAATTTGAGACCCAAATGTGTACATTTTCTTCACCTCGCCCATTTTTTTTTTACAGTAAGTTTTGCCAGGCCGAGGCACCAGACTCTCTGTCTAACTCTAAATATTTTCCTCTTCCCTTAGTGCCTAATTTTAAACACATTATACACAAGAATGGAAACGTCTGGTACTGCCAGAAAGACAAAATGCCTCAGTAAATAAGCCAACATTTGAAGACAACTTGAGCCAGAAGCTGAAAACAAGAACATGCTGGAAATACGATAGTTTGAAAATGTTCTTATCTGGTTAAGAACAGGCTGTACTTATTCAATGGCAGCATTATTTCAGATATATGAGTGTTTTTTTGTTTTTAAATGCTCTCACAGATTCCTTCATCCTCGACAAACAACTTGCAGAAGTCTAAAAGTAGCTCAAGGTTTTAATTACTCAGGCTTTACTCACTTTTGGATAAAGAGTGTCAGAAATTTGGGTTTTTGCTTAAAGAAAAACTACCTTCTCTAAATTCTGAAAACTGAAAATGAATGCTCACAGGTAATATTCAGTCTGTATTCTCAGGTCACAACACGTGTGGCAGGGAGCTTCTATAGCATCAACCTGTCTATGACACAGATTTGAACATTTTGCAGTTTATTCTATCCACCAGTTTACCTCACAGCCTAAAACAATCTGGGTTCAAACTTTCAGACTGACTCTCTGTCTTTGCAAAGAAACAACAACAAACCGCTGTCCCCATGAGACAGATGTGCGAGCAGTGTTTTTGAACTACATGAGCAATTTCACACATTAACAGGACTTGCTAGCCAGCATAAGCTAATGTATGTTTCCTCCGGTCGCCACAGTGATGGTGACAGCGTCTCACCATCCTGACAGGCCAGACCAGTTAGCTGTGGACAGTCACACAAGCACAGAAGACTTGTAAGCAAACTGGTCCTCACTGAAGTAACATTTAGCAGCCGTGCATGATATCCAGTGTGGTCTGAGTGAGAAAGTGTCTTTCCCTCATTGGTAGCAGCATGTTGATTATCCTCCCGCTTTAGACGACATGTCGACAACTGCATCCGTACAAGTCACATATTGTAGCATTTAAGAGTTAAATACTGTGCGTATGTCTAAAGTTTAATGTGGTGTTTAGAGCTAGCCTGTTTGATTTAATAAAAGACTATATCAAAGTAGTAGTAAAAAGTAAAAAAAAAAAACTTTATCAATGTAGTCTACAAACTTAATATTTTAAATAATCTAATCTTACACATTTAAGTATGTTTGCAGCTGTTGGGGGGGACGGCAGTTTGTGTAAAAAAAAAACAACTACCGTTTGCATTTGCAGCTGTTTGCTGTCTGATACATTTCCTTAAGTAATGTGTGAGACAAGTTTGGAAATTAGGCATCGAGGGACTGGACAGCTGCTCTACTCTACTTCTTTTTTCTTTTTTTTTTAAAGATTTATTTTTGGGCTTTTTGCCTTTTTTTTTGAAAGGAGAGTGGATTGAGTAGAAAACAAGGTGGGGGGGGGGGGGGTGACATGCGGGAAAGGAGCAACAGGTCGGATTTGAACCAGGGTAGCCCGCTTGGAGCACTTCAGCCTCTGTACATGGGGCGCAACCTAACCGCGAGGGCACTCTCTTTTCTCCCTTTTTATTTCTCATTTTACCTTCATTGTTTCCCCCCTGAAATCACCAAGTTGCGTATATGTATGTGTAAACCTATAGTGGCAGCTGATTCTGATTCTGGAGCTGCCCTTTGCTAACGTCTACAGGCTGCAGGTATTACATGCTACAGTCATAACACACCCCTTTGTAGTTCAGGAAGTGGAGCAGGTTGTCATATATAGCCATTTCTCTCTCCTTAATAGCCTAAGTCATAATGTTTCATAAATGCTCATTAGATCAAGATCAGTTCAAAATGATATTTGAGAGATAACAAGGATTATCACAAAGGACCATTGAACAGGAAGAAGAATAAATCTATCTTGTTTGCTTTATTGGCCCTGGACAGCTGGTTACCTGACAGCTGCGTTAAGGTTACTTACTACCACACTTCTACCACACACTTTTACACACTACACTGTCATATATGTAGAATTCACTTGATAATTTAAGTTAGGTACAGTTTACTACATATTTTCTTCTCTTCTTAGTTATCTTTTGGGAATTAAAAAAAACTTCAATCAAAGGTAATTTATTTGATTTCCCTGTGGAGATCAGCTTTCTAGTTCAGCAGATAATAAGGACTCTGTGGGTTCTCATAGTACATTAACTCTACAGGAGAATACACACTCCACAGTAAGGAGAACACTGCTCCCTAGTGGTCTGAAATGTTTTCTCCAGCTTGTGCATGTTGCATTTGACATTTTCTTCTGATTTCAGTCATACAAACAACTATGTTATGTATGAAAACTTTACAACAGATGTGTATAAAAATGTACATCCTTCATCAGCTCACCATCAGTATGGTGCATTTTATCTGCCTGGTGACAGCTCAGACACTTTAAAGGAGACATATTATGAAAAATCCACTTTTAGTGTTTTTGAACTTATATTTGGGTAACCTGAGTGTCTACCGACCCACAAAATGTGAAATAAATCCATCCAGTCCTTTTTTTGTTGTCTGCATAAGTCTTACAACACAGAGAAAAATGCTCCCTTTCAAATGTGCTCTCCTTGTGATGTCACAGTGGGATTTTGGTTTAAAAAAATCCCCTCCCCTCCCCTGGTATCTTCACCCATGGACTCCACCCCCAACCTACAAAAAAACTTTTGCACAGGTCTGCCATTTTTATTCTCGCTAGCGACGGAGTGATGTCTACAGGGAAAACTCAGAGGGGGCTCATTGCATTTAAAGAGACACACACACCAAAACGGAGCGTTCTGAGAGAGCTGGTTTATACAGGGTCACAAACCTCCTCTGGTGCTTGATTCATTTTGACCAAAGCACAGCACAGATGTTTCATTTAGACCACAGGGGACTGTTTGAAAAGGTGTAAAAGGGGGATAATATGTCCCCTTTAAGGCATGCTGCCCACTACAGTTACAGCTTTTGATAGACGTTTTATATCTATCGATAACTACAGAAGCCCAAAGCGGACAAACAACATTTATATGATCTTGTATTTATCTTGTTGTCTCGGGACAATGTTGGCTGTTTTCTTGAGATTCTAAGAGACAGCTGAAATGAAAGTCTCTATATTTTAAATTTAACTACTTTTGTATGTATTTTAACAATAATGGATAAAACATGAATTTATAAATCATTAAAAAATTTTACTTGGTTATGGAAGACATCTCGCGACCCGAGTAGAGTCTGGAGAAGACTCAGACCTGGTCCACTGATACATTTGAAAATTTTGTGCGGTATTTTTTTAAACTAGTATTTGCGCTATTGAAATCACAAAAGCTTTTGAATGTCCATGTAAAGGTGGGCGTGGCCGTTTTTCCACCAAGGAGTGTTTTTTTTTTCCAAAACAAATGTTTGCCATGGAAAAACCCCTAGTTTGACCCTCACAAGCTACTTTAGGCAGAGGTTAACATTTTAAAAGTTTCACCAATTAGGTTCCAGGTAACCCAACTTTGAGCAGCTCTCATGGAGTTCCCTACAGGAGCTTTAAATCTTTGTATGTGTTCATGAACACATTTCTTGGTAAGGAATTTTTAGTAGAAAGCTCGTTCTAATTGTTGGCCACTGGCCAGATGTGATCAGGTGTGAATCCATGGCTGAGTTCTTTGAGTCTGAGAGCTGGTAGAATCCATACTCCTGGCCTTCAACTCGAATGATTACAGTGTGAACTAAGAATTAAAGTAAGCAGGAAGAAGTTCAGGAGTTTTTACTGCTTGCTACCATTTTCCATTAGAAGATGTGCCGACGCTGCACTCCATCAAAAACCAGTCATGCATTGAATCATTTTGAATTTAAATTTCTTTATTTAAAAAAAATCCAGACACAACTTTAAATATCCAGACAACATGCAAAAGGAGAACGTGGGCCTAACTGTCATATACACGTTTTCATGAAGAAAGAACAAAAAGAACTGAAACATGAACCTTTACTCTTAAGACACATCAGTCATTTAAACCACGTCCAGTATGAAGAGAACAGATGAAGGGGGGGGTTTGTCGGTGCCTGTCGATTACCTGATATGATTTACATTAATCGTTATGTGAGGCAGGAGTGTCTCAGCTGAATTTGGCTTTTGAGAAATCCATCTCTGGGTGCTGAGCCATGAACCTGCAGAAAGGACGAGCAAGAAGAATTAATGACAACAAAGTAAACTTAGGTACGTTATATCTTTCAGATTATATTTTCCAACTGCATCTTGATTAAAAGAAAACTCATTCCCATAGTCAGTTGGGATCCGCCCCCCTGCGACCCCAAAAACGATACCAGTATAAACAACCATGTCATAATCATGCTCCTATTGCAAAAATATTTATTAGACCTTGGTCCTAGAATGACTAATTAATCACTGCATTACAACAACATACATTTATAAACCAGTTTGTTCTGGCGATATTCGTTCCATTTGTTTTTAGGCGCCCTAAACCACTCAGCCAACAGCGCCCCATCTGGTTTGAGTTGATTCAAACTCTTCTCTTCCTCAGGATTGTTGATATTTTCTGGCTGGCCCCACACTAAAGACATTTTCTCAAGCCTGAGCTACAGCACCTCCTTGTGGCCAAAAGATGAAATTGTAAATGCTTAAAGCAGGATTCCCTACCCATCCTGTTTCATTATTCCAAACATTTAAAACTCTAATAACTTTCTCTGCATGTTTTCAGACCAACGTTGACACAAAAGTACAGACATCTGGACATGTATTAGGTATGAATCAGCCAACCTGATTTAATTTATGGGATTGTCAACCCTGGGACAACTTGGACATTTACTAATTTTGGCCGATACATTATGGACAAAAAAATTGCACAATGCCTTATAGAGTAAAACATCACAGCCTGAAGACTCACCTGTAACCACAAACATACCAGCACTTCAACTATTTCTTACATAAATTGAATTTGAAAAAGTCTAGATCAGTTCACTCGTGTATTTTAGCCTCTCACATAAAAAAAGAGATGCTAAATTGGTTGCAAAAGTAATAAAATTAAATCAAACATTTTAACCATATCTATGCTGCATTGCTTATTCGCTGTCTCCATGGAAACAGCAAGACAAGCTGGATGTTTGTTTTGTTGTGATTTTATTGGCTACATTTTCGATAAGTTTAAAGATATATCGATTATTTCACAGTTATTAAGCTATCAGGGTAAAGCAGCTGTGCAGCCTGCGACAGAAGTCGACACAGCTCTGCATATGAATGATCGTTTAAGCCGCGGGCCACTTCCTGTCTTGCTTTTGACGACATCAAGCTCACTCTGGGAAGAATTGAAACTGGGCTGGCTTCACCCATCCACACGACACGAACAACACTGTTTGCTTAATATTTACTCTCTTAAGAAATTCCTGAGTTTCATATTTCACACAAAGAATAAAAGTAATAGTCTGGAGACACAATTCTCGTCATCCTTCTTTCCCTTTTTCAAATAGTTATCCTGACATGCACATTATATTAAATTACATTACCTCTGATGTCATATTGGACAGGGAACATGTTAGCCAGACATAATGTGAAGTTTGCGCCACACTATAAGAGCAGCTACCTACAACAAGTCACCACTACAGCTGCATTGTTTCACCCTCAAAGATCTTTAGAGGCAGCTTTAACAAGCTCAAAGAGGAAGCAGAGGTCAACAGAACAGCAGACATGTCTCCTCTGCTCTGAACGGAGAGCTGCAGAGGAAGACGACAAGTCATTAACTACCAGCAGTGATGAAAGAGCGACATTCAGATCCGTCTCACAGCTCTGACGTCAGCCCACATCCAGGTCTTATCTGAGTCAACTACTGTCTGTGTAATATTTAATGTGATGCGTCACGGACCGACCACTGGCTCAGAGCAGGGAGGAGGAAACTGTTGGTGTTGTGTTTGTGTACTGAACCTGAACAGGGACAGGTTGTAGCAGTTCTGTAATATGTAAATGAAAACTAAACACTGGTGATTTATGTTTAACCGCTTCGCTGTGATGGGGTTACTATAAACTTCATGGCTGACCATTTTTCTTTAAATAGAGCTCCAGTGACTCCATTTCTGTTCGTTTTACTGCACTATAAAATGTAGCGGCAAAGAACAGGATGCAAGTTTGAGATCCCAAACAAAACTAGTCATCATATTTTTGTATGCATTTGTCTGAACTGTCAAAATGAGTGCCTACATTACCCATAATGCAAGCCCAGGTCCAACAGCTTTGTTAGAGATTTGAGAGGTATGCGAGTAGTGACAATTGAAGCCTTGTGCGGGGCAACATAGTTCTTCTGATCTTAATATCTGTCTACCCACCAACATGTTTTGTTGATATTTAATTGCCATTCAAAATGAGTCAAATAATGCCAAAATAACATCATGGTACAGTTTTTAAAAAAGTAACGTTCATGCTCTGTCAGGTCTGTTCAGTATGGAAGACGATGAGGGCCAGGCATGAGAAATAAATAATAAGAGGAATGGATTGCACATAATCACAGAATGGGACACCAACATTACGCAGCTGCAGAATCAATATGAATGTACGAAGACGTAATGACTACAGTGCTGTTGTGGAATTGCAGTCTGAAAAGTGCTTTAGTGGGGGAGCAGAGTCTGCTTTGGAGAGTTCCCAATGAAATGACAAAGATGTCAGCTGACAGAGTGAAAGGTCTGCTCGATGTTTCATGGATCGACATGTGTATTTTGGACAGTGAGAAACTTACTTTTTTAGAATGTCTTGCTTCTTTTGCTCTTCAGACGTTGGCAGGCCCATAGATTTCTGCCTCTGGTCATACATCATCTTCTCCACCATACCACGCGTCTCTCCATCCAGGTCTGAAAGCTAATCGGCCGGGGGAAAAACACACAGTGAGGAAAAGGCGGGAGCTGATATATATACATACAGCACACAGAGAACCTCGGAAGGCCTGACACTTTCCATCCTTTACCTTTGAGTTCTCTGGACAGACTTTCTTGGTGTTGATTTCAGGATCTGTGGTGACGATCTTGTTCCACCACTCCATCTTATTAATCTGAAAGTAAAGAAAACAAATAGGTTACAGTGAATACGTATCTCTATATTAATCACAATCTATACACAATTTGACAATAATGCCAGTTTGAGGGGTTATCTCGATAATAATGCAACCCAGAATAAACTGACGGCTCATCAATGTTGACTTGTTCTTACTTTTTCCAGGTGCACTGTGACAACTTTGCCGTCGTCAAGGAGCCAGGAGCTCTCTTCCACCTTCACCTCGTTGCACAGCTGGCCTTCGATAACCGGAGGATGACCCTTCAGGCCCACCTTGATGGTGCGCCGCTGGATGTCCACGACCACATCTCTGCCCTTAATACGGAACGTCACATCGAAAGGTACCACCAGCTGTTTGAGGGGGAGAAAATGGTTCATGCAAATTAGACTCTGTTTTTCAAATACAAATTCAAAGTACAAAAATGAACGAGGACCCAGAGGCTGAATCACCAAGTGTTGCCGTCTGACTCAAACACATCAGTTCATTTTGAGCGTGTAAAGACACCAATGGAAACCCAGTTGATGATGAGGGATACACTGATGCAACAGGTTAAATATCATTTATATTTTGTTGGATATGGGTTCTGTTGACAAACATCAGCCTATCTGCAAATAATGTGACAGGCACCACTGTCATTAGTTGACGTTTATCTGTTGTGTCGCATCAGATAAAGGAGGGTGAATACTGGTCTTATATTTGGCAAGTGACCAGAGGCACAACTACGAGTTGATTCTGATGATGCTCTGTACCTGCTGGAACAGCTAGCTGTTTGCTAACAAGTTCACCACGTCGACTTAAAAGTGGAAGGAAGACAACAGAGCTGCCTCCCTTTAGATCCAATCTAAAGCCTTCTGTGCAGTGCAGTGTGTCACCGACTCATCAGAGTCAGAGAGACATCAGAGAGATATTAAAAAGTTCAGACTCTGAGGACTTAAAACCTGGATGTTTATGTCACTCCTGGCAGAGTGGGACCTCAACAGGGAAAGACAGAGAAGGAGAGAAAGAGGTGGAGCCGCTGACTGTTTCCAAGCAACAGTAAACATTTCAGCACTGAGCTTAATGTTAGCCAGCGTGCGATTCTTGACAAAAGAAGAACAGGTGTTATCTCTGCCCCGGATCCGGTTCCTTACTAACCAACATGTCATCTTACAAGATCATGTGGTACATCTCTCCATCTAGCACTCACCATTAGTAATATCCTCTCAGAGAGATGTGCCATTATTTTTCCTATCTCAGTTTGTGCATGTTTCAGAATACAATTCTCCCTACTACTATTATTATTATTATTATTATTATTATTATTAGGCAGCAACATTTGACAAAATGCTGAGTCGTGTAAAACCCTGTCCTTACACTTTTTTGCAGGCAAACACAGGTTTAAGGGAAATATTCACAGTGGAAAAGCAATACCCTGTTTCCTACACAGCTGCAGAAGCATGACATGTAGAATTTTGGATTCTACATAAAGCAGACCGTGCAATCCATTCTGTAAGCAAGTTCCCTTCCTGATGTTTAAATGAAGCAAACACTATTGATGAAACATTGGGAAACATTAGTAGTTGGTGAGGATCTGATAGGTGAAGCCTGGCCAGGGTGTTTGAATGAAACTGGCTGCCTAAGTAGCAATGTGATTAAAATAAACACATACCAAGAGGCTTAGTGGATGATGCAATACAACTCAGGGTTGTTCACAATAAAATATTAATTCATAGTGTGATCGTGAAGTCAAATGGCACTCACATCGACTTCAGACAGAGACTGTGTCCACTTGTAGTTGGGCAGGTCAGCTCCGTTCCCTGCGTTAGGCTTCAGTTTATCTTTGTCCTTCGCATCCTCCTCTCCCTCCGACTCGGACTGACGAAACAAAATTAAAAAAAATCAGCATGACAGCAGAACCAGATCTGACGATAAATCAACACCAAAGTCTTTAACCAACATGCCACTCACCCCCTTTCCTTCCTCTGCTTTTTCAGACACTTTTTCTGCATTCGTTGTTGCATTCACCACTTTCTCCTCGTCCTTCTTCTTCTAAGATATGTATCAAATATATAAACGTTACACTGGTAATCATCTGCAGCAAGCCACAAATGTGACAAAGCATCAAAGCTCAGAGATATAACCTTGTCGAGTTCAGACTGAAGTTTCTCCGCTTCTTCTTCGGTCAGCTCCTGAATTCTCGGACCGTCGTCGTTCTTCTTTTTCCTCTCTCCCTCCGCCAGCTTGGCCGCTCTCTCGGCTTTCTCCTTCTTCTCCTTCTCCTGTTTCATCTGCTTCTCCTTGTGCGCCTTCAGTGCAAGTTTGTTGTGATGGGCAAAGGCATCTTTGACGAGCTGGAAAAAGGAAGAGAGCGATGACGGTTAAGTCCAACGTGCCGCTTTGGCCACTGCTCTGAACGCACGACGAAAGTGGCACCGCTCACCTTCTCAGGAGCATCTGAATCACCGCCGGTGAAGAAATCAGTTTTCCGGCGAAGGAAGCTGAAAAATGTGTTGACTAACTGTAGAGAGAAATATGGGATGTAACAAAGTCTGTCCAAACAATTAGAAAACAACTTATCAAGCTTATAAAAGCTTCCTATTTGCTTCTGCAAAGCCAAAAAAAGCTGAAGTAAAATTGAAAGTAAATGGCATATGAATATATTTTCCCTACATCACACATTATTATTATTATTATTATTTAACCCACGAGCCTTTCTGACAGCAATGTGCCTCGTGACGTGAAGAATCCGGGATCTTAATGCTACATTCAAATGTCCAATTAGATAATAAATATTCATAACATCTTCTTTAATAAGCAAATAGACCACACAACTGGGTCTTAAAGTAAAATAAATAATATGTTTTTGGGCTATTAATCACTTAAATAATAATAATAAACAGCGATAATTTAGTCTATCTGTTATAACAACATCAAAAAGAAGCACATGATTTCTCTGCATGCTTACACAGGTGTGCCAACTATCCTAAAGGCTTCCTACGTTAGCTTCAGCATTAGCATGGTAGCTCCAGCACACTTAGTTATCACCTCCTGTATTCCTCCTTCGTGTTGTTGCGCCATAACGAGCAGCATGCCGTCGTACTTCTCTTCGTCGTCGCCCATCTTGGGTGAGTTATGAAAAAAACGGTTGAGTAAACTTGGGATTGAGAAATGACCGAAATGTCAAGCACACAGTGGAGTCAGTGCGGCAATGTGTGGAGGCCCGCGGTTGTGCAAAATCACTTCCTGAAAACAAACTCCGCCCACTGCTACGCCTTCTCGCTGGTTGACCAATTAGAAGAGTAGATGGGAAATGACAGCCGAAATGGCCAATCAGTTGAGATAATTACTTTACGGGAGGGACTGAGGTGCGCAGAGAGAATGAGAATTTTCTAGAGCAGTGGTTCCCAAAGTGAGGGGTCCCTAAACCCACTGTGGGGGGGTCGCGAGATTCCTTTCAAAAACATATAAAAATGGAAAAATGGTTTAAAATTGGATATTTCACCCATTCATTTGAAAATACAGTAGGTAAAAAAAAAAAGTAGTTTCTTACAATAAATTACAAAAATAATATGATGGTGTTTGGGGTATTGTTTGCTGTTTTAATGCCAGTGTTTTGACCTAGTGCGTCAAATGTGGGGTCCCAAGTATCTATCACCGTCATAATGGGGGTCGCAAGGTCGCAAGGTCGCAAGCTGAACATTTTTTGAACCCCTGTTCTAGAGAGAGAGAAAAAAACAATAGTTTATTGGTAATATTTTTGTTATAGCCTACCTCTTCTATTACCTCTAAGACATAACGTAAGTAAAACGCTTTATAGTTTTAAGTGTCCCTGTGATCCGAAAGCCAATGTGTGTTTGATAATTATAATATTCATACATTGGCAGGAAAAAAAACTTTGGCATGATGTTGTTAGTCAAACGTAAGCTATTAAAATTATCTTTTGACATATAATGGCCACATATGAGCTTTTTTTTCTTCAACTTATTTTTACCTATTAAACAAAAACATTCAGGCCATCAGCCACAGTCTGGTCACAGAGCTCTTCTTCAAGTCAGTCATTGGAGACACAATTATGATACATAATCATACATTGTACAAGTGTTACAATATAAACATTTAACTAATATGTCAGTCGTAAAGAGTGCTTAAGATGCTAAATAAACTGGATAATACATTATTCAGATATGTAACAGATGACATAATTTACACTGAAAATATCTTGTGAGCGAACAAAAGTGTTGGGCGAACCTGAAACAGCTACAGGTGAAACGCATTGTTTGCTCACAATAACATACAGTAAAGTTATTTTCAGTGTGCCACAGTTTTGATTTACTTTTCATGGCATATTCATGTAACCATGCGCAGCAGAGAAGATGTTTAGGCTGTGCACGGGGTACCATGTTGGCCATTTAGATTAGACTTAATTTACACATTCTATCAACTTCTACATGAAGATATTGTTTTAAGAATTGTGTGACTTCTCTAAAATCCTTATCAATAATTGTGAATGAATGATTTTTCCATTTAATGTGTCCAAATGGGACACTTTAAAGCAGCATTGCCTCACCTTAAAAAAATCTTGACTCCCTCATGTTGTCACATGTTGCAAAAAAACAAAAAAACAAAAAAACAAAAACAAGCAAAAACTTTCTTCTTTTAGTTTCACATCATTTACTGGATTGTGTTTTACAATGACAAATCAGTTTAAGGATGTAGCATGGTTAAATTAAGAACCCCGGCAAGTCAACACAAGTATAAAGTATGTTATCTTGATGTAGAGCCAAAGAACTGCCCTTGGAATTTAGAAAATCTAACGCGCAGAGAAAACAACATTGCTATACCTCAGCAGACAGTCACACCATTAAATCAAATATTAAGTGTATGTATGTTTAAAGTTAGCTGGTAATATGACAGAGACAAAGTCATTATCATTTACTTAATAGTTCAGGTGTATTTTGGGTTTCTGGTGGAAACCAGAGCAACCAGTTTCACACCATTTCATTATAACCATTCTGCGGTTGAAGCCAAATTCCAGACACACTTTAAACACACTGTGGTGTATTGTCATATTAATTATCTCAGTCCATATTAGTTCAAATTAAAACATAGACTCTGCTTTATACTTTGACTTGAAACAGTGTATAAACTGAAGGAATAACTATTGGGTCAATAATCTAATGCTGATAAGAAGAACACAGAGCTGGGTCAGCTGGTTTAATTCCCAACAGCACCCAGGAGCAAACACAGCGAGTGTGTTGGTATGAAAACACACGAGTCAGTTTGTGATGATGTCCCTGAAAGAATAAGAACCTGCAGCACACGTCCGCTATCATAGCATTATTTAATAAAAGCAAAGACTTACAGACAGGAGGAAAGCATAGGAAATTAACCATAATGCATCACACACCCAGTTCATTTAAAACGTTAGAGCTGGCTGCTTGAGACGAGCTTCATGTGACGAGACTAATCAAAATCAGCTTTGCAAAGAAATTGCACTTCTCATATAAAATTCACAAAAGAAAAAAAATGATTCACAAGACCAAAAAAAACCCCTCAACTTCCACTCAAAAACATTTTTTATCAGGGATAAAAAAAATATATATACATATATTCATTTATTTTGTTGCAAAAAGAAAGTGCTGTCATAGCCGTTTGTATAGAAGCTAACTCTAACAGACGGTTCAACGTTAGCATTAACACGGTTAACAGAACTCTAAGAACAACAACTCGTGGCCAGGAAATATCCCGGTGTGCAACTCCTTAAAAAAAAAAAAAAAACACAACATTTTTATTTTTGTAATTTGGATAACTAAATATGGCGTGTTGACCAACATGTTCTAAGATATGTTTTGTGCCAGTCTATCAGAATCAGAAACCTACATGCTATTTGGCTTTGTTTTAAATCATTCTATGCCACTTGAAGTATTTATTTGGTAGGTTGTGTAAAATGTACATAAAAACAAATATGATGATTTACATTAAACCCCCATATTTACTTAAAAAAGCAAAAAGACACTGAGCACTGATAACACACTGGATGGTGCCTCTCCTCTTTAGCCCTTAGGATGCTGGGGTAATTATTTCCAAACGTACAGAACTTTTGCACTTCTCATGTCTGTCTGTTCTAAATGACCTCATTGAAGCCTTTCACAACTTTCCCAATCTTCTGTAGCCACAGTCCAAACTTTTTTTTGAAATGTGTTGTTTGCATAAAATCTGACAAGGGAATAAAAGTTCCCCAGAATCAATGACATGTCACTTTCAACCTTTGATATGTTGTCTTTATGCTATTTTTAATCAAATCTGGAGAGTCAATGTTTTACAAAGGAGGTGGTAGAATTACTAACTATGGGATATGTAATCGTGAAATCTAAGCACTTAAATCTAGTTAAAATCACACATTTTGACATTAAAGCTATAGTGACGATCAGATAATGAAATGTGCCAAACACGTTTTTATTCTATTTTACAGAACTAAATCCACATGTCCTTTCAGAACAACAGCTAATGGTCTGAACAGGTCAGGTTTCATGAGCATAACTTCAAGGACGAGGGGACGGTTAATCATGTTCAAATATCTGCCAGCAGGGCAAGCCTTCAATCAAGCTATCCTTCAAACATTATACACTCCTACATTATATTTATCAACTATAAATATCTACACACAGATCCCTGAGTTCACTTAAGTCCTTCAGATAATGTGAATATTTCACATTTTCTTTCCCCCACAGCAGAGCCACACTGAGAGAGCGTGGCTCAGCTAGAGACTCCTGTGCAAGGTTTTCCTCTTCCCGTACGTGACCTTGTAGACACAGCGAGACAAACAACTCAAGCAGAGGAGGCCAAGTGTGGCGCAGGAATCATGTTCTCACTGAGGTCTGAAGAAGTGGCACACCTGAAGAAGTAGTCCCTGTGTGAGCGGAGGAGTAGGCTGTAGGAGAACTGGAAGTGTGGCCTATGAGAACAAAATGAAAACACAATTCATCAGAGGTGACTTGACATTAACTCTGCCAGACCTGGAACAAGCTATCACTTCCCACTGCTGAGCTACTTTGGTTTTAAAAGAGATATTAAAAGTAAATGGAAAAAAATGGAAATATGAGGAAAACATTTACTTTCAGTCTTAGAACACAAAATGTTTGCTTTCTGTTACAGAGCACGTCACATTGGATTATGGTAAATGGACTCGAGCTTGTAACACTTTTATAGTCTTTTTACACCGCAGGCCACACCTACACATTCACACACTGCTGGCTGCTGCTGTGTAAAGTGACGAATCCCATTCATAAACACTCATGCACCGCAGATGAAGGGAGCAAGTTGGGGTTAAGAGTCAAGGACACTTCAGACATGTTGCTGCACGAGCTGGGGATTGAACCCCCAGTCTTCCGGTTGAGAGACGACCGACTCTACCAACTGAGCCACAGCCGCTCCAAGTCCTATGTTCGATGTGTAACATCTTTCTTCTCCTCAGCATTGCCGGACCTCTTTTTAAGATATTTTTTGGGGCCTTTATTGGATAGGACAGATGAAGAGAGACAGGACACATTGGGAGGAGAGAGTGTTGGGATGACATAAAGCAAAGGGCTGAGGCCAGATTCGAACCCACGGTTGCTGCGGCGAGGACTAAAGCATCTGCACATGGCGCCTTCGACATAACCACTAGACTATCCTGCACCTTTCTGACCTCATTTTTTTAAATATATAGAAAATGTATTGTTCAATCAAGTCACTGGATACATGTATGTGACACTCAAAATACGAGTTGGCCTCATTTAAGAATCCCATATAACATGTTTATTACATTTACGAGGAATTCAAAACATTTTTTCGCTTTCACCATTTCTCCCCACGTTTAAAACTAAATTTATAACCCCGCAGACCCGTCATACAATGTGTTTAGAAAACAAAGACAGTGTAGGGAGCCAGGTGAAATTTGTAAAATCTGTGCAAAACACATGCCTATGAAAAGAGCAACAATTCAAATTTGAGCTCTCACTTAGCACATCTAATCTGGCCCGCTATATTGTTTTGATTGTGACTTTTATTCATTTTCTTGGCAAGTATATATTATTATTATATTATAATAAAATTATTATACATTATTATGTATTTGTATATGGGGGTCCAGGGTTTGATTAAAAACACTGGCCCTACCGCCTTTAAGTAATACGTTGTTTTTTAGCCAACAAATATAACATAGCGGGAGGTGGCTCCATTTGTCCAAAAAGCGTTTTAACTTCATACTGCTTACCTGTGGCAGCTCCTGAGACTGAGCAGCTATGTGGCATCAAATTGACTCCTGTTTATTATTGTTACCATGACAATAAAAGTCAGCTTGCTTTGTTTTTCCATGCACATTTCAAACTCGGAAAACGCAGCAGCATACATCTGAACTTGGACTCGTATACCCTTTATGTTACTGGTGAATCGTCTGCCATGAGAGTCGGATTTGGTGCATGAACTTTTTAAAAAGTGCAGTCCTTGAATTTGTGCGCACATTTTTGAGACAGGTTTCAGGAAGCAGAACATGACATAAAAACACAACCCAAAAATCCAAGATGTCTGACGACGGAACACAGACTGACCAGTTTTTGCCTTTACTCCAGTGTAGACACAGCGAGACAATTGAATGATGCACAGAGACAAATGAGTGGTAAAGAACATTTTTGCAAGCAGTAAACAGTATGAAGTAGCTTCACTACATGCACAAACTTTGCAACGGTCCATCCTGTTCGTGTGATATTAACGTCATCCCCGAATATAATATTTCCTGAATATTACCTGCTGTGATCACACACACACATCAGTTCGCTCTGACTCTGTGAGGACATTTTGCTGGGGGACAGGAAGGAAGAAGGAAGGGTGAAGTCTGAGTGAAAAATGTAGGAGTTTTGTGTGAGAACACTTTAAAGTATTTATAACTTTTATAGGAGTACATCATAAGTTCAGAATCAGTTTGTATTGCCTAGTACATTTGCATTTACAAGAAATTTGACACTGTGTTTTGGTAAGTTCATTTTACGGCTACAGTATGGTTTTAATGTCCTTAAAATGCAGTGTCATTGTTTTGTCAGAAATCCAAGTGGATGTTTAGAGAGTTGATCAGGAAGTGAAACCATGTTTTATGAAAACAAACCCTGGTGTGTACTGCGCCATCGGTAATATGAGGGCAGACATTGTTGGCACTAACATGCATGTTGGATTTCCCCCGGGCTCGCAGCCAAACAAATGTTACAAGGAAGATAAAACTAGATCATGATTCAAAGTCAGTGACTTAACATAAGGAACAAACCAAGTAAATTGCACAACTTACTATTCAAGCTATAATTTCAAATCTTATTTCAATGGAAAAACAAGAATTATGTTGTATGCCTGGGACCATATCCTTAACTCCTGATTCAAACATCCACCATTGTTGAATGAGTGCTGATCCAATATGTCAAACACTTCTAAGGATTTTGGTTTTACACTACAGTTACTATTCTAGAGTATCATCTTTGGGCCAAGGAAATAAATAAATCATAAGGTCCATGTGAACAAAATGTTTTACACCACATTCTATTCCACTTATATCAGTAATCGACCATTACTGCAAAATAAGCCAAAAAGTCAGTAAAGTAGTTGTCACGTTCCCTGTGTTGTTCTCCTACACGGGTTAATTTTATTTTTTTGTATTTTTGATTTTCGAGTCCGCCTGTCTTGTAAACTAAGCACACTTAATTATTATGTAAAGCCGTTATATGTTGTATGACGACGTTATGTAAAAGAGGTGACCGTGCTCAGACCCAGTTAGTCCTGGAGCAGTGTGAGTGCAGGCCAGCAGGGGAATGGGGAGCTGGGGGCATTAGGGCTTAAGTACAATACAGGACAACTTTGTCTAGTGTGACTGAGACATAAATAGAACTCATTCTTATATTTTGTTTTTTAATGTATTACTTTCTCTTTCACTTTATATTTTAATATATTTGAATACCTTACTTTTTGCTTAATGTCATATTTCTTTTAATACTCTTCATTTTCTTAATGTTTTTTTTTTATATCTTTGTAAAGTACTCTGAATCGCTCTATGCAATAATGCTGTTTTCATTTTTTTTTTTTTTTTTTTTGGCCTTTTTATCCGGTAATCAGAGAGTGAGAAAATGGAGAAAGACATGTGGCACAGGAGCCACAGGTTGGATTCAAACCCAGGCGTCCCACATTGAAAACTGTAACCCCTGCACATAGGGCTTGTGAACTAACCGCTAGGCCATTGGCACCCCATTAATAGTGCTCTTAAAATAGATGTACTTTGCTCTGCCTTATAAACCTAAGCATGAGTGCAGATGTGCCATTATTTGCAATGCATACAATCACTACTAGTATCTGACTTTCCTGGGCTGCAAAAACATTTATTTATAAATTGAAGAAGCTTCATCTTTAAAAAAAAAAAAATAAATACATGTTCTGTAAACCTCCCACAACATTAAGATGTTTTTGAACATCAAGCTAGGGCCATAAAAATGAGTTAAGACACCAAATAGTCAGTCTCAGTATTGGGAAAAGAAATGACATCGTTAAGTAAATTGATGTTCCCCCTCCCCTGTCTGTTATGTATAAAAATGACATAATAAAGGAAGTTTTCTTACCTCCATTGTTCCTCCACATATCTCTGGCATGCTGGTCAGAGGAGGTCAGCTCTGATATTTGAATGTTTGGGTTTGATTTGTAGTCATCTGGAGGAAAAGAATGAAAAATGGTAAATGGTTACTCAATGGCTGGAAAGCAGATCTGTGCAAATGGTGACAGATCATTTGGAATGAAGCAGTGAAGAACTCAAACTCACTGTTGTTGCTGAAGGTATAGGAATCGCTCTCCTTCATCGTCTCATTCCCGCTGTCCGACAGCGTCCTCTCTCTCCTGGAGACGGCCGGCTTCCTCCTACTTTTCCGAGTGCTGATGCGGATGATTCCGCGCACAAGCCGACACTCCACCTCCTGCTCGCCCATTTGGTGCTCCTCCGCCAGTGAGTTGATGAGATGGTTGATGGCTTTGCTCTTCCTCAGAAACAAAGAGTCTGACGTGCACCTGGCCAACTCTTCGATCTGATATTCGGAGTACAGCTCCAGCAGCTTCTTGGTGATCAGTGAGTCCACGTCCTCTTCGGCATCATCCCAGTCGTCAAATCTCATGGACTCGTGCAGGGACGGCTGGTTGGGTCGTGTGTAGCTGCTGGGTGGAGAAACATATGACGGAGGTTTCTCTACAGCATCTAAATACACTCTCGGACTGTCAACTTTGACTCCACCTATGCAAACATCCCCCAGCCAGTCTGTTGCATCCTCTTCCTTCTTGTCTTCTGGGTTCACAGCACGGAGGCTGATTCTCTCTGGTTCGTCTGTGGAGCTCTCATTTGGTGCCAGGCACGGAGCAAGGATGGAACGCTCACACACCCTATACAGGCCGCATGTGAGCACGCTGCACACGAAGGTCCTGCAGCTCCTCTGAGAAGCGCACGGATTGCAGGTTTGCGTCGCAGAGGGAGGGTCGGCCGAGCCAGGAATGAAGCCGATGGTCTCAGACTCCTTTCCGTTGGCATCTTTCAGGTGAGCTCTGTGGACCGTCTTCGGCTCTGGGGTCGGGAGCCTGTCTTCCACTGGATCCACACATCGCTCCTCGTAAGACGACCTCTGGCTGCTGCTGCTGCGGCTGGGTCCATGTTTGTGGCTTCCAGCTCCTGAGTTGTGTCTCAGACTGCCAGTGCTGCCGGCTGACATGACTTAATGGCTCAAGAAATCTGAACAAACACGGGAGACAAAGGAGACAACTGAGATGTCACGTAAGACAGTATTTAAAAAAAAAAAAAATCACTAAACAACAAGCTTGTCTTTTATCCAATCTTCCAGGCTAAAACTCAAACCACTTGAAGCCACCTGAGGGCATCGCTCTTCAAGTCTCATGTTGAAACTACTATCCCCAGGTGGCAGGCAACCCAACTGGTTCTAATGAGGATAAGTGCCACACAGGAAATTATGTTTGAAAACTTAAATAGCATATAAAAGCCACCTCTTTTAATAGAGTGAACCAATTATGTACAGTGCCGAAATTAATAAAAAAAACTATTTTAATCTATGATTTAAAATCTAAAATGATGTCTTTACGGGTATAAATATGCTTTGAAACCTTAATACGAGTAAAAATGCCAATGTCTCATAACGAGTCTGGCGTTACGAGCCTAGGGCATCTGTTTAGGTCGAATGAAAGCAGTGTTTATTTTATGCATTTCGATGAAAAACAAACAAAGAAGTGGCATTTTATATGCAGTGTGTCCTTCTTGACTTTCTCCCTAATAATTAGGCTGCATGTTACCGTTTGACACACATGAACTACAGCTCTATTCGTGCTTCAGAAAGTAATTTCACTTTCATGGCGACTCGTCATCGCGGCTCTTTCCTCCATTAGAGGACTTCTGGACTCCTCACTAAAAAACATTACTCACAGTAAACACGGTGAGTCCTCCAACCGGCTCCCGAATAAACACCGTCTTCTTCTCCCGTCATAAAAGACTTCTGTTTAGATCCATTCTGAGCCACTCCTCACATGAATATCGCGCAAAAAATGTCCGTTTCAGGTGAGTTTTAAACCAATTCCGTGTACCTGCGCGTCAAGGTGGAAACACACCTGATGGCAACAAAAACAGGAACACTTCCGGCCATGTCTTAAAAAAATAAAACTTGCAAAATTGCAATTTTAGTTTGGAACTATTACGCACTGTGAATGCGTCCGAATCACGAAACATTATGGCTACTGGAGAAAAATCACCAATCAAACACAATAATTAATTAACTCTCAAACCAAATGTCGACATGAACATTTTATCTAAGATCATATTTCCGGTGTCATGGCGAGCACTGTCTGACTTGAATCTAAATATGGGCCTCCGAAATATTGGTGTGATCTCTAAGCCAAAGTGTTTTTGTTAAAACGACAAGATATTACTTTTGTGTAAATACAATAGTGATGATAGGCTACATCTTCAAACGTCTTTACTTTTTTATTACTGTTTTGAGTCGTATAAGACTTTAAAAAAAAAAAAAAAAGCTTTCCTTGTAATAATTGATCAGGACCCTCTCTGCAGCATCTATGTGTTGGACTTCATGGCCTTCCTCTAGAAGCTTATTTTTTGTAAGAAAAACTTTTTTCCAAGACCTGTCAAAGAAAATCATGAAACTGTTTGACTTGGATACTTTCAACACAAGTGGTTACTGATATATTTTTTGTGAACACCTTAAAAAGGGTCAAGCTTGGCACAAACAGTGGACAAAATGCACAACTCTCAACAAAGTGTTTAAAGCTAAAGTTTGCTTCAAGATAAGTTCCAACAAACGGTCAGAGATACAAAACCCCAGGGTAAAAACAAGATCCAAAAATCAGCACAAGAAAAAAAACAAACAAAAAAAAAAACTCACACAAGGTTCTGAGCCAAACTGGCACAATAAGAAGGGGACACTCAGACTAAAGGCAGATGAGGTACAGCTGGGACTATGAGAATGACACAGGAGGGTTGGGGTGGACGGTGATACATGTGGAAGACACAAGAGGGCAGCAGAGGGAACCTGGAACTCCAAACGGAGAGAACTATAATATTGAAACAAACAGAAAACAGAACTTAGTCTGAATATTTGGTTATGACAAAAAAGTACCAAAATGAAATAATAAACTAAAGTTAAAACAATGGTCATTTTACAAGTGTAATATTGTCGATACATAGTTAACCTTGGGCTCAAATTGAAACTTGTAAAGCTGGAGAGTGTAATAAATATAAACAAGACAGTAATATTGACCATGAAGTGCTTAAAATAACAATTATCAAGATGTTACCAACAGACCAACATTGACGTCAACTCGTGTGTTAGTTGTGTGTAAATGATCAGAGCTGAATCTAAGCTATATTAATAACTAATTTGACACACATTAGGCATCTTAAAATGTTTAAACAATGCTGTTTAAACAGAGGCAGCTGGAACAAACTCACTTTTAGTATTTGTTGAAATGGAAAGATCAGGACCAAAATCTCTCCAAGTGCCCTAAAAAAGGCCAAGACCCAAACTAGACCCAATATAACGCTCCTGGAGCAATATGCAAAAAAGATATAAGCTCCCGAAAGAAAGAAAATCTTTCATGGTTTCTTTGTTGTTGTGTTTTTTAATTGAAAAACCAGCAAGTAATGAGCAAAAACTAACTGCAGTACATCAATGTTATTAATGTTGCAGGAATGATACAGTAGATTGTTGGTAGGCCTATTCTGCGAGAGAGCATTGCTTATTGTAGCCTCAAGTTTTTAATGGACATAAGATAAGATAATATAATAAAACAAGATAAATAAAACAAGAGTACACATAAAATACAAATATACAGGACTAAAATAAGAATAAAGATAAAGGTACAATGTATTTACAACTATTAGCAAGTAAATACACCAATTAAGATCTTAATGTAGGCTACACTAAAAACTATAGGCTACATACTCTACATGAGCCGTGTATTAATCTTTGTGTTCACACAGTGCGGTTGAACATTTCTTTATTAGAATAGCAGCTTTAGAAATCAGATCAGACAATTTAAAACATACAAGGTATTTAAAGTTTGACATTACATGAATACAATTGAAGTTGAGCCCCTTTGCTAGCTAAAGTGAAGCTAAACTTTGCTAGAGTAAAAATCAGGACGTGCACGTGAAGAAAAAGCAGGGCCTTTCACTGTGTGTTGATTTTATTGTGTACATTAAATTATTTAAAATAACACCCAAATAAATGTGTCTTTAGTGATTATTACTAGCCTACAGTTAGTGCTTTATGTTAAATAAGTAATTGGTGTGTAGTCGGCCTATGTGTAAAATCCTCTCAGCGTCATCACATGGGATTTTAATAAGTCGTCTGTTTATCTGATGGGTCTCTTAAAACCTGTTTATGACAAGTGTGGTTTTATTCTTTCATTTGCCATGTTTTAACTTCACTATTAAATCTTCAGATACAAAATCTATTGAACATTATTTGACTTTTGTTTTGGAAGTCACTTTCAGAGCGTGAAATCCTTCTTACCTGTTTTATCTGCAGCCTTGTTTTGTTGATTAATTGTCAAGTTATAGGTGAATATGATTTCTATATCATCAATATGAAACACAGTCGACCCTTGATATGTGTGTATTGTGTTCTAATTGGTAGTGACTCTTGTGTGTTTTATCTCATGGTTTCATAATCAGTGCTGGCTTTGTTTATTTGTTGTTATGCCTCTGTTTGTTGTCTGCTCCAGATAATTGTTAACTTGGGTTGGTTGGTGTGTGTGTGTGTGTGTGTGTGTGTGTGTGTGTGTGTGTGTGTGTGTGTGTGTGTGTGTGTGTGTGTGTGTGTGTGTGTGTGTGTGTGTGTGTGTGTGCAATGTTACGGTCATGCTTTGTGCTGTGATTCATCCGTCATGTTTGTGCTCATAGGCAGGCTGGGCCTGGGACCAAATCAGTATTTTATCACAAGGTAAGAATTTCCTAAAATCAGCATACGTTCTTACAAAGTAGTGATGTCCGGTTCCTGTGTTCTCTGCTGTGATCGTGTGTTGGAGTGTTTGGATCTTATTCAGGATCAATAGAGGAATCTTGTGTGAGCTGTTGGATGTGTCTTGATTTGATTTATTTGGTCTTCCTTGAACATCTGTCAAAATGAGATGTGTTTGTTGTTTCTACTCTTCTGACATTTTAAATTAGATGGGTCTGTGCTGGGAAAAGGTAATGTCTGTTTTCATCTGCTATATTTTACGACATAAGAATAAACATTATGTAAATCTATTTTTTTAAAGCTATTTTTAACTTTGATTGTTAAGTTAAAGCTATAAGCGTATAAGCTCGCAATCAAAAATATTGAAGTTTTCTTGTGCTTGAACTTTTTCCTGCAGCTGTCTTCTTCATCGTCGAGCGCCCTGCAGCTGAAGGGATTCCGGAGCTGATCAGGATCATCGATGACGATGAAGACGACGTTCTCCCGATCGACACCTCGATCAGGGATGTCGACCTTCTGGAGGATGATGATGAGGAACCTGAGGTTCTTCATCTGGGTGAGTATGTAACTACACAATTCTGCCCTCTTAACGATCTGGAGGGTGAGGAGGAGAGGGAAGAAGAAGAGGAGGATGAAGAGGAGGAGGATGAAGAGGAGGAGGATGAGGAGGAGGAGAGAGAACAAGAGGAGGATGGGGAGGAGGAGAGAGAAGAAGAGGAGGATGAAGAGGAGGAGAGAGAAGAAGAGGAGGATGAAGAGGAGAGAGTAAGTTATCATGGTGAGTATGTAAACGCACGATACTGCCCTTTTACTGGTCTCGAGAATGAGGAGGAGAGAGAAGAAGAAGACGCGGAGAGAGAAGAAGAAGACGAGGAGAGAGAAGAGGAGGAGGAGGAGGAGGAGGAGGAGGAGGATGAGGAGAGAGAAGAAGAAGACGATAAGGATGAGGAGGAACCTGAGGTTATTTATCATGGTGATAATGTAAATGCCCTTTCAACGGTCTTGAGGATGAGGAGGAAGATTACCATGAAGAAGACAACTGGTCCGATGAGTCGTGGGAATATTCTGGTCCGGCCAGCGAGGATTCTGATTATGACTCCATGTCATTTGATGAAGAGGATGGTGAGGACTTGGATGATGGTGGAGAGTGCTGATGAAGATGATGAGGACAGCATCAGAACTCTTCGCTTTGAGGACCTGCCATCACCCTCCCAGAAACTCCTGGAGTTGCCTTGACCACATCCCTGAAGAAGCAGCTCCATCCACGTCTGGCCTCATTACCTCCAGGAAGAGGAGACGAGAGGAGGAAGAGGAGGTGCAGCATCCTGCTCAGAAGCCCAGGAGGAGTACAGAGGAACCCACTCCCTCAACTTCAGGCCCAACGTCCCTTTTGAGCAGAAACAAAAAGGGGTTTTACCGGATATTGTTTATTTGAGACATAATTTTTTATTTTTTTTTATTTTTTTAATTTAATTTAATTTAATTTAATTTAATTTAATTTAATTTAATTTAATTTAATTTTAATGTAATTTGATTTGATTTAATTTAATTTAAATTTAAAACGTAGGTCAATGTTTTAAGTAATATTCTCACAAACATACCTAAACAGTTATGTATTAAACGAGATGTATTTTGAAAGAAAACCGGAAATACACGTGTGTTAAATTTGATAACAACTAATTTGTTAGGACGGAGGAGGAAGAAGCGTTTTCAGCACAACAAAAACATCAGTCACCAGTATGTGTCAGGACTCTTGGTAGGAGAGCAATAGATATCAAACAAGTGCTTCCTCTAATATCTGCAACGTAGGCCCTTTTTTTGAGATTTAGGAAAAGGCTGGATAATATATGTGCAAAACGAGTAGGCTAACCTGCTAGCTGTGGGTCCTCTGATATTAAATTGTCCGCAGCTGGATGAGTCGGCTCGTCTCAGCTGGCTATAACATCGACGTTACTATGGTGACAGTCTGGACGAGGACTTAATGACGAGGCATGGGAGGAAACTGGGGTGTGATTTCGACACCTGGGATCGTCTTTAGGTTTGTTTACAACCGAATGCCCACACAGTGAAGGAGTCGCTTGTTCTCGTACAAGACATGACGACATTTTTCACCTGACATCAGCCTCACACTCGGACGTCGGTGATGCTGTCGGTGGCTGGACTTATGCCCTGGTCGTCGGGATAGGGGGACACAGCACCCAAAAAAAAACAAACTCCATTGTCAACCATGAAAAACTGCGAGTATCAACAAATCGACCCGCAGGCACTTCCGACTCAAACCCCTCCACCTCCTCCTCTCCAAGAAGAAAAGGAGGAGGAGGAAGAAGAAGGAGGAGAAAAGAGAGAGGAGCCGAAAAGACCGAGGAGAAAGTGGGAAGTTTTCCCCGGGAAGAATCGCTTCTACTGTGACGGACGGATTATAGTGGCCCGGCAGGGTGGGGTCCTGCCCCTCACCCTGGGCCTTATTCTCGTCACATGTGGATTATTCTTTGTATTTGAGTGAGTTCATGTTTCATGATCGGTTATATCACTGTGAGGTCAGTGGTTGCGTTGTTGACATCATCACTATGATGTGTGTGACAGATCAAAACCAGCTTCCACAGAGTCAAACCAGCTATATGAATGGAAATGTTTTGGTTTATGATATCTATGCTTAAATTCAGAGTAGGCCCTGATGGCATCATTTATTTAACTCAATCAAGCAGTTTCAGAAGCAATTTCTTGACTAATACTTGGCTTTTAAAGGGTCAGATTCCATACTGTAGTCTGGTAGGGATTCACAAAAGGTGGCCGTCAGATCTCTATTGGTCCCATCTTTTGACAGTGGGTTGAGTATATGACTGGTTGTATATTAAATTAAACATAAAGTGCCTTTATTGTGCAGAGGACATCATTTTTGTACATCTAAGCTTTCACAAAATCAGTTCAGAGGTCATAATGTCTGCTAAGGTTTTTATTAAGCATATGTATCAGAGCCTTCTATGTCTCATCATGTTTTTCCAACATTGAATTGACTTTTTTTTTTGGGAAGATGTCTCTATTACTGTGTTCTGAGAAGTGTGCGCCATCTTCAGAGAGTCAGATGGTGATTAAAGGAACTGAGTGTTAATTTAAACAGACTCCCAGGTGGATCTGAAAAGTAGGCTGAGTTGTGTGAGACAGCTGGGCTCTGTGCTCCAGCTTTTGAAATGATTAGCATACCCTCATAAGTCCTTCTCTTTCTCTCTGCATGTCTCATATTACAGCTGCCCCTTCCTGGTCAAACACCTGACAAGCTGCATCCCATTTATTGGAGGTGGCTTGTTTGTATTTGTGGTCATCACCCTGCTCCAGACCAGCTTCACTGACCCGGGCATCCTGCCCAGAGCAACACCAGATGAGGCTGCAGAGATCGAAAAACAGATTGGTGAGTGCAAACTCAATAATATGTGGGTCACGACTATGCTGCTTTGTTTGTAGTGCTTTTGGTTTTGACGTCCGGTATCATATCATATATCAGATTTATTCAGGGTTCTTACGACTGTGGCTGTTAGCTTTTGAGGGGAGACCTCTGCAGATAATTAGGGTCCCCTGTGAAAACCTTTGAAACAATGAAAACTGAAGGAATCTTGACCTTACAAGAAGGGGAGAGTAAGAAAACCTTTGCTGCTGTTCGTAGCAGCTCAGCTTGCAGCCCCTCTGAACAAGTTGTGTCCAACAAAGTGTTTTCGAAAAACAAACTGCTTACTCTATGTAGCTCCTATTAACCTTACATTATACACTAGCACCACACTTTAGATTTTTACTGATGTCAAATGCTAATTACAGATTTCCAATACTATTGTTCCTTCTCAGTATTGATTCCAATACCAGGAATTGTGTAGTGATCTATAACACAGTAACTGGAGATAATTGGTATAATTTTTGCCAGGTTAACAGTCCTGATTTTTAACATGACTAGCTATCGTTAGCCACACTCAGCAAACCGATCTGACATTCTTTACCCACAGACGCTATGATTAAACAAATTGTGCTCAATTTTCTACTGTTTACTTAACTTTAGGCTAGTCAGATAGTCTGAATTTATTTTAAGCTTAACTGGCCATGAGATTGGTCCCTAGGAACATCTGTAGTTTCAACCAAAGGGACCTTCCTACCAAGGAATTTAGAACACCAGGGACACTTCACTTTATATGGTATTTCTATTTCTTTGAAAAAACAACGATCCTGAACTAAAACTGCTTTAAGGAAGAATGAGTGACTTTTGGATCCAGTAGATGTCGCCCATGAGCACCAGGATGAAACCAAAACAAACTGCCTGTGGCCTGCGTTGTTGTGTTAGCACAATTTAGTTAGCTTGTTGCTTCACATTGCACATAAATTGCCACAGAATGCCCGTGATCTAAAAACGCTCATATGACATCCAAATAAACAGTGAGTATGTTATTCTTCTTTTCTCTAGTCCTTGACTAAAACAGCTTTATTACACAAGTAGAGAACCCGGCCGTCTTGTCCATGTAAACACAGCTAAGACAACGCTGCGAGGACGACACACAATTCTCACTCATTGTAGACAGTCATGACTCAGAGAGACATTTACAGATGATTTACTTGATTTCTGCTTTATTAATGTGTAAAATGTTGCACATTCTTCCTTTAAGCCCAGCATACTAATTAAAAAGTCACCCTCTTTCCCTCCCTCCATTCACTGATGTTAAACTCTAAACACATACTATGTGTAGTATTGTCTAAGGGTGCATTTTGCTTCAGAGCTGATATTGAAGGTTTGGTTTTTTGAGCCTCTGTTTTTTTTACTCTAAAGCTGTAACATACGGCGTTTCTAACGGGGGAAGTTCTTGTGTCACTAGTTCAGTCAATGAAGATAAAGCCTTCGACGCGTTAAAAGTCCAAATTAGAATCTGTGAAAGACTTATTTGCTCTGACTCAGTGTAATGAATGTCTATAAGCATCCGTTAGAGCATTTTTTTCTGGAAAGAGTTAGCTTGGCTTCTGAAACTTGGACTGGACTGGGAGATTTGTTATCCCAAGCTGTCCCTGTTTCTCAGTTCAGAGCAGTACATCAATTCTGTAAAGTCTTTCCAACTGCATCTCTTTCATCTGACATGCTTCAGTGTGATGTCATCAGCATCTAAAGTGGGCTCCATGTGGACCTGAACTCCTTCAAATGACCAAAGTTTATGCTGTGCTGATGTAAGGTGTTCTTATTAGCAAACAGTGCTGCTGTTTTTCAGGTTTTTTTTGGAACAAAAGCTCTGACAGAAGTCCTAAAATATACCTACCAACTTTCGTTTCAGGAATTTCTTTAGATATTTGGTTTTATTGGGCACATTTCTGAAAAAAGTAACATAGGCTGAATTAATATCTGATAAAAAAAAAAGATACAAATTGGCATAGCAAGATAAAAATGGTTGAAAATGTTACTCCCAAATGTCTTCTGTTTGAAATTTCAGAAGAGACCATTTCCATGTTGTCGTTCGAATTTCTGAACTTTTGTTCATTAACTGCTTCAAAGTGCTCTGAGCAGAGTTTAAAAATATCAACTATTCATCATTGATAAGAGTTTTACTGGGAGCTTTATTACCCACATAGGTCTCACCTCTCATATATAACAAATACCGGTAGGTGTTAAATATAGGTAAAACAAGTGAAAAAAATAATTAACTACAGTATCTCACCAACGGAACTTCAGGGGCTGCGAGCCAAGCTAGCATCATCCTGGGCTCCATAGATGGAAAAGTTTTGTTAGTAGATAGAGCTTCTTGAGACTGAATAATGTTCACCTTTAAGGTAAAACATGAGAGTTATGAACTGAACTGAGGGGAAAAGTCAAAGATTATTTAAATTGAGTAGCTCAACTAGCATAACTTTGATTTGGGAAGACTTAATTAGATATAGTTAATATAATTAAGAACAGTATAACCATGAATGTTAAGCTAGGTTCAAATTATGCGTGCTAGCTCACTGGCTAATCTCAGAACTGTGGCATCATGGTTACTGTTGATTGATAAACCCTTCTTTATATTGGAGGATTTTGTTGGACATTTTATTTGATGGTCTGATGGTTGTTAAGGCTGCAGCCACAGAGCCAAACATAATTTTATAAAATCCCAAAACCTTTGTCATCTGAAACAGAAACCTGTCTGATAAGTGAGCAGAAACACCTTTTGTGTGGATAACTTCATTTGTCAGGGCTGGTGTCAAATTCAGATGAATTCAAAGTAATAAAGCCTTGCAGAGCAGAATATAGACAGGTGTTGAGGTGCTTATAATGAAAGGCCAACCATTATAGCCTTTGATGAATTGGTCCGTGAAGCTGATTAATTTAATTCAGTTGTTTCTCCTTCCGCTCTGTAGACACCACTGGAAACAGCAGCTATCGGCCTCCACCGCGCACGAAGGAGGTCGTCATCAACCAGCAGGTGGTGAAGCTCAAGTACTGCTTCACCTGCAAGATGTTCCGACCCCCGCGCACCTCCCACTGCAGCCTGTGTGACAACTGTGTGGGTGAGCTGCAACACACACCGCCACTCTGACATTTACCCAAGACAATTTATGAATAGAGAGCTCACAGGGCCGAGTGAGCATCACTTCATCACTCTGGTTCAGGTTGGACACGTGCTTGAATCCCAAACCTTTACAGCTCTCCTTCAAATATATTTTAAATAAACTGACTGTCTTCCAACTAATTCTAAAGTCTTCTTTGCATGCGTTTGTCCCTCAGAGCGATTCGACCATCATTGCCCCTGGGTGGGGAACTGTGTGGGAAAACGCAACTACCGTTTCTTCTACACCTTCATCGTGTCCCTGTCCTTCCTGACGGCGTTTATCTTCGGCTGCGTGACCACACACCTCTCACTGAGTGAGTTTCATTTTTTCTCAGGTTCATATTAGGCTACATAATATTTGATAAAAACTTAGATTGATGCATCTTTTTTTTTCTGCATTATTTATATTGTGATATGAAAAAACACAGGAAATGTAACAATCTACAGAAAGTATGTTATTCATATACAGATACTATAGACTGTGTAAAACATGGATGTAGGCTCAGCGGCGTCACCCTTTGGTTTCCGGAGCTCAACAATGGTGGTCGCTATACTGGAAACACTGTCTCAAACCAAATTTCAGTCAACCTAGAAACAGACAAAGAGGGGAAGCTGAAGTGGGCCTTAAGCCTCCTGGCAAACAGCTACAACACTCCACTCCAAAAACAGATGAGTTTAATTGACTGGTTTGTGTTTATTATGTCGTTCCCATTTGGCCCCTTGTGTGTGTCTTGATGGGTGGAGTGTTTTTCTCCACCCATCAAGTAGCCCTGAGAGAGACACAATAAAGTAAACATACTCGAGCTTGACTCTTGTATTATTGCCCCCACACCAAGCAAATTAACCGAATCTGCTGAATCACACTTTTCTTTCATGGACTATGCTTAAGCATCTGAGCTTTTGAGTCAGTGTGTTTCCTCTCTTTCAGGGGCCCAAGGAGGAAAAGGCCTGGTGTTTGCTCTGCAAGAGAGTCCTGGCAGATATCCTTTAATCACGACTGTCTTAGAGATTACTTTAAAAGCAACATAACACTTCCAGTTAGTATTTGTTTCTCTCCCCTTTAATAAACTCTTGTGTTCTTTGACCCAACCTTTCACTGCAGTGGAGCTGGTGATATGTTTCTTCTCAGTCTGGTCCATCTTGGGCCTCTCAGGCTTCCATACTTACCTTGTTGCTTCCAACCTCACCACTAATGAAGACGTGAGTACTGATTTGAAGGGAATCTGCTACATCACAATAATAGAAGCTTTGAAAGGAATATTTACATTTTTCTTTATCATAACAGTTCAATACAATTCAAGAACTGCAAAGAAAACAAAAACATGACATATTGCACATGAATAATTTTTTATGTCTTGTCCGTCCCAGATTAAAGGCTCCTGGTCAGGGAAGGGTGGAGAAGATGTCACCAACCCATACAGCCATAAAAACATCTTTATCAACTGCTGTGCTGTGCTCTGTGGACCCATGCCGCCCAGGTCAGTCTCAGATCTCACATTTACCATGAAACCGGTATGCACCCTCTTCTTTTTTACACCTCATTTTGCGATATCTGTGAGTTAGTACTTCTGCCTCATACTGTTCTAATACTTGTGAATGCAATTTCTCAGCAACGTCCAAAATGTTCACCTGTGCCTGAGGAGGACTCGATTAGATTTTGGTGTTCAAAGGTCAAAACCGAAGACTTCAAACAAAAACTATAAAACATTTTTGGAAGGATAAAATTATAAAGGGATAAGACTTGTCCACAAAATTCAAGGTCAGCTTCTCTGTAAGAACCTGTCCATGTTGGACTCAAAACTGAACCGATAACAATTGTGGGTCTAAGGTCTAAAAACTCTTGTGACCTCGTGTGTATCTGATTATACTGAAGACGACAATGCATGAAGCAAATTCTCTCTTACATCTGGCTTTATTTATACTGTATACTTTGATACTTCAGAGAGAACGAGGCCATCAGAAACAGGCGGTTAACAAGAGACAACCCCTCTTAATTGTCCTACATTTATATGCAGATCTAACCCAATTCACACATAACATGTACCTTACATACAGCACTGAGGGTTTATGGGATATTGAGACAAAAGATAAATACATCCTAATGACTTCTTTGTCTCCGTTTGTTTCAGCTTGATTGACAGACGAGGTTTCCTGCCCTCGGATGAGTCTGTCCAGACGGCGAGTGTGGACATCGAGCTGCCCACCCAGGCCACTAAAAGCGAGATAAATGTGGTAGGAGGATCTTCCCAGCTGGCTTTTGGCTTGCAGGAGTCCCCCTCCCCAATTCCTGCACCCCTCAATTCCCATCAAACCCGTTCCTCTGCCTGACAGAAGCCGTGTTACCTGCTGTAGTCCTGACTCAGTCTCTGTCTGTTGTGAATGGGTTTTATCCCAAAGTATTGTGGAGTTACCTCGATGTGAGAGGAGCACTTATCATTTAAAAGGTTGTTAAGTTGTGCATATCAGCTCCATTTGTACAAGCTTTCAGGTTGAAGGTTTTTGTTTTTGTTCTGAAGCTAATATATTAGCGATTTCTAAACACAAGCCACTTAAAGTACTGAAACCTTTTCAACTCGCAGATAATGTGTTTTTATTTAGTTTGTCATTAATGGAATATGACAGGTCTGAAACAATTCTCCCTTCAAGTTTCTCTTTACAACTTTATTTTTATGGACAGAAGAAGTTCAAGCTCCTCATAAAATATAGATATTTATATAAAATGTTGGCAAACCTTGGTGGTTGGTTTATGTTGGTGTTTAAGATATTTATGTACAGGTTAATGAGACAAATGTCGAGGGGTTAGCAGGTGTTTTTTCAAGGCTATCGAGTTTTTAATAAGCTAAGCCTATTGACTGTTAGGCTCAATATCATGTGAAGTATTGAAACACAAGGGTTAATCAGTCCTCTCATGTTTTCTGAAAGTTAAACTTTACCTCATGGATATGAACGAATCAGGTGACTTATAATGTTTCTCCTTCTCAATGAAAACAGACAGAAGAGGACTGAGGCTGTGCAGCAGGAAACATCGTTATGAGTTCAATCATTGAATTTAACAACTTTGCGACTAAAGTAAAAATATCAAGAATCAACTTTTGAGAGTTAATGCCAGGTACAAGAAAACAGAGAAGGAAGATTTTTTTTTTTTTTAATTTGTTCTCAGGATGTAAAATAATCCTTCCTCCTCATATTTGTTTTCTTGTACCCTGCAGTAATATTGAAAGTTTGTCTTCCTTGTCACATTTTAACTTTATAAGCAAAATACATACATTGAAAAACCTTTCCTCAGTGATACATTATTTATATTATCACATTCTACGCCTCAGTATTAAGTTTCTTTTGCAGTATTGTTCTCTCAGGATGATTTTATTACATAAGAAGAGAGCTGAAGTTGCTTTTTCCAACTCGTCCTCCTCCGGAGCAGAGCAGCTCTCATGTTGTTCTCTCTGATACAAAAGGGATTTTAAGGGATGCCTTGATAGTAGCAACAGCAACTTGTGTTTACAACAGCTAACTGTGGTTTGGATAGAGTTACAGTCTGAGCCACTGTACTCTCATGAAGCTGTAGAGTAGCAGCTGTTCAGCAATTTAGCAAACACACAGCTCGTATTAGTTTACACCAAAATAACAAATATAATTGTTGTTTGTTGTGACTGTGTAAAGATAGTATTTTTATATTTTGTCTTGTCACTGGGAAAGCAATGAGGAAGTCTTTTTCATTTCCTTGTTTTTATTATGTTGGTTCCCTTCCTCCTGTCTCATGGTGTCATATTTTTGTTCATATAAAAGGTCAAATTGTAAAACTATTCGTATAAACCAGGCCAATCGCAACTTTTCACTTCATGCCTTTGTGTCATTTGTTTATTTTACCATCCTTTTTTAAAGGCAACTTTCCTAATTTGTCAGTATCTAAGTTGAATGAATTGAATTAAAAACATGAATGTCTATCCATTTAATTCATCATCCTTGAGTGTGAATTCATTTTTCTTGATTGGTTCCACTCCATCTCAATTTTACTTGTTGGAGTCTACAACTATCAACTATCAGAGTCCCTCCCTGTGTGTCAGTTCACCCGGCCCTAACTTCCTGTCCTGTATGTGGTCTGTCTGCACCTGTGTCCTGCCAACAACGCCAGGAGGAGAAGTGTCTGGACTTTGCGGTGTCCTGTACTGGCTGATTAGCCTCTGTTAGTGCAGGAAGTGAAGTGATGCTTGAGTTTGGTAAGCCGGCTCAGTGATAGGGGAAGAGAGTCTTTGTCCTGCTGTGTCTGCATGTCCTCTTGGCTGGCTGCTGCATGGCTTTATTCACACACTGAATGATGCAGTATTCAATGTATTGCATAATTCAACACAGTACATGATGTATGTTATGTAAAATTAATTCACATTGTACAGTACATGTGTGTATTTATGGTTCAAACCCAATACAGGATGTTCTGTATGTACGATGAATACACAGTGTATAGCTGTGAAGTGAAGTCCCTAACAATTCAACTCAACTGCGTTTGATTTAACTTTGGAACAAAAGACCTGAGATTGGCCAGAATTTTACTTTCTGCAAAATGTGTTTTTATTGAGGCAGCATTCATAAATGAATTCAGGACATGGTCAGAGAGGAAGAATGTAATGATGCAGTTTAAAAAGGCATTATTAACAAATTCCTATGTATGTTTGTCAATGTCTTCGTTATTTATTCGCTCTACCTGTATGTATTTTTTTCTACCTAGTCTTCAAACCTTTAGGACTTATATTTTTGAAAGATGCTGTTCAGATAGAAAATTGCCTTTAGGAATATTTATTTAGAACTGTGATTCTTAGTATCTACTATATCGAGAAGTGGTAGAGCCATAGATTAGACATTAAATATAATTAATAAAAGACAACAGTAAAAAAGAAACAGTTTGGCCCTCAATGGAAAACAATAGGAAGGAAAAAAAGGATATTCAATACATAAAAAAAAAAATATATTGTGTCTATATCCACATCCAGTGTATGTGAGTACTTATTCTAGAGCTTGACCGATTAATCAGCCAGCTGATAATATCAGCTTGTCAAGTGACTATTGGTATCTGCTAGTTTTACCACAGATATACGCCAATGTTACTAGATTTATTCACCAGTCAAATAGCTTTTCAACCAAGTTTGTTGTATTCAACTAGAAGTTCTCTTTCACCAGCAGAGGGCACTATAATGATTACAACAAGCATTATCATCTCCTGAGTGTCGAGCTGTGACAAATGTAAATGCTCAAGTTACTTTCAAATTGACTGACCTTCTTTTCTATATAAATTTATATCGTTTCCGCAAGTGTTTGATTACTGCATTTGAGGGATCAATACAAAAATTGTATATATCTATACCTATATCTCATGATATTTTCTCTCCCTAATATCGATATCAGTATTGGTCCTAAATATCCTACATCGGTCGGGCCCTAATTTATTCCTCTTTATTTCCACATTAAGTTAATTTTTATTTTACAGAGTTGAACTTGTTTTTTTGTTTTGGCTCACTGTATTATGAAGGACATAGTGGGAACTAAAGGTCAGAATATCTTGGCATGTGCTACTTTATATTCACAATTTAACCTTTGAATTCCTCCTTTGCAAGCCACCAGCCTTTATTACACTCAAATACTGAATTTCTGGCTTCATCTATGATACTATTTTTTTTAACTCAGTCCTACTAAATCAGACAAAGTGCTCTGATGTTTCATACTTTGCCTCCACATGCAGATTAATGGCAGTAAACTTTGCATTCCCTTGCTTCGGATCACTCGTTTGACCTGCTTGCACTCCCAGCTTACCCTTAAATCATCCTAAGAAGCATTAGCTGCATTCACTAAAATGATTTAACACCCTGCTGTTTGGCCTTTTACTCTCACTTGCTCGTCTCATCAGTTCTTGCCCCCCCCCCCCCCCCACCCATCTCTCTCTCTCTCGTGCCTCTTCAGTGCACACAGGGAACTAAAGGTCTGCTGGAGTCAGCCACACGCTCACCGCTCATCTCCACGTCCTGTCCTCAGGGGAAACCTCAGACAGCTCATACCTGCCCGGACATCAGCCCCGCACTAAACCCTGATCCCTCACCTGAGGTCTCCACGAGTTGCGGGGCCCGTCATATCACTCACAGAGAGAACTCTCTGCCACGTCACACCAAGACTCGTTCAAAGAAAAGCAAACGAGAAGCGTTGCATATTCCCAACCCGGTCTTTGATGTCCCTGTTTCCCCTACCTCTCTGGATGCTGGCCCCATCTCCAAATCTGGGGGCGACAAAGATGCCAGCTTTACCCCTTTGCACTGACTTTGTTTGACGCTTGCATGCTGTAAAACAGTCATGATTCAAGTTGTTAGGACTCGTTTTTTTAAATATTATTCATTGGTTTTCTGAAACTGCTGGGTCTTGATATTGTGAATGAGGATGACAATCACAAAGATAATGTATGTGTGTGCTCAGTTTGAGGTGAAAATAGAAATGGATGGCGTTTATTATGCTGGAAAAGGATGCAGCTGGAGACTCTGGTACTGATTGGGCCATTTGTCTTTCTGATGATTTACATGTAAAATGCCAGCATGCCAGATACACTGAATATTGAAAAAAAAACCCCATTTGATTGGATGTATCAAGGGAGCTGAGAAACTGTATGGATGAAAGTTGCTTCTAAAGGTAACGTCCATCCCAAATATATAGAACTCACATGTGTTATTCCTATAACATTGTGGGGGCTTCGTTTATAGTGTGATCCTGAGATAGATTTTCCTCCTAAAGCTGTACAGCACAGGGACAGTTTGTACTGATGATGTCATAGTAATACAGATAGGCAGTGAATAATGGAAGATGTTATAGCATCCATGGAGCTCTTTCCAGGATATGAGGGACATTTTTCCATTTATACCTGAAAGCTTATTCTCATATCAAAGTCCTTTGGTCGAAGAGACGGATGACAAGCTACAGGGAAAGGCGTGTTGGTTTCCATTTGTAGTCGAAGTATAGTCATGTCTTCAGCAATCCCAGAACATCTGACAACAATAAAGCTTCTGATTCATCTGTATTGACAAATATCTGCAAATAAGTACAGATGTAAGTCTGGCAATTGTTGCTGCTTCACTACATCTCCAGTATATGGAAAAGAAAGTCAGGCTCCGGATTTCTTCCATCATGCTGATGAGAAAATTTCCATCACTCAGAGACTGAAGTTACTTTAATCTGAAGATTCACCTCATTCATTTAGGCCAGTGGCTCTCAACTGGTCTAGCCTCAGCACCCACCACCAGCTCCTTCAATAGAAATCGTAACACGAATTTCAGATATTTTTTAACCTATCAGATTTGTTCAATGAAAAATTGTCCACTTTGGACATCAGACAGTAACACAACGAGACAGAACCAAGAAACAAAACATACATTTTTGGAGAAGCGCTTCATAGACTTTTTTTTTGACACAGTATTTTTTTCAGGCACACATTAGCGACCCACTCAAAATGGCTCTGTGACTCACTTTTGGGTCCTGACCCACCAGTTGAGAAACATTGATTTAGGCTCTCATATTAACATATTTACTATCTCTAACAAAAGTGTAAGGGTCTATAAGGTTTGCTAGTCATGGTTGATAGATCAATTCCAAAACTGTCACAAGATGTTATCGTCACAGCCTTCTGTGTTTAATTAACTTCGATGTTCTTTCGTTGGGAAACACATGTGAGTTCTGTTTTGGGTGGAGTTTCCCTTTAATTGGGCGACCAGAGCACAGTATTTTAAACATGTATCAGTTGCATCAATGTTCAGATTTCTGTTCTTTATTGTTGGCAGGGAATGCATCTGCATGATAATGACTATAGTGTATAGTTTTTATTTATTTTCATCCACTCTGTCACAGATACACCTGAGAGGTCCTTTTTCTTGGAAAGGTGTGATTTTGATTCCTGAGTAAGTATGTGTAACTAAGGTGAGGGAGTAATGCCCATTACCCCGTGCTGCTCCACTTCCGTTTGTGTTATTAATGTCACACAATAGCTGTGTCTCAATTCAGGGGTCGCATCCTCTGAAGGACCCCAGCCTACAAAGGATCCAGACTCCGTAGCCTATGCAGACTGCTCTGGCTGAGACCGTCAGTGGATTTGTCGTTTGCATCACCAGCTGTTCGTTACTCATCGCCGCCCCTGTTTTCGTGAAACCTCGATTGCTGCACCGGTTCCAGCTAACTTAACTAACGTTTGAATTGGTGCACAATGAATTGTAGGATATGTTGGGCCATGATGCAGCTGATGGATCCTTTGTTGGCCGCATTTAAAGGAGCCTTTTGAATGGGACAGCCCCATAGACTGTGTATAAAACATGGACATACTCTCAGTGATGTAACCTTTTGGTTTCTGAAGTAGAGATTGCTGTCAACTTAAATAATGGAAATGCTGTCTCAAAATATCTTTCGGTCAATCTAGAAACAGTAGAGATTTCGAGCTGAGGCGGGCCTTAAGCCCGTCAATCAGATCAGCCACGCCCCTTTTTATGAATGATTCTTCGCCCTAATATCCTCAAAATGGACGAGTTACAAGCCAGACTGTAAACATGTTTATTTCTGCTGTAAAGTCAGTCATCTTTGAAAGGATTTGTTTGTTTCTTATTGGGCTCTTTCTGCTGGCCTCAAGTGGATACTCGGGGAACTGCAGGTTTTTTTTCATTGGCTTCTTTTTTCAAAGCTGGAGGTCGTCGCTTGGAAAGCCCTCAGTGTGCTGCTGTGACATAATAGGTCTTCAAATTTTCCCTCCAGAGGATGAGGCCCCTAAATGGAGCCACAGCTAATGATTGAATCTGTTAAACCTTGAATTCCTGTTCTTCAGTTTGTATCAACATTAATACCTGTTCTCACCTCTGTACTGTAGGACTGTTTTACTTTGCTCACTTTGACAGATCCACTTACATGTTTGTAAAGGTGACTGTTGGTTTGTTCTCAGGTGGAAAGTTGTGGGTTTTTTGGTATCCCAAATGCAACTTTTATGTGACAAGTATTATATTAAAAACCACATTTTAACCTGATGGCAATAGCTGCACGAAAATGCAATGATCCAAATAACCATGCACACTTGCACACCCTCACTGTCAATCAGTAGCTAACCTAACAAGAGTGTTACTATTAGTGGAAAACTCACTTGTTGTGCAACATTTTCTGTGTCAAATGTCGTCCCAACACCTTCTGGATGCTGGTAGGAAAGAATGCAGGCAATGCATTTCTGAGGAGGAACATGATGTACTGTATTTGTATGAATCGTAAGGTTATTTAAAGCCTATACTCCTGTCAAAATAAAGGAAAAGGAAAATAAAATTCACTGAAGTTGTTGTATTGAATGCTGGGGTTGACCACCAGATGGCAGTAATGACATTAACATGGAGCTACAGTCAGATCATCCATTCACACTCAACCAGTGTAATGAATACTCTGCACATATTTAGTTGCGGGCACTTTTTTTTTCTTTTTTTGCATTGTCCTTTAACAAAGGAGGATTTGTCTTCCTCCTTTGTGATTGCAGACAATAAAAAGTGGAGTTCAATACAACCTCTTTCTCAGGTCTGTATAACTAAGAATAAAAATAAACAAAGGTTTTTCTTTTTAAATTGGTCTCTCAGGGTTTTATCCAGTCACCATATTGTGGAATCAAATGAAACAGTGGTTTAAAGGAGAGCTGTGTTCAGGGAGCAGACAGGTGTGTTTTTAAATGCAGAGGTAGATTTGAGGCACGAGAAATGACACGTGAGTTTTGTTTTTTTTTGGTCTGAATTCCACGGCTGACTGTGAAACTGGATGTGAATGAGTTTTGTTCTTCCCTTTATCAGCAGGGATCACTGACCAACATCCGCAGACTCTACTTGTTTGTGGTATTTTACCTGTATAACTCATATTAGTAAAAGATCAAAAGTTACTTCAAAGAAAATCCACATACATGTCACATTTGTGTAAAAGAAGGATTTAACACCTGAACAACTTGGCTTATCTTGTCAGATCAGATTTGACTGTCTGGGGCGCTGGTAGCCTATGGTTACTGCGCGCGCCCCATGGACGGAGGCTGTAGTCCTCCAAGGGAGCAGTCAAGGTTCAAATCCTACTTGTGGCTACCTTCCTGTATCACATTTCCCACTCGCTCTCTCTTTCTCCGATTTCTGACTCTATTAATTAATTAATCTTTAAATAAAAGCACCTGACCAATGCCTGAATTAAACAGAAAAATGAAGTAACAAATGGAAGCTCCTGGTACGTCTTATCTGTTTGCTGATCTAGCCTGTGACATCTGTAGGTTGTATTTCCTGTTGAAAACTCATCCAGCTTTGTTCAGCAGTCAAACGTGTGACTCGGGATGAATCTTTGCAGTGGAAATGTTTTTTTAAAGTCTGTTTCTGTGGGGTGTCTGACACAGACACACTGACAGCAGCACCAGACATTCAAAATGACCATGTAGATGAAGGCATTCTTCTTCCTGACGGTCTGGTTTACTTTTGCAGCTCATAAAGAGGCATCAGTATTTAGTCTGTTTCATAACAATGTCCTTCGATTAACTCTGAACAAATGCATGAGAAATAATGACAACTTCAGACTTTCATTAGAGTCTGAATCTTGATTGGTCCCTGTGACTCCAGTGTCAAGTGGCTCCAGTGGTGACTGTGGAAACCAACCCAGAAACACATGATGAAAAAAACACCAGTCCATTACAGAACACACAACAAGACTTATTACTGAGAGCAGAAGTTGATGGAGAAAGAAAAGTTGTCAGGGGCAGCGGGTCTTTGATGAGTTTAACAGACTGCTGAGAAAAGACTGGAGCGTGTTCTGTTGCCCTCATTGATTTATTCGACCAATTGATTCACTTCTATGTAAATATCTCGCCAAGAACCGAGGCCAAAAAAGCTTTCTAACCTTTTTTTCTTTTGCACAATTATGTGCTGCTTGCTGCTCTTGCACACTACATTGTTTCCACTGCTGGCCCCATCACTACAGCCTCTTGTACCCATCATAAAATTGACATGTTCAAAAAAAAAGTTACTTTGCTGGTCACTGAGAAAAATATAAAAACCATGAATTCAAACCTTATAATGCAAAAGATATGAACTGACGTTGTGTCAGCGTTGAAGATAGGATAACATCCATGGTGTCCCTCACGTCTGTCAGTCTTTCTAATGAAGACATTGTGAAAGAGATCTTTAACTCTCCTTCTCTTTTCTCTTTCTCTAAAGCAAAGAATGTCCGGGGAACACTGGCACCCACAAACATTTTATCCACCTAGGAAGAATTAGATGTGTCCTGCTTTCTGTGACTTTGTTGTCATGCTGTACGAGTGTATCCCACTCTCACATTCATGTGTGTTTATATAAAAGTACAAGGACCTCTTTTTGTCACATGTTGCCATGGTGGTGGTATCGGGGCTCCATTAATGTTGGCTTTATAGTCGTGGTGCCCGCGCTGAACTCCGAGTGAACCTACTCAGAGTTGATTTTTAACAAAGTCAAATCAGCTGTTCTGGAACCAAAAATTCAGAGTTTCTCACCTGAGGGTAAATCAACTCAGAGCTCAGGGATAGACTAATCGAGTTTGTTGAACGGGCCCCTGGTCTGGCCTCTTTGGCGTCACAGGTGCTTCATCAAGCTCTTAATCAGTGATCAGATTCACCTGTGGAGTAAATTAGTAGTTAGTTACTGACTACCCTACCAGAGAACAAGACACATTTAGGAGATATTTAAGGTGCAGCTCAACATCTATGATCCCTGAGGAGTAATATGCAGACAGAATGGCTTGTGTCATAATTTCAACCTTCCAGCCGTGCACATTAAACCGGTCAAACTGGTCAGTGTTCACTGACCTGTTTACAATTTCCTAACATCTGTGTAGTGTGTTATGTGAACACAAATGTCAAAGTGATCTTGTGTCACTATCGGGTGACAATGATCTGAAAGCCCAGGGGCGTATGAACGTATACACCACCACACACCCTGTAATTACTCCAGATTAAGTACATTGTGTAGGTATTTGTTAATTGAACCTTTTCTCTGAAGAAAATGCCGTGCTCATGTTTGTCAGTACATGCATCCAGCACAAATGAGGAATGGCAAATAGTCAACGACTTAACAACTGCTTCAGGTGGCCTTGCAGGCTTGCTGTCTCAGGGAGCTCATAAAACATGATTGTTTCATGTTTCTTTATGCTATTCACCTCGGGAGAAAAAGAAGATATTGCCACTGCAGTGGTAAACAGATTTTGCAAACTACAAAAGTGTAGTTCAACATAATAAAAAGTGAAACATGATTTGGTTGCTGGTGTGTTTCCCCCAGCCAATGAGCCTGGTGTAGGAGTATGACACACTTCAGCGATTGGCTGCGGTTCAAACTGGTGAATATGATGGACTTGGATGTAGCGGCAAAGCAGAGAAAATGTAATCATAGTGTGGTGAAACGCCAAGCGGATAACGCTCAGTTCCAAACAAGGGTGAACCTTCGGAAGGCTTCTACCTGCGGACGCGGAGTTGGCCTGCTTTCTGTTGGACCGGCAGGTGCTAAACATCAGAGGTTAGCTTGTGCTAGCGCCCGGTATCGAGAGTGTGGTAGCTATGAGCCCAGGAGGAGGGGCCCAGACTGAATGTTGTGTTAGTAAACTGCAACAAACATTTTAACTGACTCCACCTTTAATTTCATTATGTTAGTTCATGTTTTCAGCATATTGTTATGTCCTGTTTTGTGGCGGCCATGATAAGAGCCGTTGGAATTCTCTAAAAGCTAAAGAAAGGTGGGTCAGTGCTTCCTTTATAACCTCCTTTAACATTGGATACACTGGACCATCCTTTACAAAAGAGATGAGATATGCCGCCCCATAATTCCTTGCGGCTGCAACATTTAAAGCGACTCGCGCATCCGACCGTTCCCGGAAACTAACAATGATTGTAAAGGGGCTCAGATCATGTAAGAGACATTTTAAACCAGATGATGTTTTATTCAACATATTTCATTCACTTAAGGATGCTTTGTGCAGTTGTACATTTGTATGCTTCAAACATTATGTATATCTTGCATATAATGTAACAATTCATTTCATACAATCATATTTATTTTGATGTTGATTTCTGAGTGGACAGGAAGGTGATGGTTTCACTTTTCTTACTCGTAGCCTGGTAGTCTATATGTCTTTTATTTCAATTCCTCGTGGTAATTAGGATTATTTCATCGGTAAGAGGCACAGGAGAAAGTTTTTGAGATGTGCTTTTAGTAGTCCACTTTCGGAACATTGTAGTTTCAACACGGCAGACCCACGTCATTCACCTCCGCCGGCCCATCGCATTTAATGACGTTGCCAAGTGGTTTGTCGGAGCAACGAGATTGCCTTTCCCTAAGTCCTTTATGAATTCTCCTAACATCTTTCCTTAACCTCATGACGTTTTCCCCGGGGTTAATGCTACGAAGATTATTGAAATATAACTGTTAAAAGTTGATGTGCAATACGTGAATAAAAAAAAAAAGTATTTTAACATTAGTAAAACATATTTTGCCCCTCGTGATGACGATTCTGATGTCAAGTCGGGAAGTCGGCACTTAATTCTTTGCTGTTGTTCTGACTTGAGCAGGTGTTCATGTTCATTTTGCAACTTACAACATTACCAGAGAATGATTTCAACATCATGATTTTGTTTTGTACATCTTTTCCTGTTTGATTGGATTTACTGTGTACTGAACTGAACTGAATAAATACCTGTCTGATTTTACTCTCCGTCCCTCTGGAGTCGTGCTTTTGGATCGGTTGTATGTACTTTGTGTCACTTGTATATAATGAACTCTGAAAGCGTCTTTATTTCAATCTAACAAGAGTTCAAATTAGGGTGTAGGCCTGTGTTTAGAGCTTCAAATATTGATCTCATATAACATCATGTATTTCGACTTTCATTTGTCTAAGAAGAACTGAAACATTTGAGAAAATCATTCTCTCAAGATGCCAACATTTTGAGGAATTGTTTCACAGAACATATGAAACCCCACACATCAGCAGTAAAATATCTTAACAAGATTTTTTGCTAGCTGTCTAACTGGCAGTTTACATTTCTGTCTTACATGTGTGCAGCTTACGAGGGAACACGGGGGCTCCCCTCTCACCGTACGAGCCGAGGAATGTCAGGACAAATTAGACTGCCGAGGGCCGAAAGAGTCTGCCATGTTTAATAAGTTCCTCAAAAGAACAAATAAATTTTAATGGAGAACTGCTGCGTAACATCGCTGATCTCCCCTTCCTTGTCTCGTGTGTGTCATGAAAACACACCGCTGTTGCCATGGCGATTCCCCCTCTCTCCTTAATGATTAGGGTTTTTGTCCGTGCCTAAGGCTTCAGGTTTAAACTTTTAATCACCCTTTACTATACATTCACTTCACTTCATTGGAAACATCTCATCAGATGGAGGGAGCTCTCGTTTGGAAAGAAAGGCCTTCCCGAACAGCCAGCGTCAAAGTCAAGATGAAGGGCAGAGACAGGAACACCTCCAGAACTTCATCATATCATCATCAGCTTCATTTAACACCAGGCTGGCGTGGTTTAAAAAGGCTGACGGTATATTTATGCTTAACTCTAAGCCAGTCCTATTGCACTAATAAATTATTTTGGGAAACATTTTCCAGCAAGTTCTAAAATTCCTCCCCACCTTAAGTTTTGTTGACTTCCAGTGGTTCAAAGTCCCATTACAGACACATTTTAAAAAGAGTCAGTAGGTGGCGCTGGTAGGACAGTGGTTGGTGCACACTCCGCATGTGTGGAGGCTTGCGGGCCAGGTTTGAATCCCACCTGTGGCTCCTTTCCCCCATGTCATTCCCTACTCTCTCTCTCCCTGATTTCTGACTCTATTCACTGTCCTGTCTCCATTATTAAAAAAAAGGCCCAAAAATCCCAAAAATAAATCTTAAAAAAAAAAGAGTCAGTAGAGGGTGCTTTCACATTAGGGACCTAGGCTCGGATCTGAGTGCGTTTGACATCCAAAGTCTATGCATGTCCTCCGCGGGAGGTGTGAACGCAACCGTGTTCAAACAAGGAAGTGGGCCACTATATGACGTAATTCTGAATAGCTCTAGTTGCTTCAAAACCCGTCGTATCCACGCAGCTCGGGCCTGTTTCATCCTCTGAGCTGCACGATAGATGTGGAAGTAGGAAGAGGGTTGTTGGCGTCTCAGAAAAACCCAAAACATCCACAGTTAGCAGGGTGGACTCAAGGTTCAGGAGTGGTTGCGATGGTTGATACTTCGTCTTTCTTCTTTTAGGCGGATTTGCAAACCAACTGTGTTCATACTGCCACCTGCTGTAAAGGACTGTGTAAATATGCAGGTGTACTCAGGTACAGACCGATGTTACTAATGTGAACGCAGACCAGCGGGGGAGGGGGGAGGGGAGCATGGTACGAAACAATCGTGCCTAATGTGAAAACACCCTTCATGTCCTTTTCATAACCAGAACATTTTGAATGTGGTTGAAAGTTGGACATATTACACAGAGTCACTGTAAATAAATATAGATGTGTTTTTTTCAGTACTGAGATGGATTTCTTGATAATGTTGGCTCCTGGCTTTACCCACTGTAACCCTAGTAGGAGTCCTGATCGGAGCCTCTGTAAACCACCTCCATTCTGTGTTACCTGTCATCAGACTGACCTCTGTTGGTCCAGAGACAGTTCAGGCAGAGGAGCCTCAAGGACATTAAAAGGAACTTATTCTTTCACAACCTCGGGATGTAGTGTGAATTACAGCTATTACAATAGACATACTTATAGTTAAAAATAAACCAGAGTGCAAATATAATTGGTCGGAAACACTTTAAAACTGTGTGGCACTTTAACATGAAATGACTCTGTATTATGTGATATCAGATCTAAAAAAATAAAATCAAACTAAGAATATACTTTTTGATTACCATTGCCATTTCTATAGATAAGATCAACTTATGACCGAGGAGAAAGTGGCTTAATGTTTGTTCCAGCTCTCACATCTGGCTCTGGGGCTCCTGTTGCAACTTAAACATTGAGATCACTGAAGCAGTTGAAAAGGAAAACTTGTAGGACTGCTTCTTCTGTGCAACTGAGGTATCTAAAAAATCCAATACATTAAGTCACTTCTACGCGACCTCAGGATCCCCCAGAAAGAGACTGATGAAGTTACTTTAGATCAGTCTGTCTGGGCGACTTAGTCTACTGCCACCATGACCCCAAAAACTGGAGAAGTGGATCAAAAGAGACGGACCTCTGTATTACACAGCTTCATATTTTATCTGTAGTGTTAATCCTGCAGTGATGACTGCAAGTCTGTAAAAGAAATGTGGAGAATGCTCTGTTTGTTGTGGACTGGGTCACTGCAGTGTCACCTAATACAAGCCGGTTGGAGGTCTTTGATACCCAAAGTTACCTTTTATAGGTTTCAGTGTTTCTTCACAGTATATAAGACCTCTACATGTGAGAATTCAGAATTTTTATTTTCCAGATTCCTGCTGTTCTCCAGCCGTGCCGTTACCCGCAGTGAGATGATCAATCCATGGTGGGAACAGACACAACGACCATGGAATCTCAACATTCTCTTCTTTAACCACTTTGCTTTGTCTTCTGGATGTTATTTTTTTGTGTTATTGCGCCAGGATTGCTTCCACATTTGGTGAGGCTTTGTAGTGAGGAGGTCACAGTGAGTTCAAAGCTGCACAGGATTCTCAGATAACCGCTGACTTTTTCAATTTACAGACTATCACGTGTCTTTTACCACAACCAGGTGTCCAAGTTATTTAATTCTGCCAAATATTGAGCCAAATTTAACTTTTACACATTGACAGAAAGGTTTCCATTAAGCCGGACATAATGAAATTTGGTTGGAAAAAATGTGAGAACAAGGCTTAACTTACCTGTCTTCAATTGTATATTTGAAGAAAATGCTGTAGGAAAGTAGAATAGATAGAATAAATCTTTATTGTCCACTACAGGTGGAATTTTGCCTTAGGCTCTCCATATACATAAAACAGTATAAAAACATTCAGACCGTCAAAGACACAGACAACATACTGTATAAAAAGCAGTTCATGCATGGTTCCGTTCTCATCAGTCATGATTTAAGATCAAGGATGTTTACTGTACTTGGGATAAATGACTTCTTAAATACATTTATAGTTGCCAGAAGGACTCTACTGTATAGCGCCTCCCAGAGCTCAATGGCTCAAAACTGGCAGAAGAGAGGACAGGAGTTATGTGTAGGATACTCCTACGCTGTGAATAATTGAGACAGAGGTTTGACACAATCTTAGAGAGTTTATTGTAAAATCTACAGCTCAAGTGACCGTACGAGGCAGGAAGATGAAAAGTTAAGACACACTCAACAATAGATTTATACACCTGCTCTAAAATGTGCTGACTGACAACAAGACTACTGACTTTTCTAAGGAGATAAAGTCGATGTGTGCATTTCTTCAAGATATATTCTGTATTTTCAGTATCAAGACAGACCTAGGATGGCACCTGGAAAATACGCTTCTGGAGGAATGGGAAACTACCGTCTTGAAGTTTGGAGGAAAAACAGATTGGAAACAGAGGCCATGCAGTGATTTGATATGTTACATCGATCCGTCTTATCATATGCATTTCATTAAAAAATAAAACCTTGGACACCTGTAGCAGATGATATTGCGAGTTATTAACAACAAAGGTTGGTATTCAGAGGTAGGCGTTTGACAGCTGACAGATGTTGATTATGAAGAATTATCCAGAGGCCACATGCTAACTGATAGAAGATTTTAACACTTTGCACGACTCAAGAATAGATAAGAGTACATACAGCGTGCTTTGTTCTAAATATAGGCTCCAGGGCCAAGGAGTTGCTAACCGTACTTTCCAATTTCCTTAGCTTTTAGATTCATGCCTCCTCATCTGTGACAGAATTACTGTGTCAGGTTTTTTCGTTGTACAATTAGAGTAAACTGTGGGCAGTTTTTACAGCGTGGGCTGGCATCACCTCACTCTCCAAACCACCACCACCAACTGTTCAGCTTCTGACATCGTGTGGGGTCTGCCAGCATGAAGCCCGGTTGAATTAATGGGTCGAAGGGGGATGAAGGTGAAAAACTAGAGCCTACTTTCTCCAGCGGTGAGGAATTAAATGCAGTGGCTTCACTAGTGCACCAAATAAACTGATTTTATTACAGGCAAGGTCTGAAAGATTGCTTGTGCAGTTTCCGGGAGTTAGAAAAAAGAAAGCTGTCGGCCGAAGTTCAGTAGTTTTCTCTTGATGAATGAATAATTTGCATGCTGTAAAAAGAAGTTTAATATTACTTCTACAATGTATAGATAAATTATACCACCAGAATGCCTAGAAATAACTTTATGTTAGCAATGCTGCTGCCAAAAATTGCAAGTCATTGAGCACCACCTGAAGTGATGGAAGTCTTTCATGCCTTCTACAAAAGACATTCTGAAACAACCATATGCAGTCGGGATCTCACGTTTTTACTCGGTGACGGTGCAGGGCACAGAATGTTCAGACTGTACACGTTTTGGGTGTTGGAAGCGTTTCCGAGTCCCATCTTGATCCAAGTTGAAAACCTCTTGCCTAAGATAGCTTATACAGGACTTTGAACTCTAATATATCTGCAAACAAACTCTTTGCTCAGTAGAAATATAGTTGAGTAATAGTGTCCTATAGAGTATGAAGTCACATTCCTGCGTGTGTTGTAAACCAGGCTTTTGTGTTCTTTATTCTGTATCTGGGGTGGCTGCATGTGCAATGCTGTTTCTATGGTTTAAAGGAAACAACATGACTTCGAACATCATTTCAATGCGAGATAGAAGATAGACGTTCAAAGTGTCAGCTAAAGGCTTTAGTATTCAGTGAATACTATCAACATATTTTTCTTGACATATTAGCTATAGCCATAAACTACAAAGTAAAATTTGTGTATTTGTCAATGAAGTCCGGTGGCTGAGCTCATTTATTTTGGGCTGAGATGTTGATGATCCAGTGGGACTACCAATGGTTCTTAGACAGTGTGTTTACAAGATGTTAAAATTTTTGTATTTATTATGTTAGTCAGACAAAAACTGGACTTCTAAAATGTGCGACTGAAATTGTTTTAAGTTGAATTTCTTGAAATTTCCTCTCATCATGATGATATGTTTGGGGGTTAAGTTAGTCTTGCATGCATACAACTCAATCAGCCCCAAACTGGCCTTGGCTCAACAGTTCTTCCACTGAGCTTTGACCCAGAAGTCAAATGGAAGCATTAAAAAAAAAAAAAATGGACAAAGTTAACAATATGGTGAGTGCTACAAGGATGGAAGGAAAATGCACAATAACAGCCTTACTTGATTGTGGATTATTTATATGTGAAGTACATTAATAGGTAAATCAGACCTAAATCAATTCTCCACAGATTCTTCTTTACTAGGACAAAAACAGTAGTCCAATTAAATGCCCTAATCGAGCTATAACCGTAGCTTGACTGAATAGATTTTTGAGTTGAGCACAGTTTGGGACCATCTCATTCACTGCCTTGACGATTTAACCCCATGAGGCATAGACAATGCATGCTCCTTTATGGATTGATTCAATAGTTTTTTTCCAAATTTATATTCTAATAAGGTTTCATTCGCCACATGAATTTCCTCTATTGGGTAGTAATGCTGAATTTAAATATTTCCTTAGTTTGACCAAAGTAGGAGCCCAAAGCTTGGATTTGACAGGAAATGGCTTCGATATGCAATGCTGACATTCACTTATATGTCTCCATCAGATAAACCAGATATTTGTTGTAATTCTGCTATTATAGTTTTTATGGTGCCACTGTACTGCTGTGTTAAGCCTAACAAGCTGGTGGTTAGGCAGGAAATCAAAGAAAGGGAAGGCATGGTCAAATTTTTGGAATAAAACCCCCTGCATTTTGCCGATTGTACATCACAAGACTGCCCTAACATTTTAAAAGTAAGCCCGTGGTGAAAGAACAAACGTTCTTTAACAAAAATGGCAGAAATTTAAAGATTTTAAGTAACGCAATAAAATAAGGCCGGCAACCATTCAGGTCTTAAAACAATCTCTGGTGGTGGAGAAGGTCTTTATTCCACCTCTTCGAAAAATGTCATCCCAACAATTTTTTACAAAATGGACCTGAGCTTTTGGTCTGGCCTGCCGTGCAAGCTCGACCAAGAAGCAGAAAATAAGAGGCCTGAAATAGAGCAAAGGACTGCAATTCTGTCAATGAGCCGTGTTGTGTGAGTAAAAATAAACCAGAGGGAAATTATAATCAAAGGGCGCTCCTTATCCGTATTTGACTAGATTCAAGCCAAAATAAAGCCACTGCGAGAGGATGCAGTTGGATTTCCCACAGCGTTCACAGAACTGTTCGGAGACGGAGGCTGAGATCACAGAGTGACATATTGAAGGAAAAGCAGGAATGTCTATCACCAAACTGAGAGCTAAGTAAAAGTCGTCAGAACTGAAGGCTGAAAACAAATGTAACAAATCTTTTACCTCTTATATTCTGCAGCACGATGAGTCTTTCATATCAAGCTAATCTAAAAAAAATGACCTGAACACGTCTAGAAAATGCAAAATCATTGCAACAAAATTTGAGAACAAAATATTTCCCATTTTAGGCGAAAAAGACAAGATTGAGTTTGACATTGAAACAGAACAACAAAGAGGACAGTAAGTGATGTGGTCGAGCTGGTTGGAGTGCAGATACGTTAGCCTTTAATTAATGCCTCTACACAGAACAGACTGTGAGTCAAGTTTTTAATTTCTAGTTAAAGGTTTTGTTTTTTCATCATAACCAAAGCCTCTCCCTAACCTTAGCCAAAATTGTTTTAGTTGCCTAACCATAACCATATAGCCTCGCCCAAGCTATGAATATGTTTTTTTAGTCGCCCAACCTTAACCCGAACATCAGAAAGGGTTATAACTTAAGCATCTTCACACTGAAAAGTAAAAAAAGCAACGTTTGTGGGTCCCAAAGTTGTCAATTTCAAATAACAGAGAATGCCACATGTCATTAATAAAACTTTTGACAGACTACTTTTCTATTATTTTTAGTTTTTGAAATCTAATGTTTTCATACTAACAGTTTAGTAGAAATTTGTATTTTAGTCATTGGAGATTTTAAATTGTACTTAATCAGTCCAATGTTCTTGTTCTTGTCTTACAATGTTACATTTCATCAAGCTCTTTTCATGAAGGTAGTGTATACTATTACCCTATTGTCCAATCAAATGCTATATGCCCCTTAAGCAAGCAAACACAACAGCTGCTACCAGATTTTAGTAAGCAGCACCATTGACTGTATGGATGGGGCGCCTATAGCATAGTGGTTATTGTTTGTGCCTCATGTACAGAGGCTTTGGTCCTCCAACCAGGCTGCCCCTTCTCTCTGTCTCTCCCTGGTCTCTGACTCTATCTCCTGTCATATCTACATAAAGGCATAAAAACCCCCAGAAATAAACATTAAAAAAACAACATATTGACTGTATATGAAAGGATGATGCATCTCCGTCTCCTCTTGTTGTACAAAAGTGAAAACAAAATACCCCTCTGATGGGCAATGACATACAGTACAGTATCGCCAGTTGGTTTATCGTTGGTTTATCATTTATCGTCTAACTCTAACCCTAACCCTAAAAAGCACATCAGGCTTACAGATTTCAGCCATTTCATTTGTATGATTGCACTGGGGCGTAAATCAAACTAGGATCAAACGTAGATCAGCAGAGTCAGAAAAAAACTTTAATCTTTAGATATATCCTCCAAACATGCGACCTGCTCTCATCCCAAATTGTCAGATACTGCACCTTTAGCATTACAGAGGACACATTATATTTCCAGAGGTAATTGTCTACAGTATTTCAGTATTGGAACAACTGGTCTGGCTGTCCAACACGTGGGGAGTCATGTAACATACGGTAGTTAAGACACTGCTACAGTCTGCTTGCTTTGAGGGGGATGACCATCACCCTGTAGATCAGGCTATAAATCCTGGGTGAAACAGAAAGGAAAAGTTGATTTATACGTTCAATGAACGCTGTGATATGTAACAAAATTAAGCTCGTAACGTTTAACCAAAACCAAACTGAACCTTGTTCCCGAAAGGAAGAAATATGACACAAAACAGAGGCAAAGGATGCCTTTTAACACTTCTTTCTGTGCCAGTGAGATGCAAAATTACTGTGACATAAATTCAAGATTATGGGGCCCCTGATTGGCCTAGGAGTTAGGTCGCACCCTATGTATGGAGGGCTGTAAGTCCTTGCTTGTAAGGTCGCTTGCCTCCTGCTAACACTCTGGGTTATTAACAGGCACTCGGGGAGGTCTTTAGTCCACATTTTCTGTTTTTTTTCCATATACTCTGTATGCTATCGTGAACACAGTGTGGTGCCATGGCCAATATCTTCCACCCACAAGGTTTGTCAAAGTGTACAAAATCTGTATATTGCACTAATGAGGAAAGACCACCCCTGAAAGACCCTGCTTTGCCATTAAGTCATTTCCATATGTTAAACTACACAAAGATGTATTGTTGTAGCGTGTTACACAATTAGCTAGTAAAATCACAACAATTAAGAAAGCTACTTTACCCAGATTGTACAATTAAACACATTAAACACGTATAATGTACTTTCATTGTGCTTTACCTCTCACACATGTGGTGCATCCAGTGATTTGGAGAAACACATTTCCTGCAAGTCAACTTTACATTAAGTGAATGAATGTAAAGAGTCATCATTTCCTAATAAAAATGGATTTTTGAGGGCCAAGTTTGTCTGACACAGAACATTTTTCTCTGCACAGACTTGTAGGAGATATGATTACGGTGTGGCCGCAGTGATTTCATCCGGTAACCTTCCTAAATACCTAGATTATCACTCTAAGACATCAAAGACCTATACTTTGTCAATCCTGTGACGTACATGGCTCTCTGCTAGCATCAAACGAATGGACTCTGATGAATTTATGTGGCTGTAAAAGAGGCTTTTGGGCTGAGAGTAAACGGCCCCACATCTGTGCTCAATCTTCAGTGTGGCGTGTAATGAGGATCACAGGGCCTTTGTTCTCCCCCAGATGAGAGAGGGAGCCAGGTAGGGGGGCTGAAGCTCAGGTAAGCCTTTGTATACATGCCTCACAGCTAATGGAAAACATTAGTGCAGGACTGTGGAGAATACGTCTCTGCTGAACTTGGGGGTGTCACAGGCGCCCTTTAAGCCATGTGGCCGGATCATCAGGACTCAGCTCTGACCAAAGGTTTTGACTCTCCCACATAAAAGTGAGGAGTGCAGCTGACATGTTAGCATATATATATAGTTATTTTAACCTGTTCAGGGCTGAAACCGTATCATGCTACAAGGTCAGGGTCATTAAGTCAGAGTCAAGTCACCACACATTCCACAAAGATTTGAGCAAAAGCAAGATCTGAAGAACTCTCTAAGCCTTTGCTTTCGCACTAGAGTAGAAAGATATCACACCTAATGTAGAGATATTCCAGCAGGTGATGTGCAAAATATACTATTTTAAAATATTTTAAAACAGAGCCTTTATCAAACAGTGACAAGACAGCAAAAATACAGAAAATATAACAATGAAAGAAGTCAGAGAACCTCATTACTCCATAGGTCCAAAGGTTGTTTGCACATGACTCACTGTAGACTTGTGTAAAAGGACACTGTAGACCAGAAATGTTAACAGATGTTGAAAATGTGAGAGACCCCACATATGACAACCTATCATGGTAATCATACAACTAAAACAGCACACCACACACTAACAGATTCCATTCACCAACAACAAGAGGTCCGACTCTCAAAACTGGAAATCTTGCAAAATCTCTTGTATTGTGTTCAAACATGTCTTTAGAGTAAACTAACATGGCAGACAAGGGGCAGAAATACATGATGATCATTATTTTTGCACTTTTTTCCATAAAGGTCTTAAAACATTTTTAACTTGGACCAGGCGCTCTGTGATGTCACCTCCACGCGTCCAATAGGAAGGAAGATCACATCACAACAAGCAGTGTCCCACTTCTCTGAGCTCTAGTTGACAGACCTACCAGGACATCAGAGAGAAATATCTAGTTTGAAAAGAAATGTCCAACAGTTTTGGTCACCTTGTCTGAAAGGCCCTTTATGCTACCTTCCTTTGTTAGCTCCCTTTCTTATTGGCTATCAAATCCGCAGAGTGGATAGCCGTTAGCATGGACAATGTTCCAGCATGTTTTTGCTGTCCACACAGTCTGTTTCCCCTGAATACACCTAAGCCGGCTAAAACATAATTGGTCAATACAGCTTGGATTACAAATGTACTGCAAAAGAAAACCAGAACACTTTCATGCTGACATTGCAGATCCCTGTGTACAATTCCTATCCTTCTATGTAAAGACAGATTAGTGTATGAGTAAAAAAGCAACATTAAAAAATGGAGGTCTAAGAGAGTTTAGTAGTAGCCCTAGTATGAGGTGATTGTGGTATGTTGTATTATGGTGTATGTTGTGGTGTGGTACTGTGTATGTTGTGGTGTGGTACTGTATGCTGAATCAGTTACAGTATTACTGCCTCTTGGCTAAGAATATAAAAAGCTTTCTTTCAAGCTGCAAATCATCTTTAAAAAGGTTATTACTGCTTCCCTTCTACTGTATACCCTCGAGCAATGCATGAATCAGGCAGTTGTACATATATTTTTGACAGCTTGCTTAATTCTTAAAGATAAAGCCAGTACTTCTTCCCCTTCGAATACTTTGCTAATATGGACCGCTTTCCTGTTGCCGGACCTGCTGCTTCACGAATCACGCCCCCTATCAACTGCTACATGGTACTGTTTCCCTGTGTGTGAGCACTTGTGTGTTAGTACTTCCGGTCCTTCCTACAACACACCTAGAGTGGATCAACTTTATCCCTGACTTCTTATAGCCTGCAAGACAAAACTTTGTGTCCAGTGTGGGAAAATTGAGGACAATAAATCCTAAAACAGGCCAAAGTCTGTACAGGCCAATTTGAGTCTTAAAGCGTGTTGTCATTCACAGCATTGTGTATCAGATAAAGACGCTGTGATAGCAGTAGCTTTGGAGCTTTAGAGCAGTGTTTTTCAACCGTTTTTGAGGCATGGCAAGGCATAGAGAGACTATAGAAATAATTATAGGACTCCACCTGCCTCTATAAGACTAACCCAATCTGAATGGGGCCGTAATAGGAGGTTTACAAAGCCAGTGGCTTGGGAGTAGCAATAATCCACAGTAAACAGGTGGATTCAATATCAAATCCCAGGAGGCGTTTTATGAATGGGGTGGAAATCCTGACACAAGTCACGTAGTATCCCCCAGGAGACCGACCAGAACGGCAAAGCCTCTGTTGCTTCAAAGTGCCCTGGCAGTTCTGCACGGATCTGCCTCCAGCATCTTCTCGTCAACACCAAGGTGGAGCCCGAGCCGCAAAAGGTCTAACCAGAGCTGTCAGTTGATTGATGCAATAGAGTAAAAGGCTTTACCCCTAATGGAGCGTTCATTAGTTTTTCCGGCCATAACACCTCATAAAGCATGTTTAGATCCCTGCTGATCATATGGTGTGAATTCCAAGTAAAAGGAACTCTGTGTGTGTTGGTCCTTTTTCAATGAATCTGGTTTTACACTGGACATGGTACACATACATATGAATTATTTTAGTCTGTATGCTTCTATTGTTTTTGTCTGCTGAGAAGCACTTTCTTACCATTTATTGAAAAGTGCTATACAAATAAACTACTACTATGATTTTAAATAAAGTATTGGCCCATTTGTACACACAACTGTCCCTAATTACCTATGCCAAGTTCCTTGTGTATTCCTCTTTTGATCCCTAGGTCACTTTGCAATTTCTTCCCCATCGATGTTAAAAATTGAACATTTATTATTGAACAAATGGGAAACTAATTACTAGTTGTTAGGTGGGTTTTTTTTTTGCTGTGGATGTTCAATGATGAAATCGGGACACAGACTGCTGTGGGTTATCGTATTTATTCGGCTGAGGTCAGAATAAACCTCAGCAGCAACACAACACAAATCGCTGACAAAGTTAGCATCTTAACAGTCTTTGCTTATATTCTGTTAGAAGGTACAACCTACAAATGTACAATTCTAAGAGGCTGGAAAGATGACATGACCATGATCTGGGAATTGCATCTACATCTACATTCCAGTCTCAGCAATCATTGTTTCCTTTTAAGTTCTCAACTTTGAATTGGCTCCTATCCAAATAAAGATCTGCTGCTATGAGAGTCTTGTACATACTGTTCCATCTACACACACCAAAAACAAGAATTATAGGTTGGCAGATTTAAATGGTACATCCACAAATTTACCAAGCTGAATTAATTCATGAAAATTCATAATAACACTAGTCAACCATTACTATATTATACACTTATGGTAAACTAATAGTTAGTTCCTCACTTGTCCACTGCTATGCCATTTCCCCAATGAACAGTTAATGTGAAAACATCATCATGTTGTGATAAATACATAAAAAAATATCTAAAATTTCCGCCAAATTTAAGAATAATGGCCACCACAGGCGGCCACATCTTCAAATGGCTTGTTTGTACTCAAACTTGTATTTTGGGCCTTACCACCCTGAGCATTTCCAATCTTGGAAGCTTAGCAGGGTTGGGCCTTGTTAGTACTTTGTTGGGAAACCACCTTCAACCGGATGATCTCCAGCTCCTGCAGTTACATGTCCGATGTGTCCTTGGGCAAGGCACTTAACCCCAAGGTCATCCCGCTTCTTCATTGGTGGCATATGAATATAGCCTATATGAATGGGATTGTGAACACTTCACATAGCAACATCTGTGTATGGGTGTGAATGGGTAAGTGTGACCTGCAGTGTAAAAGAGCTTTTGAGTAGTCTGAAGACTAGAAAAGCACTATACAAGCTCAAGGCCATTAATCAATTCCCAAATGGGAATACTGCTGCAAGCTGGTGTGGATGGCCTTTTGAAGGTGTCATCAATGGCATTCATACAGTATATAAATACATATTATTACAAGAGCAAACTTGATTTATGAAATAATCACATCTACATGTTTGACAAAATGAATATGGTGAGAAAGACATATTCAGTGGATACATGCTGCTACATCTTTTATTGGCCTGTTTGTACCCACATTAAGGGTCGCTTAACCCATGCCAAGTTCCTCATTTAGTCCTCATTTGATCCCTAACAACTTTGCCATTTCTTCCCATTCAACTGTTAATGGTGAAAGCTGGATCAGTTATTAGGGAACCAATGAGGAACTCAAAGTTCCTATTTTTTTCCTCATTTTCCGCCCTTGACTTTGCCATTTCCCCCCCATTAACAGTTAATGGGAAAACATCATCTTCATCATGTGGTGATAAATACATACTCAGACATCCAAAATTCCAGCCAGATTCACAAATTATGGCCACCACAGGCTGCCTCATCTTTGAATATGCCGCTTGAACACACAACTTTCACTTCTGGCCATTACACCCTGACGTTTCGGCACAAACAATAAATTTGGACTCAAAGATAAACCAGTTAAAGTTTGTTCACAGCTCAAGACCATCTCCTTTCTTTGAGTTTGAGTTTTCAGCTGTTACAAGTTTGGCTTCACACAAATTAGTTTTGTTTTAAGGTCTTTTTAAAAACATATATTTCTCAATTCACAAATATATCCCATTCCCCCGGTCTCAGCCACTGCCACACTGCCAGTCTGTGGAATACCCTGATGGTTGTAAACTGACACTGGACTGTTTGGCTGACACATATCCACAGGGCAGGCATTATAGTTCTTTCTTGTGACAGTATTATTAGTCACTCTGCCAAGCACGTTTACTGCATAACATCTTACGAAAACATGAAGCAGCTTAATGGATAAAAACCTTTGTTAAGCTTCACGGAAACCATAGAGACTCTTATTGTTATTAGCAGAGACACAGTGTCATGGTATGATAAATGCCTTTGTGTAAATGGCAAAAGTGTCAGGATAACAGGCCAAACTCTGAAGGTGTTGTAATGGCATGTGTATACTTTGTAATGAAGATGAATGACGTTCATAGTTCATGTGATTTGAAGACTAAAATAAAACATGCACTTGGTTAGAGCTTTTTTCCCCCGCTTGTAACACAAAAAGAATGTCTTACTCATTTGAAAATAATGGAAGAACAGACTATGTAATGCATGGCTGTGGTATGATTTCTGACATGTTAACCAGCCTATAAAAACACATGGTTAAACACGGTAATGGAGCATGATAGCCATTTGGTTTTCTCATCAAGTTCTCTCCACTCTCGTCTGTAAAATAAGTGACCCTATTTCGTGGAAGCGCTTACTTTTATTTTTTAAACTGGGAAAATTTTATTTAATATTTCATAAGAGGGATTGCACCAAAACCAGCTCTCTAGTGGATACCATGCAGGCTAGAAAAGCCATTATTTGGTTCCTTTTAAAAGGAAACATCAGTAATTTGTCCTGAGGGAAAATCACATCACATAGTTTTCACTTGCTTGTTACTATAGATTGAAAGCATATTTTTTTCATGGCTGTTAACTGTGTCTGAGAGCAGGAACTATTTATCTGTGTAGGTGCAATTATGTTGGTTTTGGTGAGTGTGTATTGGAGGCTTTGAAAATGAGAGCTATGTGGATGTCGCAGTTAAATTTATCAGCTCAAATGAAGTCCATTTGACTTCATATGCTCTTCCCCCACACTGCTCTGTTTTTTAATAAAACCTCAAAATGCATTTTTATTTCCTGGCTTTTGGCTCTGCATGGTCCATGGTTCTAGTGCTTTATTGGGTTTTAATGGGTTTTATGTTTCATTGTGCAGCACTTTGGTCAACTTAATAGTGCTTTATGAATACATTTTGATTGGATTGAATTAGGTATAGCAACACAGTAGGTTTACATGCACAGTTGAGTTGAGTTTTAAACTCGGATATATAACATAAATCCTCCATACAGAACCATGACGCAAAATCAGTTTCAAGACACTACAACAGTCATAATCACATCTTTTTTTTTGTGATAAAATATTTATTGTTTTTTTTTCAATATGGGTAGGCAGGAGGCGATTACATGAGTTCCACTGAGCAGAGCAAGGCATACATTGTGAAACTGTAGAGAGGTGTACCACCTGAAGCAGTCAGCATTCTATACATTTTTTACCGACATTTATTTGGATCCTAAAATATGTTAAAGCAGTGGCTGAAAATGTGAAAATTTTCCAATGAGAGTTGGAAACCTCTTCATCTGACAGCAGTCAAAATCACTATATTATAGTGTTTGTTCTTCATATTTTTATTTTGAAATTACAAGATTTTTAAGGTCTTTATACTGTAGGTATATTTTGAATGTTTTTTTGTTGGTGTCAGATTATTTATAACACATTTGGTGATGAGCATATTTTTGCCAATAGGGCGCCAACAGACTCCAGAATTGCCACTGCTTCTGTTTAACTAACCTGTGTGTGTCATATGTTTTCAGTCAATGCTCGTGTTTGAAGCACTATCGGCCGCCACACAATCATCCACTTTAGGGTTTTGAAATGAGGCTGATTTAGTGCTGCTGCATAACCATAAAGTCGGAGGTCACATGCCACAAATCAAGTGCAGCCTCCATATAACACATTTTTGTGGAACAGCATCTGGAGTAAACAATATATTTACTTGTGTTATCATATTAGGTTGTGGTGAGGTTTCCTGATACTTTCCACTCGGCTTTTATTATTTTTATTATTAGAGAGAGGTAGTGGCTGTAAGTGGCAGAGGGTCAGACGAATGGGAAATGACTTCTAGGAACGACTGTGACGTAACACAGCTGTGACAGCTGTGTGAGAAAATAGTGTCTCTTCAACACTACACTAAATCATTCTCACAGCAGAACTGTCACATGACTGAATCGCAAGCCCGGGTGATGGATTGTTCTGTTGTGTTCAACTGACTTGTTATTCTTACTAATACGTCCTGATTATAACAGGCATGTCATGTAGTCTACCTAAACCTAAAGGTGTTAATAGCTAAAAAATCTATCTGTCAGGATCATTCATCAAATTAAACAAAACGCAGCATGGCTCAAAATGTCACGGTTTCATCAGTCAGCACCGTTATTGTACAATATTTATTGTCTGTGTTTGTATGTGTGTGCTTGAGACATTCTGTCCTTCCTGGTGGAAAGTTTCTGTACTCACAAAAGAAGAGGCAAAGCGGACCCTATGGACTTACATAGGCGCTATTGTTACTGTTGTTAGGTTGTAAAAATATACAGAAGAACAAAAACAGGTGAGAGTACACACATTTTCTCAGAAGGATAGTCACAGTCTGATATGTTCTTTTAATGTTTGTGTTTTCACGCTCAGTTGTGAAATGAAGTCAAACCTCTGTGCAAGAGCATATTTGATAAATAAATCAGACATCATTTGTACAGCACTTCTCATACACGTAAATGCACCATGTAGGGTTGTGTTCACTGACGGTAATTTGTGCACTGATAGCGCCATGTTTTCTGATTAAAACCAATGCAGTTCACCGTTTTCAGTGCTTAACATCAAAAGCACAAAAAATCCCTCAGCATCACTGCTCACAGCTCTCTCAGTTGAAAATACTGTAGGGCAGCTGTGGCTCAGTGGTACAGTCAGTCGTCTCTCAATCGGAGGGTTGGAGGCTCGATCCTTGGGGAAGGTGTTCTCTGACACATCAAACTGTAAACCCAAAATACAAACATAGTCTCGACCCAGGACAACAGGAAGTGCAAGACATGGAGTTGGCAAGACAACCACAGGTACAGCTGCAATTTGTTGATGAAGGTTGATGTCTAGCTCACTCCACCCAAGAGGATATTATTAGATTATTAGATTATTTTGCTAGTTAGTCCTGGTGGAGTTAAGAATGAGACGATATATAATAAATCTAATAAAACAGAATAAATAAATGTTAACATGGTGCATTCTGATTGTCATCCAGAGGCATTTTACATTTTGGTCTTTACCCTTTGATAACACATCTTGGAATTTTAAAATGAGAGAGGCTGCAGAGTAATTTGGATTGAAAGAACATATATGCTTATATGAGACGTGTGCTTGTTTGTGTGTGTGTGTGTGTGTGTGTGTGTATGGGGGTGTGTTACTGTCAGCTGAATGGTGCAAAACATACAACATGGAACTTGTTTAACATGTTGTTCAGCTCTGGAGTGTCCTTTTTGCTTGCTTGCTCTCCCTTTGGACTTACATCAGAGAGGCAAACAAATTCTTATGCAACTTTCACTCTGACGTCTCATGATGACGATGATCTGCCTGACGTGAGCGTGTCTCATTGGTATTCAAATCTGATCTGGCCTGTTATGAATTCTTTTTTAAAAACATTGATCAGCCACAGTGCCCAGAAATATATGAGTCTCCATTGTGAAAGTCATTGTCCAAAAAATAAATCTTTGAATATTATTAACCTTTTTACCCACTATGAGCCCGGGCGCCCCCACAAATTAGCTGATTGGGGTTTACAGGTTGCACTCAGAGCCGTTTGAGGAGCTATCTGGTTTTTGCTATCCTGGCTCCCAAAACTCTGGAATTACCTACCTGCTGAAATCTAGCGTAGTAAAACTGTCTCCGCTTTTAAATCTTTGCATTAAACATTCTTTTAGAAAACGGCATTCATTTCTTTCTTTTTTTTAAGATTCATTTTTGGGCTTTTTATGCCTTTATTTAGAGATAGGACAGTGGATAGAGTCAGAAATGACATACAGGAAAGGTGTCATCTGCCCCGAGGACTAGCCTCTGTATATGGAGTTTGCACACTAACAACTTGTCTACCGACTCTCCCAAAGGCATTTATTTCTGTGTGCATTTTTATTCTATTTTTCTGTTAAAACATGGTCATTATGTTTTTTGTTTTTTGGGTTTTAACGTATTTTAAGCTGTTTGTGATGCACTTTGTTAAGAAAGTGCTCTTTAAAATAAAGGTTATTATCAAAGGTTATTTGAAATGCCTGCTGACTACAAACAGCAGAGGAAGCCCTCACGTATACACTAATACACAGTAGAGAACATCAAATATTATTTATTAGTATTTACAGTTAAGGATGTGACTTTTTTAGATAAATTAGTAAAAAAATAATTACACATTTATTTCTGCACATTTTCCCTCGTCACCTCTGCACCACTGTATGATGCAGACTAATTTTAATGTAACTTTTAATGCTTGGACATAGAGAGCAAAGTTAACCAGAGTTCAATTGCTTGTTTGTGTAAACACACTTGGTCAATAGAGCCGATCCTGATTCTGTTAAGCGAAGCGAAGTCACATGATATGCATCAGTCTGACATAAGATTTACCTCATTGATAAAGTAGCTCCACTCCCATGTCACACCCAATGAAAGGTACTTGCATAATATCATGACAAAGCACCAATTACATAAGGTTAAAGTATGTCTTTTACTGAACATAACACATATTTTATCACAAACCACAATCTTTTCCTTAACTTTAAGAAGTTTCGTTGCCTTACTCTGACCCGACTGGATGCACAAAAATGAATCGCATGTAGGTATTCACCAGAGGACGGTCTCTAAAGTTCTCTCTTCAATGAAAAGTCCCTGAAATCATTTTCAACCAACTTTCATTTTGTATAACTTAGAACTTCTGCTGTTTGGTTTGGATCATTTGTGCATTTTGTTCACTCGCAATTCAATGCAGTCAGTGCAGGAGAATCAGATAAGCTGATATTCAGATGTTAAAAAACTCCTTTAAAGGTGCACTATGTAGATTTGGTGGTGAAATTTGAAAGTTGGAGAAGTGAAACAATGCTCTGCTATATTTTCTAAATTAAAAACACAAACTTTACTGAAAGAAATAAATGAGTCCTTGAACACTTTTTAGAGTTAAAAAGTTAACAGGAGAGTTACGATTGCACCGTTGCGAGCCCCTCTATCATAACTTGCATTTTATCTTCAAACAGTGTCACAGGGACCAAGTTTTCCTCTGAGGACAGTTTGTGTATAGAGTTATGAACAAATAGAATCTGTCCACTTCTCTGACTTTCACATTTCTCTACCAAAACTTCAAAGTGCACCTTTAATGACTATAGTCTTTTTTTTAGCTTCTCTTTCCAGCTGTTTCTTATTTTAATCATATATCTTCACATCTCTCTCTAGAGAATGTTGAAGCGTGATATTGTCTTACTTCGACAGTTTTCATGGGGTGTTTATTGAACAGTTCTACAATTCATTTATCCGACGCTTTTATCCAAAGTGACGGACATCAGAGAGTAAGAACAGCACAAGCATCCAGATCTAGAGAAGAGGAATGTACGAACAGATTAAAAGTCTGGTCAGACACACAGGTGCTGACAGGAAGTGCAGAGGCAGAGCACTTTTTATAACATTCTTGTTAATAGTATATCGTCATCAACAACAACATCGACAGCCGTCCTTGAGAGTTCCAGTCAGCATCGAAGCCATCCGAAATAACGTCATCATCATCATCATGTGTGTGTTCATTAAAGAGCTGGATCTTTTTCTGGCTTTTTCTTAAAGATAGAAAAAGGACAGTTGGGACACTCCCAATAAACAAAAACACCATACAAACAAACAACAACAACAACAACAACAACAAAGAACAAATAAACAAAAGAACAGCTGTTAATAGTACATCATTTGTTTTGAATCTGGGTAACTTCTACCAGCTCATGTTTGTTTCTGTAAATAGACACACAGTAGCCTCCTTGTGGCTTGCTTTAAAGCGATTCAATAAATCACAGACATCAAGCAGCACTTTTGGTATGCAACTTGGACACAACAAAGGAACCGAGTCCTCTAAATGCCCCTAACTAGTAATTATTATATTTCCTACAGTCCTTGAACCTGTCATCTGACGCACTGGAAGGAGGTGTGTTCGTGTTAGAAAATGTGTGCGTCTGTGTGTACGCTGATTGTAGTCTTCTGTATGTCAGAGCGTTCACAAATCTCTCTCCAGCCAATAGGGAGGCTGCTTTTAATCCCAGCTCGGTAAAAAGCTGGTGAGAGTCCGGAGGCGGCTTTAATCTGAAGACAGAGTGCGTGCAGACAGGCAGAGAGTAGAGGCAGAACAAGGACCAGAAGTTTGTGCGTTGGAGATGAAAGACTTCCTCCAAAACTTTTAACATCACTTTGCTGCATTTTGGAGGTTTTTGAAACTTTTTCCCCTGACGAGGAGACTGCTGTTTTTTTGTTTTGTTTCCTGTTCATTCTCATTTCATTCACACTCATCCAGACAACATCATCTTTCTTCATCATCATCTTCATCTTCTTCTGGAAGGATCGCGGTGCTACAGCAGGTCTTCTTTGCCTTCATTGGACATCATCGTTGAGTCCGGTCGTCATGTCCTCCGGTGACAGCTCGGAGCAGAGTCGGCGGGTCAGCGTGCTGTCTTGGGATCAGGTGCAGCGTTTGGACTCCATCCTGGGCGAGAGCGTCCCGATCCACGGCCGAGGAAACTTCCCCACACTGTCCGTGCAGCCCCGGCAGATCGTCCAGGTGAGATCACGGTCTATTGATATGTCTTTGAACTTTATTATACCCATCCCCATAATAACATGATATCTTCAGGAGTGCACATGACAGTGGGAATGAAGTAGGGAATAAACAATTAAGCAAAGGCAAAACGTTTCCTTTTATTGTCGCTTTAGTGGATTTATCGAGCCTACCTTAGTTTAAATACTTTCTTAAAGCTGGCAAAACTTTTTTCATTAAGCTTTTTCTCTAAATAAATTATAATCTTTTCTCTACTGTATAAGAAATAAAGCTGTGTCAACAAATCACATTTGGTTTATTCCAATGAAAGAAGTTGTCCATAATGCCACAAAAAGGGGGAAGAAACTGAAACTTTGTAAGTCCTTATCACCAGGTGGAGTAACAGCATCACGAACAGTCCATCAAGTAAAGCAAGTACTGATCATAAAGTAGATCATGTTTGACTTATTTGCATATTAAATGTTAAATCACACATATGTTTCTACTAAACTGGACAGTATGTCTAGATTTTGTTTTCTTCTTCCTCTTCCCATTTTTTTTTTTTTTAAATCTGCACAGGTAGAACTTTCCACTTGTTGTCCCATTTATTTCAATGCACACTTCTGTGAACACTTTTCACAAGACGTTCCAAAATTCAAGTTTACTCACTTGTTGCTCAAACAGCTTTGATCAAAATAACCACCAATATTAACACTTGTCTTCTCTCTTTTGTTAGTTTGCACATTGTTTTTAGAGCTAATTGAAATATATATAATATATATATATATATATATATAATTTATCATTATATTAATATGAGCATTTGCACTAACACATCCCAAAAGTCTGAATTTATCACAATAAATAAAAAAAAACACTTTTATTTTCAGACAGGCAATGCTTTCTCACTTAGCATATGTGCACATTTGACTAGTTGCACAGATGCCTGTGTATAACATTTGGATGCAGTCAGATGATACTAAAGCTAGCTATCAGCCACTCTTGGATTAATTAGTGCCAATTTAGTGGAGATTAAATTTAAAGTTTTAAGTTTTTAAATTCATTTTGGATGAAAAAAGGGACCTTTTGCAAGCACAGGTATTTTGGAAAACATACAGTAGACCGGACAGACAGAAACTGTCAATTATAGCTAATTTGCACTCTTAATTTTTTATTTATTAATCAAAATTTATATAGTTTTTGCAACATTTTATGGCACATTGCATATTTGTCTCCTTTGGTGCAGCCCTGATTTGATCACTGTCACTCTTGACATCAGGAATGATCTAACACTACGACTGCAGTTTTCCACTCGCTCACTCGATCTTCTACTCTTTTTCAAATGTCTTATAAAAAGTCCAAGAGGTAATGACTCTGCCATGGTTTATGGATAAAAAAAAACATATAGGGATTATATTGCTTGGGTTGCAATTTTCCTCTAATCCAGGCTCCTATTTCACTTGAGTTGTTCATTTTTCAGTGGTGATCCTGTGTGGAAGAAAGACCCCCACACATACACAGCATTTTAAGGGCCTCTAAAATCCAGGAGCCCCCCCCCCCCCAAACCATCTGCACTGAACTTCCCCACTAATGCATTCCCTTCATTACACAGACCTGTGGGCAACAGAGACCCCAAACATCTTTCTTTCCATTCGCCACTATGTCTTCATTAGAAACTTTAAAGACCAGCTTTTGGAAAATTATACCACTAATTATCCTACATCAGACAAGAGGCACCAAAGTCATCTCCATCTTCAGTGTATGGAGGTGCTAACATGTTAGCATGTTGAAATAAGCATTACCCAAAGCACAAAGATAAACATCTTAGCAATCCTGCTGTTTTTGTGTGGAGATCCTTACCTTATAAGGTCAACGACATTCAGAACACTAGTACAAGAAAATGTGTAAACAAAAGAATCTACCCTTTAAAAATGTTCAGAAAATACATTAACATTTGGATAAAACTTTATTAGGTATGGTACTGAATCACAACAAAAGTTATCTCATAGCATTTACATAAAGAAGTACTGAAGCCCATAATCCATATACATTATATTTTCTCTCTTTTCTTGTGATAATAAGTTATTTCCAGTTGTTTTCTCAATTGTGAACTTACTTATCTTAAATCTGCAGAGTTGCAAAAGCACAAAACAAACATAGAAACTAGTTTAACGCGCCTCATTAGTGTAAGGTTTGGTCTGGTCTATCACAGTGACCAAACCTATTGTTTTTGTTTCCTGTAAAATGTCCCATTATCACAAGAAAACAAGCTTTGGTATCTCGAGATTATGAGATAAATACGCCAAAATCTGGCGTATTGGACAATCTCTAGAGAATTATGTAGCAGACTGCCACTGAAATCTTCCTGAGTTGTTTGTTCACATATCCCTCAAAGCAGGAGACTGTCCCTGTCGGATAAGAGGGATGGTGGAGGATCTTAGGAGGAGTGCCGTCAAAAAGAACAATGGGGAAGCAGTGGATGAAGCAACAGTCTGCTATAAGACGCTTTAATGAGAAGCTACTTGTCATTCAACACAATCAGGATATCACCTTAAGAACAAAGAATAACATACTTGCAAACGGAAAACATAATGACCCGTTTTCTTGCATGGAGATCGCACCGGTCGAGCGCGTGCAGTGCCGATTGCAGGATGTAAACACCACCATCCCCGTCCTGCTCGCTCATGTAGAGTTTTCCTTAATATTTCCTGCTGTGTGCTCACATCGGCTCACCCTAAAATCAAGCGGTAAATTTGCTAGGGGGCTGGCAGAAAAAAAACTCAAAGTAATGTCGATGAAGTTGGAGTTAAAATTCTTGGCTGGGCACATTCACACGTCACAGCTCCCGAAAAACTTCAGGAAATTTTCAGAAGTTTTGTCCAAGTGTGAAAGCACCATTGAAGTATTTGACCACCACGTCTTCAGATGTGAGAGTCTTTCTAAAGGTTTGATGTGTAGGCATAAGGGGTGTTAACACGGTTTAACTTTGAAACACTAGTTTTGCAGTGACACCAGTTGTCAATTATATTACAAAGATATTTATTTCCCTGTACAGACAGCTTTGTTTGGCACCTTTGCTAACATGTCTTGTTAAAAAAAAAAAAGGCTGAGTGCTTAGCCCTGTAAACAGATAGCATGTATAAACAGATTTCACAAATCTGCAATGAATCATCTCTCAGGGATGCCAGTGTTTTGACAATTTAAAAGCAGACGCCATGTTCCCCTTCATGGAATATGTCACGCAGATTTGAAGTCTCTGCTGGATGATTTTAATACCATCTGGGCAGGAATGGAAACCAGTGGCTGACTGTAAGAAAGGAAAAACACACTCAAAGATCTAAACCACAGTGATATGTTTTGGAAAATGGTTTGACAGTAATGTGGGGTCTCCCTGCTAAATGGGCTAAAGAATGCTAAACCACCAGTGTGCTACTTTTAATATCATTTCTGAGCCTATGAACCCAGACCGAGCTGTCTACCTGAGAGAAACAGATCAGAGGATTGTAGAGACTAGGTAATGTGACCAATGGATCGCACTCCCTCAGAGTCAGAGGAGCCCCTCTCAATGGTGGGTTTGTCTGAGGGCCACATTTAAATAACATCTGTTTGTGGTCTGGTTGCGAGCGAGCCACGGGAGCACTGAAGGAATACTTTGACTGTTACTGACACCCCTGTACTCTCCTTTTCATTTACGGTTGACGGACATCAACCCACAGTCTGAATATTTGCTCCTTACATGTTCCCAGAGAGCCTTACAGAAGCTTCATACCACATGATGATCAACGCAGATATCTCATTTGTGTGTCGTAATGTGTCGAGTGTGTTTATGTGTGAGGGCGTAGCTAGGGAGGCCTCGGTGGTTTTTGTTGGCCCTTAAGAGGGTTGTATCTTGTTCCCATCATATTTTCACTTAAGTTGTTGTGTCTGTAGATGTTTGAGATAGGTCCCATCACTTTTTTTTTCTGCTTAAAGACTGGGAGTAGTACAGAGTGGCCTGGACCTGAAGTACAATGTGAGGAATGGATTAGTGCCCGTAATAACACTGGGCTTGTGAGTCAGCTTGACAACGTATCACTGTGGTAAGTGAAGACCAGTTGCCTGACTTCACTGCGGCCCTCGCCAGGCTGTAAACCAAATCCTCACTGGGCTATTGTTGAGCAGGAGCAACATGAAGGCGCCACATGCTCCCAAGGCTCCCCAGAGAAAACGGCTTCAGAACATTCAATTAAGACCTGTCTGTAATGATTTTTATCTGGCAGGTAGTTTGCATGTTTTGGATTTCAATTCAAAGGTTATTATTTATTTTTTTTGCTTCTCAAGTATCAAACCATTAAGGTAGTGCAGAAAATATCTCTTTGGATGATTTTCAATGTTAGCATTTTTTTTTACTTGAATACCAATAAGCACTCACATTTACTTCAAACAAACTTTAAGTCACTTTTTGTGGTCCCCTAGGAAGTAATAAAAGCTCTCATTGAGGAAAGTCAACGAGCAGGATTGCTCTTTCTCTCTATCGTATGGTCGGCAATTTTATCAATAAGTAAAACATAAATTAAAAAAACAGTTTTGAAATATGGGCGGCCATAAATGTACCTGGGCAGGCCGGCTGAATATCATCTACTGTACATGTAGACAATGAGGATTGTAACATGGATGAAATGATAGCCTATTGGAAAGCAAGCTGACCAAAAGAAGGACAACAACCGCAGCAAATCAAATTTTCCTCACCTCCAGCTCGCACTGTAACATTTACAGCCCATGTTCACCCCCGTCTCTACCTCTTTATCCATAGTTTTACTTTTATGTCGTGTACTTTCAGTTAAAAGTAGTCCAAAAACTCATCACAATTTCTCTTATAGGAAGACTATCAGAATTGATAGTCAATTGGAATTGGAAACAGACTGGAATCTGTTTTGCTCATATTTTTGCACTTCACACACATTAGGAACAAAACTGTTAGAAAGGTGATAACATCGTCATATGGGTTATCTTTTACATTTAAAAAAATCTCTGAGTGTGAGCTAGGCCTGAAACATCCTGGATTAAGTATGAGTCAGCCCATTTTTTTTTTTTGTGTGTAAAACCAACATTAACAGACCGAGTGTAAAGGACTATCACGTATAAGTAACTGTATCTAAAGGAAGCATGAGCTGATTTCTGGGCCACTTAGCAAACAAACTTGACCCAAGTATTTGGTCAAAAGATCCAATCACAGTTCCAGGGTGTACTTTTCTTCACATAGACTCTCACCAGTTTTATCTAACATTGCTTGCTCAAAAAACGAAACAGATGTCTCCTCAGATTGAATTCCCTGGAAAGAGTCCAATCAGGTAAAGTTTTCAAATTTCTTGGAACCCTACAGGCACTGAAAAGGCCCTTTTATTGTGGAGTGATGGCATCGTGCTTAAGCCTGTGTCTCACTCTGGTTTGAATATACAGGTGACATGATCACCCGTGCATAGGAAACTCAAGGCAGATTTTCAAAACAGAGGAAAAATCATCATCATCCCCCGCTGGCTGCCAAGCTACTGTACGACTGACTGGCTGGGTTCGTTTTGGAATGAATTTGTTAAGGTCAGGGACTCATAACTCCTTATTCATTGTCGCCAGTTCCATTGGCAAAGGGATCGTCTGACTCACTGCCCAAAGCTCTCACAGGCGTCCAGGGCACTATGGGCTGGTAAATGGCTGGGTCATTTCAGACTGCCATAATAAAAACACATTCAGGCCGCAGCTTAATTTAAATAGTCAAGGAAACATTCGAGACTTGAGAAGGAAAGTGGAGAGACTGCTATGTGTCGCCAAGGCGTTGTCAACACCAGACAGTCGGGTGTGTTTGCGGCTCTTTTTTTTTTTTTTTACAAGTCTTTAGGCGGAAGTGTCTCCCTTCGTTTGACTCACCAGGTGCTGGTGCGTCATGTGGGAAATGTATGAGCCTGTTTTCTGAGTGTTGAAGGACGGCGGATGGGAGGGCAGCAGAGCTGGGCTTCCTCACATACTCCTTTCGGGACCCTCAGACGGGCAGATTATGGCGTGCTGTTAACTCAAACCAACTGTTTAAGTGTGAGGTCAGAGCAAATACTTCTGTGGGTTTCCCTTGCTGGATAGTTAAAAGAATCCTCTTGTCTCCATGTGTTATCCTTTTCCCTGTGAAAAACTTCACAGGGACCTTCACTCCACTCCTTATACACCAGACTCTGCATTGAATAAATCTTTTAAAATATGAATGATTTAGTTTGCTAACTAATTAATGTTTTGGTGACAGAAAAGTTGAATTCTTTTTGTAGTCAAACCTATTCTCTTTTTGTATGCATTGAAATATGCCTTTTTAATCTTTCCCTTAAAAAGATTATTTGGACAAGTTTGGGAAATATCTTTATACTCTCTTTGAAACATAGATGCTGCAAGATAAGGAAGGGCAGGACTTTGGTATAAGCTAACTAGCATGTTAGCATCACATGATCGGCACACCTTTTTTTTCCCTTGCCCTTCTTACACTACTCCTGGATTTTCACCTCTAATATTTCAACCCTCGATATTTAAATGCTAGTAAGAGACCACAGCAAGTTGGACATAGCCACAGGGATCAATTCAATGTCTTTAATCAAAATGGTCCTCTTCTCGAGCATTTCTTTAGGGGTTAAAGTAAAGGATCCAAATCTGGGGCTTTAGCTTTAGCACCAACAATGAAAGCAGAAGGAAACAGGCAGCTGGGCTTTCAGTAAAAAAAAAAGGAAAAAAAAGCCTTTCAGCAATTAATTTGTACCCTTTTTTTGTTTTACATTTTACTAAATGATGCAGCAAAGTCTCCTGTGCAAATAAAGCCAGTAAGAAATAATGAAGACTTTCATTTGACATCAGGAACTCTTATCTGAACTATAACCTGTGACATTTCACTCAAACGGAGCATTGTTGGTCACAAAAAAGAAGAACAAGATAAGGTTACAGTACAATAAGGATAGTCAAAATAAAGGAAAAGGATCCGCATCATGGAAAATACCCTTCTTATCTTACTTCCCTTAATCTTCTTTTGTTTTTCCTTGGCTTCACTCAGCGCTTCTCTTGCTCAAATAATGACCACAAGAAAATAAAAATAAAACTCAAGTCAGATGAAGCAGTTGTCTTAATTTGAAATCATTGAGTTGTGTAAGAAGTCATATGAACCTTCAATAGAAGGGAACCATTTGATTAAGCATACACTAGAATTATGGCAGTCAGTGTACCAGCCACTAAAAGTGATCTTTATAAGAATATCGGCCTGAATAGATGTTTGACCTCTCTGACTGATGGCTATCTGTAAGAAAACTCTCACTGAGCCAAACGGTCATACCAGCTGTGTTTTTTATTTCTTCCCAAGTGGCCGTGTTTTGTTGCTTTTCTTTCTTTAAGCGATGCAACAGACAGGAAGCATAAACATCAGAGCTGTCTGTAGCGCAGCAGTTTTCCCAAACATCTCAGCAACAGAGCAGCATGGTGATATTCCAATTACCTGATAAATCTTTTTTATTTCAATCCAAAGAGTATTTACATGCCAGCAAAAAGATCGCTTTTCTTACCATGAACACAGGCCAAAAGTTTAAAACTCACAGGTTACCTGTCCTTTAACAGTCAGGGGCCCTTTCATCAGACAAGCACTGGCTTGTAATTTTTTACAGCTCGTCTGTTCTGATATTGCCTGAGCTTCAGGTATAAAGGGGTACACCTGCGTCTAATTGATGAGAGGATTTCTGAGTTTGCAAGATTCAGGAATTCATCACTGACTTTCCCAGACTCTGCATCCAAGCTTTAGTGCATAAATGGTTAAATCCTTCTTAGTGTTTACTGTACACTGATTTCTTATATTTTCAACTTTAAATCAAGCCCCTCAAAAAGAAGATGATTAATCTCAAGGGGCAACCTGTCAATACATGTACTTATAACTTATTAAAACATTTATCAGAAAGTATACTTTATTTTTAAACTACTTGGAATTTGTGGCACTTTCTGGTTTATCATTTACATCCAGACGTGTGTAAAAAAATCAATGAGTATTGCCATGACAGGCCGTTTTTTTTAATTTCCATTTGTACTAATCAGGTGTTTTTAGACCCTTATTTTAAGCTTTCTTTGTTCTATCCTTAGACTGAGTCAGTCAAATACCCAGTACAGTTATTGCATTCACTAATGGAATATAATTACATTTGTTCAGGTCTCATTATGCATTCTGTTTCAGTGCTTTCATTAATATGGAATTTTTCAATCATGCTGTATCATGTTCACATGACAGCACCTCAGCTTCTTTTTAAATAAGTTTGGAGAGGAGTTTTTTGCATGTACAAACTCGCGTTTTCTGTTATCTGTTTTGCAGATATCCATCACTCACTCTTTCCCCTGTGTCTTTGTCTTTCAGGTGGTCAGGGCTCGACTGGAGGAGCACGGCGTGGTGGTACGTGACGTCAAGCTGAACGGATCAGCGGCCAGCCATGTGCTTAACCAGGACAACGGCCTTGGCTACAAAGACCTGGACTTGATCTTTGGCCTGAGTCTCACTGATGACAGAACCTTCCGGCTGGTGAAGGACGTGGTGCTGGACTGCCTGGTGGACTTCTTGCCTGAAGGGGTGTGCAGGGAACGGATAACAGCCCTCGCCCTCAAGGAAGCATACGTGCAGAAACTGGTGAAAGTTTGCAATGACACGGACCGTTGGAGCCTCATCTCGCTGTCAAACAACACAGGCAAGAATGTGGAACTGAAGTTTGTGGACTCCCTGAGGAGGCAGTTTGAGTTCAGTGTAGACTCCTTCCAGATCACTCTTGACTCGCTGCTGCTTTTCGACCGCTGCTCAGAGACGGCCATGTCTGAGACCTTCCACCCTACAGTGCAGGGGGAGAGCATGTACGGAGACTTTGAGGAAGCTCTGGGTCATCTTCGCTCCAGGACTATCGCCACCCGCAGCCCAGAAGAGATCCGAGGCGGCGGGCTGCTCAAGTACTGTCACCTGATGGTGCGGGGCTTCAGGCCTTCCTGTGAAACTCTGATAAAACAGATGCAGCGCTACATGTGCTCGCGATTCTTCATCGACTTCCCCGACATAGGCGAGCAGCAAAGAAAACTGGAGGGGTATCTGCAGAACCACTTTGCCGGCATGGAGCACAAGCGCTACGAGTACCTGATAACGCTGAGGAGAGTGGTGGACGAGAGCACCGTGTGCCTGATGGGCCACGAGCGCAGACAGACTTTGGCACTTATTTCCGCTCTGGCATTGCGTGTAATGGCTGAACAGAATGCTATCCCTGCGCTGGCCAACATCACCTGCTACTACCAGCCCGCTCCATATGTCAGAGACGTCAACTTCAGCAATTACTATGTGGCACAAGTTCAGTCACCAATGACTGCATGCAGGAACACTTATCAAACGTGGCTACCTTGCAGCTGAGCATTGACTTTAAGGACGTCCGGAGAGCTTTCCATTTTGTCCTTACATTGATGTTCACTGAGCTCTCATTTGAACGCTCAGTACCTCTGTAGCATTGTGGCTTTTTTGGATGGAGGCCCAAGGTGGACAAAAAGGAACCAGTGTACCTTTTTATGCCAAATCTTATATCAAAATCATTCCACTAAGTTATGTTGATTGAAACTGCTGTAAAAAAAAACAAAAAAAACAAAAAAAAACTAAATCGAGCCTTTATATCTTTTTATTCTGTTGTCCTGTCATAACCTATGTGGACATCATCATGAAGGGTTGACAAAGGAACTGTGCTAGTTCTGTTTCTTGTCTGATGGAGGCTTGTTTTGGGTCTTATACGAAATGTAAATAACTTTGTTAAAAAAAAAAACAAAAAAAAAACAGAAGGCAGTTTTTTTGTTCTGTCTGTGGTTACAGCTGACCTGCCTAGGTGAGAGGGAAAAAGGACCAAAGAAGTACTTTCTTGTGTAGCATGAAAAACAAAGACTGTATGTGGTTCCAAGTGCCTGAAATAACCAACACCTTTATCATAGTTGTTGTGTGTAAAAGTTGTTATTGAAACTTTTTCATCCAAGATACTGTACATTTCTGTACCCAAGGTCAGGGTATACATGTTTTTAAATCATTAAAGAAGTCGAAAACAGGAACATATGGTACATTGGTCTTTCTTTACACTTTTTACCAAGAAGTATAATCAGGGGCCACTGGTGAAAATGGGCTCTTTCTTATACAATGTGGATGAGAAAGTTATTCTTCAATCTACTAATGGATATTTTTACATTTTGGTTAAACCCAGAGTAGCAACCATACCTTATGTTTTCAAGAAAAACAAGCAGTATTTCTAAATGGGCGTATTGACCCCAAGCTCTGTAGCATCCTCTTCCATCATGTAAATGAGACAACTTTAGCATTACAGAAGAGAAGCTAGAAATATAACTCAGCATCTCTTAACTTTAACAACCTATTTCATTTAATTAAAATGGATTGTTTCTTAAGTTTTATATATCGTGATCGCAATGCTAATTCTGTTAGCCTGTTAGTGGCACTTGATATTTTGTGCTGGCATCAAGTGAACTAAGATAAACATCCAGGTCCATCTGTGTGAGATTTTTGCCTCGCTCTGGATATTAATGTAGCAGTATGATAATAAACTGTTTTTTATACGCTCTAGTTAACTCAGAGTAGTCTGGGGACGTGCGTCATGGATACATATCTCCAGGGTTTGTGTCTCACTGGCTGAGTTTCTGTCTCTCTTAAGATCTCCTTGTGTCTATCTTTCACTCTCCGTCCTCATCGCACACAAACTCCTCAGTGTGTTGTCTGTGTTCCATCAGCCAAACAGCGACCGGCCTGACACAAACACTCACTTGTTCAAGCTCTCTGCATTCTTCCCTCCTCCCAAGAAATGGATTCCCCCTGAGCCCTGAACCTATACATTAGCCATTTCCTTCCACTTGTGCATCCGACAAGGGGTTTCCTTTGCTTCAGTCCGAAAGGGGAGATTGCTGTTGCTTGTTTTGGATGATGTGAGCTCTGAGGGGGCAGCTGAGGGCCAGGTGGTGAAATGGGACTGCTGGCTTTTTCAGTAAATGTAATGATGCATTCCAGCACTCAAAACAATTCAGTATGCACTCTCTTAATAACACTCAAGATTTCTTTGCTATGACATTTTATCCTAATTACTTTTGCATGGGGGAAGACGTCTTGGGGTTTAGTGGAGCATAAAACAGCCTGTAGCTGCAACACACCTGCATACTATTGCTCCTGATGAAGAAAGAAAAGTTCTGTAAATGCAGGGACATGAATAAAACACTCACTGATTTCTTTATAAGAGTTCATCTGGAAGGAAAGCAACTGTCAGAATGATTAAGGGAGCGAGATATAGATGCAACGAGGGAAATTTCCCTCCCTGGGTTAGCTGTCAGACTTGTCTCCAAACTGCTACAAAAACGTTCAAGGAAGCGTAGGACACCTCTGGAGAGATCCACTGAAGTAAACAGACATAAAAGTCACAACTCAGACAGAGCTTGGCGTATCTTTTACAAACTGGTATTTTTTTGCTGCCTGGTCACCAGACCTCAAGAGTCAACCAGAGCGCTGCGCATGCAGTATTAATTAGCAAACTAGAGCAAGCAGTTGATGTGTTGAGTGTTTATCCATTCAAAGTCAATCTCAGAGAAACTAAAAAAAAAAAATCTTGATTGCCTTGCCATGCTGTTGGCAATGGTGTATCTCAATTACTGATTCTATAAACTTTCATGTTCCCCAGAGGAATAACCCTAATGACTGTTTTAAACCCCTCAATTTTAATTTAACACTTCAAGCAGGTAAAACTTCTTCCTATCTACGTACATTTTCAAACATCTGTGCACATCTTAGTGAAGAATTTTTCTAAATGGTTAATCCTCTTTTGTCACACGTTGGGGTTAATATTTTAGGTCTTAAAAGAAAGCTACTAAAGGAATTGCGATGAAATGTTACACACATCATTATTCCCAAGAGGATGAACCCTATTGACCGTTTTACCCTCCTCCCTTTTCATTGCTATTTCTATATTTCTGTCAAAATGTGTTCTCATCAGGTAAACATCCCAGTATCTACGAGATGGATTGGCACCAGCATTGTTTACCAGACTTTTATTGGTTTCTTGATGTTTGAGTCTTCTCAGCTGGTGATCTGCTGATTCCTACTTTAAAACTGTGAAGTCTAAATTAGCAGTTTTAAGCTTATTATATAAGGAAATTTCTCAACAACTATTTGATAGTTTGTCATAAAAAGATTTACAGATTCATGTTCCCAAGATAATGAAAGCAATAGCATGAGCCTTTCATCCAACTGTACCATTGTTAAAAATTCTGACTTACTATTAGAGTCAGATATATAAGTCAGCGACTACAAGATGTATTGGCCCAAAATTTGGTAAAGATAATCACGGTTTCTAGGAGATCAATTTTATTGAATTGAGTTCGGTGAGCCCCAAACTTTAACTCTAGCACCACAAGGCTGAGTGTTGCATTCATTGTTGAATGAATTGCCCTTGAATTCAGATTTGTTCATGGTACGAAGAGCACCAAGGTTTAACAGTTCCCAAGGGATTAAAACAAAACCCATTGTGACCCATTTATTGTTATACAGCTCTACCAGCAGTTTCAATTTTCTACCCATCAGTTGAGATATCTCGATATCAAAAAAATGGATTGGCAAATATGGCTCCGAGACCATTAATTTGGTTGACATTTTTTTCTGTGAAATGTCTGGGTAACTTTGATGAACTATTATGACATTTGGTAGAGTTACTCTTGTATTAACACTAATGATAACTTCACTATATATTTTGAGAAATCATAAGTTAAGTCCAAAATTGCGGAACATTTTAAATGTTGAAATGTTTCAACATCGTGTAACAACAACACTGTAAGCAAGCAAAAGTTAGCATTCAATTTAACCGGTTCTGTGCAGCCTTCAATGGATTTTATGATGGAAAAATCTTGGTGTTTTAGGTGCTTATGGTTTTTCCCCCCCAAAAAGCTCTAACCTTGTAAAACATTGATCTAGTATTTAAGGTAGCCCCAGTTTTGTTTTTCCTGGACACATACCACAGATAAATCTGACACTGTTAAGCACTGTGGGTCATTCAGTTCCACAGAGCGCACCAGCTCTCAACAGCTTGGCCTTCTCGCCCCTGTCTTCTCCAGTCTACGTGGGTGGGCTCTCCTGGGTTTGACTCCCAGCACAGACATTGGAGTCCAAACGGTCCTGTTATCATATTTTCCCTCCTTAATGTGTCAGTCTGCTGTGAATAGTAATCTTTGTCTGACGATCGCAGTGTGCATGTTGTTCAGGGATGCAGCAGGTTTGCACACAGCTGATTAGATTGTAGGAATGTCTTCTTTAGTGGGGACGGATACCGCCTGGGGGATGATGGGAAGGGTCAGGATGAGTGTGGAACCAAGAGTGGTCTCCAGTGTAACACACTGTTCATTATTGTCAACTCTCAGCTCCCCATCCTGGTATTCTTGCTGCCTGGGGAGATTGTTATGGAAAACAAATTTCTCTGAGATGAGATGCTTCATGGGCAACTGAATCAAACAAAGATGCAAGTAGTGAACCTTCAAGAGCATGCTGAAAGAAAGACGTTACTTATCTTGGGAGGTAGAGTTTAGGGGTAATTAGAGAGAGGGTAAACATATCAAAAGTTATTTTTTCATATCAAAGAAAGTGGTGAGAACTATGCTTCCAAGCTTCAGCTGCCACAATCCAAATTAAGTTCCATAAAAGCACCACAAGAGCAAAATCAGCAATTCAGATATAATAAAAACAAATACAATTATTCTATTCAAGAATTATTGTATTGGATTGATACTAATTTGAGTATTTACAGCTGAAGAATGAAGGAAGTGGTGCTAAAGTTTTTCTCATAAAGCAGTTTTACTGGACTGGTCGGCATCGCTCCATCCATCATCATGGCATTCCCCTCACAGGACTCCTATTTGTAGGATCTGGGGATACTCAGAGCAACTTCACCATGGTGATGTCTATTTGTTGACCTGAAAATGCAACGAGACTGCCTGTGCCATACGAAAACATACCGCTGGCAGTTCTAACTAAGCATCCACCTTGGTTGGCTTTTGTTGCATTATCGTGTGCCACAGAAATGGGATCAAAACTTATTTTATGAGAGTTTCTAGTAAAAAGAATAAAAATGTGTGACATTTATATGAAAGTATAAAAATCTCATACCTACAAAAATCTGTTTAGCACATGTATTCACCTTGTGTCGGCTCACATGCTGGATGCTTCTCGCAAACCATGACATGATATATGGGATTCATTCTTTAGATTTTAACCCTCAGAGCTCTGCAATAGAAATTGTTTGCACGTGCCTACATTGACGGTTAAACGTTTTTCAGTTGAATTTTGCTTAATGAGAACATCCCAAATTTTTAATACATATCTTTCAATAATATATACATAATTTATTAACGCCTAGGGGAAATTCTGGTTTCCACTCTGATAGTCTCACCATGAGAATTGTATGTGTCCCAGGTTCTGTCTCATAATACCAGAGCATGATGTGAAAAATCTTTGCCACGTGATTAACTTTAATTCAAGTTTCTGTTGTCTCATAGGAAAATAAAACATTCTTATGATGCTGTTAAACTACAAAGAGACAAATTTAGTCTTCTCTGATTTCAAATTTGAGGTCAGCTGGACAGAAATAAAAACAGACATAAAACCTTCACCAAATCCCTCATAAAAGCCAGCTCAGTGATGAATCAATCAACAAAGTATTGCAGGTTGTAATTTTCCTGGACCGACACATGCTGTATAATTCTTTCAGTAGCTGAATTTATTTTTCCAAAACAAGCAGAACAGAAGTGTCCTGTGCATCCACTGCCCTCACCGCTTTAGTTAAACAAATTAGTGAGTAACGTGTAATTTACAGACGGCTTCACAGACGCCGAAGAAAAACCATTGGCCTGTTTTCTTCATGACAAATAAGGACTGGAGTACAGACCAATTCTGTTGAGTCACTCCCCAGACTGAAAATAATGAACTGTATTTTTAAGAGAGTCCCAGACCACTCAGGGAGTAGACTATAAACAAAAAAAAGAGACACCGTGTGACTGCATGACACAAGTTTTGGGAAAGATTTGCTGAATGGAAATGTCATGTCTCAAAATGGCACAGAGAGATTCTTTTTTAATTTAATTGGAAATGGATAATTTCAGCACACTGGCTTCTACGGCTGCTGGAGCTGTTGGCAGAACTTCATCTGAAGGCAAAAACGAATGGTATCACACCAACATCTGCTCAGGCCAAACACCAGCCTGCTTTCATTTGGTTCAGAGGAAAGATGGGCGGGGGTGTTCTCTTTCCTTATCCCAGCGGCTTCCTGACAGCCACAGTAAACACCGGCCCCCTGAAAGGTCACACTGTTTGTCACCCTTGGGCCCCAGTAAGGAGCTCTCCTCTCATAAATATTAATGATCACTGTAACGAAAGGGGCCACTGACTGTTAACAAGGGGTGTGGGGGATGGGAGCGAGGGGTGCTCCTTTAAACACTACGAGAGACCCCTCCGCTGTGGGGCCACTGGAAACCAGAGAGACTAATCTGGAATGGTCAGGCCCCTGCTCCTAGCCTATAAGCATCTTCTTAGGCTATTTTAACGAAACCAAGATGCTTTAAAATGAAAGCAACTTCCAGATGAGCACTGTACAATTCTACAATTCATTTAGCAGACGCTTTTATCTCAAGCGACGTACAGCAGAGAGTAAGTACAACACAAGCAAGGATCTAAAAAAGAGGAAACAATGTCAGTAAGTGACAGAGACAATACACAACATCGACGGCAGATCTTGAGAGCTCTAATCAGTATAGAAACCATCTTAAATGTGTCTTTATCAAACAAAACCATCGTCATTATAATCATCATCAATAATATCAAAACCATTGTCATCATCATCATCATTAAGATCGTAGGTGTTTATGAAAGAGCTGGGTCTTTAGCTTTTTCTTAAAGATGCAAAGGGACTCTGCGCATTATAATGGAGTTTGGAGGTTTGTTCCACCACCGGGGGGCGACAGAAAAGAAGAGTCTAGTTAGCGTCCTTTAGCACCTTTAAGTAACTGATCTTGGGCCTGAAACGAAAACAAGAAAACAATCAGGTTGATTGGGCATATGTTGAAACAGATATAGTAAACAGTCAATGATGATTCTACAATTCACTTAGCAGACACTTTAATCCAAAGTGACAAACATAAGAGAGTAAGAACACAAGCAAGGATCTATAAATGAGGAAACAACGTCAGGCAGTGCATACAAACAGCTTTAAGTCAGATCTGACAGATGTTTCTATAAATGGAATTTGCTAGAATAATAACTTGCCTCATGCTGTGTGTCGGCATGTAGCATTATAAAATGTTAAATTGAACTCCACAAGAGCAGATCGGACGGTCAACGAGGTCAGCAATGCTTGTTTGTGGTTGTTCATGTTGAAATGAACACTGCTTATAGCGGCTGATATTGTTTCTTTCTTCCAGAAAGTAGTTATGTGTAAGACCCAATTAGCAAACAATTCTGGGTGTCTGTGTCTTAGTTTCAAAAACTCTTCACTAATCCTCCAGTTTTTAAAAACTGAAACAGGGTCAGAAGTGTTTGTTTTCTGACACTATCCACTGTACCACCAACAAGCCCCCAAAATAAGTGTTTGCTATTTTCACAACGCACCGCAACACCACACAACCCAACTCAACCCAAACTAACTTAACGTGTCATCTAGTATCATACACAAATAACAGTGAATCTCATCCCATCCTCATGGCTTTCATTCACATACTTTCTTTTGCTACAAATGTGTAATTAGTGAAAGAGCAGTTATAGCCAATAGTTTCAAATATTCATATGAGAATCTAAATTCTCCCCATATGATCAATCACCCTCCAGGCACTCAGACCCTTCAATGCACCCAGCTGGGCTAAAACTGTAGTGGACCTTGTTGATCAGTCAGCCTCAGACAGCTTATATAACTCTGTTATATAATAACTTGAGCCACACGCTCGAGGTATACCATGCTCCCCCAAGGGCTTCACTACTCACACAGCTGAGCACATCTGGAACCCGCCGATTTTAACCGAAGCCAAATGATATGCAGGCAGCTGCCAGGATAGGCAGAAAGACACTTTGATTTGGTCCAAGACAACCATGAGTTTGCAAACTGCGGATATAAATTTGGAAAACTTTTTAGGGATGTTTTCTTGATTTGGAATTATTCAGATTTGGAAGAAATGTTTAAGACTTTCATTACTTGGCATTCCTATGAATTAAATATGCTCCCTCTGAAACCCCCAAAGCAAATCAGCCAGGTAAGTATGTGTGTGTAAGATGACACACTATACATCTATTGCTCCAAAGATTAAATTGGAAAGGTTTAAGATGTGTGAGTCGTTTCCTATAAAATATTATGCCTTAAAATGCATTATTTTAAGCAAACTGCATAAACCTCTGGCCGTCTTGCACTGGGACTCATTTTACTCTCAATTGGATCTCCCAGAGTTACACACTGTATATCAAGAGTTGGTTGCAGTGTTGATGTTTCCTCATGAAATATGGCTCAGCGGGTAATGGCATCAGGACTTCATGCTGAGAGAGAGAGGCAGGAAGGCTTGATGGATGAGCCACAAGGCAGGGGCTTCAGTTTGACTCGCTGTGAGCAAGGAGGAATTACATCTGATTCACCCAGGTGGGAGAGGACAGGCCTGCTTCTGTTACCTCTGCAGGGTCTGGAGCTGCCTGAGGGGAGAAAGAAGGTAAATCACATCTTCTGTTCGCATGTCAGATAAACTTAAGATCAACTACATGGCTGCAGCTGATTGTCAGAGTTGAAGTGTTTGTCAGTAGTTCATTGAGGTTTCCTCACCCTATCACAGAATGGAATAACGTGAAGTAAATTACACAATATATGATGCTATAAACTCCAGTTGGTGATTACCAGCCAGTTGCAATTAATTGTGCTTCCAGGAATCCACTGAAGTAATAACTGTGACATTTTCACATGCACAAATCTGTTTTGCTGCTCTCCAGGGCCAGATGAAATATAGGATCTTAAAATTGATAAAGACAGCTCATAAAGGTTTTTCCATTCCTTTTTCTTCATACATGAACATCAGGCAGACAGACTTTACTTGGAAAAAGTGAAGGTCTATGGGAAGCAAAGCTTTACAGTGTCATCCTTACAGTTCACACAGGATCTGATTTCTGAGAGCACCAAATATATTCAAAATATGTTACTGTTGTTACACATTTATTTACCAAAAAAAAACATTAACATGTTAACAACAGATATATGAGATTCCCTGTTGGACAAGTGTTAAAGGAACAATATGTAATCTCTGACACCCAGTCCACACCACCCGCCCAGTCCACACCACCCGCCCCCCTCCTCCATAGAGTCAATGTCAGATTGCCATGTCGCGTACGGAGAAGCTTCAGTGTTTAGCCAGCTCTTCATCGGTCTTGCCACCTAATAAGAATAAGCATAAGACTATAGGTAGGTGTAACATAACTGTGCGTCACTGTCCCCTCCCACACAATGACTCACTCAGATTAGTTGAGTCATAATCACAGCTCTGTGCCTCACATTATTGACCTATCGTGACAAACAAACACATGGCAAGTCTTTGTGCACCTGTTCCAGTTTATAATAGGACATATTAATAGGACATATTTGACTGTCAGCGGTGTGTGTCTCAAACCAATATTTACTCGACAGAGGGACATTATGTAACACAACTACACAAAGTAAAAGCCAAAGAGCTGACCGTAATAAGCATTAGATACAAAATAGTGCATATTTGTAATGGCTGTGATTCTGTTTGTCAGAAGGAATCAAAGCAAAACAATATTTGTAATTACAGTTTTGGCCTTGAGAGCAAAGATAGACAGGTTTTTATATTAAGTTAGTCACAAAGGTCGAGGCTATTACCTTCTTTTGGCTTTTAATCAACTCTCATTGTCTTCAAGGGTTTAGTGCATATAGGTAAATGTTTGGTTTTGGGACAACGACAGTTTTACATAATTGCTTTTTCTAAGGCTTCTGGTGATTAACATTTCAGCCAAAGGGGAAGTGTCAAACTTTGCATTTCATGAAACCAACACTTAAAATATGGCTCCAAAAGATTGCCATGAAGCTGCATTAAAATGCCCAAGTTTACAGTGATTAGAAATTATGTTTATAGTCTCGGAGAAAATATGGTTTTATTCTGTATAGCTTATTTCTCTAACCATGACAACTGTACGCAGATTGAGGTTCAACAAAACATGGTTGATTTGAGTCAGTACGTGAACATGCAGTTGGAAAAAGTTGATTTATTTTGTTGGTCGGTCTAAAACTGGACTTTTAAAATGCATGCAAACATGTTAGCCTAGCTGAAATGGTACTAAATCAAATTTCTAGTTGGACTAACACACCTAGATAATGTAGTTGGAGATCTAGTAATTTTTGCATGTTAACACCACAATCGGACCCAAATTGGACTAGGCGTTCTGCGCTTGCTTCACAGTCCCCATGCCGGGCTTTGACCTGTAAGTCGAACTGCATCAGTACATAGCATAGCAGAAGTTCCATATCATCTTAAGCTAGGGGGAGAGCTTGCATCGCATTTGAACTGAAAGTAAAGTTTAGAGCATGTACGAAATGTACAGAGCTGTATAGTTGTCTGTGTTTTCACTGTTCAACATACAACCACCACTCTGCCGTTTGGTAGCCTGCTAACTTGTTTGCAAGGTCAACCGGAAGATGTTCCAGAACTCGATTCTCCCTCTGTGCATGTGGGACAGGACAGTACTCAAATCAAATGACTAAATTGAGCTGTAACCGTAGTTCGACTTACCTGTGCATGTAAAAGTACTGTTTGTTTTTGTGCCTGCATTCACCATATCTGGCTTGTTAGCGTGCTTAATATGTCTCTCTTGCTGACTTGTTTGTGGCGGCCAACGCATGGGATTTAAATGTGTTGTTTACATTTCCTGATGATCACTAACTGTTCTTTTAAAGCTGCTGTGAGGAACGTTTTGTTTGGTGTACCTGTGGACAAAGCAGGATGTCTTATGTATTCGCTGATTTTCTCCTGGCTGCTCTTTAAGGTCCCATAGAAGCATTAGTATTAACTGCAGTCTGTTTCATTACCAGCTGAAAACTCCTCACAAGATCTTTTAAATATGTTTACATGCCAGATTAATGACCAATTGACTAAAACTACATTTGATCTTAAATAGATTCATTTATACAAAGCTAGTTTCTTTCATCTCTAGCCATCCCTGCGCACCCCCCCCCCCCCCCCAACTTTCCTCTGTCCTCTCTCCTCCTCTGCACATTCATCCGCCTTCTCGTCTTTCTCAGATGGATCAAATATTTGCTCTTCTCGGGCCCCGGCCTGTTTATTTTCTGGAGTGCGTTTTCAGCAGCGGTCAGGGCTGTGTGGTGGCTCAACAGTGCCGTCTCAGACATGCATGTGTTTGGCTAAGCGGCTGTGGACAGAGGCCGGGCCGGGTCCGGGGCTTTGAGTGCACCGGCAGTGTTGGCCACTCTCCCTTTCGCTGGGCAAACTGGGTCTGTGAGCCTCACACACTGCAGCCATTCACTTTCCCAGCACACACAGGATAGAGTATGGATTGTTTGCACGCCGGTGGCAATGCCAGGAATGCTGAGCCTGAGTTCCTCTCTGGGAAAAAAATGGTATTTGGTTCTCTGTCTCTCTCGCTCTCTCTCTCCCTCTCACTCTCTGCCTTTGAAATGTTGAAGAAGTCTGATGAGAGGGATCACTAGGTGCATTAGACGACCTGCTTCCTCTTTTCTGCAGATTCCAGACCGGCTAGTCAGAGAGGGCCTCCCAGCCAGAGGAATCCTAAGGAGAACCACTGCCTTCCACATCGGTATTTCCTGACCCAGTGCCACATCCCTGGTGGCTCATTCACAGTTAAAGCAATGAAAAAACAGAAAGCTATATAGGTATGCACACATACCCAATCCATCTTCAACTCAGCACTGGTAATAAACATTTATTTGGAGATTAAAAACATGCAAACAGCTGGCAAAGTGCAGAGAAAGCATTCTCTTTCATGAAGATACACGGACCTACAAAGCTGTTTATCGGCTAAATATTTGCTCCTAAGCAAGTCTGTGATGATCCTGCATGACTGCAAATGATCATTTTCCTGTGCTTCACTGAACACAGAATAGAAATGATCTTTTACGGCTTTAATAGTTTGGCCATATGCAAAATCATGATCATCAACCACGCGTGAGGACCTCGACGTCCCTGGAGATCTGATCCCTCCAATCTCGGCCTCAGCAGTGCGTGACTGCGTGTCCACTTAACATCTTAGCCAATGCACAATGCAAATGTAATAAGAGCTGCAGGTCAGGGAGGAAATGAAGCACACGCCAGAAGTCAACAGAAGAGGGACTATAAATCTGGAGATGTTGAAAAGTTGAAATTGGTGAGCACTTAACACAGTGGAGACATGAGGTGCAAGTGATATGATGTGAAAAAAGGTATTTTCATTATTTATTGTTAAAGTTTGAAAAAAGGAATAAAGTAATAAAATACAAAAACTCTTTGACTTTACCTAAGAAATGTACAATTTGAATTCATTGAATATTTTAGAAGAAAGCTTGATGCGTTTGCTTGAGTGCATTTGAAGGGATTTTTGAGTATTTCAGCGTCATTGGTCAAAGCTTTCCCAACATCAAGTAATCTTTATCTTTCTTTGTATTTAAAGGGCAAAGTTAAGCGCAGATAAAATCCAGTAATTACATTGTATTTAATGATATGCAAATAGTCTCAAAATCAAAAAGTGAAAATAAATAAGTAAAAAAAAGGAAACAACCGTAAAAAACAGTCAACAAATACACAAAACAGTAACACATATCAGAATATGTTTCATCAGAATATGCAATAACCCTTTCCGTTACCAGTCCAGCTATAAATAAGTAAAGTACCACAGCAAGCATAGGTCTGTGCAATCTCCATCACTTGTAGCCATGGTAACCATCTGTATAAGAATTGTACACTTTGCACTTTTAGTTTAAAAGTTATTTTCTCCTTAATGTTTAGTCCTTTCACATTTCCATGTCTTATAGGTTGGGTGATCTCTATTAAGCCACTGATTGGATAAACAGTGTCTATAATTTAAAAATTCGTATTAATAAAGGGTGGGTACAGGTATCTTTGAGTTTGTTAAACTGTCTACAGACTGTCTAGGACTACAGACTTGACTAGGAGTGCAGGTCTAGTGACTGGACTACAACAATGCTTCAAATGTATATCGCTATGTAGTTTTATGTTTTATGTATGAATGTTATCGATTCATACACTGTTGACTCAAAGGCCCAAGAGTTGGAAACTAGCGATAGCTATACACTCTTTGTGCATCACATCAGTTTTATATTCTTCATGGAAACTATGTTAAATTACATAAACACACTAAATGCATCAAGGCATCAAGGGGTCAAGTGGAGAAAGACGTAGGAAAGAGCTTTTATATATAAAAAAACCCCCCAAAAAACAACCCTTTTGGTCTATCAGATTAATGTCAGCAAACAAACACTAGAATTTTCACAGAAATACAAACCTAACAAGCGAACACTTCATCAGTTCCTCCTTGGCGGTTGTCAACCTCTTGTGAAATTCTGCTTTCAGTGTGTCTCCACATGCCAGAGGAGATCTCCCTTCCCCTCCTTCTACAAAGATCCTGAGAAAGTTCTTTGGAAGAACGAATGATTATTTATCTTTGGTACATCTTCGATCTAATCACAAGCAATCCTCCTGAGCATTTCAGCTGAAAAAAGTACAACAAACTAAAAAACAAACAAGTTAGTCCAACAATCTGTCCAAGAGGAAGGATTTCACTTTAAGACAGACGAAAGTCAATGATCACTTAACCAATATTTTCTAGCTGCATGTTGTCATTTTTAACAAATAATCCATTTATACTTCTACTTATACTGGTGTTGAATCTCTAACAGGTGCAGGCTTTTGAGAAACTAACAACAGTGAATAAAAAACTGGCATCAACTTGGGAGGTCAGAAACTCCACCTGGTTTAATTCCAACATTGCTTTAGACATGCTATGTGAGACGAGAAGGAACTTCCCTCACTACTGGTGGATCAGGTTCTACTTGGAAAGGAAGCATGATTAGCATCACTGTGTGGTTTCACCTGGCTGAATCTCAGGAAGAAACTCTACTTCAGCTCATTGTGTTTGCTGTCCCAGTCTACAGGTTGATTGATTTTCAGACTCGATTCTAGCGTCTGTTGGGGCTCGAAGCACAGACTCACAGGGGCCCCCTCAAACCAGCGTTCATCGCCAATATGTTGTAAATCAACTGACACCAATGATGACTTTAATTTACAAACTAAAGTTTGACAGGAATATTGATACACTTAGCCCCCAGTCATATGGGGGCATCTTAGGGAAGTTTCCTACAGTCGTTGCAAAATTTGCACATTTTAAGCCATTGCTATGGTTTAAAGTGTGTTTGTCCTCGGGGGGAGGCCCTACTGGCCATGGGCCACAGGCTGTTGCCTGCCTTGCCTGTTGACATGCAGCACCTCTGCTTATTTTCAGGAGTATAATTTCAACTGTCGACAACAAAAAATGCTCATATCAGTCTAAAAAAACTTAGTGTTGAACCACTGACAGAAACAGTCAGCAACAATCTGGTGAAATGTTTGAAAATCAGCATTGTCTGCTTATTTATCTGTGGATCATTTATGCTACACTCAAAGGGATTAAAGCAGACAGTATGACCAATCCCACTTTATTTTTGTGAACACTCAGGGGAATTAGGGGATGCTGGAAAAGAATGCCTGCAAAAAAAAAAAAACCCAGTGGTCTGTTGCACTATCTATGTCTAAGTTTTATCTTAAGTTATTATTGGGGGGAGTCTATTCACGATTCACAATTTGTTCTTGTTACATTTTATATCTTGTTTTTTTTTGGCGTTAAGATTTAATTTCCTGTTTAATTTTGACATTCCTCACCCTAGTCTTGTCTGAAGTGTTTCCTGTTTTACTTTTCTTGTCCATGGCCCTTTCCGAATTGTCACAGTTCAGTATGCAGTACGTACTATTCAGTATGGAGTTTCAGTATACTGAACTTTCGTGGTCATTCAGTATGCATTTTTTGGGTCCGCGCAGTATACTGAACATTTCAGTATGGATACTAACTTCCGGGTTTTATGCAGTATGGATCGGATGCGTGCTTTCAGGAAATTAATTGTGTTTTACCACCCACAATGCAGTGCGAAATCAAACGTAAATCGTCACGTCCGCCTCCAAATCAAAACAAACGAGCGTGGATTAATTGAATCAATTTTTAATCTTAATTTAAAGTCCCGACTGAAATCACTACTTTTAATTAACAACAGACAATATAACAAATATCTGCATTATTATAAAACCTTTCCCCCTCTATTTAAACAATGATTTAACTATTTAAAAGTGTCTTTATTGGTTTATTTTACATTCTGTATATTACTGTCTTTCATTTGTACTTTCCTGTATGTACTGTATGTTATTTAGTTATTTAATCTGTCTTTTACTTGTGATATTGTTTTTTGTTTACCTGACTGTATATGCGCATTACTTTTCTTGAATAAAGCTAAACAAAAAAAAACAAAAAAACGGGTGGATGCAGCCGGTTCGGGAAACGTAAATGACGTCACTTCCATACTGAATGAATCAGAAGAAGTAGGCACATATATCTGCCTACTGTGCGCACCTACTGAATAGTATGTACTAACATTATGCAGCACGGATAGTACATATTGCATACTGCCTACTGCATACTGAAAGATTCAGTATGTACTTGGCAATTCGGATACGGCCCCAGTGTTTCTTGTCTCACTTCCTCCCTGTGTCTGGTTTCCCTCCATTTTGATTGCCCTCATCAGTTTCACCTGTGTCTGTTCACTTCTAGTCTATTTATAGTCTGTGTACTTTCTCTTCATTGTCAGTTGGTCAAATGTCAATAACTCTGTTGTGCTTTTTCTTTCTTTTGTCCTGTTGCTTCTCTTTGTGATTTTACTTTTGGGTTTTGTTGGATATTTGTGGACTCCTAAAGGGGGGAGCTTTTTAGTTCTGCAATTGGGTCATTTTCCTTTGTTTAAATATTAATGAACCGTGACAATTTGGTCATTATCTTCCTACTTAAATCCACATTAAACCTTGAGTCGACACTGGTTACGTTTTTTTGTGTCATTGTTTGGTTGCACCATAGAGCTGTTTGGCTAATCTTTACTAAAGAAACATCTAAATTAAATGAAATATTGTGTTAGGTATGCCGTTTTCCCTTCTTATGGTCAATCGATGAACAGCCTTTTTTTTAAATGCATAGTTTGTTACACTGTCTCTGTGTGACTGATTGTGTCTGAACAAACTAACGGCTAAATCTAATATCTTCCATTTCACACTTAAACTGTTTGGTTCGGTGTGCCTTGTATCAGGGTCACAAGTGGCTTAAGGGTGTGTTTTTTTTCCCTTGACATTGTGGGCACTGAGCTATAGGCTTATCAGCATTCTGATTACTGAGCGGTGCTTTGCCACTTCTGAGCTGAGCCTTACCTCAGGCTCTTCATTATCGCAAACAGAAACTGTTCTGTGTAGCCTTCACCTGTTGGTTGTGGTTCTGACATTCATGGTTCTTTGTCTGGTGTTCTAGCATTTATCTCTAAAGCTGTTGGAGGCTCAAACGGCATCATTGGGGTACATGTTGGATAAACTGTTTCCCCTGACATCTGTCTGTGAATCTGAGCGTAAAGTACAAAAGTCATAGTGGTCACATTTATCGGAAATATGCTAGAATAGAATACAATAGAGATATGGAGACTTGTTAAGCCTAGTTTAGCATAAAGCGTTTCCACCCATTCATCCCCTGACCCCAATGTTTATGCTAAGCTAGGCCATCCAAACTGCAGCTACACTTTTTTTTACAGAGATGAAAAAAACACATTTCCTTCAAGCTTTTGACAGAGGCCTGTGTATTGTCTCCCTTTCTCTCAATCATAAGATGACCATCCACTTTGCTAACCTAGCTATAACCTGAACTTTGAAGAAAAAAAAAAGAGCAAAAAACTGAAATCTTTAGGATCTTGACACGTCCCCTCACATGTCAGATTAATTCTTTCTGACTGTTAAGTACCCATTGCTCCATAAATGTACATTCTTTAAAAATAAACCTGTCTGAACACATACCAAGAGAGCAACCAAATGCAGGAAGCGTGGCCGTAGATTTTCTGTTTAAGGTCACAGAGGAAACACTAGATTGTGTGTTCTCACTCTCAACACAAAATCTCACAGTATGGCGTCTTACCACTGTGATATAAAATGCTCACTGAGAAACGCTGTCATTACACTAACTGATACTTAGCAAAGCTGGATGAGACGTTCACGTGCCAGCAGAACGAAAGAGGAGAACAATCTTCCATGAGTTTGGCTTTGAGAAAGAAAATCCACTTTTAACTCTACAGATAGAATTACTCTTTTTCTACTTGAGTAAGAAAATATAACATCTTTGTCTTGTCACTCAGAGACTAGACTTGTCTGTTTCACATGCAAGAAAATATGTTAAGTTTAGGATGATTATGGCCCTCTATGTGTAAATGAGTGTATACCTATGTTTCAGTTATGGCCAACCATCGTCTCAAATGAAAGGAGAGGGAAGATATACAATCTAGACTCGGGCCTTTGGTTCACCGCTCAATTTCATGACCTCCACGCCCTCTGCCATCACCACTCCATCCATCTTCCCTCCCGTTCAAAGCTTGACCCTCTCGCCGACTTACCACATCACATCATGAATCCTTTCCCTAATGATGGCATTTGATGTGAACATTTATTTTCTCTTTGCACAGTTTAATTAGCTTTATAGCCTCAGTCCCTTTTTTGTTCGGAGTTCATCTCCTGTTTTTTGGGTTAATTGTAGACCTAAGTTACATACAACCAAACCGCCCAACTCCATCTGGTTTGACGTAGCTTTTCTTCCTCTCTAGAGGTCAAATGAGGTGACTGCAAGGCAGACACATCCAGAGGTCTTAGAGTTTGTCTCCCAGGAAGAACAGCCAACAATAACTATCCTCCTGCAGTCAGGGATTTATAAGAGCAGGTCAGCTCTTACACTGTCTTATAATCTCTCAATTCCAGGAGCTTTTTGGTGGTGATGTCTTCTTTACTTTTTTGGTTTTCCTACAGTACTTTGCCTCATTTAATCTTTGTCTTCAGACACAACGCTAATCTGCTATGGCTGCGATATAGGCCATAAGGTCGTGCATGGAAAAATTACAGAAAAAACTGTATTCCTAACAAGTTTGTGCACATGTAGATAGTGAATAGACTTCACTTATATTGCACTTTTCTTGTCCTCACATCCATACACAAAGAGTGAATGGAGATGGCTACTATACTAAGTGCTTGTCAAGCCATCAGGAACTATGATATGATTCACACATATCACACTGTTGGCAATACTTTTGGGAGCAATCTGGGGTTCAGTTTCTTGTCCAAATACATTTTGACATGCAAACTGCAATTGACAGGAATCGCAACATCATGATGAAAAATCTGCACTGCCTCTAAGCCACAGCAGCAGAAGGAACTAGTAAAATACCCTCAGAAGTGAGACCTAAAAGATAGCTAGAAAATAGTGATTACTAGGCTTAGATTCATCTGGTTGAAAGTTACATGAATTTGTCAAGTTATTCAAAACAACCTGATGACCATTATTTCCAGGTTGTTTTCATAACCACCTTCTAGCCCTTAAACCAGTAACTTCCTGGTGGTGCAGTTTATAGCAAAGCGATCAGGACCGGTCTCCCCCTGCAGGCCTTATACTCCAACCTCTCGACGGTCCAAAGCCCAACACACAGGTGCCCCCATAAGAACTCCCACTCAGCTTTCTCATCCTCAGTATCAGAGTCTAGGCTGGACACGCTTTCAATCTCCTAGTAGCAGTCATTTTTTTATTACTCTCTCTCAACAAACTATGCAACTTTTCCATCTAAACACAACTTTCAGTGCCAGGTCTCCCTCACTCTCTCCTGTCAGTATTAAACGGTTCCACAGAGCGTCCCTCCAGGCCTGGAGCACTTCTGGATATGCAGCATTTTTCTATTTGCAGTTGTTTTCTGAATATGTGTTTGGACTTATCCAATGTTTCATGCCATTAGAAATGAATATAATGTTGCCTTTATCTTGTGTTAAGAAGTAGATATGATTGTTGACGTTAGGAAAGGTAAATGATTGATATTTATTTGTGTGTGTTTGTGCGCACATCACACTTAAGGCCACCCCTGCAAAAGTCAGTTCCCTTGGTGGGCCACCTCAGTCAAAAATGTCTGGACATGCCCCTTGTTTTTAGGTCTGTTTTCTTCCTTTGTTACAACAGGTTAATGTGAGTCAATCTCTTTTGTAAAGCAGCTTTTAATAGAAACACATCCGGGTTTGGGAAACAACCTTAGAACAGCCTTTTTTTCTCATACAGGACTCAAGTCCCGGACTTACTGTGAAAGCTCTGTGTAGTCTGTTCCTTCACAATCAACTGAGAACCAAAGTACATTGTGTCAGTATTTACATTATCACCTGACTTCTGACTTCTCACGTGCAGGAATGCTGCAGAAGAATCACCATTAGAAAAACATTGTCAAAGATGGGTTTATATTGGATCGGCTCTTCTCAGCAAATACTGGAGGAGTTCCAAGACTTCCAAATTTGCAAACAATTAAAAGGCTAAAAGTCTATTAGTGACTAAGAAAAACTTGATTACCAAATCAGCGTCATGTGTGATATGATAAGAAGGAGATTACCCAGATTGACCATTTTTCCACGATAGTTGCTGTTAACAACAGAGGATAACTTTTGCTTGAGGAAGTCTGCAGCCTGATTCCTTAGCAAGCAAAAACAGACTCTGACTGTTTGCACAGCTATGTAGAGTACAGCCAGCTAAAAACAACGCTGCATAAAATCATAATAGATACAAAGTTTCACAACAGTCTGTGGAGCTGCACAGTGGCACAAATGGCAGGACTTTGGCAGGAAGTAGACTGGAGGGTTAAGTTAGGGTGGCGTCTGGCGCTGCAACTGATTTCCATGGGTTTGGATGAAAACTGACGGGCTTTTTATAGCACAGCGGCCGGGCGGGGTCACAGGGTATGTGTGGCTCACAGCATTCACTGTGTGGGAGTGTGGCACTTGGTCAGATGGAGCTCAAAGAGAGACAGCAAGGAAGAAAAAGAGACCGGGAGGTGATGGGAAGGAAAGAAAGCCAAGACTGAGAGAGAGAATCAACAAAGGAGAGACATGCTAATTTATGAGATTTTTTGGTTAATCTCCCCCAGAGGTCTCCTCTCTGTCATTTTGGAAAGGTGTCAGAGAAGAGAGGTACAGACGGGAGTTCAGCGAATGGACAGAGACAAACAGACAGAGAGCTGCCAAGCATAGACAGGCCAGGCCCCTCCTCTGTCACAGCCTCAGGAAATACCCCAGTCTCAGTCCCAGAATCTTCAATCTCCCCGCTTGTCTGTGTGTACTTCATGTGTGTATTTGCACATCTATATTCAACTTTGTTATCTTCAGACAAGTCAGTGAGAGTGATTTACACTGGAGGGACATCTGGTTTGCAGCACTGTGATTGAGTCTGTTTATTCCTGTGCCAGTATGAGCAGTATGACAGATGACAGAGCGCTCAGAGGGACAGAGAGCTGCACGGACAAACACAAAGTGTCACTGTGTCATACCAGGGATTCATCTCTGCTCAGCAGCTGGATGACCAGGACCAGAACACCGGGTGGGCCCTGTCATCCAGACAAATATTACTGTTGCTTACACCTTGTGTGCAAAGTTATAAATAAATGTTGTTTTTGTCACTTCAGACTAGGTAATATTTCTATTGAAAAGAACATTAGAGTTAAGGAAAGTTTAGTTTTTATTGCAATTTTATTTTGGGGGGGGGGGACAAACAAAAAGTGCTAATAAAACATCAAAATGATTTGCTTACTGAACAGGAAGTTTAAAGCACAAAACTACAGATGAACCTTGAAGTTGGTCTTAAATATGCAATAGTTGTTAACTGAGGGAAATGGTGAAACTAATGTAATACAGACAAGCGGTAACCTCCGGTTTTGAAAAATGAAGCCAATGCAGAAGTGCAAAATCCTGAAGTTTGTCGAGTGGCTGCTTGAGGCTGGCTCCAGATCAAGCAGCTGACGTTCCATACACACTTGTTAAAAAAAAGCCAGTTATTACAGCAGAAAATAACATGTTTACAGCCTGGTACAAAAAACAAAACTGGTTCGATTAGCTAATGTGTCAATCGGCGCACACTGTACAGGGGTGAATTTTTTGAAAATCATCCATTTTGATTTTATGAAGGATAAGCTTTATTCAGGCAGGCGTGATGTAATGGCTTGTTAAGAGGCTTAAAACTCATAACTCATAACTCATAAACTCACAACTTGGCGACTGCCATCGATGGGACTCTGAATTCCCCATGCAGTAACAGATGGGTGTCGTCACTCAGGCTTTGTTCATTAATATTTACAGTCTGTGAAATACCAGTTATATTTAGGTTGTTTCTGACCTGATATTTGAGCAGCACAACTGATATAGAAGTCAGGCCCAATTAAAGCACCAACATGTGATGTTTTCTGTGGGTTGATCAGGGCCTGATCGGCTGCTGATCAGCAAATTAGTTTTGGATGAAGTAAATGAGGGAGTCAGGTTGATCAATCTATGACAACAGCAGGCATTCCTTCTATTGGACAAATCATACTGTCCAATTTATTCCAGCCACATGTGAGTCCATGTACACCAGTGCCTCTGTTCTTTTTTTGAGGTGTCGGCACACAAGATGGCTTTTCCGCTTTGTTGACAGCAGGAAAACATCTTCAACTTCAATGTACTCTGACTTCATTGTCCATCTGCAGGAGTTTTCAGAGAAAATTTCATAAACAAATGTCAGTGCTCTGTCTCAATTTAACACACTTAGGTCAGGCTTGACATTAAACCGTACAGTGTCAGCACATACTTTAGAGCTTTGATTTTGTCTTTTGACAATTACATTTGTATATCGTACAGTATATGCCCAATCTTAATGTCTGTGTTACGTTGATGCAAATAGAGGTAAACCCCTTCAGTCCATTGATAAACTGCTGTTAAGGTAAGTTGTTGAAGCATTTGTTGAAGCTTTGTTCAGCCGACAACACTGGGAATCTGTTGTTCAAGGCAACTCTAGCAGACAACATGGCATACCCATCAAATATTATTTTGAAATTAAAATCTTCCTCTTCATTGCCTCCACTCATACAAACCAGAGAAGCAACAATTGTACCACTTATGCTCCACAGAAATGCTTCTGAACCTTTCCTATTTCTCAGTCAGTATGGGAAAAAAAAGAGGTCAGAAGGTGACACAGGCTGAATGCATTCTAATCAGCAACAACAAGCTACTGAAAAGTGTTTAAACAAGCATTGGGGCTGCTACTGTACACACGTGTTTGATTCATTTGATTGCCTCAAATCAATCAAACTTGCTGCCAGAGATGTCACAAACTGAAACAAAGTGAAGCCAATTCAACTCGTCATTAAATCACTGCATTTGCTTCCAATGTTTCAAAGCAAAGATTTTAAAATCCTGCCAACACATGCTAAAAGGTCTTGGCTCTAAATGCCTCAGGTCATCTGGGACAGCTTCACTCAGGATCAAAACCAAGCAAGGTGAATCAGCCTTTATGATCTCCCGTATTAAACTCATTTTCACCTTTCATGCTGTCAGTCTGTGAAACCTAGAGTTGCGTTGCAGGATTTGCAGCTGAAAAAGATCCTTATTTATCTTGTACAGGCGTCTTTAAAAACTCTTATTTCAGCCTCTGCCTGAAACGGTTTGTTTTAGCTGCTGTCTCTTTAAGGCCCTCCTCCCCACGTGCCCACTCTCCTTTGATTGGTCAATTCTCTAGAAGCCCAGGACTCCTTTTGTTAGGCGCATCTCCTCAGTGTGTTACTGTGTTTTCAAAACAAACCCAGCTCTTCTACTTCCAAAAATGGTCTGTAAGACAAATACATAATTTACGTGTTATAACCTGAATCTGACCCGGACAGCAACTTAGTCTTAAACAAGACATCTCAGTTTGGTTAATGTAACTGCTATTGCCTTGAAGATGCTCCCAACACGTGCAAGAAGCTTCCTGAATACCTGAGGTCAGCTTAAACTGGCAGCTCATTTAAATCAGGACTTAAAGGTCCCATATTATGCTTTTTCTGGTTTTTATATGCTCTTTAGTGTGTTTTCCAAGTGTCCTGTGCATGTTTAGGCACATCTATGTGAAAAAATTCAAAGTCCACGGAAATGCGGCTTCTCCTACGTCCTCCTGTTAGCTGTATTAGCCGCATGTAACGCTCGGTTCTAGCCCCCCTCGAAAAAAAATTGTCAGTCTGACGTCATTGTCAGTGTGAGATCACTGATCTAAGCCCATTGGCTCATTGTGGCAAGCCCAGCAGCTCATGTTGCACGCCCGTTAACTTCTGTAGCATGTCCACGATATGCTGTAGCCTGCGGTAGCACAGTAGTGCTAAGGTGCTAATGTTTTTGCTCTCCTCGGAGCTAAAGTGGCTGCATTCCAAATATGGTAAAAGAGGCGGGACATTTCCGAGAACCGTGCTGAGCAACTGACCAATAACGACAGAGCGGATCGGCAGACCAATCAGAGCTGACTTGGCCCACGTGGGGCTCTGCAGTGGAGGCTCAGCAGAGTGTAGCTGATGGCCTCAGAGCGTAGAGGGAGCAAGGAGGAGCAGTACATGAAAACAGACACTTTTTTCAGACTTTAGCTATTGTGAACGTACAAAAGTAGGAAGATAGATTAAATGTACAAACCCCAAAAAGGGCATAATATGGGCTCTTTAATACATCATTGTTACCTTTGCTCTTTGTTTCGATTGTGATCATTTATTGTCCTCTAAATGCATATCATCTTTTCTCAGCCTCTTGTTTATGTATTACGGTGTCCCTAGAGAGAACTTTGAATCGCCATGTGTCTGTCTTTTTAACAGCTGAACAGAATCTGAAGAGGTTTATTCATGGTAAATGGACTTGAGCTTGTATAATGTTTTTTCTAGTCTTCTGACTGTGGTGGAATTTCTGTATTAAGATTTAAGTGTACAAACATCATTATGTTTATTCACTGTTCTCTGATGTCAGTCAGACCTGATAGAGTTCAGCTGTGACTAGAAACCAAGGACAGCTTAGTGTGTCAAGGGTCTTCCCCTTTATATCTGCATGTTTGGTAGACTTAGTGTCTGTTCCAAATTGACATCACAGATTAGTTAAGGTCAGTATGAATCTGACGTCAATAATGTCTTTTCTATATATTCAAAGCCTGTCGAAGAGTTTGGGGGAATTGGCATAGCGGGGACACAGCTTCAGACGTGTGCTTGCTACTCCATCTCTGCTCCGGAGTATTCTTGTATGTATAAACTTTCATCAACGTAAGCCATCTGAGTCAACTGAGTCTTACTGTGTGAAGTCAAGTTCTTCGTAATTTCTTCAACACTGACTACTCAGAAGAATTTTACACTATAAGTCACATTCCCCCATTCACATCACATTGGCACACTAATGGCAGAGGCTACTACTGAAAGTGTGCTTATTTGTGATTCCTCTTCTGTCTAAAATACTTGTGAATAAACATAATTTCCGCGCTAAAAACAGATTAAGTTCCTCACTATAAGTTTCTAGGCCACTTGCTTATTTGTGAAACAAAAGCCACTTTGTATTGAACAATATTAAAATGACGGTGAACTCTGAACTTGTTACAGAATGAGCTCAGACACAGATTCGGGCTTTGGTTGAACTGTAGGTTGTGTGGGTTTTGACTATCACACGTGTGGCTGATTCTCTTGAATTGTTTTCAATGAAGTAAGACCTGTGTAAGTGAACACACATGGGAACAGGCATGCTTGAACTGAAGCGCCTTTGAACTGACAACTGACAAAATACCGTCTGTAAATTCCACCAAAATAAAACCATGTTTCGCTCTCCTTTTGGCAAATGAATAAAGTATTTTTGGTATCTAGACCCTGGCGAGCTCCTCTGTAAAACTTCATTCTGTTAGTCACTCATGTCCAGGCAAACAACTGAGAGAAAGCCGTGTCCTGTTTTGCCCTCCACAGCGAGATCATACAGTACTCTTAGTTGGAAGGTGCATCTACATTATAGGGTACTATAACGACAAAAACAAGGCAGTGACTTGGGAGCAGATCACAGGTCTAGGATTTCCACTAGTGGCTGCCTACTGTGTTTCAGTTCCCAGGCTTCTCCATTGTCCCACTCAGTCAGAGTGCCACCAGGAAACAAGCTCCTTTATGGCACCGTGGCCACCACTAAACACAATACCAGGCGCCAAGTAGATACAGTTACAAAACAAGCTGTAGAGCCACCTGAGGAACTGAGGTGCGATGCTGCATTAGCTCCAGGGCCGAATAGGAGGCTCACATCAGGCCAGAACAGGCTGGATTTGTTTGTGAATGGGCCATTTAGCTGGAATCTTTAGTGGAATTTAAGCATGTTGATACTGGCACATTCCTTGGCAGTATGTAGAGTACAGATTACAAATTTAGACTGAAGAAAGCCACTTTGAGTAGTTCAGGGGATCTGGCTTTAAATCAAAATGCCCATATAAAAACAGAAACATTTCAATCTGAAGTAGCATTCAACCAAAATGAAACTTGAAACATCCTACCTGATGGTAGGAGAACATGGGAGAACGACATTTATAATAAAACACTTCCACATGTCTTCATTTGTGTAACTTACAGCTTTGCAGTGGAAACATCATGATGCAGGATGCTACACTTGTGACCTGCTGGTGCACCTGAGCTTTCAAACTCACCATCCATCTGTAAAATGTTAAAAAGGTGGGAGAACCGTATGGAAAGAACCAACACAATATTAGCCCCATGCCACTAGCTCTAATGAAGAGATCAAGATTTGTTGTGACAAAACATCAGCGTATCAGAGAAATAATGTTTTTAATCACAGTATCCATGCATCTGCACAAATTGGTTGGAATCTGCTAGATTTGGTGTTACTCCTGCTTAAAGACAAACTGCATTGACCCTTTTGTATGATGTTGTTCAAAACTTGACTCGATGGAGAAACATGAAGTATAGCAGTATGGTTCATATGTTCAAGTCTTCAAAGTAACTATGAGGTTACTACTTTTTAGCTTATCATTAAGCACCAATAATTAAGTCACAATGTAATGATGCTGGTTCAGTTCCAGCTGGATAATTTTGTTGACTGTCATTCCCCTCACTTTTTTAATTCCTGTACAAAATCTGCTCTTAATAAAAAACAGAATATAATTTTATGCTAACAAGTTCTCAATGTGCTGAGAAATCTGATGAAGCAGCTATAAACACGCCTCTTCAACCATTCCTTCTGAGTTCTTTCATAGCAGGGCTGTATTGTACTTGGCTTCACTAAAAAACAGTGACAGGCAAGCAGCATCAGGAGTTAATACTGGAGTTGAGTGCCAGAGAGTTCCAAATACTTCCCAATTAAATCTGCGATTGTGTTGCTGCTAGAGGATGTTCGTTGGAGAGCCCTTCAGTGCTGGAGCTAAAGTGCTAATTAGTTTCATACATATTCAATCAATCTCACCCTTTTGTCAGGCCACCCATCCGATGCTAGTCTGTGGAAAAAATCTCTTTGAAATGAGTCAAGGGAAGTTTTAACAAGTCAAAATGTTTGATTAAGTAAAAAAGGGAAACACAAGTAAGAGAATCAAATCCCAAAAGAACGGTGTCTCAGATTAATTTCCTTTGAACAATGAGCTGAATGATTTTGTCTTAACATAACTATTTTACATATAATATTTGGTAATGTCTCTTTAAAACAATGTCTGGTTAACACAGTACATGACAGCTTAATGCATACACATCCCCGGTGCTACGTTAATAATGGATTTTTCCATTGTGAAGTTACCCAAAGATTTGACAAACATTGCTTTTAAAGCCTCAGATTGAGCTTTTGGCCACAGCCGAGTGTTCACTTCTTGGGACGAGAAGAGACCATATTTAGTGAAGAGCATGAAATTGGCAAAAGTTTGGTTGCTAATCCTTTCTGTGGCTAAAGAAGGCTTCATTAGTGAGCTAATTAACCACTGTATTGTACCACAATGGAAAACAATTTGTGATGGTTGCTGACTTTATTTGGTTGTTTATGAGAACAAAGACGATAAAACAGCTCTTGAAACTTGGTGGACTGGTCACTATAGGAAACGACTGAAACCTAATTGGTAATCGTTTGCTCATTAGACATCCAAAAGGTTGCTTTGCACTGAATTTAAGCCTGAAATTGCTGCAGATTTTCAACATGAATTTTTTCAGTTTTCTGACTTGGAACACAGCAGTGAGACAGTATAATCTTATTCCCCCCCCCCCCCCCCGAGAATGATAATAGGTTGAATGTAGGTCTTTTTCACGAGAAATTACTTGATATCAGTTTCTCCAACCAAAGAACGTAGACGTCCTTCTGCTACTGCTTGTGTATTACTAAAAGTATGACATGGTCAAATGCGAATACAGAAAACTTTATTTGTTACTTTAACTCAATTTTTCCTCAAGAACCACTACTTCTATAAATACAAAAGCTGAAACTAGCCATTGTGAAAAACTCTGAAAGCTGAGTGACCTTCCACAAGCTTCAGTTTCCATGTCCTCCACCCACCTAACAGAGCTGCTGCTCTTCCAGGGGAGATCCAAGGACAGAGCTCGGATGGAAAGAACAGGTGAGCCATCCGTCTCGGAGATTCACCGTGGCAACGCTTGAAGAGACAATTAGACTTCTTAAACAATGAGGCCTTTGTAGCGCTGCCTTCACTTCTTCCTTGCTCTCTCTCTTTTTCCGCACATATTTCAGGTTCCATGTGAAATAACAACACACGTCAGAGAAGAGAAGGTGTTTCCGTGTGGCAGGGCCCGGTTTGGTGGAAAAGAAAGGGCAGACAGGTGTTGACAGAAGATTAAAGAGTCTGAAAGCATCGACAGAATTATCACAGGTTTCATCACCTAACCCTTTCCAACAAAGTTAAAATCATCTTTTCTAGTAAGAGTACAGATCCATTTGACTGGCCTAAAAACTTTTCCCACACATTTAAGCATTTAGACGGATGGAAATGTTTCAAAGTATATATCACCGCTTTTACATTTGTATTGGCGACCAACGAGTTATTTGATCTGGTGAAATACCTGAAGAGGAACTACTTTTCAAGGTCCAGCCAAGGTGTAAAGCAGACAAGATTTGAAAAAGTCAGACAGCGGGAATAGCCAGCAGGCATCGGTATGTTTTGGAAAAATGTTCCATGCAATCAAGTATAGACCTTAAGGCTGTGATGTGATTACATTACAGAGACTTAGGGGCTTTAACCGTGGAAAATGTCAATAGATCTTGGGGGATAGCACGAAGCTCTCATTTAGCTGCATGGTTTGTTATTGAAGCTTCTGTGTGGATGAAGTGTGTCTATGTAGAGCACATGCTGAGCTGCATGGCATTGGGTATGGCTAAATTCAGTACAGTAGGCCTCTTTGTCCAATCTCAATCACCGCCCCCCTGTTGTTGTTATAAGCACCGTGATATAGCTTCAAGTTTGTTCAAATATTCAGAGCTGTTGTGGGAGGAGAATTTTGTCAACATGGACTTTTTGGGCCTCCCTGCCAGGCTGTCAGCTCCCCTGAGTTCCCAGCACCCACCAGGGGGTAGACGTATAATGGCCATGTGGGACAATTTTATATGAAACACCTCTTTGCCTTCCAGGCGTGTGGCTGTTAAATCCCCCTTCATACCCAATCCTACCAGCGGTGCTCTAAGCTCCCTACTGGGGTCAGGAGTGAGGGTCGGAAGGCTCTGGGGGAAACCGACGGCTGCAGACCGGCTGTAGAAGAGAAAAAAAACAGAGGGGAGGAGCTTACAGCTGTGGATCCAGCTGTACATCATCTCTTTTTTTTTTTTGCCTTTCAAAGTGTTTGCAAAGCAAAAGGGGCCACGAGTAGGACAAGTTGTAGGAGGCCTGAGGGTGGAAGTGAAAGTGGTAATTACCCCGTACCTCTATGTAATGGTGCTTAATAGTCACTTTATCTGAAGTTTAATTTAAAAAGTGTTGAGTGAGCGTGTCCTGCATGCTGTGACAGCCCTTTGAAGTGAACATTGGAAAAATAATTCCTCTCGTTTTGGACTGAAAACGACTAAATATGGAACAATAACCAGTTTGTTTCAACCTTCATTAACACCATAAGAGCCTTTGGTGATTTTTTATTATAATATGTCTTTAAGGTGATAGTGGCTGATTAACACCCTAATCTATGTTTCTTGACAAAGTTAACCAAATGATTTATAGCTGCCTTTTTTTCTCATTAGGCTCAAGCTCTCTGTAAATTCCATGCTGTGACCTATACGCTTACATTCCCAGCATGAACAAAGAGTTTTACGACATTTGATCATTACTGCCGCTTATCTTCTTACCTCGTAGCCAAGCCATTGGGAGGTATTGTTTACACTGGAAAATAGTTTCTGCTTTGAATGCTTAACCCAACATGAGGGTTTAAACTGGCTATACACACGTCATAACAACAGCAATACAAAGTGAGAATTTTGTTGCTGTCAAGTCTGCTTATAAAGCTGCTGTTGAAGTTGACATTGAGTTAAATCTGTGTGCTTGTCATCAGTGTTAATGCTGACATACACACTTTGCATCTTAAGATTAGAGGGTATGTTCTGTCATAAATAGAAATGTTAGCCCTAAAATATACACTAAGCAATTCATGCATGAGTATCTGTCTTTAACGTAAGATAAGCAACTCAATGATTTATACAAGAATAGTTTGAAAATTATGGCATAGGAGATACACACAAAGTCCACAGGCTGAGATGAATGCAAAAATAGTGTCTTTAATTAACACGAGTTGTCAAAACAATAAGTGCTCAAGGTGCAAAACAGTGGAAATTAACTTTTTTCATTCACCTGTTTTTACTGTGAGTACCCATTGTTTTGACTACTCATAACTTAATTCAAGGTTGCATATTATACTACTTTAAAAAAGTTTATACTGTATATGCAAGCAAAAGTTGCAGATAATGTAAAGTCCCCCTTCATGAAGGTCAGCATAGGAGTACCTCAGGAATCTATCCTTTTCTATTTACATTGTATATAAATGACATCGCAGAAAATGCTGAAATTTAAAAAAAAAATCATCTGTATGCTGATGATGCAATATTATATGCCACTGTGCCCTCAAATATCTTAAACTGATGCTGAACCCCCAAAAAACAAAATAAATGATTTTCTCAAGACAGAACATTGAACCCTTTAATGCCACATTAAATTTAACTGGGGTATTTGTAGACAGGCTATGGACATTTATAGTGTTAAAAAAACATGCGAAAGTCTACTTTGCATAATTTGTTACCTTTAAAGAGACATTAGCATGTATCTCTGACAATTTGTGTGACCATTCAGTCCATCTGAATTGATGTGTTGATATCTCCTCTGCCATTTTTTTCAAAATGTTCCTCCAGTACTGAAGCGCCAAAGAGTCACTTTTTTGATGCTGCAGTTTTACAGCACCCGGATATATTAAACAATGGTTACAATTTGTACCACTAGGTACAATTTTTGTTCCTGGAATAGGAAATGAACAAAAATCAAACATTGTCGTTAATTCTGAATGACTCAAGCTCTGTTGGTGAATAGAAAATGACAGCTATAAGTTACTTCAGAATTTGGGCCAAATCAAAGGTCGGAAGAAATGTTATCGATTTTTTTACAGCACGGTAATAAATTTTTTTTTTTTTTTAATTATTATTTCTGGCAGGTTGTCTTCAACTTGGCTAGATCTGCTTCTCACTAAGAAAGTCTCCTGAAATAATTTCCTGGCTTCAAAAAAGAAATAATAGCATAGCCTTGAATCCTTCCAAGAAACAAACACCATGTTTTTTAAAAAAAATCTGGAAACTCTAAATATGTATTGCTTCTACATTGACAGCAGGCAATAAATCAACGTATTGAAATTTGAACCGACTAATTTCCCTTACAAGTGTTTCCCTGTCCAGAGGAAAACCAACACTAAGAACTTGTCCTAATTATTTGATTTGGACAGAATCTGTTAGTTTTCCCCCAATCCTCCATCTGGTGATAAATATTCCTAATAACAACCATTTAAAAAATGTATCATTATAGCCCTGTAATCCAAAATGGACATAGTTCAAATCTGCAATTGATTTATTAGAAATGTATCTGTTTGATTTAAACTTTCAGCCAGGAAACATAGATTTGGTGGCTGTGAGTTTCCATATTCTGACAACAGAATAACAATACGAGCTACAGAAAGATCTGGCTTCCTCTGCAGTCTGTCATGGAGGATATCTGGTCTCTGTGTGTGGCCCCTCTCTGCTACAGTTTGCCTGGTGGTGATACTAGTGGTGAGGATCCCCTTCCCAGTCCACTTGAGCAACACTTTTCCTGTCAAGGAAACCAGAACGTAATAGCTCACACATGTCAGGCATTAAAGTTCAGAGTGATGAGACCCTGATAAGCCGCTCTGTTTTTCCTTCTCTGTCTTTATGTATTTCTTTCTCACTCTTCCTACACGCTGACAGCCTCACTGTTGTCCTATGGAAATCCTAACACAGGGACCATTGAAATACGATATTTAGAATCATTAATCACATAAAAAGGATGTGGTTGGATCAGAGCTCACTGTATTTCATGGAAACCTCATCACAGAAGAAACTACCTGACACCATTAGTCCAAAGCATTCTGTAAAACTAACAGGTCAAGGATCAAGTTAAAAACATAATCTGATACACGGAGGCCCTGTAACCTTTGCAAAAAGAAATAACTCAATATTTCTCTGAAAGTTTGACTGATAAGCATTTAAATAGACTTCCAAGATTTTTGCTGCTAACCATGGCTTTTTAACATTTTCGTGATGCATATTCATCGGCCGTCAGTGTTTCTATCCTCTGAGTCTGACATAATAGCAAAATGGAATACACAGTTTTGCGGTGACAATGTTTGGCGTCGCAATTTTGGTGCATCATTTGGTGGGATTTATAAGTGATAAAAGATAGCAGAGGGAGAGGTGGAGTTTTTTTTTACATTTGGATGTTCAGGTTTTTACTGCCACTTTAAGTTCGACTCTCTTCATTTAAACTTTCACAGTGGATTAAGCTTCAGAGACATGAACGTGGGAGTGCTCCTGTCCTTTGACTGCACATGTGAACATGATTTGTTTCTGACTATTCAAGCTCATTAATTGTGTGAGTCATACATTTGGGAATCACGGTTTGCTGCAGTGTTAGTAACAGATCAATAGAAATCACGCTGTCAGACAGTCGAAGAATGGGTTCAACACAAAAACATGTCTTCACCTTTCATTGACCACCCGAAAGGACACACGGACGAACCCTTTAGGTGAAACCTGGCCCATTAATAACACATATCTGCTGCAGGATATCATGACAAGGTGCTTACATGTGAAGGAGTTAAAACTGCTGGAGTTACAGGCTTTAGGTTGTTATTGATGCTGCCTTCACAAAGAGGGAGGGGTACGTGTCAGTGACCTGTCAAATCCACCCAATTTCTCAAAAACTTGGCTGTATCACCTGCAGCCACAACACACATCTGTCAAGTAGACAAGATGGAAATCATGACTTTACATGCTTTGGTAATTCAAAATCTTCCAAAAATTAAGAGGGAAAGAGCAAAGGCTATGAGGTGCCTTGACAACCTTTAGAAGGAAAAAGATTAATTATCATTTTTTTTTTTTTTTTTTTTGTTTTTTTAGTACAAAGAGGAACATCACCACGGTGTTAAATTCCATCTGCAGCAGTTGAGTGCTCTCCTGGGAGACCTGTGGAAGCTGTGAGCCAGAGAACAACATCCCTCCTGTTCAATACCATCCCTAAGATCTGCCAGTGTTTACCCTTCTGATCCATTAATCACACAGCCGCTGCAGCAGTTCAACACGTGACTGAACGCTCACCTAAGCACACACACTGGCCCGCATTTACGTACATACTCTATACTACTACGTGGATCAGTGGAGCAGTGTAGACAGCTGGTACTCATGGGGGAAACTCTTAAGATCTTCTAAGATGTATTAAAGCAACCGGAATGCACAACTAAAGATGACCTTTTTTTTAAAATAGAAGAAAACACAGGAGGAATGAGAGAAATGGTATTCAAGGGTCTTGCGGTGAGAACGGGTGGTTTCACTCTAGGGTCCCGGATCCGAGTACGCTTGATCCCAGAGAACGGCTGTGCAAGAGTCCGCTTGAAGAGGTGGTGTCGGGCACAATTCATGTGTACCCAAGTACGGCCCGCGGGAGACGTGAACGCAACCAAGCTCACACAAGTAAGTGGACTGCTATGTGACATTATTCTAAACGGCTCCTGTCGCTTCAAAACCGTCATATGCGCTCAGCACGGGCCTGTTTCATCCTCTGAGCTGCACGGTAGATGTGGAAGTAGGAAGAGGGTTGTTGCTGGCGTCTCTGAAATAAGAAAAACACCCACAGTTGATATAGGATGGATTCAGTCTGTGAGTGGTTGCCATGGCTACTTCTTCTTTCTGTTTTTGGCGGCCCATACTGCCACCTGCTGTATCGGACTGTCTACATACACAAATTTACTCTGGTACGGAACGATGTTACTAATGTGAACGCAGAAAAAGCTGTGGCGAGGTGAGGGGGGAGCGATCCTGCTCCAGCAGAGTACGAAACAATTGTGCTTAATGTGAAAACACCCTGAGTCTATTAGATCTACACTGAGAGAGCATACTAAAACGAAACTCGAGAAATGTCTGACAAATATATTCTTGAGTCATTAAAACCTTTTTTTTTTTTTAAAAGAAATCCAAAATCTACCATTGCAATTAAAGACTTTTAAACCTTAAAGCTCCTGTGAGGAAAGATTTGTCGCCCCGTGGGCAAATCTCTTATCTCCAGGGGTGCAAACTCATCAGGGATGAAAAAGGTGTTTTCACCGTCAAATGCATCACTCACTGTGGATCTTTGGCGACTCTTTGTAATATGGGAAGAAAGCTGTTTCTTCACGATGCTTAAAATATCTAATTTACGACACCAACCCTATTGAGTTTACAAGAATTTAAAAAAATAATAATAATCTGCTTTCTGTTGGACTCGTTTGCTTTTGCAGGTTTTAAGAGGCAGCAGTATTGATTTCAGTCCAGTCCACAGCCAGCTAAAATCTCCTCACTGGGGCTTTACATTTCTAGAAATGTGTATAACATGATCCTCAAAACAAGCATGAAACAACATGAATTTCATGAAAGCGTTTTTGGTCCCAGACTTCAAGTTGGGACTGTAACAGGGTCACAGACTGTAAGACTACAACTAGTTTACTGTACTACTTTTGAGATAATTTCCCATCATGCATTGTTGTCTACACAAATGCCATTACACAATGAGAGTATAAACCCTTCAAATTTGGTGGCATTTCTTTCTTTTTTTTAATTCTTTAACACATTGTTTCAATCTGAAGTTTATAAGATGATTATTTTTTACACCTCCATGTAAATATAAGACTCTTCACAGAAAAAAGGAACACATTAACTGTTTTCAAGACTATAAAATCATTAATTACATCCTGAATATAATGTAAAGTTGTTCATTTGCGCAACTTTATACCTTTATCTACAGAGTGTCTCCAATTGCAAACAATAAAAGGCGTTACACCTGTGCATCAGTGAAGACTTGCTGTTGGAGGATATATTGATAAGCTCCTCCCACTCCGCACAGAGATTTTAAACCGCACTCAATGGGGTGGATCCTCCATGCAAGCCCGCAAATAGAGGGTGTAGGGAGAGGCTGGTTGCTGACAATGGTTACGCCATTCAACAACCCAACTTGCATGGAAGAGTTAAGGCATAACACTACACATGTTTATTCTATCATACCACCAACATGAGAAAAATACTGCCTTAAAACAGTTCAGGTTAAGTTTTGCATCAAACGACCGGGATCACAGAAGCGAGCCTCAACTCTAGCCAAACCCCACTACTTCATTCCGACTTTGGAAATTTGTAAGTGACTCTAATACAGCTTGAAAGCTTCTTTGATGTGAAGCCAGCATTAGCTAATTGCTGATGGGCTTTCCTAAAAATGACAAAGACCTGTTTTATTCCTTCAGCTCCTTCAGATATAAAGTGGGCTCTACAGTATTAACACCTCTGCTGCTGTCCTAAAGGAAGAGCAACATTTCATATCCATTTTCACATCATGCGCAATAAAATTGAGTTGTTTACTAGCCATAAAGATAATTTTTATATCTAAATCGCCTTGATTGCTCTGCTGTCTGCTGACTCCTAATTCATACTGTAGTTGTTTAACAGGTCTACTGTTTCCTTGCAACAGCTCGTTCTGCATCCTGAGCGGTGCCTGTAAGCTGCAGCCGGTCGGACAGGAAGACAGTGTCAACTAATGAGACCGGGTGCATGGGTGAGCATCACCCGAGGCCAGCCAAGTTAATCATTTCCATTCAATCCAGCCACGTCTTTGTACACAGATGATACTGAACTCTTGGTTGGAAGCTTTTTTTCACTATCAATGACTTTAGGAGCCACTATCCACCGAGAGGGAGATCTACATTACACGTTATTAAACAAATTTGTCCTTTTTCAGGAGACAAAGAGATGCAATGTGATCGGATTGTCTGACAGGCACTCCAACATCTGAGGTCATCTTCTGAATGACACACTGTCTGAGCCCCTTGAGTAAACAAGACGAAGCCGTCCACCAGTCAATAAGTCACATTTGTGTGCCTTGATACGGATCAACAGCTTTCAAGAAAATGTCCCTTTTCTTGTTCTCCTTCTTTGGCGCACCGGCTGTTCTGGATAAGCGGACAGGCCTGGTCCTTCCCAAAGACTTCTCCCCATCGCACCCCTAATTAGGTAGGAACTTTCCATGCTCATAAACGCCAATGCGACCATCAAAAGGAGGAATGCACGGAAACAGAGAGGAAAGCTCCAGGAATCACAATCTGCAGGCTGACGGAAGCCTCACGGATTACTATTTACAGTGTCACAGGCCTGGCCAGTGGGTGGAGGAGTGGAAAACTGAAAATGACTTTAGAGTGATGGAATATCTCGTAGAATGTCTGGCCAGACCACTTATGCGTGGTGACATATAGCAATGCATATTATAACTTACAGGAACTAGCGTGCAGCTATACATTATCATATTTCCACTTACTGGACTTTGGAACAAAGGAGTGAGACCCACAAAGAAAAACAGTCCTGCAGAGGCCAGTCGTCTGGAGGGCGATCATGTGATGCATTACACAACTTAAAGGAAGTCAGAGGGCTTACCCCAGGAGCTTTAAAGCCTATTTTATATGGAAATATGATTAAAAGTTTTCATAAGCAGATCCACAACATGAATTTTTTAACATCAATCATTACTGATTTTCTTTCTCATCTTCTCCCCCCCCCCCCCCAGAAACACAGAGTATATTTACCAGCTGGACATTTATATTCAAGAATACTGACAAATTTTAATTTTAAACCTGACTATGGTCATGTAGAATAAAGTACTAATAAGCAGCCAGTACGCTGCTAATTAGCATGCTAATAACCAACAATAGTAAATGGTGACTATTGTGACCTTAATTGAAAGTGCTACCAAAGAATGTCTTTTTGTTTTTTTCATATAGCCTTAATGATTTGTTCAGTTTTCCGAGGTACAGCATGGGCGTTGATGCTTCCACATTAGGATTTAAAGGTTTGGCTAAGTCTTGATTTTAATATTCAGTGGGGTAATATCACTAAATCCAAATAAAGACTTCACTTATCCCGTGCAATTGTGCCCCTTCCAAATCCCATTAGGTCTCAAGATTATACCAGTGTGGTGGAACAGTAATTTAGGCAATTCATTCAGTAGTGGTTCAGATATTCCAGGCGAGGACCATCTTGCCACCACTGGCCTGCCTTGAACAATTCCACAGGCATGGTTACAGAAGATTATTTCTTAGCTGGGTTGGTATGTTGTAGAGAAATCTGTAAGATAAAAAGTTTAACAAGAATTTATCAGGACTGATCTCCTTTGTTTGAGGAAAATGAAGGCATGATTGGTTGCAACAAATGTCTTCTGTTGATGCAGATAAATAATCTTTTTTAAAGACAAACAACTTGTATGCACGTATGTGAGATGGTGTATTAAAACGAAGACTAAAAATATTTTCAGAATTCTTCTATTGTACCGTGAGTACAGTATCTTCATTTCAACAGTTCCAAAGAAATGAACTCATTCAACAGCTTCTAACCAGCAGCTTCTTGGAGTGCACATGTTGCTCATTCGTTCCCACCATTTACCTCTTAATTGTCATCCAAGAATTCAACCCAGAGCTTTTTTAAATATTGACTCCTGTTATTTATAATAGAGCAGAGCTTTCATACTAAGAAAGAAGCCACTCTGGGCTTCAAACACCTTTAATGGAGCAAATGTTTTGGCCTTCAAAAGCTATGATAAATATCCTTTTGGAAAATGAGAAACACAGAATCCTTTGTGAGCGTGGTTGAAATGGTTCTTGCAGCCAGTCTAGAGGGAAATGAAATACAGTGTTGGTGTTAGTTTCAAATAGTTCTTCTGTGAAAAATTTAATTCTTCCTTCCAGGTTGAATGTAGCCAAATGTAAGCATTAGCAGAAGTCCAAAAAGCCTGTCAGACGGTAAGGTTTGTATCCGTTAGTTTAGAATACAACTTATTAATTCTCAGTCTCTCTCACTTTTAAGTAAAAAAACCAAAAACAATTTACAGATTAACACAGGGAAGATTTAGGATGTCTACATGGCTTCTGCTACCAGTTTCCTACATGCTGAGGGTGTTCGGTCCCCCTCTTCTCCATTATGTGCCTTAAGTCTTCTTAACCAGGCTTAATGGTTGACCCTAAAGACCGACTTAAAGTTAATGGTGTCAGTGCTTTAAAAGTGGTGACTCGCACACTGGTGACGCTCTGCAGTCTCTGTTGACACCTATGAAATCAGCTGAACACTTCACATGTGATCATTTGTTGTATTTTTGTAATAGTGAGACATCTCCAAAGTCATTTGATGAATTAAAGCCAGGAGGCTATTAGCCTAGCCTAGCTTTAAGCCTGGAAGCACTGAGAAATAGCCTCTCTCTAGAGTAAAGAAATCTGGCCATGAGGATCTCTCGAGTCAAGTCGCATGTATTGATTCATTACATAAAAAGCAGCATGACCTGATCAAAGTGTTTGCAAATACGGTAAATTACACAAATTTAGTTTTTAAAGCCAAAGAAAAGACATGAGCTCTAAGCTTCGCTTTGAATAACTGACTAAAGCTGGCAGCTCTTGACGGTGCGTGGGGAGCATACTCCCCTGACTCACTGAGCCCAAGGAACTAGAAGAGACTGTTCTAAAGACCTGAGTGATCTTTATGGATTGTAGAACAGTAAGTGGTCTGATATATATTTGAGGGTGCCAATTCAATTTCAGATTTATTCTAAAACTAAGCTAAAGCCAGTGGAGGGAGGTAAGATGCTTTCAAGTACCTGTAAGAAACTGGCAGTAGTGTTATGCTACAGACGTGAGATGAAGAACTGACTGACCCCCAAGTACAGGGAGTTGCAGTAGTTCAGAGGTAATAAAAGCATGGATCAGTATTTTCAGAGTCTAGGAAAGCTGAAGTCTTTAGCCAAGCCAAACAGATAAAAGAAGCAGCCTCTCACCACTGGGTGTATCTGTTTATTGAATATAAATGTGGAATCAAAAATCAGCCCAAGGTGTTTCACCAAACATAATGGTTTCACACATGATGTCGACGGCCAAAGGTTACCTATGTGATCATGTCACACAATAGGTTCAAACTCCTGGCTGAAGGTTCTGTCAGGTAGTCTAATTTACAAAAGATACTTGTGCCCTAATGAAGGAATGAATGAATCATTATTTGTATAGCCCCAATTCATAACACCTGTTATGGCAAGACGCTTTAAAAAATATCATATGGGATAATATGCAAGCATTTCACCTTTGTATTCCTCGTGTTCCGATTGTCCACACTTCCTTGCCGGTGAGGTGGAGGTCGGAGCAGGCCGTGCATGAATGAGGACGACAGTGGTTTGGGGGACGGGACAGTCTTATGGTGGTTGCTGGGCGTCAGGCGGTGGTTGAGGGACAACGCGGTCCGATGTTATTGGCTGGGCATCAGGGACGTCAGGTGGTAGTAGTGCCAGATCACCTCGCTGAAGGTTGGGGGAGCTCCATGGATGAAGGGGATATCTTGTTAGTTAGGAAACCTCTCCCTTTGGGCCTTTCCCAATAAAACAACTGTTTTAAAACTTTTTATGCAAAACATGAATGAAAGAAGCCAATGCTTTGCTTATAAAATGTCTTCAAAGTTGGTTCATGAATTATAGGTCTGATTTTGAAAAGAAAATCATGAAATGTTATCATATACAGTAGGCTAGATAGTTAATTTTCCAATGTCTGCCCTATTAATGGTTACATTGTATACCTTTAAGATGAAAAACACAAGGAGCTTCACACGAGGAGAGTAATTATCACTTTTCTCTGAACTCCCAGGTCTTATCTCCTGTGGCCGTTAGCCACTGGTCAACTTGCTGGTGTTGCTGGTAACTGCAATTCTCCTCTTGCTTAAATGCTCTTATGTATATAAGTAGCACATTAGTAGTAAGCCATGGTACAGAACAGATTAGCCCTGCAGTGCTCACAGCCCTTCCATGTAGGTACATCCTTATGCTGAGCATATGAATGTATACAGTGTAATCCCTGTTAACCTAATGTGTCTGAGGGAGTTGGGGGGTTGAGCTGCCTGGGTAAAAGGTGATATATAGAAAGCTACTGTCAACCTTCAATTTTAACATCAATGAGAGAAATATATTTGAAATGTTAACTTTTCATATGTGAGAGGAATAAGATTACCTTAAAACTTCAAATAATAGCCCTTGGCTTTTATCAGTCAAGAAGCGTTTTCGGACTGCAGGAACTTTTTCATTCTTCCAGGAATAGTTTGAACCATCCCCCTTTCACCGAAGGAAGTATTAACTTTGTTAATTCCTAGAATCTGGTTAAGAGGAACCTTTTTAGCTACTGCTTCAGAGTAGGTACCATGGCGGTGCGAATGCAGACAAAAAAAAGTCCATATGGTGTGTAGTTCTCAGGGAACTCCGTGGTGGATAGTTCCTCTTTAAAAGGTCCTCGGAACCATTTGGTCCGAAACCCCCAATGAAATGACCCGGCCTTTGTTTGGGTAGGGGTCCGTACAAGACGGGCCTTTAATTACTTTAAAACAAAACTCGTCCACAGCAAATGTGGGACTAAGACTATTAAATTGTACATTTACATCAGAAAGAATATCTATTTGTGTGCACAATTGGGATATCGCTGAAAAATTAAATTAGAATTGCTTTGTAAGAGTCTCTATGCCAACCTGCCGTAACGCAAACTATTTTAACAATAAATGCAAAGGGCCTCAGATTGAGATGTGCCTTGATTTGTCAAAACCTGCTACAACACCAGGCTAGTAGGGACAGGGTCATAAATTATGAGAGGCTTTTATTTGAAGTTTTACAGCTTATTTGAAATGCTAGAGGTGTTAAGTGCTAAAGTAATTTGCTCCAAATCCCTATGCAGGGTTTTCAGACTTTTTTTTGGATCCTTCATAATAACATCTGGATCTCAAATTTTCTTACATAAATCATATCAGGATACTCAGTCCTCCTTCACTGTCACTCAAACACACGTACCTGTTTTAACATAGCAGGCAGCCTAACATGCTAAATACATTTTTAGTTTTCATTAGTAAGCATTATCAGTTTTCTAAAGATGACATTTCTATTCTTTAACTGCTATGTTTATTTATTTTATTTTTTTATTTGTTGGGCCTTTTTGCCTTTATTGCATAGGACAGCTGAAGAGAGACAGGAAATGTTGGGAGGAAATTGTGGGGGATGACATGCAGCAAAGGGCCGAGGTCGGATTCTGAGCCCACGGCCACTGCAACAAGGACTATAGCCACTGTACATGCGGTGCGTGACATAACCGCTAGGCTATTGGCGCTCCTTTACAATAACTGCCATGTTTAACAGGTGAAAAAGAGATAAATTACGTCTGTAAAGAGCTTATGTAATAACACAACAGGTCAGAGCGTGCACTGCATTTTATGGCCTTGTGAATTTAAGGGATCAGCTTTATTCATTTAAATCTCATTCTCGCTGTCAATCGTAATAACAGAAAATCAAAAAAGTGGACTGTGACTGCACTGTGATTGGCTCAACTGACTGTGTGCAGAGGCAAAAAAGGAAAAATGAAAAAAAAAAAATGTTGCACCTGCCGTGTGTGACCTCTCAAATATGCACTTGACCAAGCATTTACGTCTCACTATTTCCGTGATTTTTGCATTTCTCCGTTCGCCTCCATCGTCCAGCAGCCCTTTCATTAACATTCCTTGGATTTTTTGATGTGAGCCAAAGTTGGAGGCTTTTGCTCAGGCTGACAGGAAAAACACTCATATGGATGACATTAGAGGGAGTAGTAAGAAGTAGTTTCCTAAGGTGAATATGGTCAGCCACTTAGCACATTCTGAGTCCCTCTGCAATAAACGCAACTTAAGCCTGTGCCTCAGTTGTGATAACCAATTACGGAAATCCACTTTGGAAATACTGCTGGTGTGTAAGAACAAAGAGGTCTTAAAACTGAAGTAAACACAAAACTGCCAAAAAAACATAGTTCCTCAAATAGCCACTAGAGGCTTGTACCAAAGGGAGTCAATCCCCATTTACCTCCATTTTATCCTACTGAATTGTACCAACCAAATAAACCTGTATCATACAACGTCTGGGGGGTTTACAGGATTTGAATTTTTTTTTTTTTGGCAGTTAATTGTTCTGTCTGAGAAGTCTGTCCAGTTTTTCTATTTATTTATTTTGTATTTAATGTTAGCGCTAATGATGTGTTCCCAATCCCTGGCTGGTTATCTTGTTTGGTTTTAACCACACAATGTTTTTCTGGTGTTTTAATGGGAGTCGGAGATGGTTTTGGTAAATAACAAGTCTGGTCATGCAGATAAGATAACAGGTTGTATTAGTTAACCTTACCCAGTGTGTTTTGTTAACAGAACAGTGATTGTTATGATCAACAGCTTTTCTGGTCTGATAAGAAACAATTCCAGTCAGTAGACACAACAAATAGAATCTCAGTCGATCAGAAAAGCTGTTGTTTCTTTGTAGTTAGCCACCGGCTAAGACTGTATTACTTCTGCCCCTTACTGTACATGTTGTCATGTCTAGGCGGGGTATTGTGTGTGTGTGTGTGTGCAGAATAATGGTTGTTCCATCCTGAGCCACCATCCATCAGTACCAGAGGGATAACAGGGGCGAGGCGATGGCAATGTTTAATTTACAGAAGAAGCTGGCAGGGCGGGACAGTGAAGTGTGTTTGTGTGCATTTAAGTGTGTGTATGTGAGGCTGCTGCCGTGCGTTCACATGCCTTGCCACACACTTGGATGATATTACGCTGTTGTGGATCCATCTTGCCTTTTCTGGCTGAAAAAACAAGATGGCGAACTTAACTTGGGGCATTTTATGACAGTTGTCCGTAAAGCAATATGTAATGTTATGGTGGCTCAGTCGACTTTTTACATTCAGCCTATTAATAGGATTGGTAGACAGCTGGGTTAAAAAGTTGGTTTATTGTGTTAGTCCTACTGACTCTGGACTTTTAAAATGCATGTAAACATGTACCTGAAATGGTACATAATTGAGTTTCTCACAGTCGGACTAACACATTTAGATAATGTCGTTGGAGATCGATTCATTCTTGCACGTGTACATCTCAAACTGGACTAGCTGGTCTGCACATGCTCCACAGTTTCTGCACCAGGCTTTGTCCCGGAAGTTGAACATTAAAGAGGTCATATTATGCCCTTTTTGGGGTTCGTATATTTAATCTATGTACCTACTTTTGTACGTTCACAATAGCTAAAGTGTCTGTTTTCATGTACTGCTCCTCCTTGCTCCCTCTACGCTCTGAGTCCGTCAGCTACACTCTGCTGAGCCCACACTGTTAGACCCCACGTGGGCCAAGTCTGCTCTGATTGGTCTGCCGATCCGCTCTGTCGTTATTGGTCAGTTGCTCAGCACGCGTCTTGGAAATGTCAACATGAGCTGCAGGGCTTGCCACAACGAGCCAATGGACTTAGCTCAGTGATCTCACACTGACAATGACGCCGGACTGACACACTTTTATCGAGGGGGGCTAGGACCGAGTGTTACATGCAGCTAATGCTACAGCTAACAGAAGGAGGTAGGAGAAGCCGCGTTTCCGCAGACTTTGAATTTTTGCACATAGATGTGCCTAAACATGCACAGGACACTTGGAAAACACACTAAAGGGCGTATAAAACCAGAAAAAGTATAATATGGGACCTTTAATGTGTAGAAGAAGACGGGGGAGGGGACAAGATGAAGATAACAACATGGCATAGAGTTCTAGGGCATGAAGTACCCATTTTTTCGACATAAGAGGAGACACAGTTTATGTCGTGTCGGCTGTAAGACTTAAACATATTGAAGAAAACATGGATGGAAGGGGAATGTGGAATGGCGATTCCACAAATTGGTAGGTCAGCCGGAAGAAGGTCCAATGGGCAAAACATATCAATAAATTGATTGGTGCTTGTATACAGTAGTCCAATTAAATGGCCTTATCATGCTATTACCCCAGCTTGACTCAACTGTTCTTGTTAACGTTCTGAGTGGCAGCAGTAGCACTGTCGCACCCGTGTCCATGAAGAAGAAAATGAGTAGCGTGGAGCTACAGAGACTCTCTACAGAGCTCCTCTCTCACAGCTGTAGAGCTGATCTGATGACATGATTTATAACAGATGATGACTACTCTAGTCACGTTGCAGAAATATGCACCTTGTGTTATCGTTTATTGCTCCCTTCTGCCAGTCTGCTAACTATTGCGAGGTGAAATGACTGACAGACTCTAAAGGGTCAGTTCACCTAAATCACAAAAACACATATCCCCCCTTATTCCTACTGTAAAAAGTGGTGTATAGATTGTTTTTCCAGGCTTTAGATATCAGCCGCAGAGATTTCCCAATAATGGAGGTGAGTGGAATTTTGTATATGTGTGGGGCTCAAACCTTCGGAAACACTTGGAACAATTTTCCAGAGAAGATGTGGAGGTTTTCAGGATAATCCACAGACCTCGCTCTCAACACGGCTCAATGTTTCCGCTGTCAAAAGAAAATAGTCAGGTTAATTTCATGAACACATGCCAAAGTTTTCCAAGATTTCCTCGAAGCTCTTTATAAGTCAAGTAAACAGATGACATCCTCCTTTGGAAACATCTTCAGGATAAGAGAAATCCACATGAACTATCAGAGAGTTGTTGGATTATTTTGTGCAACAATAACACTTTTTGGAAAATGTGAAAAAAAAAGTCAGCAAACTGAATTAATTGCAAAAATGTTGCACTAACTACCGTGAAATCCGATGTATAAGACGTACGAAAAACTGCACTGCCTCTTATACACTGGTGCGACCAATATACCAGTATAAAAGTGTGCACCCACCACCATCATTACCAAATTTTCATCCCCATTCATTGTGTATTATATGCAGTGCATGGGAAACATAGCAGACACAGACCAGTCTGGCAGCGCAACTTTTAACATATTTTCTCCATCACGAGGTCATAATCAAGCATTTAAAGAAAATGGTGGTATCATGTTCACTGAATAAACCTTGTGGAGTGCACTTTTGACTTTTGATTGAAAGAGTTGGATATTTAAGTTAATGAGTGACGGCGGAGGTGGGCACTAGGCTACACCTCCCAGACAGTGGATCTGTACTTTACAACTTTCACCGCATGCTAAGAGATCAACTACCGAAGTGTAGCTAGTAGGATTGCAAACTCCACAAAGTGAAAACAGACTGAACCAAAAGATGACAGACTTCACTGAACACAATAGAAATGTTGACACAACTTTTTTTCTCATTGGGAGAACTCTAAAATCAAACTGCATCTAACTGTATTTACTGTACTGATGCATATTCCAAATTTACTGTAATATACTGTATATATATTCAGTTAACAAAGTGTGGCTGGTAGAGTTCTGAATCCACCAGCCACAGTGGCAGACGAAAAAGTAAATTTCCAACCCTGATCCACATCCCCCTTTTTATCAAAACATTCCATTAAAGTAATGAAAGATTATCAGCTTTTTTATATATTTGAGTTGGTTTGACTGAGGTTTAGACTTTCATTTGGCTTTTTTTGTACCAAATCACCAGAACCACCAGATATGGCTCTGTCGTTAGTTTCTGGAGACATTAAATGAAATGTGTGAGCCATGATGGTCTCACTTAATACATCTGCTTGTTTCCCTTGACTCTGAACCAGACAAACACATTGACACTTTCTGCTACGCTGCACTTAGAAAAATGACAGATCGAGAATTCACTCATGTTACACTGTGCCATGAGGATAAGCCCAACGGATGTTTTTCTCACACTTCTCGTGAGGCGTGTTAGCCAAGCAGCTTTTTCTTGTATTTTCCCTGAAAAGGCACGGCTGGCTGAGAACGGGGCCACAACATGATGGTGGTATGATGACTGTAAGGATACTCTGATAGGTGATTGATTTTTAACATGCAGAGGGCTTGTAGCAGGAAATACAAAAAAGCATTGCAGAAACATTGGGGAATAAAACCTATATGACTTATGCATGAGTATTTTTAAAGAAATGTGACTTTCCGCTTCTTTTACACACCAACATGAAGTCACACAGCTCACATATGCCAGCGCATGAAAGCCCACAAAAGACACTCTCGCAGTCTGAGTTCTTTTATTTACTGCTCTGGCAGCACACAACAGGGACATAGGGTTCTATTATGGTGGAAAATTCCTGGTCATTGGTTTCCTGGATTAATATGAACCAAATATAAAGTGTCAACTTGGATTTGGGATCATACATGAAAATGAAAAGGGGATTTCAGTCTCTGGTGTTGAGTCAGAGAACAGAACACCATGATATCCTAATGACAGAGAACTTTGCTTTTACTGGCTGTCCCAGCGGTCGTGATTGTCACGCCTGCCAACACAAGACTGTGATTAAGCCAGTCAGTGTGGTAATCGGCAATATGTTTACATTTAAAGAAGTGAGTGATTGACATAACAGTCGAATCCTTCGCCAGTACAAGAACTGCTGTTTGAAACATGAAGTGTGTGGTTGGTCCTTTTCTTTGGACAGCATGTTTGATCTGGTTTGTTGGGGACTTAAACAAAGTGAGTTCTGCTGCTTTTGCTAACAGAACAGCTAATGTTGTCCACTTAAAAGAAGAACATATGAAGAGCAAATTTTCTTTATATTTGATGGCAGGCCCGCCTTTAGGGATGGCTGGGCCCCAGACGGAGCAAGTGAATGGGCACTTCTTAAAGATATCTTATAATCATATAAATACATGCGTGTTGGATCGTTCGCGCTAGCCTTCTGGGAATCATTTGCCTTCTCAGCCTGCATTAGATCAGAATTTGGAGCAGACTGTAAAGAGCTTGTCAACAAGTTATTTGTCGGGGTCAAGTTATCCTCCTTTCTTTTCTGAGATCCTTTAGGTTGTCCAGGTCCTGGCATGACTGTACACAGTCAGACATTACTAGCCCAACAGTTACGTTCAATTACATAAACATTGCAAAAAAAGAAAAGAAAAAAGGCTCAGACTTGGTGTACTAATTAGGATTGATTATGTAATCTTAACGGGATCTTTACTCACTGATGCCAAGCTGCAGAAATGAAGTGATGATGTGCAAACATTACTGGAACATTTTTGGGTAAACTCAGAAAGACTTCTTCTCTATGTCACAGTGTGTTTGTCCTTCGCTGGATTGCTCGCTAAAAAAACATTGCATGAATTGAAAGTTTATCCAATTTTTCCGGACACTACTGCAGCTCTGACTTGTTAACTGGTCAATAATGTTGCAGGTGCTTTGCAGCCCCAATCGTATCCTTGTGTTTTATGCTTTCATTTCATGTTGTTTGGTGGCAAACTGCATTGTTTGTGTCTCATTCAATTACTTGCTGGAATCAACCAAGGATAGAGAAAATGACCAGCTGATAGAAATAAGCAGTCATTTCCTTCCTGTGTGTGATCAGCTGCTTGTCAAAGTGCATCCATTCATAGAAGTGATGTGTCAAGGTCCCGTTGGGTGACCTGTAGTGGTTTTCTTGGTCCTGGACCCTTAAGCTGCACGTCTCATTCATGCAGACAGGGAGAGACATTATCCTCAGCCTGTAATCCGAGGACACGCTGATCTCTAGCCTAATCGGTATCAGTTTTCACTGTTGTGTCACTGTGTCAGCTTGTTCTTGGTTTTTTATGTTGAATCTTCTCGTAATAAGCTTCCATCTAAAGCCACGAGAGGCTTCACCAAAAATAGATGAGTACTTTCACATGAATGTACAGACGACAATGATTCGCACCCCTTTTCTATCTTCTTGTGCTTACACTATACATGTCAATTCTCCCTGATTAAATAAGAACTAAAAGGTGTACTGGCGAAAAGATGACAAGTAGAGAGGAGAAAATACAAGGCTCCTTCCAGCCTGTGAGCTGGATCAGGGTCCATTTCCCCCCTGAGGGCAAGATTAGTGGTCTTGGGAAAGGAGAACAAGTAGGTATTAACACAGTGACACAGCTCCATCCCCTCTCCTCTGGCTTACACTGAACAAAGGCTGAAGCTCTCGGAATCCTGCAAACGTAGACCAGGATTAGCTTGATATGCACTGTGATAGCTGAGACACTGTAAAGGGCACGTCGGCCTGTGAAAACCAGGGCCCTATTTTTAATATTTGGATTGTAATTGATGGATATGGTACAAAAACATTTTGTGAGCTTAAATTTGTAGTTTTTGTCAGGCCTATTCTGCACCAAAGCTTTGCCTATTTTTTATGTATGACCAAGAAAGATTTAAAGATACTGCTATTCTGATTTAATGCCATGGGGCTAATGTCGCAAAAGAGAAGAAAAAAACGTATGATTGGCAAAGTCATTTACAGACATCATATTCATGTATATGTGTTGACCATTTTAATATTCTGTATTCACTTTTGAATGTCATTCCAAAGTGATTTGATTCGGTGGCTGAACTGCGTGTCTCCATTTTCATGCATTTTGATCTTCTGTGGAAGTCTTGATGCCTTGATGCTGCACACAGTATGCTGCAGGTCAGTAGATAGAACACAAACTTAAAAAAGAGTGACTTCATGCACAGAAAAAGACACCATTAGAATGTTGATCACTTGAGATTTTCTCAATGAACGAAAAATGGGTTGAACTGGCCTGTGGAGATGGAAAGAAAAGGGACCTTTGTTTCAGTCTGATTTTCACAAAAGAAATCTGCCCAAACAGCTGATATGCATTTAAATACAGTGTGCAGCCCAGCTGTGCCTATGTGCAGGAATGTGCAAGTTCAAATGTTGAGAAAATGAGTTCCAAAAGAAAGAGCTGTCTGGTGAAAGAAGGGAAAATATAATAAAAATGACCTTCACATGGACTGATGTGGAATTGAGGTCAGCCTTCTTAAATCAGGTCATTAATTGTTTTGGATTATGACAAAAGATGCCTCAGACAGTCTCCATTAACAGCTGGTCCATGACAGGCCACAGCCCAGGTGTGGGTATTACACTATCTCTCTATGGAGCCAGGTTTACATTGGAAAAAGACAGTCGAGGTTCTAATTACAAAACTAACTTGAATCGGATGTCCTTTTGAATTATACTGTGGGTATCAAAATTTCCGGCAATAAAGCCGTTGGATTTAGATTTGAAGTTCCATAAGACTTTGGTATGATTAAATGTCTGGAGAGACGGATGTTGTTGGGTTTGTTTTTTTTTGCACCACACAGCACTCAGTGATACACTTGTCATAGATAAGAACCCTTCACAACCCAATTAAACACAACCCTGACCATCACCTGAAAGTTCCCATCTCTTTTAACCCTCATTTATAAGAAGATCAACGTGATCAAAATCCTGTTGTCTGCATGAATTACAAAATAATATGTGATAATTGTTCATTATCACAAATAGTAAACCTTCCTGTTGGTTCAGGAGGCATAATAAGCACAAGTTGTCTGCTTAGAATCCTGAGAGACTGAGAGTATGATGTCTGAAGCTGGAGATACAGCTGGCATTAAACAGCAGTAATATCATGTCATTCATTTTGGAGGTTCAACCCATCCAAGGGCCCGATCCAAAATCGCCTGAGAGCATCTGGGGAAAATAAACAGCTGCAACGCCTGCTGAGCGAGGCTGTGCGTGCATACTGGCATCTTAATAAATTAGGTGGGAAAATTGATTCGAGCAAACAGAGCTCTCACCATTGCTTTGCTCCGAGATAAGGAAGGTGGGAAACGCATAAAAAGTTGAGATACAACCGCTTACTTGATTCGATTGGCTGCTTTGGCCAAAAATAAAATTGACGATCTCTGCGACTCTGCATCTTGAGCTAAAAGGTTGAATTTTTTATTTATTTTTATGTGCGCCCAAGAACTGCTCGAAAAAACTTGCACGCAGCAGCAAAGAAGAGCTCCCAGCATGCACGCCTTACCATAGAAAAACTGTTTGTTTTTTTCCCTGGCAATGCGTCTCTGTGTGATCAGGCCCTCAGGGAAGCCTTTACAGTACATGCAACATTTATGGTTTAGGTTGAGAATAGAAGATCCTAGTGGGTATCATTTACTTCCTTTCACAGACATACTTGTGTTGCTTTACAAGTACTACTGTCAAGTTCATTTTCTCAAATGAGGAAATTCACGACACATCTGTAAACTGATACCCAACAAACACTGAAATCGAGCCAAAGACACTTGAGATGCATCTGTCTGAACAGTTTGTTCACATTAAACAGCGTCTCAGCTCTTTGAACGTGTACTTTGACATCAGAGTGAAACAAAGGCTATGCAGGCATCGCCCTGCAACGCTGTGATTACAAAAAGATACATCTCTTATCCTCAAATCTTTGTCACCTAATACAAAGTTTGCTAAAGCCACAAAGACCACAAACAAAACCTGTTGTAAGCACATACCTGTTAACACTGCACATAATACCACTTCATATCCTACTGACCCACATCAGCTGCTGTTCCAGCTGTTTTCCTCCAGGAGGTAATTCGAGGTGCGGTCATCCAAAACCAGCCATTTAAAAACAGTCCAGCAGTCCATCTGTTGTAAATAATCAGTGTATTGTGATGTTCAGTGGTAAATGGACTTGAGCTTGTAGAGTGCTTTTTTAGTCTTCTGACTACTCAAAGCACTTTTACACCGCAGGCCACACCTACAACTTCACACCCTGATGGCAGAGGTTGCTATGTAGTGAGACCATCAGAAGTAACTAATCACATTCATATGACGCCAATGAGGCAGCGGGAGCAATTCAGGGTTAGATGTCTTGCTGAAGGACACATTGGACATGTTACTGCAGAGGCTGGGTATCAAACCCTGAACCTTCTGGATGAGAGACGACCGACTCTACCAACTGAGCCACGACCACCCAACTTAACTCAAATGGAAGGGGCGGTGGAATGATCAATCAAACAAATAGTGTAACAGTCTTGCCCAAAGAGCTTTATACTTTTACCCTGAGTTGCATGCAGAAAAAGTGCCAGAAATGTTTTTTTTCAATGGTGAGAAAATTGGTATGAAAGATAATATCAAACCCTGCTTTGCCAATTCTTGTGAAAACGACAAAGTAATGCTTAAATCTGGAGACAGATTTTCAGATTGTTGTTACAGGAAGTAAATTGTTTTTGGATATAGTGAACTAAATGTTTCCAAGGCATGTGTTTGTGTTTTTATTTTTGCAATCTGTTAACAAGCACACCAATAGCTCCACTATGATTGAGTTTTTGAAGTATTTAGAGATGCGCATGTGAACTTAACATCATGGTTTCAACAATCCATATATGAAATAAATTTGTTTATGAGACACCTGGCAATGCAACCTGCAGTACTCACTCTGTAGCATGGATAAAAACACATTTTGAGGGGTTTATGAACAGTCTTGGAGGGTACATTGTGCAGGAAATGTCAAAAAATTCAAAGAGAAACTGCTCCAAGATGTTCAGAAACACGGATGCCGTCAAAGCCAAGGGTAATCAATAACCATCTTTTCTTGATCTTAGATTATTACGTCATGTTTTATCATAGCACCTTCAGGATCATTGTCATGTTAAGGCACAGACACGGGATACAAATGAAGATGTTACTGACTCACTGATGCCTTTATGTCACACGATGATGTTCCATCTCTTTCTTGATACAGAGAGAGGATGATCAGCTGCTGATCTCTGAAGCAGTTATTCAACTAAAGAACAACAAGCAGTGGGGCTTTATGAAGTAAATGAAGAAAACACATTCAAGCACTGTGGAAATATTTAGGAAGAATTAATAATGCAAGGTAGGAAAATCCAACCACAGGGAGACAATCTGCTTTTATTTGAAATGGATTAAGGCTCATAGTTGTGACTTAAACATTTTTAAAAATGAAAATTGTATTTGGTGAAACTTCTTCTAATTGCATTGCTAAAATAAATTTCCAGTTATTGTTGACATAGCATCAGCTAGAGGCTAGATTTTGCTCAAGATAACAGTTGCATGCTAATATGCTAAATGGAGATGAGATATCTGATAAACATTAGGGGTGCACCATTAGGCCGGAGATATTCTCTGCTTTGGCTATCCTCAAAATTAACCCTACTTAGTTATAAGATGCAGTATGCACATGAACAGTTGGGGGCAGTGTAGAGGCAGAGGGAATGTGACAGAGATAACTCCGCAGCAGGGACAATGTAAGGAGTAATACAATCCATTGCAATGGAACTTATTTACAGATAAGTGAATGTGGAAACCTGCAAAACTAAAGGGAAACATCTCTGGGACTGTTACATCTGTGCATACAGAGTGAAATGTTGGAGAATCCGAGTAGGGACTGTGCCCACCTTACTGTTTCTGTCTCCTACATACCACCAGTATCATTTTTGATTCATCTATTTTAGTAATTAGTGTGCCCTCTTGAGGAATCCTCCAGTAACACGCATAGTGCATAGCCAATAAGGGAACAATTACATTCATGACGCAGCCAGTTGTGCATGCGAACGCTAGGTTTAAGAGCAAGAATAGCTCAAGACAACCCAGAGTTAGCTCTCAAGTTTACTGTTTATTTTAGAGTCTCTTTTTCTAAAGCTGTGTCATTGTGCACAGAGTGATGCAGAATCAGCATCATGGTAGGCTGTAAACTTTAAAGTCTCAAAATGACCCTTTTGTGTTTATTGTTCAGGAGTTTTTTTTTTTTTTTTTTTTTTTAACCAGAAGCAGAGTTTTCCCCATAAGTCTCCTCCAAAAACAAATTGACTTTATTTTGTTTCCTCTGATAACCTGAGACATCTTGGGTCTTGATCATTTAGTATAAGTTACTATTAACGTTGATTGTGTTTAAGTTTTAATGTGTAGCTGACAAACTTGCCGAAACCCTCTTTCAGGGAAATCAGTAAGACCTTCACCTTTTGGCGCCGCTTTAGTCAAAAACAAAGAAAGTAATCATCAGAGCCTTGTTTTGAACAGCCAAATCTGATTTATGTGACAAAACATTTTGTGTGTAACAGCCAAAGTAAGCATAATACTTTCGAAGCATCAGCACGTATGCTTTGTCTTTGCTAGCTGGTGTTAGCATTTAGCTCTGTGCCTAAGAGCAGCTAGCCGCAGGTTTGTGTGTGGATTCTGATTACTCCTTTTCTACACAGCCCCTCGCACACACAGTGGAGTTGTCCTGTGCCTGGACAGCTTAATAGCAAACACATGGATCCTATGTGCAGCTCTCTGCTTTGACACCCTGTATAGTGGAACTACAAACACACACAGTATTTTTAGTTTGGCACACAGTGCAGAAGCGAGGAAGGAGCATAAGAGGGCTATGCATGGTGTCAAGAAGAGTGGTGCTCTTCACCAGCCTTTGACACTAAATGTTTGAGAGGGCTGTTGTGAATATGATCAAGGAGTCTTTTGTTGCCTTTAACTAAAAGGTCCTTGTCTCTTTGCCTGTGAATATCCTCAGCGTCAAGCTCACAGCACGTGTCAACGTAGCGCAGCCAGTGTGAGGGAAATGCACAGAGAAGGTCAAATAGGCAGCTTGCAAAGAACCACAGAGTTTGTTCACAGACAGCCTACAGAAAAGATTCCACATCAGTGACCATATGTAATTAACTGTTTTAGGTAGGTAGCAATAAAACTGTATTTGTCCGTTTTCTGGAATTCCTCCTTCCAGCCACTGAGACTGTCTCCATCGTGCGGGTTTGACCCAGAGGTCGCCAAGTTGTGTTTGTGTCTTTGTCTGCAGCTCCAGTGCAGGGCTGTGGTTTTGGCGAGGGAAAGGAGAGGAGGACAGTGTTGTGGGGACGCACGGGGGAAAAGAGATGGAAGTGGAGGAGAGACGCAGCACAAAGGAGAGGAGGATGTATTTCAGCTTTACACGCCATAAACAGAGCTGAGGTGAGGAGTTCATGCCAAGGGAAGGATGTCTGTATAATTTCACGTTCAAGAGTATAGAAATATGCTACAATGGAGCTCCAACCATAATAGGGAGGTAAACAACACTCTCCTCTGCTATCATATGACCATGACAAAAACACAGACTTTATTCAAAATGGCAAGTGCACAACTTCAGTTTTTTTATACTTTCATACAACTCGCTTCAGCCCTTTTTTTCTGGTATTTGAAATTACATCTGCTATCACCAAAACTTCTCTGAGCTCCCCTGGTCTGTCATTGTGCCTCTGGGCCAGGCCTTCCTTTCTCACTGCCATCCCCAAGAGACCAAATAAAGTCAGCCAATTTCTGGTTGCTGATGTCATCTCCACCGTTTAAGCGACTGCCCTGTAATCATCCCCGTTCTGCTCTGTGATTGGAGCAGCCGCCTCAATCTGGCCTCGGAGACTTCTGTGGGTCGGATAGAAGAAGAAGCCTCCTTCAAAGTCAACGTACATTTCTCTTGATTTTACAGATGATACAACCCAAATCAGATTTCAGCAATTATAATTCAAAGTTTACTCCTTCACTCCAGTGCAAGTTGATATAACTGTTGATATCACCTTTTAGTAATATTGTTCAGCTCATGATGCATGTTCAGAAGACTGTCAGCATTTTGTCTGAAATATCCTGTCATGAAAACTTTCATTAATACTTTTAAAAGGAATGCTACAACATAGCATGGATTATCATTTTTTTGGGGTAAACATCCAATGGTTCATTTAAACCTTCAACTTGGCTTAGTACACAGCTGCAGGTTCAGGGCTGAGAAATTAAGATAATGCAGTTCCTGAAGTGGCCACACGAGGCTAGCGCCAAAGGGAGGTCAAGCCCAAGCTGCATCCTTGAGTGTTAAACAAGTTAAGCTAATGTAGAAATGCAAAAAAAAAAAAAAAAAAAACTGCAGTTCCTCGAGTGTCCACTTGAGGCTGACTCCAAAATCAGTGCAATGCTCATTAGGTCTCATATTGAAATACACATTTTTACAGCAGAGATAAACAATCGTATGTCTTTATTGGTACACACTGAGTCGGTGTGGTGAGGAAGTGTGGACAACAGGAAGGCGAGGAATACAAAGGAGAGATCCTGCCTGCATCTTATACCATATGCCATCTTTTGTAAAGCGTCTCGAGATAACACTTGTTATGATTTGGACCTATACAAATATTGAGCAATTAATTAATTGATTGATTGATTGATTGATTGATCCCAGCTATCATTGGGCAAGAGGCGGTGTACACCCTGGACTCAATCACAGGGCTGACATATAGAAACATACAACAAGCAACACTTACATTCACACCTAGAGGAGCAATTTAGAGTCACAATATCACCAAACTTTACAGCAGAAATAAACATGTTCATTGCCTGGCACAAAAAAAATCTATTTTGATTTCTGTAGTGAATTTTGTTATTTGAGAAAAGGATACGGGGTGGGGGGGGGGGGGGGGGCGGGGATGTTTAGATAACTCATCTGTTGAACTCATTTTAGGCCCCAGGTCTCTTTGAGTGACAGGTGAGTGCTTTTATTGCAGTAAAGCCAAGTAAGGCCAAGTCCTGAATAGTGTTCTGACATCATGTCCCGATGTAGTCACAGTCTGCGCATTAGGGTTTGGCTGGTGTAACCGCAGTCCTCTCGCCATTCTTCCTCTACTCCTGTTACCCATGACCCAGAATACTGCAGCAGCCTTATTGTTTAATAGAGCGGTCAATCATGACACTGCAAACCCTTTTCATAGAATCAAATAACTGATGACAGCAGATCTTCACAGAAAATGATCCCTCCGACATGAGAGCAAACTATAATGACAGAAACCATGTGTGAAAAAGTGTATAAGACGTGTAATTTGATTTTGTAGATTCAACATTTTTGTTGCATCTCTTGCTTCAAGGAGTAAGGAACGATGTATACTTTCCCCCAAATTGAAGTAGGCTGTAAATAAAAAAACGGGTTCTTTAAATCTTTCACCAATAAGCAATAAGAGAGAATGTAAAGCTTTAATAAATGAGCAATTCCATCCCTTTGCCATACCCAGCTTCAGCCTTTGTTTTAATATAGTTACAAAGAGCTAAAGACAGATAAGGAAATGGCAAAAATACAACAACTGGAGATTTCACAATACAGTCCGACAACTAATGGTCAAGTCATTATGTCTTCATAAAATAAACACAAGAGTGCCCTAATGAGAGGATAAGCGCTCAATGAAGAAAACCCTCATCCCAAGTATGGTAAATGGTCTTGAGCTTGTATAGCGCTTTTCTAGTCTTTTACACCGCATGTCACACCTACCTAATCACACACTGATTTCAGAGGTTGCTATGTAAAGTGTCCATCAGAAGTAACTAATCCCATTCATACACATGCATACAGTACGCCGCTGACGAGGCAGAGGGAGCAATTCGAGGTTAAGTGTCTTGTCCAAGGACACATCGGACATTTTGCTGCTGGAGCCAGAGATCAAACCCAGAACTTATTTATCTTAACAGGACAATCACAGCCCAAACAGCAGTGTCACCTTCAATAGACCCAGGTGCCATACATGCATGCTCCAAGTGACAACTCTGATAGTGGCAGATAGGGTAGTTAGCCCTACCACATGGCCGCTAATGGCCCCTACAAACAAAATGCAACTACGAGAAAATAGACGGACAGAGAAAAGTCTGAAGAGGGATCTTACACAGAGGACAGGGGAAGCAGAGCCTGGTGTAAGGCGCCCTAATTGGGGCTAGCACCCTCCCAACCCGGATTGGTCTGTTTTATGTACAATTTAGGCTCCGTACTACATGTGGGTATTAGGATGAGGAAAAGTTATTCATTCATGCAGGGCTCGGGGGCGCTGGTGGCACAGTGGTTAGTGCACGCGTCCCATGTATGGAGGCTGTCGTCCTCATCACGGCCCAGGTTCAAATCCAACCCACATGTCAATCCCCACTCTCTCTCTCTCCCTGATTTCCGTCTCTGTCCACTGTCCTATCTCTCCATTAAAGGCACAAAAGGCCATAAATAAAAAAAATCTTTAATTGGGTTGTGCAACCTGATCTGTCTTGTTTCTGCCCTACAATATTCCTATTTGTCATTATAGGACACCAATTAAAACACTCCAGGAAAAATTGCCCTATTTGAGTGGTTGGTCAAGAGCTGCTGAATTGGCTGAATGTGGATGGGGTTCGGACTGAGCAGTGTATTGTGTTTGGAAATTGGACCATCTTCAGAGAGAATTACTATGATTGCCTACAATTACTCTCTCAAATATATCCACAGGGGTGCCCGTATAAAACACAATAACGGCTTGCCACAACACATTTTGCAACCCGTCATTAAGAGCCACAGCTCCTTCTGCTCAACGTCTCTGTGCTGCCCTGATGAAAGCAGGCCTCTAATGTATACTACAAGGTCTACTCAAGGACCTCAGTGACAAAGGAAAGAGACAGATTCAAGGTTATGGAATGCAAAAAGCGACCAAGGAGGTCAAGAGTCTCCCACAGACACACATGACTGGCTTTGCTGATGACCCAGGACTTTGTCTGTCACTCAGCTGTCAACATGCAAAGGGCCAGCCACACTTCAAAACAGCCGCCTCGTCTGCAAGCAAACCAACAAGACCAGTCTCCTCAGTGGCTTTCATCGTGTTGCACTGAGTTGTGCACACAAATATCTAACACATTACATCTCTTGTTTTGTTTTTTTTATACTTCTTTATTGAACTTTTTAGTCAGGACAATCTGTAAAGATACAACAAAGACAAACAAGCAAATCAGCATGTATTAAACACAATACATTTAAATAAAAGTTATTTTTTCACAATGACGACATGTACCTTAATCAGGGGCGTCTGAAAATAATTCAATGTAATATGATAATGTATGTTCTCTTCTTTTATTTTTTTATGACTTCGTGTATCCACATAGAATGAACAAAACATGGACATTGTCTCAGTGACATCACCGATTTCTGAAGAGGTGTTTTGAAACTGAATGATGGAGGTCTCTATAAAACTATGAATGGAAGCTGGAGGGCTCACTGTGTGGTGGGTAATGTTGGCCCCAGCACACCTGTGCAGTGCTCACTAACGCCCTGACGAAGGCCATTAGGCTGAAACACGTCAGCGTTCTCCTCTCCTTTTCTTACCTTTCCACCTGAACCTCTCCCACACAAGTTTATCAATCAATCAATCATTAGTTGAATAGAACCAATTCATCATAATCTGGAGACTCTATACAAAAGAGCATATGTGATAATATGCAGGCAGGATTTCTCCTTTGTATTCCTCACGTTCCTGTTGTCCACACTTCCTCACCGCTGAGGTGGAGGTCGGAGCAGGCCGTGCATGAATGAGGACGCCAGAGGTTGTGGGGACGACACAGTCCGATTGTGGTGGCTGGGCTTCGGGTGAGCCTGTGACCGCTTCAGAGACCACTCCATTACTAAACGGGGGAAAGCTGGTCCACTGTTGTTTTTTCTAGAAGGTGGTCTCCATATTGGAAAATCTTTCACCACCTGACTCTCAATCAGTCAGGCAAAGAGGTGGAGTTGAGACGGCTTTACGCCTCCTGACAAACAGCTACAATGTTTCACATGTCGGCCAACTCAGTTATTAATACAAACGTATAAATAACGCTTAGGCTTAACAAAATCAAAACTGAGGAGTAATTAATGAATCACTGTACAGTATGAACCAATAAAAAAAAAAAAACTATTTTTACATACCAGCCGGTAAATATGTTTATTTCTACTTTGCTTTTTAGTATTCGTGTTAATGGTGCTTCTTGGGCTTTCTCAGCCAGCCTCAAGTGGACACTTGAGGAACTACACTTGTTTTTGTACTTCTGCATTGGCTTCCGTTTTCAAGGTTGAAGAGGTTGCAGCTTCGTCTGGGCTTGCATTTCTCAGGGGCCATCTCTGAGATGAATGTTCTTGAGAGTTTGTGTGTCTGTATTTGTGAGTGTTTCATAACCGTATTTGCCAATATATATAAACTACAAACAACTGTGTTAGAAAACGGCAATAAAAAAGTAAAAGAAGTTATGTTCTTTTTTCACTCCGGCTTTCAAAACAAAACAAAAAACACAATGATGTTTAAAATCAGGATTAAAGATAGAAGATGTTCCCTTTTTACTCAAAGGCTACCAAACTCATAGTTGCTTGAGTTTAACCTAATTTATTAAATGCTGCTTGAGGCCTTCAACAGATTTTTGCAGGGGGTTAATCCTGCCCTGACTCTGGATGAAGGATGGACCACATTTTTACTGCATCGGTCCTCTGTGTTTGGACAGTACAATTATTTATCGTCAATTAAACTTCAAAAGAGACAACTGGCCCGGGGTGAATTTGTTCCTGAAACAAAATGATAAAAATCTTTTCTGGCTGCAGGTTATAGAAACCATCTGTCACTGAGGCTTGTTAAATAAGATAGTCCAAGAGGAGGAGCGGATCCTCTCTGCCCTGAATTTACCTTCAAGGCATAATAAGTGTGATAGTTTTCATTTTCAGTTTCTTCAGGACAGGACTAACCCTCTTTTCTGAGGAGCAGAAAACTAAAAATGATGGACTCAAGAAGTGACTAATGTAGAGTATAAGAATTGTGACATATAAACTCTAGGAGGTTTCCAACCACTCATAGTCCTGCGCGTGTCTTCTCTACCTTTTTGTATGATGTGGCATCACTGCCCCCTGCTGGCGCTGCTTAGAAATGCTTTCATTTCGTTGCAGCTTCCTTTTATTTTATTACTTTCTTCAGTGATTTATATTTTGTGGCATTCAGAGGACATTGACGGGACTTTTACTGCCACATATTTCCATATATTCATCTAAATTTGAAATAATATGTATTTCAAATGCTGAGTTTTAAAGCTGCAGCATGGGAGGAGAGCCCAGGAACAAATGTTTAACTTTGTGAGAAAATAAAGGTAATCTTGATCTTGATCTTGAGTTGCAGGTCAATTAACCAAAATGTCTCTAAAACAACATTAATTATGGATGGATAAGAAGAAGCCTTACATTCAGGTAGAAAACTTGTTGCTGTATGGACAGGAGCCTGTAGGTGGCAGCAGAGCGGTGGCGTTACATCTTCCATGATCACTTTAACTCTCAGCTTAAAAAAACAAAGTTCCTCTACTTTATGTTTACCTAATGCATGAATGACTCAGACATCATCAACAGAGATACACATACACACAAATAAGACTGATGTTTCTCTGCTGAAAAGAAATACAGGTGGGCTGAAAACTAAAGGAGTAGGGATTCACAAATGTTTGGACAAATAGCCCACACACTACCTGCATCCAACATCAATTCAGGCTCTGTGGTGTCCTTGACTGTGGGAGAAGCCTTAGGTCAGTCATACATTAGTGCACTACTGCTTTAATGCTCAATTTGGCATTTTATTTACAAGTGATGAGCACACAAATGGCCCTCTAAAGTCATAATTAAGAGTTGGAAATTTCGGTAATACATGAGTTGCTGACCTTCAGGGCAGCAAAAATGGCAGAATGGTTTATAACAGTTTCAACACTTTGAACAGGAACAGGGACACACACACGTAGTATGCTATCAAGCCTAATTTTATTATACAGCTAGCTAGCTAAGCAAATATGAGCAAGTTATTGTGTTTTTCAAGCTTTTAAACAAATGAAAACGTTAACTTTGTACCTGATGTGCATTCTGTTCTTTATTCTGCCACCGGAACATGAAGGTGCTCTGTGCTATTTGCTTTTGCGATTTAAACATCAGACAAGAAAAAAAACAACTTTACTTCCAGCGTCCATATTTGTCGCTTTTATTTGACCAGAGCACTTGAATGCGTGCATGTTGCCACTACAACTGCACCACTTGGCCTTCCGATATTTCCGAGGAGCACTTGAAAGCAGCATTATAAACTAATCCAATTAGAACTAAACTTCAAATGACAATAAAATTGACCAATCACATCTCCCCTCTTAGTGGGTGGGTGTTGTAATAATTGAAGTTGACAAGTTCCGCCAGCTGTGCTCATTAACAGCAACATTTAAAAAAAAAAAAAAGCCAAATTAGCTAGCAAACTTGTCAAAGAAGCCAGAAGACAGCGGATTTATTATCCACGTCGTTTTCTAGATGAACTTTTGATCAATAAATTCACTTTGTCAGTGAGCCTAACTCTCTGTAACACTACATAATGGCTGTTAAATTTATATAAACCGTAATACCTAGGCCGACATTTACTCATGGGACGCTTTGCCGATCTTACAATATCACAGCCTGAAGTGTCTGTTGCATGCTTGGGTGTGTGTGTGTGTGTGTGTGTGTGTGTGTGTGTGTGTGTGTGTGGTTACATGAAACTTTGTTGGTCTTATGTGGAAGGCAGATTGGGGAGGGGGAGCTGTCATGCACTTAACATATTAACATGTGATGAAGTGCACACGCAGCTTGTGTGATGATGCAGTGTTTTGAAAGGAGGACATGCATTTTGCTTGAAGTAGTCAGCTGTTATCTTGTTTTGGTGTTTACCCTCTGTTGTCTCCATGCAGTTTTCATGTTGAATTTTCGAGCCTGGTTTTCGCTTCTACAAGTTACCATAATTGGATGACAGGGTGGCTGTGCATTTCTACACATGTATCCTGTTGACAAGTCACTGTGGGAGCTACTTGTTGATCACAGTTACCTTAAAGCATATCCTGCACATGATGCACATGACTTATGCAGCTCTTATGATAAGATGGGCCTATTCGGTGTATGTTTACAGTGCTCCATTTCACTGCCACTCCTTTGATCACATATCAGTGCAGTCAAACAGTCTAAGGCGTAGATCGAATAAAGGACTGGGAGATTGCACACTTTGGTTCCACCCTGTCTTGTAACTTGTGCAGCCGTTCTGGTGATGCCAGAGAAAGAGAAAGCACTCGACCTCCTCTGATACTCGCCAGACTTCCCTGAGCTTTGACGGATTTCTGAGCTTTGACGGATTTCTGCCAGGGCCCTGTTCAAGACAAAACTCAAGCACAAAGCTGACCCAAGCTATTAAAGATCTGCATATCACGAGGAGAACTTGATGGTAACTTAAACGCGAACGCCTTCTCCAGTGGGGTTTGTTTCGGATCTTTGCTAGCTTCTATGTCGGGGTGATGCCTTGCTAAATGGTTACAGAGATTTGTAGTATTTCCGCAGTATTTATCTGCATATGCTGCATATCTTGCATATGGCCTTGCTTTTGTCCAGCTCCTCTCTAGTTTTTAAATCCAAAGTGCAGCCATACATCTGCTTTTAAGTTGGGGGGGGGGGGTGCCTTCAGTTGAGCAGCGTCGTGTTTTGCCATGATGTCCGTGACCAAATCTCATCCAGTAAAGACTCCTCACGCGAGACGAGGGGTCGCCGGGAAAGGGAATATTTTTTTAATTAAAAGATCGATCTGTGGACTTTATGAATCGATATCAAATTTTAAAAATGAGAATCGATTTTTTTTTTGAGAATCGTTTTTTTTTTTACCCAGTCCTAGTCAGGATGCCCTCCATTTAAATACCAGAAGTGGAGTTTGACAAGCCTTAAATGCATTTATGGATGGCTCTTTAGGACATGCTCTGTAGATCTTTTAGAGAAGGGGCTTACAATCTTTGTTGCTTAATACCCACATTCAAACTTTCCTGCAGGGTGTTATTTAGTTCCACGTATTATTTAAAGCACCTTTTGTGGGCCAGTCTGTGCTTTAGCTACTGTAAATTGTTACATCATGATTGCCTTAATACATCCAATCTTCTCAGCACTGTCTGTCTGTCTGATGGATTGTTCAAGGTGAGCAAGAATCACAGGCAGACTGAAAATTGTAGGGTTTTCTCCGGCATGGACAAAGGCTGATCGATCCTGGACGCTTCCCCGTTTATCTGATGGCTCTGATGGGCCTCCTGGGAAATGAAATGCTTAGCACTTAGTAAATGTGCTGGAATTCAGATGGGCTGTTAGCTGCTACGGATTATTCACACATCTTGACCCATGCTGTGTCTGGGTCTTCCCTTTTGATCATCCTCACCAACTCGACTCCGTCTCTCCTTAAGTATTGTAATGTTCCGGCCACCTTTAGCTCCTTTACAGAACAATATGCATGTGTCTGAGTGTAATGTGAATCGTGTACTCCCGCTCTCCTGGCTCCTCTTCTGCTGTCACAGTATAATTGAGCTAGCTGCTTCTCTAGCAAGCCTCTTTGGCATTTAATTAACATCAAGTTTGGCTCTCTGTAGCACACTTTTCATTTGCTTTATGCTCAGTGCAGCTCCCAGAGTGCAGCCTCTTCTGCGAGCTACCACCTCAGTTCTTAATTACCTCTAAAAGAAAATGTCTGGCGAACACCAATTCATTATGAATTCCACCTACTCCAGACACCTGCATTTTTTTTTGTTGCAGTAGACAATTAGGTCTTCATCACAGACAAATAATGGAGGAGGCACGGAGGGACAGAAAGGAACAGAATTCTCATTTCTTCTTTGAGTGATGATTGAAAATTTGATCTTGACTTAATAGTCATTAGCTCAAATCCCCAGGCTGGATGGTAAAAATGTGCTGGCAAAATGCAAATTGGGAGGGAGAAATTATTCACCCATTGTGCAACCGACCTGTTGGAAAACCATAAAGCGAGCCTCTTAAAACGAAATGACCTGTTTGAAACTTGGCAGACCATTTCATTTTTGGGGTTCTTTGCATACAAAAGGGGTCTGCATCTAAGGACTAAAAGAAAGAAGGTGGTGATTTTGTTCAGCACAAAAACACATTTGTATCCAGGATGAATTCAAATATTTGAATTGGAGTAACAGTGCCAGTGTGCGGGCCATACCGCCAAATTAGCATTTGCAGAGAGCGGCACTGTCTAGTTTGAGGTGAAATTTGGACCAACTATGCATTTGGAAAAATTGCCATGTAACCAGTTGTAGTTCTGTAGGCTCTCTGTTAGTGAAATATTTTAATCAATCTGCATCTGCAGCTGTATCCTGCCCATTGACGATATGTATGGACATAGTCTCCTGCCCATTGACGATATGTATGGACATAGTCTCCTGCCCATTGACGATATGTATGGACATAGTCTATCCAGTGACGTCACCCAAGGTGCTTCTTAGACAAAGGATGGATAGATGAACGATAAAGGGAGGCTCTGATGTCTGTAGTGATTTACTTACTTTATCAACTTGTCTTTATTGTGAGTTTAATTTCCCATGTTGAAGGAATGTGTTCATGGAATGGGAGGTTGTTAGAGGGGGATGTTAGTTTTGTTTGTGGGGTGAAAATGCAAACGCTATGTAATATTTGATTAAGACGTAATTCTTACCTGTTAATAAAAATATGCAAAAAACAAACAAACATGGTGAACGTCTGCATCGTGCCGGATGGAGCTCCAGAAAAAAAGGCATAATAAAAAAAGATACCCTAAAGTGAACGGACTCCAGCACTGCAAAGTCAGATGTACCACTGTGTCTTTGTTGCACCTGAAGGAGAGAAACATCCTGCTACAGGTCTCCAGCCTGAAGCTCTGACAGGTACACTGAAACAAGAACAAAACACTTCAACCTCGAACCTGCATGTCATGGTTGCGCTCGTCCCTTGCGGTATTCTGAGATGATTCAGCATGCAAACAACGTACCAAAAAGTGACCAGCTCTATCAAGCGTGGAAAAGAAACTCTATCCAACAAGAGTAAAACTGAAAGCAAAGATTAAGGGTGCGTTTCAGATTTTTGCAAAAACCGGGAAGTTAGGCGTTGAACACGAGTCATGCAGTGTACTTTGACAAAGCAAGGTAAAATGCTGCAGCAACACAACCAACATTTGTCTACACATGACAAGTCGTTGTCAACAACAACTAAGGTTTTGCTGCGGTAAGGCAGAGCTGTTGTTCTATATATCTGCTGATGGTTGTTTACTGTTTACATCTCTTTGATTAAGACTTCTGAGAACACTGAGCAGGTATAGCTCGGCGGCCCACAGGATGATGGATTTAGAGTCTGGGCAATTAAGTGTCGTCTTGAGACTCTGACTGTATATTTTACCCGTTGTAAATCTATCCAGGGTGTTTGGTTTGAGCAGGAGGAGGATCCTAAATGATATGCAGAGTATAAGTCTGAATTTATCCCCCTCTGGGTAGATTTATGTACCTTTCAACCCAGTCACACAGCAGTTCAGGATATAGTCAGGAAAATAGAACATCTAAAATCATGTTAATTGACATGTATGTTTCGCTCTCTCTCTCTCTCTCTCTCTCTCTCTCTCTCTCTCTCTCTCTCTCTCTCGCGCTGTGTGTGCGTGTGTGTGTGAGTCAGTTAACACAGAATGCAAACCATTACATGTTAACTGGACGTACTTGTGTACCAGCAACACGAACGCCTCGACCTGTCAGCTTGCAGGGTGTCTACCTCTAAGTGTGGCTCTCTGGGTGATCTGGCTGCTGTGGTCTGAGTCACTGACTGAGGCGTGACTGGCCGGCCTTCTACCTCCTGCCCTCTGTTGAGCGTGCGGAGCTTCTCAACTCTCAAAGCAACTGATCTCATTCTTTATTTTTTATTTATACTTTTAAAATATTGTTTCCATAATTTTAAATATACATTTCTCACCACAAAAACTTCCACAAGTGAAATAAATGATGAAATAATAAACGTAAATCAGGGCGCCGATTTTTGGGGCCAATACCGATATCAATGTTTCGAAGAGAAAAAAATCAGATATCGGCTGATACCTTTCTTTGATCAATTTGGATCTTAAGAGACAGACGGATATGCATATTTAATGGCTTCATCCCTCAAATGCAGTGGCACTTGTGGAAAAGATGTACAGTATTAAGAAAACAAGATGCTCACAAAACTGGAAAGTAGCTGCACGTGTACGTCACCGCTTGACACTGTGGAGAGTGATGATGCTTGTTGTAATCCATATAGCGCCCTCTGCTGGAGAAATTGAACACAGCTAGTGCAATGCAATGAAACTCAAATGAAACGGGATTTGACTGGTGAATAAATCTAATAAATCGGTACAGTAAAATTAGCAGATATTGATAGTCACTGAATATGATATCGGTCGATATTATCGGCCGGCCGATTAATCGGTCGGGCTCTACCGCAAGTCATTACAAAACACTCTGTAACGTGCCTCCTGCTCTTCTGGCCGTGCAGAGTAAAGGGTGAGAGTCAAGCGGTTCAATGAGCTGTGCTCTTGGTTTTTTAAGGCAATTGTTGAAAAAACTTGCATGCTGTGGTAAAGATTACATATCTTAAATGTATATGCATATGTAAACATTCAACATCAGAGATTCATACATTTAGATTTTTTGAAACCACAAATACTTTCAGTTTAATTTTTGAATTCACATACTAAAGGTTGCCCCCTGGCCAAAGTGTGGCCCTAAGCAGAATTGATTAAAAGGTGCCCAGTCGTAATCTTGTAAATAGTTGCATCAGTTGAAAATTGTTAGCAGTTCATGATAATTCTGACAATAAGATCATTACAACTGCAAACTATTTAATCTGACATGCTTTTACATTTTCTAATAAACTAATGGTGGAATTATTTTAGGGATTATGCGATTGATAGTTTTAAAATTCCCCGTCCTTTACCTTAAGGGATGGAAGTAGCCCTGTAATATATGAACATGAACAGGATCTTTACATATTTTTGTGATATTAGGGCTCAAAGTGCTCTGAAACCAAGTTTGTTCCTTTATATCCTTGTCTCTGTTTAGTAACAGAGTTTCCTGTGACATGAGCCATGAACTCTGATCCTATTACTCCTGTTGGACTCGATGTTGGAACAGGTGATGTGCTGCCTCGTGTCATCTGCTGTGTAACTGAAAATTGGGAGTTGTCTGGAAGCCTCTTCATCAGCAGCAGAGCAGATGGACGGGTGAGGAGAGAGATGTCCAGACACATTTGCTCCGTTTCCCCTCACACTCTTAAAAAAAAAAAAAAACACATTATGGGCGTTGGATTTGATACATGGTTGATTTTTTGCCATGCCATATGGTGAACACTGCTGGTCTCTCGATTGTACGCCAGCGCTTTTCATGTGAGCAATCATAAATTTAGAAAAAAGCTATCATGTTAAGAAATATAATTACTCAGCAATAGTTTCATGTGTGTTTTTCTGCGGAATTTCAAGACTGAGTGCAAACTTTTTCTGTATGAAATGACAGGAAGCTGTCGAATTGAGGAAAGATTCCATCTTTCGAGAAAAAAGGCTGCTTTCACACCTCTGCTGCTGCAGCATCGGAGATGTTCTGCCTCACTTGTTTTGAATAAGTCAAAATCTATTTCAATTTTTCTTGCTCGGATTCTCTCTGAGTTTGGGGAAAACTCTTTGCAGCATCTTGTCCCCATTTGCCTCCGAGTTTCCCTCACTTTGTTGCTCTGTTTCATCTTATAATTGAAAGTGCCTAATTAAAGAACTGATGGCCGTTAGAATAACAGTGTGGGCGTAATTGGTGGCAGAGGAAATCACCAGCATCTCTTTCTAAGATCATTAAACAGCTCTTTGTGGGCTGTGGCTGACACAATGGCTGCCCTGCTGTTCCCACTTCTGATGTCAGTGCGTTGCTCCAGGTTTGCCCTCTTCATAGATCCGCCTTTTTTGACGACCGCAGAGCCAAGCCAACATCTGCTCCCAAAATTATTTGGCATTCAAATGATGTTGGAAACCAGAGAACCTTCAGTCAGGCCTGTGGTCATTTTTCAAAATTGAGCTCCATGTGGCCACATCTTTTAAATAACGGTCTCAGTGGTGGGGAAGTGGACTATCTCTGATTGTCATTTGGAAAAAAAGGCACACAGAATAAAGATAGGTGGTTTGGTCTCTACTGTGCTAAAAGGGACAGTTTGCAAATAATGTAGCAACACTTTCCTTTATGTACTTTGTATTGACTATTGGTTCCCATCCTGGGGTTAGGTGATCTGCACATACATTTCCAAAATCCTGACAACACACTTACAATATTTAAATAAATGTATTTGGTAAGAACGAGCCTATTCTGTTGGGATGTTATCAGTGAAAACAATTAGGATAAGATAAAATAACATAAACCTTTATTTATCCCACAACGGGGAAATTTACAGCTTTGGCAGCAAAGAGCAGGATAGACACATAAAGAGAGCACACAGAGCATGCAGTGCACAACTAAAAAGTAGAAGAGCAGGAACAGAGCTGCAGTGGTTGCATATGTAGTTTGAGCTTTCACAGGAATGCATAAAAAAATACTTATCATGCATGATTTTTGAAAGCAATGTATCATGTTTGTATTTTTCCATGTGGTTTCCTTTGGGGCTCAGATGTCTAAGATACAAGTGGGGGGGGGGGTCTGAGGAGAGAAGGTTGGGAACCACTGCTGAAGACAAATATGCCAAATGTCATTTTTGCCAGTCAAGACGAGATTTGTGGGGCATCAAAGTTGACAAGCTATTTTGAGTTGAGATCAGAAGGGAAGTTGAGCAGATGAAGTCGTGGGTTAAAAAACATTTATACAGTATAAGGAAGAGATTAAAGCGTGAACATGATATATAACCTGTCATGATTTAAATGGGAGAACGTATTTCTTTTAATATGTTCAATAAATTACCACGTAGACTCTTCAACTGGCTGAGCACACATTTTAAAACTAAATAATCGCCATAAATCATCTTTCTTTGATTTTTGGGAAGAGCCAAAATCGTGATCACGTTTGAAATTCATTGAGTCGTGTATCCCCCACAGCAGATGGGCTCACAGCCCCTCCTCATGTTGGAGAGACGCTGATTATGCATTACTCAGTGTGTTGGTTTCATGGGCTGGGCGATAGATGACTACAAATATTTATGCAATAAAAATGTTCATATCAGTCGATATCGATAATTATCATGATAAATGTGAGATCATTATTTCTTTCAGATTGAAAGTCTGATTTTTGCTTCTGAGTGAAAAGTTGAAGGATGGTGATTTTGGTTTAATTATTCTTCTTGTCAGTGCATGATGAACTACTTGAACAGGAGATATTGTTTCAAATGATGGAAATGGTTTGTGGTGTTGATCGTTTTAGCTGCAGTTTTCTTCGGCACAGTTTACATAGCAGGCTGTTTGGTTTTTGTCCGACTGTAAATATCCATAATATCTCCAAACTCCTGAAGTTGAGTGGCCTTTCTTGTCGTCTTGTGGTTTTCTCCCTGCTTTGAGCCGGTACACTCAACGTTTTTCAACTGTTTCCATTCCGCTCCAAACATCTGTAAGCCTGCCCACCCATATCCCTGCAATGTGATTGGCTGTTAATCATCATCCTCTTCTTCTTCTCTTTAATGTCAGGTGGCAACTAGCGTTTAAGGCGAATTATAGCGCCCCCCTTTCCCAATGGTTGGGTGGTGTAATTACAGGTTGAGATCTATTCGAACTTTTACAGAAAAATGTGTTATATTAATATTCAGACAATTATAATGCGATAATTATCATTATTGTTTTATTGGCCAGGCCTAGTATAGTCTTAAGTTATTATTTAGCAGCAGCTTTTTTCAGGGTTTGAGTTTTTTTGGTAAATTTGCAAAGGGCATTTCACTGATTGATTATCATTCAATCTAAAAAAAAAAAAACTAGATAGGACTTTTGGTTGGTATCATCCAGCTCTGGTGTGTTTCTCTGTAGGTTGTAAACAACGGTTGAGGTAAACTGTGAGAGAGAAAACACCGTATTGTTCTTCTTCACGTCTTCTCTCATGCAGCCACATCACTGCTGAAGCTTGTTCGTCACTGAGCGAGATGAATGGGAGGCGGTTTAGAGGACAGAATGGAACACAAATCTTATGTGCCGTTTATGTATTTTTTCGATCCACCTTTTGACTGCCGTGCTTTTGAGGCCTGACTGATGGCATGGCCAGTGAGGAGAGGGTGTAATATATACAGACCTGCTGTGTATTTACAGCCTCAGTACTCCTGCCAAGAGATGCTTAAACTCTAAGACACATATTTATCCCCCTATATCATTTCACCTGGCATTTCAATCCAATGTTTTTCTCTCAGTCCACTTCTACCCTTGAAGACCTAAAGTTTCTCTGAGATCGAGGAAAACGTTATTGTAAGCAGAATTGAGGAGTTGGTAAAAAGTTTTTTGTTTACGTCTCAAAGCTCTGTTTCAAAGGGAACAAGGTTTAAATTTAATAAAGTATTCCTGATTTCTGACTCTGTCCACTGTCCTGTCTGTAGGCAGAAAAAGCCCAAAAATAAATCTTGAAAAAAAAAAGAAATGTATGTCTGCTGCCAGTTTCAAGTAAAGGAAATGCCTCTCACCCAGTGACAGCTGGGCTCCTGCCGTCCTCCCGCAAACCCGACGGGAAAAGTGGTAAAGATAATGGATGGACGGATGGAGATGTCCAAAATCAAAAATGTAGTTGTTAAATCGGCTAACTTCAAGTATCAAAGTTCCTAAAGTCAGGAGAAGAGTTTGACTATGTTCCATCATATTACAGCACGTCAGCTTAGAGGTCTAATCACTGTGCTTCAAACAGTGATGTAATTGCATGAAACAGGAGCTGCTTTAAGGTAAGAGAGCAGAAGAGCTTCATTTCTGTTGCTGATACACCTAAAGGGCACATGCAGTTTTGATTTATGTGAGGCATCACATGTTTCTTTCTTTCGAAGAGACGGGGGGAAAGTCCAGAGAGAGGCTGGGTGTGGAATTGGAATTGATTTGGTTAAATAAGCATCGATGATAAGGAGGTTGCTCTCCAATCAGTTATACAGCTGATTAGGCTGCTGACCTAACTTTAGTTTGGTCTTTGAGATACAACCATCTACCCTGATATAGCTTTCCTTAAAACAACTGCTCAAGAGCAATTATGGAATTCAAACATGTCTGTTTCTTTTTTAGAGAATAAGTGAGAGTGGGGGCAATTAAAGAAAATGAGAGCACCATAAAAAGAAGGAGAGAGGGTCATGCTGCATGCTTCAGAAAGTGTAGATGAGTCAGAGGACCACTTCGGTCATGTCGATAGTCACCTTCCCTGGAGAGAGTCTGATTGTGACACAGATGCTGTTTGAAACAGATGCTGGCTGGAGAACTGTGTGCTGCTGTCGTATAATTCTCCCATTAGATTATGATCCATGTTATGAGCAACACCTCTCATCCTCTGGAAGCCAGCTGTTCCCTGTGCCAATAAATCACAAGTCTGTAGCTGTGCATGCACTTGAGCTTTACAGCTGTCCTGCTTCTAGGTACCATGTGGAATAGCTTTCGATTTGTAGTCATGTCAGATTTCATCCAATGGAAGCATCACACTAAACTAGACTGATGTATTTGGTTGTGTGATGGAAGGAGAATACTTAATAATATTACTTACAGTACCTGCAACGTTTGGGTGTGTTCTGCACTTTCTCTGCCTTGTCTCTTTACATATTTGGAGACTTTTCTTTGAAATTAGCACCCATCACCCGCCAAATACGGGTGTTTTTGTTGCAGTGACGGGTGCAAATGCTCAACTTACCTGTCATGGTGGCGGGTAAATAAAAGTACAGTACAGAGTGATTTTAAAACAACAAATGGATTATGTTGCCTCTGCAGTCGAGGTTCATTTGCAGCTTTATACGCTAAATTAGCCCTTGAGTACATGGCTGCAATGGAAACTCTTACCAACCTCAAAATAAGAAACTATAACTAAAATAAAAATAGTTTTCTGTTTATGAGCCAAAGGGCATGTCAGTATTTTCTAGTTGAAACATCTCCCTCCATAAAATAGCCGATTACTTGAATAGTGTAAGCCTTGATTTGATATTAAACCTCATTAACTTGTGCTGCAGGTTAAATTCAAGTGGCAGGTAAAAAAAAAAAAGAGGAGAGTGACTGGTATATTTTTGCCCTGCACCAGTACTGCACTCAGCCCCACCACCAGTGTCCACCTGTAGGCTCAGACTGGGCTTTTTTCTGTCACTCCTCAAATTTAACTCAAATGTAAAATAAAACTGTGAGGAGTGATGAGGCAAGAGAATAGGCACCAAACACACACTATGTTCTGCTGCTCCAATAAGTATTTTCAAATATGAAAAGATGAGATGACTGACTGAATTGTAGTTGCTATATTGGAGTCAACCTACTAACATTCACAAAGGTGGAGCAGGACTTAATCCTCCTGGCATAAATAGCTACAATGCACCCCTGTCAAAGGTGCAGATGAGCGGGTCTTTCCCTCTTCTTGGATGAGAACGTCTGCAGCTAAGGTAAGACATTTTTAGTTCAAAGATAGAGGTGAGAAAAAAAACAATGTAAAGAAAATAGGAAATATAGCAAGACTTTACTTGCAAACCTTATCTAATGATAAAAAAATTTCTGGATGTCAAAATTAGCATTTTAACATATGCATGTTTTTTGGGTACTCAATTTCTTTTGGAGCCTGCCTCATGTGAACACTCGAGGAACTTTTTTGCACTTCTGCATTGGCTTCATTTTTCAATACCTGAGGTTATACAGACGTCTAAGTCTGTACCAGAGTGTTAGACCAGCCAGTCCACATCAACAAAAAGAAATCCACAAAAGATTTAATAAGTGAGTATATTTTTAAATAAATTTATCTACAAAATTGTGGCCATATCTTGGAGTATTTGTCTCCTTAACTTATTACCTTCACTCTCACTGTTCTGCTTCAGTTTCACCAGATAATAAATGATGCTCCGTGTCTTCCTGGAACTATTTTGTGATTCAACTGAAGTGAACAGAAGGTCGACTAAGCCTTGGCAGTGTGTCCTACCCTTGGGCTATGGACTTGGCACGCCTGGATGCAGTCTGCCTGATCCCCCACCTTTGGGACAGCAGAAGACATGGAGACCTCCTTGACACAGACTCCAAGTGCTGCAGGTGGCAGGGATAACCCAAGGCAAATCTAGCCTGACTAGCTGGCATATGTCTTGCGCCACAGCGTCCACCACCCCCCACCCCCCTTCCCCTCTTGGCTGCCCGATTCAGAACCCCTAAATATTGAGGAGAGGAAAAAAAGACAAAGATGGGTTTGAAGCCAGAGGCCACTTCAACAGAAAGTAATTTAGATTTGCCAAACTGCTGCACCACTTCAAGAACTTTCTCAGGAGCAAGAAAGTGTTTCTTTCTCTGATGAAACACTCGGGGATGAACTCGAAAAAACTTGAAATGTGAGGGGGGTTTTTTGGGAGCAGTTTATCTGGTGGTGCATAAAATACATGAACAACTCTGCTGTAAGGAGAATGACTTTACATCCTCTTCTCAGGCTTTTCTGTTTCTTATCTAAAAGTCAAATTATAATCGGGCCTTTGGATTCTCTCCTGCTTTTAAAACACAACTCACAAACGTAATGAAAGCTTATCAGACTAATATAAAAAAAACTGCCTCCAGGGATAAACCTGCTGCTGCCTCTTTTGTTTCTCCTGATCAAAGGAACATTAAAACATATAAACTAGCAACATCTAATCCAAGAACCAGTGCAGAGAACAGATCACAAAAAGATACTCGTGACATTTTTCTTCAAGATTGTTTATCGTTTCAAAGCCTGTTTACAGCGAGTCACAATGGCTCTTTTCTTTAAAAAAAAAAGGAAGTGAGCTTGTTTTAATGCTGATTTATTGATGCGTCATTTTTGTTCTAACAGCAGTCTAGACTGTGACTTTGGTGTGACATACAGAACATTAACTTAACTGCACATTACCGGCCAGACTGTCTATATGTACCAGACATCTGCACTTCCATATTTTATCTACTTTAGCTGCCTTGATCATATTAGGATTGAAAGTGAAGTGTGAATATTTCCTCTAATTTGTTGTTTTCTCACCTCAATCTTTCAAGTGGCATTTTCTCACTGACAAGCATTATCTTACTGACGAGCTGCAGAACTTCTCATGACAGAAGAGGAAAGAGAGGCACTCGTCTGCACATTTGAGAGGCAGGTAATTAATTTAAATCTTTTTGCCCTGGTTTTTACCTCTCAGGCTTCATATTCTATCCCAGTGGTTCTCAAACTTTTTAGACTGCGTACCACCTCCCAAAATATTTGGCTCTCCAAGTACCACCATTATGGTAGACGTTAAAATACACTGTAGGCCTATTTCTACACACATTTTACGCAGGAGGCAAATACGTGGCGGCGGGGCCTAGCATCTAACGTATCTCCGAAGTTGTTCATTAATTTGATTCAATCTGAGTTTTTACTTATTAAGAGTATAAATAAGAACTTTATCATATGAGCATCACCATGTCAATATTTGTATGTAGAATTCTATCAGACATTAAACATTTCAATCAAATACGCAATGAATAAGCATTGCGTCAAACCTGAGGACAATCAGTCGATTTCTGCCTGTATGAAAATAAAACCAACGTTATAACATTCTCAATAAAACACATTAATAAAGTATGAAAGGTATAAAATCATATCTTCAAATACCATCTCCTATAACTTCTCCCTTCAGTTATCCTCTGACCATTCCCTTGTGTGGTCGATTTTAGTTGGTTTGAGTCAAAATCCTCAACTAATAATGGGATGGACAGTGCTGAAATTTGTTATAGACTGTGTTTTCCAGAGGATTCATTGATTATGTCTCTGGTGATGCTCTGCTTTCATGTAGAACCACCTTCAGTTTTCATATCTTCAGCTTCAGCTGGCCTTAATGTTGGTGCTGTGATTTCACCTACTGCTTTGTTGACTACCATTTGGGCATAATGGCCACCAACAACTTCTGTTTTTTTTTAAGCAAAAATTGACCACATTTGGATGAGAGGGTGAAGCTGGAGAGGAGTGAGGAGTCTCAAAGACTAAGTTATCAAATGTATTGTTGGTGGCAACCCACAAGTAGAACAACAGAACTTCACAGCTGGCTATTGTCCACAACTTCTCAATTCAATTCAATTTAAATTCTTTGACTCACGATTTGATATTGATCAATATGCTTGGATATCGATATAATAATAATACAGATGACAGGAATACCCAGATAACTCATCACAGTACCTTCGGATATTTGTTAAATAATTATGTGTGCATTGTTTGTAAAGGTTTAGAGCAAACTGACTCAAACATGTATTTTATCGTCACATTTTTCTTTAATAAACAAAGAATGAAACATTGAAGCACAGTATGATCTGAAGTGCAAATTTGAGCCTGAGATGAATTTGCAGCGAAATCGTAATAAACATAACAGTGCTGTAATGGCATGGAGAAAAAGTTCATGTAAAGTGCACAATTGTGCCTGACTTGAATTCACAGCACCCACAGTGCTAGAGAGGGGCGTCATTTCAAAAAATAAAATCGATCTCAGGATTTCCCTAAATCGATATTGAATTGGGAAAATAATAATTGCAATTCATTAATTGATTTTTTTTAACCACCCCTAAACTTCACTAAATAACATTTTTTAATTATACATACATGTTTTTGAAAAGCATACCCTTTGTCGCACGCTGATGACGTCAGATAGCTTAAGGTTGGCTGTTACCAGATTGCTCTAGTTTTAATGCTTTTTGGAATTGTTTTACATCGAGCTAACAAACCTAAACGTACATCCCTGTCAATCTATGAGAAATGTGTGACCCTCTCCCTTTAATGAGGGAAAAAAACTCTGCCTCTGATTCTACAGCCTTCTGGGTCAGCGCACAGTCAGATTTCAGTAAATAGCGTCTTATACACCCTCTCATAATGAGACATCCCTGTGGCGGCATGGTCCGCTTTCCTCCACCACCTCGATGACTTTGTCTGCAATCCTCTCATTTTTAAAAAAGCTTGAGCATCCACTGCAGATACTGCATTCAATATTTGCTGTCCTTTCACAGCTTCTCTTACTGGTAATGGCAGACTTGAATATTAAATTAGCTGCTCCTGTTGCTCCTGTTAGCTGCTCCTATTGAAAAATAATGAATAAAGCCAACTTTCACTGTGAATTCTGATGAGACCTGGCAGCTTCAATTAAAAGAGGGTAAAGTTATACAACACTTTAAGTCATTCCTAGGCTGTCGTCCTGCATGTAAAATAATGCACTGAATGTTGTTTTTAGTGAAAAAGGTGATGAATTGTTGGCTATACATCTACTCAGGAAGCCCTTAAGTGTACGTGTGAGTGTATGTTATTATTTAAAAATTCTGATATGAACTGAGCAATGAAAAACCTTGGATTTAGCAAGTAAAGGCATAACAGTGGTAAAGATCTTCTTCTTCTTCTTCTTCTTAATTAACTTTTAGAGAAAGTATGTCTTTGACTATCAAGTTATACCTATAGTACATGTTCAGACCTACTGAAATATTATTTGGGAATATTACATTCTATGAATGCTGGCATTGTTTCTAATTGGTGAGAACTGAAGTGACTTTTAAGTAAATTGAAAGTATTTTTCATCTTTAATAAACACACTGTTGCTTTTAGCTTGACTGATTGAACTACTCACTACCAGTTTTGACTCAAAGATGGTTCTCTTTTAATGGAAACTTTGTACTTTGTTTGCCTTTGTGTCTCTGTAACTTTGTGTTTTTGCTGCTGACTGTCTTGGCCAGGTCTCCATTTGAAAAGAGGTTCTTTATCTCAATGGGACCAATATGGTTAAATAACATTTAAATAAATACTATTTAGGTTTGTCTGGAAGCTGCAGGACTCTGAGAAAAAGTAGAGAGAAACTAAAGAAAACAGAGACGATTGGTAGTCATGGTGAATGTTTGAGATGTGCCAGCTAGCACGCTGACGACTGTATAGCGGGTTTATTGTAAGTAGAAAGGATAAGAATTGCTATAATTTAGTGAATTGAAAGGAAGAAAAGAATACTTAATATTTCAGTTGGTGTTTCATGATGTTCATGCGGGAGTGGTTCCATAGTAGCCTAATGGTCTGCGTCTGCTATTAGTGTTAGCAACCAATAACAAGAAAGTGACCCAGTTTGTTTTTTTATAAAAGACTCTTTACTTGAAAAAGTGGCCATACTGTGAGCATAATGGTCTCTGAAATGATTTGGGCAATCAGCTGGTTAAGTCAGACTCCTGCTGGAATACTAAATGATGTGTGTACAGTAAGTGCATTTCACAAAGCCCAGCGTTCTCAATAGGCCATCCTCTCTGTTTTGTCCCTCTTGAAGTGAGGTGAGTCTTTATTGTACTGGTAATTGGGAACACTGAGGCATTTAAGATCGCTTTGGTACATTTAAAGTGATTACAGATGTAGAGCATGAAACATTCATTTTAATCTGCCTCTGTAAGAACAAAAGGTCACTCCCAAGATGATGGATAGTGTAAGCTCAGCTTTACTTGAAGCTCAGTCAGTGAACTTTGAAAAGATTAATATATTGCAACGCGAACTCTGTTGAATCGGAATGTACATGTCATAAGACGGCAAATGTCCAAACTCAGTTAAAAGGTTAAAGAAAGTTTCAAGCAAAGTTGAATATTTTATGTATCAGAGAAAAGGGTTGCAGTCAACAAATTAGAGGCAGAGATTAGAAAACACATTTTGTTTTTATTTCGTTTCAGGAAGACACTACCACCATGCAGCTATGATGATCTCACCTTGTTGATCTCACTTTTTACAGATTTTCTCTCTTTTTTGTGGTTTCGATAACATTTAAGTTATTGATCTTGTAGATCTGGAGAAGGTCTACCATTGTATCCGTCATGCGGTCACAGCGGGAATATGGGCGTCGGGAGCCATTGTTTCGAGCCATCTGGTTTCCTGTATGGCCGAAGTTAGACTTGTGTCTGCATATGTGACACAAAGTCAAACTAATTTCTGTTCTGGGTTGGCCTTTTTCAGGGTTGTCCCCTGTAACTGATTCTGTTTTTTGATTTTGTTATGGACTGGAGTTCAAGGCCCAGCCTAGGGAAGGAGGGTTTCCAGTATGTGGGCCTCAAAATGTAATCTCTGGTTTTTGCACATGATGTGGTTCTGTAAGCTTCTTCAGACTGAGACCTCCAGCAGGCTTTGGGATGGTTTGCAGCTGAGTTCAAAGCAGTTGGAATGAGGGTCAGCGCCTTTAAGTCTGAGGCCATTATTCTCTGCTGGAACAGGGTTGATTGCTCCTTTCAAGTGGGGACTGAGTTTCTTTCTCAAGTGAAGGGGTTCAAATATCTCTGGGTCTTATTCATGAGAGAGGGTAAAACTGACAGACGAGATTGACAAATGGGTTGGTGTTGCATCACAAGTAATGCAGGTGCTGTACAGGAGCATTTGGTGAGGAGGGAGCTGAGCCTGAAGGCATTGCTCTTGATTTACCAGTCAATCTAAAAGAAGATTTTATTTTACCACCTTTAAAGGAGAGGTCAAAATGCTCCAGCAACACTTGTAGTAAGAAGATCAACTTTATTAACAATTTAGACCGACACGTTTTGGCCCGTGGCCTTCATCAGGGTCATTAAGAAACAGATCAACAAACATCATTTAAATAGGGTAGGTACACAATTGAAGGAAAGGTAAAGAAATTCAAATAGGGAGGGACAACCAATAGAATACCTCCACATATGTGTGTATCAGCCAATAGGGCGCATGCAAGGTGGGCTGGTTTGTTGGCCAGGTAACATGGAGGTGAAGGGCATGTCTAACAAAAACAAGGCTGACATCACAACTGGTCAACATAAAATAGTGAGGTCATTTCATCATTGAACTCAGTAGATATCTTACATATTGGTCCTTTTTACAAACAACCCATGTGAAATAGAAAATGCATTACATAAAATTTGTGCCAAAGGTCAGCTTATTATGAGTGATTGCACGTTTAAGTCAAATAATGGGACTTAATACGAGAGCAGAATATCATAGCACTGCTTCCCTCCATAAGGCCGTTGTTGCCATGGTGAGGCTTTTGTTGGAAGGCTCATCATCATTATCGCTAGCTATGTACCCCTCCTCGGCTCTGAGCATTATCTGGAGCGGCAGCATATTTATTGGGCATTGTTGCTGTAGGTGCTGAAAAGCTAACATTTGCTGCTCACAGCAACTGTGTGATTTTGCAGGCCTGCAGAGGTTATGTGCTTGGCAGTCGACTATATTCAATGAAAAGCTTTTATTCCTCTCCCTTTTTGCCTTTTCATGCCACCTGGGTTTCTGTGCTTGTTCAGCGGCACAGAGAGGGGACAACATCCAATAATGGAAATTCATCATATTCTTTTGAGAGGTTGCGTTGACTAAAACTCGTACATGAAAATACAATTGTAAATAGGGATATTCAAGTAAGTATATTTACTATCTGTTTCTCTGCCGCCTGGGGAATGAGGCAGGTGGTTACCTCATACCTTACATGACAAGGTAAGAGATTGATGTGAGCAGAGAGAGGGGTGGGATTTTGAATTGTACTCAATTGAAAGAACAGCCATTGGAAAGCTTAAATGACCTTCAGGGAACTGATTCCATTTCATATCCCATATCTCGCTTTATCTGGCCTGTGGTAATCCCAGCTAAGCTTCCTCTCCTTCCTGTCTGCTCATTTGTCAGGTTTTCAACACAACCTGCTCTCTTCCAGCAGCGATTAGAAATGCTTGTTTTCTCCATCTCCCTGTGATCACTTTATCGTAATATCCTCGGCCGCTGACATCAACACAAGTTTCTGTTTATTCTGACTAATTTGATCAAACAACACCAATGCTGCTCTCAGGGGAAATACATTTACCACTTTACAATCCTAAAGGATGATTAAAAGTCAGACGGAGTTGAATGCAGGGTTTTTGAAAGATTATAGAAAGATGAATAATAAAGACAGAACAACTTGCGTCATTCTCTGGAAAAAAAAAAAAACACATCCAACTTAGGGCAGAGAAAATCAGCACCATGAAATGAATTGAGAGGCTGAAACAAAAAGCAAGATTAGGCTTTAGGCTTAAATAATGAGATTTCAACATGATTTTTAGTGCTTTGTCTTTCAGAGAGGAACAGATAAATGACAAACTAAATGTTTTCTATCTCTCTTGTAGTCCCCTCAATTTAGCTTGACCTTTGGAAAGATGATCCTGTATTGAAACTTATCTATCTGATAGAAGATGATTGCTAAGGCTGTGGCTACAGAAGGTGGTCGTTCACACACTGTATCAGTCTTTTCCTTTAGTTGCTTCAGCTGCAGCGCAGGCAGTACCAGAAGGTGATCTTTTCATTCATAAAGTCATTGTCATGGGGCTACTAAGGGTGGGAATTGTGGAAAATTGATACAATACGATGTAAAACAATACAATATGATAGTCAGGAATAAATCAATGGACTCCTTCAGTCAGGCAGAATCCAAAGAAAGAAGAAGATGTGAGAGAAATTTCTTCCAAAAAGATGAGAATTGAGTTCTCTTAAAGAAATATGAACACGGTGTGGTATGATTCAGAAAACCTTTTACATGCGGCATGGACAATATCAACACATCAATGAATAGTCGTAAAACAATAAACCAATGCCCCAATAGCAAAACAAATTCTTAAGGGCCATCACACCTCTGATAAAAATGTGGAAACCACCAGGTGGCAGGTCATCAGAAGGATAGTTTAGGACATTTTTCACCCTCTGCTTTTAGCTACTCCTGTTCTACAGATTAGTTTGCCAAAATTCCCTTACAAGGATCACACCTATCACTTATGGCAAATTTAATTAGGTGCAAAGGACTAACATTTGGACACACTGCATCAAACGTCATCAGTCTGTCTTTCAGTGAGCAGGCTCTTCTGGAGGAGATGAGAGGGGGATCGTCACATGTTTAACTAGGAGGCTGGCTCTGCTGTTGCGCACTGTCTGCTGATAGGCTGCCAGGATGACGGGATGACAGTTTCATTGTTTCCTCTGCTCCTTCAGCGCTTGGCCATCTCAACTGCCTTTGGTTCAAACTCGACATCTGTGCTGCAGTTAAACTTAAAAATTGTTAATGAGTTGCTGTGGGTGGTGACTCTCCACTCTCAGAAGTTTGTTTCAACAGCCGTTGTGTGAAGGGGTTGGGAGAGAGAGATTACATTTCCCATGCAAGGTTCAGTAGGTTGCGTGTTTAGTGCTTTTCTACTCGGAGCTAATCATATTTCTCCACTAGAAGGCCACCCTTCTCCCAAATGATTAGGTTTTCTTTATTTGAAAAAAACATTCTGAAGGGAAGTAGAACACCCTTTCTAAATTTGGGGTCATCCTGTAGGAAACTGTATCAGATTTCCGTCACTCGATGGGTATCTTGGAGGGAATGGGGTCCTGTTTTCCTTTATGTTAGAACAGCCCGGAGAGTATGATTTCCCACTGAAGGGGCACCCTGAAGGGCACATTATTCATTTTTCTCCAATGGAAGGACATTGTGCACATGGGCGCCAGACAGAATGTATACAGGTGGGACAAATTATTCATTTGAAACCCCTCGCTTCTACTGCGTCACAAATTCATCACATCTGTCTCTCCACCCTGCGCTGCTGGGAGCAGAGTGCTTTCAATCAAATCTAATCCACTTTTCATATTTTTACTGCTGCCTCGCTCGCCATTCAGGTTTTACTTTATAAATCAGGAGCAGAGTTTGGAAGGTGTCATATTGTTAACATAAACTTGTTATTTATGTAAATGTTGGTAATAGGACTGCAACATTCTTGCTAAAATATGAATCATGACTTTTCAGTTTGAGTCTATCTGCTCATCTTACTTTTGTTCCCTGTCTACTCTCTTCTGCACACATACCGCACATGCACATAAGCGCCTACACTTCTTACACACAGGAACTTTCCCCATCCCGACATATACTTTAGCTTTTTAGTGCATGTTTTTAACTCTTTTGACGATATTCATCAGCAGTAAGCAAAATACACTCAAATAAGATTACATATAGGGAAATACAAACAAGGGAATCGCCATTGTCAAACGCACAGCATGTGCCTTCCGCCACCAGGGGGCTCCAAATCAAAACAATAAAAGATGACATTGAGGCTGGCGGAGAATCATGGGAGTGATTCTTTCTACTACTCAGATCCTTTGAATGATCATCGAATACATTTCTGTACTTAAGCTTTTTAATATGTTCAAACATGGGATCTGAAAAGGGGCAAGCACTTTCATCTGGATTACATTACCAAATTAGTCTCATGCCATCGCCAGATTAAGTGATCAAAACAGGTTAAAATGCATCAGAATGCAGGAATAGCTCACCACAACTTTCAGAAAGTTAACTACCAGGACGCTTGCAGGAAAAAGTCTGCATACATTTAAGGTTGAAAACAATTGGCCATGCAGCTCAACACAAACATTTTTGTACATTTTCTAGGGTCAAGTGCCTCTATGTTCAGCCACTATTGTTGACTTGATAGACTAGGTGCATGTACATGTAAAGATTTGAGCATATCCTCAGGGGAGCCAGCTATTGATTTTGCTGGACTACCTTGTTTATTGGCTTCCAGCTGAAGGGTAGTGAGGCACTGCTGGTGAGATGTGGTTTAGAAATAAGAAATAAATCAATTACCCATTTCTTGTGTTCCAGAGCAGATCAATCGATTAACCAGACAAAATAACATGAACTGTTAGAAGAGCATGAAACCTCTATCTCCTGTTTCAATCTCACCCAGGCTGCTAATCCATTTAGTCCATGCAGTATAGTTCCCTGATTCAGACTCATCCATCACTTAGTGTTCTGTCTCGTAGTATACTGTTAGCCTTTGGCAGTATGTTGTTTATTCCTCTTCAGATTACATAAATTCTGGTCTTATATGGATTCTTAATAAGCTTGCCATTCTTTCCAAATGTAGTTGCATTTTTTTTTGCTGTCAAAAAGGAAACTAATGACACATTATATATTTATATTTGACAGTTTTGAAGTCTATGCCAAACCTTCAAAAAGGAAGTTTGTCTTGTAAATTCTTAATTTCCAAGAAATAAATCAAGAAATTGGAAGAAATATGAATTAAGCACGACAGAATGAGCAGTAAAACAGCTGTTATACCTTTCTGAGAAAAATAGTGAACTATGTTTGGAGAACATACAATTTAAAAGCTCAATTTGAAAGATTTTTGGCTAGTGATTAGTGATCTTTAAATTCTCTTACTTTTCACAATGATAGGATTTTATCATATGGTTGAATTGTGCTAAAAACTATCCATCCATCCATACATCAATACATACACCCATCCATCTATCCATATATACACGTACATACATCAATACATACAGCCATCCATCCATACATACATCAATACCTACACCCATCCATCCATCACCCATCAATACATACACCCATCCATCCATCCATATATACGCGTACATACATCAATTCATACACCCATCCATCCATCCATATATACACGTACATACATCAATTCATACACCCATCCATCCATCCATATATACATGTACATACATCAATACATACACCCATCCATCCATCATCCATCCATACATACATGCATCAATACATACACCTATCCATCCATCCATTTATACACGTACATACATCAATACATACACCCATTCATCCCTCTATCCATCCATCCATCTATCAATACATACATCAATACAGTACATCCATTTATCCATCCCTCTATCCATCCATCCATCTATCAATACATACATCAATACAGTACATCCATTTATCCATCCATCAATACATACAGTACATCTATCCATCCATATATTCATCCACATACATCCATACCTTTAAATATACATTCATACAGAAAAATGATCCCATTCAGGGTTGCAGGGGGTTGGACCTGATCCCAGTTGTCATTGGGCGAGTACACCCTGGACACTGGTCGCCTGCCAATTACCCGGCTTAAATATAGAAACAAACATTCATGCTCACACCTACGTGCAATTTAGAGTCATCAATTAACCTAAAAAGCATGTCTACGGACTGTTTATGTTTACCATGCAAACAGGCCGAAAAGGCACCCGTCCGGCCAGGGATTCAAACCTTCCTACTGTGGTTCAACAGTATTAACCACTGCTCCATCATCTAATGTGGAGATCATTCTCTCAAAACTACACAACTGCATGTTGTTTTTGTCATTATCTGCATGTTTTCATTCAGAGAACAGCATTCTGTTGTTTTTACTATAAAAATTACTTATATCCTGCACTTTGTCTAATTTCTATTTTAATTAAAGTTGTGCTTTTGTTGCTTTTAAATTGAGTTTTTTGGAGTTTGTAGGAAAAAACAAACATTCAAAATGGAAATATTTTATTGATAAATTATTCATTTGACTTTTAGAAGATGAACAAAACCACTGTGCTGCAGTTTGAATCTTGATGAGGGTGGAAATCTTCATCCTCGCTAGTTCGTTTGCCTTTAGGTATCAACACCATGAAGTTTGAAAGAACCAGCAATAATCTGTTAGCCTAAGCCTGGAGACCAGTGCTATACAAAATGATGCATCCCAGCAAAACAGCATTTCCATATGGGGAGGTGGAGAGGTTGTGCTGCAGAGAATCTCTGGGGACACTATAACAAGCCTTATTAAAAACATTTTTTTATGTGTGTGTGTGTGTGTGTGTGTGTGTGGTAGGAGGGGAGTAAAATACACTTTACTGGATCTTCATGAATTTAATCATGTTTTAAATGCCCCCTCTCAGGAAGAAATGGTGTGTTTGCAACTGAGTGCTGAGTTGGGCTCTCCCCAGGGTCACCATTATTCGGAAACCACCTGTGACTACCCTCTGTTAGAATGTGGAGGATTGCAGTAAGCCTTTACAAGTAGAACTGACTGTTATAGAACCAGGTCTAGAACAATTACTTCCAAAATAAGCCACTGGATGTATTTATCACAACGTAGCTCTGAGCAACACCTGCACTGTGTTCCTTCCCAAATCTTGTCGGAGCACGCATGCTACTAAACCATGAGCATGAGGTATAACACTGTGACACTAAAGGCCACGTTATGTTGCAATTTTGACTTCTCAGTAAGAGTTTGAAAATCATTTCAATGGCACTCTGAAGAAAAGAAGAAATTGTCTGAGCTAAAGGCCTGACAAGAGAAACTCTCAGACTTGCTTTTACTTGTTTGAGAAGGGAATGAATTGAATTGAGAATAAGAGTGCTAAATCGAAAAGAAGCCATGTCTGCTTAATGGTGCCACTTGGAATAATTGTGTGCACTCACAGAATGGCCTTGGCAATGGTTGTACTGCTTGCAGGAATTGCAGGCTCATTAACGCACTGCTGAACTGAAACTTTTTTTTTTAACATGGAGAGAGTGACTTCAGTTTCCTCTTCACTTCAGAAATTCAGAGACCTTTAAGCTTCCTTCTGACTTAAGTGTGTGTTGTGTTCAACCGGTTATGAGGGGCTGGATCAAGCCCAAAATGTCAGTCTAATGCTGAAATGATGCCTTAGATATTCCTGTCAACCTCTGTAAAGGGTTTTTTCATTTAAATCAATGTATAGTTGAATTTGTTAGTGATTTGAATGATACTTGAACATGTACAGACATATTTACACTCACAAGAGATGACTGCGTGGTTAAATGACATTTAAACATTTATAATAGCAACCTCATTACGAACAAGAAACTATAAGACACAAGAACATATTTAGATTCTTTTTGACATGGACATCACAATCACTTTGGACGAACCAGATGCATTGTTTGAGTGATTTAGCACACATGCTCATTCTCAACACTTGTCCTCAGGAGGCTTTTGCCAAATAAATGATGTGTTTCATGCTCACACAGCAGCAGCAGCAGCGTCGACATGGGGCCTTGCCGTACAGTTTATTTTCACAAGTTGTTGACTCTGCTAGAAATGCCTGGCTCAATGAGAATGATTTCCCACGAGGGTGATGCACTGCTTAATGCATATTTAATACATTTTATGTTTAAACCAATATGACCTCCCCAATATATTATGTGACATAAGCACCGTGTGGCCATAAATGACATAAGTACTGTAGCTGATCAATTTAACAGACTTCCAGGAGTAGGATGACTTCACCTCCTCAGCCCTCCCAGTCACATTGTTAAGTCACAGTGTAGATGGACGCATGTCCTGCTATTCATCGCAGGACAGAGAACAGAAATAGAGGCTCAAAAAGAGGCCTGCAACCTGGACATATAGCCAAACCTGTTTTGAGCTTTCTTGCAAAGTGGTTAATATTCATTTTTGACGCACATTTCCTTGTTGGGTTGGTTCAGTACGTGGCTCCTTGGTGTGAGTTTAAATTCTGGCTGCATTCACATATTTGACTGATGTCTCAGTTCATTTGGGTAATATAACTGATTATTTTGGTTAGTGTCATTGAATGTAAAAATAGAAACTGGACCCAAATGCAGATGCCAAATTAAAATATTTAATTAAACAAAACAGGCAAACAAAAACTTACTTCAAAATGTCCAACAGAAATCCACTGAGATCTAAAAGGGAAACAAGGAGCCATTAGGAAAAACACTGGGATGCACAGGTAAGTATAAGACTGACATAGACTGACATCCAACAACTAACAACTTACTACTTACAATGATCTTTCACTGAGGGGAAGAAACACAGAGGTGTATTTGGATTGTCCCTCCTATCCCTTTCACTATTTACTTTACCTTAACATTTCCAATAGGCGACGCAATTATGCGACGGCGGCGGTAACAACAGAGACTAAATAGACAGGTGAGACCAACAAGACACAGGTAGAACAATAAGGGCAATCAGTTCTGGAGGGAAAACACAGAGGCAGGAATGAACACAAGACAAGAAACACTAAAGACACAGAGAACTCATTTAACAATACACACTAGAACATAGAGAAACAAGAATAAGAAGTTACAAACTAAAAGAGGAAACACTATCTAGGGAACACACAAGGAAACAAGCAACACTGGGAAATAATGAGAACTTAAACAAGAATCTAAACTGAGATACACAACTAAGCCAGACTAAATCATGACAGCTAGACATACAATAGCCACAAATCCCATTGACAACATAATGACAACATGTCATTTCCCCAAATTTCCTCCCCATACTTTTCTTTCTTTTAAAACAAACAGACATTTGGCAGAACTGGACTCACCAATAGATCTTTAAGATCATCTGTCACTCTTTTCTGAAGGCCTTTTTGATAAAGTCTCCATGACTCATTGTGGTTCCGTCATAATTCATAAGAAAGGTTCGATATGGATGTGTCTAACTTTTCCTTTGACTTGATCGCACACTTTATCCCAATTTTTTTTTCCAATCATTTCACATTAACGGTCGATCAGGCTTCGAAATGGAACCTCCTCCTGCATGAACTGCTTGATTAAGCCAAAGAAATAGCAGTGAATTAAATTGTACCTCCCTGCCATGTGATTTCTAAATTATCTGCTGTGGTGAGCAGCAGGGGTGCAAATGTCTGAATCCTGTGGCACCAAAATTTCTGTTCTCTGTCAATTATTAGAATTTAGAAAGTTCTTCCAATCAGGCAAAGGGTATGTTTTAATTTCCCCACAATTTCCACATAGTCTGTGCGTGCTCCATTTCGTCACCGACAACAGTTTTGCTCTGTCTTGATGGCGCAACCCCACTGGATCTGTTTCTGGAGCCTATGAAGGCTGTGGTCCTCCAAGCGGGCATTCCCCGCTCTCTCTCTCCCTGGTTTCCATCTCTATCCACCGTCCTTATCTCTCCAATAAAGGCACAAAAACCCAAAAATAAATCTTAAAAAAAACAAAAGCAAGATTGAGCTGCACATGTATTGAGTGCTCACGACGAGGTAGGCCACTACGACGTGTATTTGAGAAGTATGAGTGCGTTTATCGACAAGTCTATTTTAGATTCTGCTTCATTCGTATCTTCAAATCTATATCAGAAGAGTACAGATACTTGTGATACAATGTTTGGACCCATTACCTTTTCTTACAGCCAAACCGGTGGGAGAGGCGAAGTTAGCTGCTCTTTTGAACTGGAATGACTTGCAAAATGACCTGAAATATAATGAAATTCGATGATTTTAAGGGGATTTTGAATGACATGGTGCCAAGTACATGTATACCGGCTGTAAATATTCTGCCTGACATATTTATGATTGTCTTTTTATTGTCATTTATCTTCATGTTTGTATGTATGGCTACTATTGTCAGAAACTGTGCGGCTGCAGGTCTCAGCCAGCATTCTCCTTTAAAGGAGATTTTTAATTTCCAGGAGTTTCTGCTGGTCAAATAGAGGTTGAATAGAATTAAATAAAGGATTGAACCCTCAGCAGGAGTTTAGATTTTTCAACTGATTACCAAAACCCTCATATTGTATCTCTGAAGAGTAACACTCTTGCTTTCTCCCTATCATTAGATTATCTTCATGCCTCTACACTGAGGCTTTCTGCTAGGCCCATTCATCTTGCTGCTATCAGATGTGATGAACTAGACAATGCAGTACACGCCTGCTGCGTCATGTATTGACTAATGCATGGTGTCATAGGTTTGGAATAACATGAGCATTATATGAGGCAAGATAACAGCCCTCATTTTAAATAGTGTTTTCATTGTTATGCCCTCTTGAACAAATAGATCCCATAAAGCTGTATTACATGAATGATGAATGATATTACTGCAGCTGCTGAGCTGTGAAGCTCAGCACTCTTTGATACGATCGATCATGCCTTGTTGAAATAGAGCTTGCTTAAATAGACACACGCCTGACCAAACAGCGGTCAGTGGCTCACTAATTATCTCTCAGGCAGGCATGACTCTGAAAGTTAATGTGCTCCGATCAAACTAGCTTACTTTACCTTCTGAGTGAAGTAAGTAAGTGGCTGTGGCAACCAGACTTTTGAGGGTTCAATCCCCAGCTGAGCAACATGTCTGATGTGTCCTTGGGCAAGACACTTGCTACAAGCTGCTTCAGTGGCGGTATATGAATGGATTAGTGTTGTACTTACTCTCTGATGTACGTCGCTTTGGAAGTGTCTGCTAAGTGAATTGTAACATTGTAACATTCTGAGTGCAACAAGGCCGGCTTCTATTTTCTCTTCATGTTAATTATTCCATGTTCCGTATGGCTTTAGATGTTTTCTCATTGGGACACTTTTTAATTATTCTATATTTAAAGGATTAGTTTGGCATTTTGAAAATACACTAATTTGCATTTTGCAAAAGCACTCTGCACCACTCTAATGCCAAGGATTGTCCTGTACTAAGGATTAACATAGTCTAATCTGATTGGTCAGATTTGGCCTATCGTCGACTGACTGTTGATTGTCTTTTTTTTGTGCTCACTGATCCATATTCTCATTTGCAACACAAGAGATGAAACACGTAATTAAACTATTTGTCTTTTATACTCAGAATAAAAAAATATTTTATGATAGGACTTGATCAATCCTTTTACTCACTCATTAAGTCTGCATTAGGGTGACCTTATAATGATGGTGCACATGCCCATTTACACACTGACGGCCCACCCATAGGGGTACGGATTCAGCCACAAAGAAACAATGATTTTAACTGTCTTTTGACTTACCCTTTTTAAGAATAGCTGTACTCTCCCAATTATAATATTCCAACTAAAGTGGTCCCACTGCATCGACAAAGATCCAACTCCAGTGAAAGATTGAATCCAAACACATTACATCCATAAAGATCCCAATTTGCCACAGCTGTTCCCGGTTTCCCACTGTATTTTCTGTCATAAATCATTGTTTTGATTGAATCTTTTTTTGACTGCAATAAATCAAAAATAGTGGGTGCACTCTAAACTCTCGCTGGACGCCTCATTTGGCTGATTACAACCTTCCATTCACTGTTCCCAGCCTATAATAGCCAATGAGAGCCAGAGTTGAAAGGAGGTGCCTGCCCCTGTTCTGATGTATCTATATCCGGCTGATAGCAGATTGCTGTGCCAATGACTGATGTATTCGACTATTTGGGTTCACCCCTGCTAACGTCTAGACACTGTGACACTAGAGCCAGCGGAACCTTTGACTGTCACTGCTGAACACATTTTATTAATTTATTACATTCTGGACATTCTCTACCATCTCCACCAGAAGAAATCAGACTTTCCCTGTTTACAATTCTGTTCAGTCCTCTAGTTGCCCAAGCTTCCCCTCTTGCAGTCGAGGCTTTCCTGAGTAACCTCACTCTTTCTGAACCATACCTGTATAAAGGTCTGTTCTAGTTACCATGTACTTTTTTGTTTTGCCTTTTGGGATTTTGTTCAAACGAGTTTTGATGTCTTGAGTCTTGCCTGTTCTCTGTTCTCAACACTCCCAAAAGAACCTGTTATAGTCATACTATTGCTAGGTTATTTACCAACCTGGAGTATACCTGTACAACACTGAAGCAAAATTAGGAGTGAAACAACTGAAGGCCAAAGGAAATATATACCTTTCTCTTTTTGAATGTGTATTGTATCTTAAATGAGACATTTAACCAAGGCCCGGGGCCCCAACAGACTCTCGAATCTCCACTTTTTGCAGTGTTACCGAGCAGCATGACAACAATGATTATTCCTATCTCATACTTTATTAGCTTTTTTCAGTTATGACTGAGGGAATAGGAGGGACAAAAAACTAATTTGGGAACGCGGTGGCAGTGAAGTGGAACAAGCTGCTTACTGAATGAAAACTCCAGCAGGTATCACACTATAAGCTGGAGTCTGAGGAGCATAAAAATGAAAAATGTATTTTGATCAAAATTCAGCATAAACCTGGAGGGAAGGGGGCATCATGGTTGTTTTTATGTAGTGTCCCAGTGTCCCATTTGTTTATGTGTGCCGCCATTACTGTGAATCCTAAAGCTGTTTGTCTCAATCTTAAGAAAATGGATTTTGTTTGTTTGCTTGTTGTGTTCGCCCATCTGTGAATAATTGCTAAATGTTTTTTCTTTATCTTGATCTGTTGGAACCATCAAACATTTGTTTTTGACTTATAGGGAACTGTTATCTTGAGGGGAAAGGCTGTGTATGTGTTTGCATCTATGGTTCATATGAGGCTGTTGCTCCTGTGGCAGACTGGTCTTACAGTGCAAAAGAAAAAAAAGGTGTCTGAGCTTGTGGACAATTAGACACTAAACCAATAACAACATCAAACATTCTCACACACAGAGACCCCCAGTCAGACAAAGGTTAGTTAAGGTTTTCTGACATTCTTCGGTGTCAACTGCTTTCTAAGATGTGACCTTCTGGGACACATTTGCCCTTTATCTAAATGGATGGCAACGCTCTCGGCATTTATGGTGAAGACTGAGAACTTCAAAGATTCAGAACCTTGTTACTTATCAGCAGTTTGTATCAGAAAGATTCTTGAAATCAAATAAAATGAAACCTTTAAAGCCTTATGCAGTCATATTTTAAATTAAAGGGATAGTTCGGAAACTTGGAAGTGGGAATGTTTGAGGTTCTTGTCAATATGTTTGATAAAAGTGGTGGGCAATATGACCTGAGATTCATATCACAGAACTGTTTTTTGTTTTGCATTTTGTTGTGTGACGGTCACTGCCTTAATGTATAAACAGGCTATTACTAATTGGTTCTGTCTCCCTATTCCTACATGATTTGGCTGGTCCAATCTACAACACCTGGGTCTGTATTTCTCATGGCCCTTGAGCCAGGTTATGACAGTAGGAAAGGTACTACAGTATGAAAAGCGATTGTGCATTTGAATGCATATTCATGCACTATGACCCCCCCTCGATGAAGCCTTTGTTGTGATATTCAACTCATTTCTGTATATGAGACCAGAGAACAATGATTAAATATGTCATTATGCGATTACTTCTTAGTAAGTTGTAACTTGTAACTGAATCTGGGTGCTTTTATGTTTTGTTCCTCTCCTGCAGAATTGTGTTGAGCTGCTGCTGAAAACGCCACAATCCTGAAATTAACCGCTCTGCCATTACCAGATTTTAGACATTTTAGGCTAATTTGTCCACAAATCATAGCCACAGCCTGCTTCTTTTTATAATCCGAGTATGTAGAATAAATACTGATCTACAATCACACAAGGTCTGGTCTGGTCACAGCACTGTCTGCACTGTCTATAGTTATGTCCTTGAATAGGAGCCTGTCAGAAGAGAGGACAAAAAAACAAAACAAATTAATAATTGGCATCAAACAGGAAACTTAAAGCCCTCCTTTTAAAATAAAAAAATAACCTCTCCCTGATGTTCCAAAACAAAGGAAGATTATGCAGCAGGAAACCCAGACGTTTGTAACGCATATGTTCAAATTTGAGATATCAACCAATATATAATTGAAGGCATTTTTTTTATGCTCTATAGGTACAAAAAAAAAAGCATGAATTCTTTTAGCTCACTTTTCTGTTTGGTTATAATAATAATAATATGAAAACATAATTAAACAAATAAGGCAGCCTGATTCATGGATACTAAGCCAGCCTTCAATCAAAGTTTTGCTCGTAAAATAATGAAATACATTTACATAAACCTTACTGTCAGAGGAAATGCCTTATTCTGCTTACAGTCACATTTTGATGGTTATTTTCCACTCCTACTAGTCCCAGTAGTCAATGCAAACTCTGGAAACCCTGAGGCAATTTAAGAATCTGTTGCCATTTATTCTGCATATCAGCAGAAATGTAATGTCGGGTCCTTCTAACGAAATACATTACATATGAAAACAACACAAACCTGGGTGTCAGTAAAATCCCACAGGCATAGAGATGACTCCATTAGGATAATTTGTTAGTATCCAAATACACTGTTTGGATCAGTCGCGTTGTGTCGGGATATTGATGCTAATGGCTGGATTAAGATGCACCACCTACATACTGCTTTAGTTGGAAAAGCAACACTTCTTTATTGGAGGAAAGACAATCTTTTATGATTTTTTTACCCAATGCAACAGAAGTCTGTGTTTAAATCAGGCTCATCTTCCGGTTGAGTGGACGCTGGTGCGTCTTGATGCCGCTACTCACCGGATATATTAAAGTATTTTACTCCGATTCAGTTGTTGCTCCTGTGTCTTGTGTGCGAGCGGGCTAACTCTAGCCTACCCATTGCAACTCAGCACCCAGCTTTGCTGATCCACCTGGCCGTTGCAGTCGCTATGTGGGCCAACAAGTTTTACATCTGGTCTGCACTTCTCTGGACGCTCCTGTCATTCTGCCATCACCCTGTGGCAGGGATACTTCAGTATACAGCCGCTGAACTTCGTTGGCTTCGCTGGCACCTGCCTGAGCCTCAACCGCCAGTGCTACAACTCCACCTGGACATCGCTCTCTTCCCCCGCCGGAGATACATCCATCGTGGGTCTTGCAGGAATTTTCATCACGACAACTCCAAAGCAATAAAATCCCTCTGGTCTACCTCTCGCCGCCCTCCCAGAAACTCCGGCCGGGCTGTTGATCGCCGCGTATTAGCCAGCCTAGCTAGGTCGACTAACGCTCCTGTCAAGCATGACAACGCCGCTGTCAACTTTGGTCTGCTTAACATCCGCTCTCTCACGAGCAAGGGACATCTCATCCAGGATCTCCTCACTGACCGTAAGCTTGATTTTGAAACAAGCTGTCTGTCTGAAACTTGGCAACAGCCAAATGACTTTTCTCAACTAAATGAATCCACTCCTCCGGGCTTTGTTTACATCTCCCATCCCCGTGGCATCGGTCGGGGTGGAGGTCTCGCGATAATTCACCGCGAGAAGTGGAAAGTCCTTCAAATTTCTATGCCTGCCTTCAGTTCATTTGAATGTGTTGTATTTAAGGTGCCTGGACCCACTCCCACCATTGTTGCTACACTCTACCGCCCCCCTAAGCCACACAGTGACTTCTTAAATGACTTTGCCACTCTACGCACCCATTTATCTACTCTTTCACCAAATGTAATATTGTTGACTTTAATATACAGGTGGACAATAGCAATCTGCCTCTTACCAGAGACTTTTCATCATGCCTGGAGAGTTTTGGATTCCATCAATACATAGATTTTCCGACACACACAAAAGGTCATATTCTCTTACCCCAGTCTGTTTCCTTCTCCGCAACTGCCCCCTGTGGTATACCCCTGAGCTCCGGACAATGAAAACTAAAGGTCGACAACTTGAGCAACTCTACAAAAAAACAGGTCTCTCTATACATAAGGAAATGCACAAAACCCATATACTACACTACAAGGACTCAATTGCTCAAACCAAATCCAACTATTACTCTGGCTTAATCATCTCCAATGAAGGAAACAACAAAACACTGTTCTCACTGCTAAATAAAATTCTCCAGCCACCAAACTCCCTACCCCCCCACCTGTACTCAACTGACACCTGTGAATCGCTTATGCTGTTTTTTAACGAGAAAATTCACAATATTCACCAGCACTTATGTCCAAACCCACTGCTTCTCTCCCCTCCTGAATCTCTCCCGCACTGTCAGTCGTTTTCCTGTTTTCAATTCCCTGATCCCTCTGAAATCTCTGACCTCATCCAAAAATCCAAGCCCTCCACATGTCAGCTTGATCCCCTGCCCACAACCTTGGTCAGATCTTGCCTCTCCTCTCTGCTTCCCCTCATATCTGCCATCATTCACGCCTCCCTCACCACTGGAATTGTTCCTTCATTATTCAAAACTGCAGCTGTCACTCCTATATTGAAAAAACCTGGTTCAGATCCTAACAATTTCAATAACCTCCGCCCCATTTCTAACTTACCTTTCATCTCCAAAATTCTGAAAAAAAAATAGTCGCCACCCAGCTACAGTCTCACTTAAATCAAAATAGCTTCTATGAGCCCTTCCAGTCCGGTTTCCGCCCCCATCACAGTACAGAAACTGTTCTACTAAAAATCACCAACGATCTCCTCATTGCTTCTGACTCTGGCTTACTTTCCATCCTCATCCTTCTTGACCTGAGTGCAGCCTTTGACCCTATCTCACACCCCATCCTCCTCAGTAGACTCTCCTCCATTGGCATCACTCACAGCCGCCTTACCTGGTTCCACTCTTCTCTCTCAGGCCGCACTCAGTTCATACAGCTCAAATCCTTCAAATCCGAGCCCTCCCCAGTCACTACAGGTGTGCCCCTGTGGCTCTGTTTTGGGGCCCCTTCTCTTCATCACCTACCTCCTCTCCCTTGGCAATACTTTCCTTAAATTCAATATACTTTTCCACTGCTTCGCAGATGACACTCAGCTCTACCTCTCCAGGAAACCAAACTCCACACTTCCACCCTCCTCCCTCACTTCTTGTTTATCTGAAATAAAATCCTGGTTCTCCTCAAACTTCCTTAAATTAAACAGTGATAAAACCGAGATCCTTCTAAATAAAAAATACTAAATCCATATTATCCAAAGTTAGCAGTTTTTCCCTCACTATTGACAGCTCCCCAGTTTCCCCTTCCCCTCAGGTTAAGAGTCTGGGTGTCATCCTCGACAGCACACTATCATTCAAATCCCATATAAATAACATTACCCGGTCTGCATACTTTCACCTACGAAACATCAATATTGATTATTGCAATTCTCTCCTCTTCTGCCTCCCTCAAATGTTCCTCCATAAGCTCCAACTGGTTCAAAACTCTGCTGCCCGTATTGTCACCAAAACCCCCTCATACCATCACATAAACCCCCATCCTACAGCAACTCCACTGGCTCCCGGTGAAGCAAAGAATCGTCTTCAAACTCCTCCTGTACACCTTCAAGGCCATCCACAACCTCGCCCCTCCATATCTGTCTGACCTCCTTCACATCACCACTCCAGCCTGCTCCCTCAGATCCTCCTCCTCCATCCACCTCACCGTGCCCTCTGCCCGCCTCAGCACCATGGGGGGGCAGAGCTTTCAGCTGCTCTGCTCCCTAGCTCTGGAACTCTCTGCAACCTGACATATGCAATATTGATTCTCTCCCCATCTTCAAATCCAGACTCAAAACCCATCTGTTCAAGATTGCCTACTCACTCTAACATTTTAACTGCAATTACACGGTCTTACACTTCATTTCTTTTATTGTATGCTGATTTTATCCATCGTTTTTGTTTTTTAAATGTTGATTGTTGTACAGTGTCCTTGTGTGTCTTGAAAGGCGCTTATAAATAAAATGTATTATTATATTATTATTATTATTATTAAGTCCTGTCATGACCCCGGGCTAAAACAAGTCATTTAAGTCTGAACTCCTTTTGCCTGACAGACAGATATTGTTTGAAGAGCTAATATTGCATCTCCATCACAGTCTCTGCCTCCAACTGAGATATGATGCAACAAACAGCAAAAACCTTGGTTTTATTGGCAACCTCCTTCAACAAAGTGCAACAACAACATTATTTAGAATCAGACTAACGGATGACCATATTTTGAAAATTAAGCAAGATATATTTTAATATCTTTGTCCCTTTTCACTTGACTTAAGTTTGCATAATGCTTGACTGCATTAAATCATCTAAATCTTGAGTAGAAGACCTTTCATTTGGAAATGACTTAAAATGTCTAAACTACAAAAATGGTATCCTGCCAATGGCAATCAAAATATCTTTGATATGAATGACTCCAATAACCACCCCCTAACTTAAGTGCTCTGCACTGCACAATCTGATTGTTAATTGTTAATGCAGTCTGACACTAAAACAATCCATAGAGTAGATAGTAACACAGCATTCAGGTGATAATTCTTTGTTTTGACAATATATGAACATTCCCACTTGCATTACAAAAAGTCATTGGACAGTTTTTAAATTTGACTTGGTGCAGCATAAAAAGAACCTAAAACTAAAACTCTACCAAGTTTCCAGCTGACTTCAAGGAAAAGGTGATTCATGTCTTCGATCAAGTTCTTTCCGTTTAAACAGGTGGACTGAGGCTGGCAGTGCAGCCATGGTGCCAGAGGAGAGGACCAGCACATATTTATCAACCCTCCAGCCCTCAAAGAGACACCAGAGCTGACAGGGGTAATACAAGTTACTGCAACGTGTTGTTGGAGCTAGAAGTCATATTTAACTCAATTATTGACCTGGTTGGCAAGGAAAGAACTTTGTGTTCTCTGCTTTAAAACGTCACTGCCTTCATTCAGGCCTGTGTCCACTAATGGAGCGTAGCGTTAGTTCAGACAGACCACGGAGTCACGCTCTGTTATCGCGCCAGAGTTTCGGTAACAGCTGATCTCACCATCAGCTGATGGCCAGCTGATTTGCTTCGAAGTGTCCTGTTGGCCAAATAGTACATATGCCACTTTATTTAAACTGCTCTAGCCTGCCTACTTTTGCTGCTTCCTCTGCAAGTCACATTTGCGTGGAAGGGTAGAGAGATCCCTCACAGAGCCATACCGCCAAATATAAATAATTGCGTCAAAGTATTGTATAGTAGTAAGTATAAAGAGGTCCTGACTGAAATGTATTTTCAAAACAAAACCAATACAGTTCAGCGTTATCAGTGCTCAGGCTCCTGAGCGCTAAAACACTCTCAGTGTCGAGTGTTTTCTCTTGCTGCGTCCACAGGAATAGCGCCCCTCTCCTCAAAGCTGTAACAGGCCTGCGTTACATCTTGGACATAATATCTGACTGGCATTGAAGGCAAGCATAAAAAGACATTAGTAAAGGATTTAACTAACTCTTGTGCAGATAAGCATGAGTGACAACGTTTAAACACGCTCATCCCTAGTATTGGTTACTGAGCAAAATAAATCATGTTATCTCCATCTTTGGTACATTTTAACTTCCAAGGGTGTTAAAAATCAGCGACTACTTTTTACTTAATTAAAATCCAAGGTTGTTGTTTTTTTCTCTCGCCAGTGTTTTAAGTATGCAACCATATTATAAACAGTAATAACTCAAATCGAGCCTCTCTTCCCAGAAGCCTTCGTACTTGCACAGCCACCTATTGAGCTGAGATGCTCTCTGCTCCCTGTTCACAATGACATGCAGATCTATCTGTTTTATATTCCATGATGTTTACAGTTTCACACAGTTTACCTCGAATGAAAAGCCTTTATTTGAATGTGATCATCTTTTTATATTCTGAATCATTCTCATCACATTTCCTATTCATTCTTCATTGTGAGCTTTTTATCTGCCATGAAGCTTCAGACTTCATTTACATACACAGAGGAAATATTTGGGATGTGAAATCCTTGAGTCTTACTGAGCGGCTTTAATTCTGAGAGCTCACTCAGATATACAGCTGCCCTCCGAACCATACTGAGAATTATTATTATATCCCACTAGATTGACTGCAGAATAGATTTGTATATTCTTCTTTTTTTTAATGCCAAGGTGTTTACCTTTAAAGTTCTGGTAAAGTTTGAAAATAGTCACTGGTTAGATAGATAGATAGATAGATAGATAATTTATTGATCCCTAGGGAAATTCAGATCGTAAGATTAAAGGCTGAGTGTCAGATATAGTCAAATAAAATATAAACTTAAAATTGCAAATGACATCTGCCATGTATGGTACAGACTCATTTTAACTGCACATTTCTGTTTTTCATTTATTAATTTAAAATTGTATTTAACCTTTATTTAACCAGGTAAGCAACCCATTGAGACCAAGATCTATTTGACAAGGGTGACCTGGCCAAGAGAGCAGCAGTACACATCATAATAAATATAACATGATTAAGAAACGGTTAACAAACAATAAATTAAGAGAAAATAACAATTACAATGTGCAAACTGAGTACAGAGTCGTGAAGACAGATTACAATCCAGAAACACAGGCACTGTGCAATGGTCTCGAGTTTTTTGTCTTTTAAGATCGAGCCAAAGGCTTCAAGCGAAATGAGATCTGCCAGTTTTAAATCATTTTTGAGAAAGTACCATGCAGAGCAGCAAAACTAAACGCTCAGTGCGGGAAAAAAATCTAACTTTCTGTCAAAGAAATCCAAATTATTTAAATCCCATATTATTCTCTAACTATGAAATAATTCTCAGAGGTCCCCGAAACATGTTTGTGAAGGTATTTGGTAAAAATCCACTCTGATCCTGTATTTGATCATGCCTATAAGCCCCTCTATTTCAACCCTGCTTAGAACAGGCTGTTTCTGTGTCTGTACCAAGGGGCAACCTCCGGTCTCGAAAAATGAAGCCTATGCGGAAGTACAAAAAACTGCAGTTCCTCGAGGTTCCGCTTGAGGCTGGCTGCAGAAGCGCCGGAAGTGCCATAAGCCCACAGCCAAAAAAGCCCGTTATTACCACAGGAATCAACATGTTTACAGCCTGGTTCAAAAAACGAGATATATCTGGTAAGTCGACGGCCCCTTCTCCTCACACTGTGGGGGCGGGTGAATTTTTTTATAACTCATCGGATTTTATTCTATTAAGGAAAACGACTATGCCCATATTAGGGTTGTGGCAGATTTGATTGACAGCATCTGTCTGTCAGGTCAGCAGGTCAGGAGGCTAACAGCTTGATCCGTCTGATTTCTCCTCTTCTTTACTTCGTTTGGAGAGTTTGTTTAACACATATCTGACAACATACACGGCTTGCTGTGCGGTTAACAGACCATCCAACAAGTTTATGCTTCAGTTTTCTTTGGTAAGTGATATAGTAGTGTTATATTTACTGCTTACTCAGTGTCGGTATTTATATTTACAGACCTAGCTTGTTTAGCATTAGCTTGTAAACCAGTCGGCTATCTGTGTAGCCCATTATTTACATTATTTACATTATTTACGGTCAATGGTTTAGAAATGTTTGTTGTTAAGATGTTGTTGTTGAAAATAGTGAGTTTGTGTGATGTTAGAAGTTAAAGGTTCACCTCGGTGGTTAACCACAGACTGTAAATATGGTTATCTGACGTTATGATGAATGTTATACTCCACCTAAATGTGGACATTAAAAAACAAACTTTGTGTAGTAATTATCCGTCAGTAACATAAACTGAACTGAACCTAATGTGCTGTGTAGGTTATAGAGGATGACATTAAAGTTACATGGTTGATGTAGTGTCTTAAGATTTGTGCAAACTGTTAACAAAAAAAACTCACTTTGTAAGAGCATCTGTAACCATTAAGAACTATATTAATAACCATATTAATTTTCACTGAACTCATACACAGAATATAGCTGTAGAAATATCAATAACATATGAAATATGTATGAAAATAAGATATAAAGCACATAGATATAAATTATAAGAAATAGTTTGAAGACTACAGCCATGTACTGAGCTCATGTTAATAATAAATGAGTTACTGTATGTTCTGTACTAAAGCACAGAGAGTTGGGACCTGTTAATGATTTAAATAATTCAGGTTATATTTGTTTCATGTTAAGATGAAGTACTATCCACAATAAATTGCTTAATTTTTCCTCACCCAAAATCTGAGACAATTTGATGTGGAATATCATTGTGTGAGTGAGAGAGCTGAAAACAGCACGATTACAATAAGGTTTATCTTCTTAACTTTAAATAGATGTTGATTACCTGAATACTGGACCTTTGTTGTCTGGGTAGTACACTGTTGAATTTATAAATGTACTCTTACACACAGATGAATACAGAAAAATAGATGAGAACAAAAAAATGATTTAATGAATAACTGATTTTTTCTCTCTTTCTTTGCCATCCTGAAGACCCCGCACTAAAAGTCCATGTTCTCCTGGATCCATGTCACATGCTCGAGCTTCTTCTGAATGACTTTTCAACAGTCGAATTTCTGGTGAGAGAAGATGGCCAGCAGATAAGACAGCAGTACATGAAGGAGCTCCACAGGTTTCAGGAGGAGGAGGCGGGTTTGCACTTTGGAAGACTGTATTCATGCTTCAGCTGTTCAAATAAAACTAGATCTCCTCCAAACAACTTGCAATCAAACTATTTTCTTCCCATTTTAAAACCCTTTGTCCAGTTTAGATGGGAGAAGTTGATATTATGTGATATAGATCTGGGAAGACTACATTTCTAAATCATTTTTAACTGTGCTTTTATTCACAAGTTATTGATCTTATTTACTCTCGATGTATCTTGATTTAAGAATGGGGCTGTGTTTAAGGTCATATTTTTGCAATGACTCTGTTCCATCCCACTTTCAGAAATGAACTACATTAGTATTTATCAAAAGAATAAGAAGTTGTGTAAAAGTAGACTTCCTTCCCTAAGCTATTGAGTTGAGCATTAATGCACATTTTAGTCTTGTCATTTCAAATCTGAAATGTACACTCATAAGTAGACATAAAGGAGTGCATTTATATAGAAATATTTATTTAATCTGAAAAACAACATTAAAAAAATCTGTTTTTATAGCAGAGATTAACATGTTTACAGCTTGGTACAAAACAAACAAATAGGTGTGATTAGCTCATGTCTCGATGGACACACTGTACGGGGGGGTGAATGTTTTGATGACTCATCAGTTTTGATTTGATGAAGGATAAGAGTTATTCACAATAAGGCGTGTAGCTGACCAGCTTGACAGGCAGGTGCGGTGTAACGGTTTGTCAAGAGGCTTAAAACATGCCTCAGCCTCAGCTCTCCCTCACAGCGAGCTGTTGAAGAGAAGCAACTGAAGTCCACCTCAGAAGAACCAACAAATACAGATGTTGTTGAAGCTCAGGTTTCTTCCTCTGTCTCTGCAGCTCTCTGGGCACCTCGACGGACAAGTCCCCAATAGTCCACACTGTGTCTATAGGAGAAATACAAAGGTGTTCAATTAATACCTCAGACAAGACAAAATGTACAGTTAACTACATGTGACAGCTCAGGGTGTTTTTTTGTTATGAGCCACATCTGCAGGAATAATATTGAACAAGGTAGCTGCAACTCCTAATAATAGATGCCAGTCTTAAACAATATTTTTTCTAATACTTAAAGTTTTTGGTGTGAAGCTGACACTGTCCACAGACTCCATGACTTCACAGGGTTCAATAGAAAACAAATATCTTATAATAAATACTAAATAATTATTTTTCAATTGTCATGTTTACCCACATCGCTGTTGACATCAGTAAATATAAAACACAGACATTCCTCTTTTTGTCAGAACAGTAACATGAACTGTATGCTTTGTAATATTGATTTCTTCTGGATGTCTCATATTAATTACAGTTTATGGATAAAACTTTGTTAATGTATTGCTCTGCTAACACTGACAAAGTCTAACTGCTCTGACAAATAACTAATAACCATAATTGTATATTTAAAAAAGTGTAGTTTTAAGACTTTAATAAAATATTTGTGTTGAATATAATTAGTTTTAACTGTGTTGTAGAAAAGTTAAATGTTAACTGACTGTTTGGAGAGTTTTCTCAGGACGAGCAGGAATAGGGGATGATAGCAGACTAGCTGATCCGAAGTTAGGTTGAAACTGCAAATCCAATATGGATGCGGCCGTCGATTGGACTCATTTTCTGCCTATGTCACAGATGGGTCAGGGTTCGTCCAGTAATATTTACAGTCTATGGTCTGTACCTTTAAATGCAAATGAGCTGTATCTGACCACGCCCCTCTCTGGAAGGTCTCTCTCGGTCTACGCCCTAATGTTTACGTTGAGAAGGCGAACTCAGAAAGCAGAGCAAACATCTAGCTGTCACCCACCTGGGGTTACTGCCCTTTGTGATGTCACTCAGGGAATATCGCTCTTATGATTTGTTTGAGAACACATTTTCTGAAAAGGCAAAAGATGGAGAAGATGGAGTTTTCTCTTGGGGGTTTGTAGACTGACTATTCACACACATTAGTGTCAGAAAAACATGCTAGTGTATTTTGAATGACATGTTACCTTTAATGTCAGTTGCTTATTCAGTGTTTGTGCCAGTTTCATCATCGAGTATATTAGTTTTGGTCAGAACTTTATCTTCGGTTTGTGCTTAAACCGTCACCATTACAAGTCATTTTCACTTCTAGAGTCTATTTTGTGCTGCTGATCTGTAATTATATACTATTTACTCACTAGAGAAATAAAATGTTTCGTAGTTTGAAACTTGCAACTCAGCGTATAGATTAATTTTCTATTCTTCACTACAGCCTTGCTGGTGTCTTTTCTGCTGCTGTATCAGGCTTGTACTCTCTGTATGTTTAATTTCTGCTTTAACTGATTAGAGTTACAGAGCTGTAATGTTACCTATCCTTCATTCTCTGACAGCCAACCAATTTCCAGACTGTGACATAACACGGCTGAGACTGAAAGAGACGAGCTGATGGATAGCAACAGGTGACTCTCATTTTAGCAGGTGACCGTGTTCAGATTAGAGTTGGGACGACCTGTGGCTACTCATCAGGGGCTGTTTTCACACATGCACTCCTGAATGTATCCTGGCGGCTCCTGTGCCGCAGTAGCTTAGTTCATGGGGACTTGGGCTGGAAACAAGTATGGAAATTGGTCTGGTGGCTGGAGAGGTGTCAATTAATTTCCTGAGTACTGCTGAGGTGCTCTTGAGCAATGCAGCAAACCCATTAGTGCTCAGGAGCGCCACTCAACCCCTTTGTGCAGCCCCCCTAACTTTGACATTTCTCTATCAGTGCACGTCCATATATTCTGTTCAGTTCGTACCTTGGTATTCGCATCAGGGTGCGTTTTAGTTTGGTTCAACAGGCAAAAAAAAAAAAAGGCCGGGATGCATATTTCTAGGTTTCTTTAATTCAGTTTGAACTGACAGTTACTATTTGTTTCATATTTTGTTACTTAGAACTACCTGTGACAGTTGTTACAGCCTGTAGTGTACCAAACACAATACACAAACATTGTAGAGGAAAAAAAACGACTTACCTAACTAAACAAAACGATTAAAAATAAAAAGCAACACAGAAATAAATAACTTCTACTCATGAGAAAATATAGAATAATACAATGTAAAATGTAAAAAAAGGGAGGTCATTCCATCTGCTGGTAGTGAAAAGCGTCTGCAGAGGTCACTCATACTCAATCACTGCTCATGTATGACAGTAGATGACGGCAAACTGTCTTATGTGGGCACCGGATTGGACATTTCAACAAGGCTTGAGCAATTTTCATACACATTGGAAGCCAGGTTCCTCCACTACTGCATATAGCCTTAAAAATGTGTTACCTGTGATGTCTTTGACCCTCTCTGCTTCCATACCCAGAGGCTTAAAAAAACAGTTTTGGACAGCTGTTCTCTTTTGCCTCGCTCCGGTGTTTGGCACATCTGGGTGATGCCATCTAATATGCATTAGTATGTTTTACATGTTTTCACACACACACACACACACACACACACACACACACACACACACACACACACACACACACACACACACACACACACACACACACACACACACACCGCACAACTGTCGAACATCGCCGACACACTGTCCTTGACCAATCCTTCACTCGCAGCCATCACTGTTGTAGTCCACGGGGGGGCCGAACATTTTCCCACAAAGCAGATTTAAATCATAAAAGACACGACGTTAAAGGAAGTCAGTAGAAATATTTGATTCTAAAGTAACAGAACCCAGGCAGCATCCTATTGAGCTTTGATACCCTTGGTCAAGACTCTGGCCACTCACACACAGATGTGGATTCTCTGTTTCTCTGTAGTTTAAATGGACCATGTTTTTCTCTGATGTGTTGCCAAAAGCAGTGCTCAGCCAGCGACCTCAATCATGGCAGAGCAAGAAAGTAGAACAAACTCTGCTGTGATCGTACAGTCTGTACTCAGATTCAGACATCCACATCTGAGGAGGACTTTCTGTGCAGAGATGTTGCATTATAGCCGGGGCGGCATATTGTAAAAAAAAAAAAACGGAAGAAAAAACAACCTATGTACACAGGGAGCACAAGCTAACCACTAGTCCATTTGGCCCTGCAGTTTTTCCATCTGACCAGGTGCACATTTTACCACCTACTAAAAGCTGGAACAGAAGTTGTGGGAAGAGCTTTTAGATATTCTGCACCCTCAGCCTGGAATCTGTTGCAGAATGACTTGAATCGCAAGGAGCTGGTGTCCTTAAATGTTTTTAAATTTAAATAAAAAAAATCTAGAAATAATCTAAAATGAAAGCCCTGGGAGCAGATTCTATGGGATGGTGATGCTTTTAGCTTGACTTATTGAAGTACTGATCCCCAGATTGGACTCATAGATTGTTCTCTTTTAATGTAAAATGTAGTGTTTTGTAAAAATTGTACTTTGTATCTCTGTCTGTAACTTTGTGTTTTTGTTCTGTCTTGGTCAGGTGTCCCTTGGAAAAGACGTTCCTAATCTCAATGGGACCAACCTAGTTCAATAAAGGCTACATAAAAAAACCTCTATATCGATAAATACAATATAGCGTGTCAAAGTTAAACTCCTCAGTTTGAATTTATTTTTCAGTTTCTGGACTCTTTGACTGTGACCTTCATTCACAAACTAATATTGACCATACAAGCTTAATTGCTTTTTTGTATGCAAAGTCTTTCAAAGTCATAGATATGTGTTACAGCTAACTCAGCTAAACGAATGCTAAAGTGATACCTAGAACATCATGTTTTGAAACTTGAGGCCGCAGACCAAGCTTCAGAATTTTTAAGAATTTGGAGTGACTTGTTGATTCAACACACGGCTGAGACGCTAGTCTATAAATAAGAGAATTCAGTATTATTTCAGAGTAAAGTATCATGTTAATCATCCCTTTAGAACAATCTCTGTTACTCTATTGCACATTAGAGATCACAGAGCCGTGCTTTCTTTAACAGGACTGAGATTTGTTTGCTCGCTGTTTTGTCACAGGCCGCATGCTGCTCGATAATGTGATTGCAGGTCAACAGGGCTTGTTTCTGCCTGCAGGAAAAAGTCATCACTGTAGTGACCGCAAAGACAAACACTTGAATGCAAAGGCAGAAAAGAGAATCCATTCTCTTCAGGGAAATCATTCTGAGATAAATAGGGTGGTTAAGTGTTGGTACTGAGGATAAAAACGGTAGTTAGGGTAAATTGCATGGAGGACAATGGCTGGGCAGAATTGTCTGCTTATTAGTGCAGAGAAAAACAAAGAGAAAGAGGTGGTAATAAGAGAGAAAATATCAAGAGCAGAGAATGGTGGATGATGGATGAAATACGGTGAGTGTGTGTATATATATATATATGATGTAGGGTGAAAACACAGCTCAAGTATGCCATACTGCTCTTTCCAAAAGTTTTAGGAGAAGAGAAGTGATTTAAAGAGCAACAACAGAGAGAGTTAAGCTGGAGAGTAAACACTTTAAGGCAGCGCAATCTCTTGTCCTGAAGTCATTAAATCAGACCTGTGGGAGACACAGGAGGGAGAAACAGTGTGACAACTCATTCACACCATTTCTTCTCTGCCCAGCATCTCCTGGTGATGTCTTATCAGACTTTAATGGAATGGGTTATAACACGATCAAATGGGAGGAAAAGCTGCAGACATTTCATTTGTAGGGAACAGTTGTTACAGGATGTTTTTATTTGTTTCAAGATCGCTAGTTATGTAAGTAACTTTGGAGTTATCAGTGTTATTTCAGTGTTGCTAGGATTGTAAACGTATTAAAAATATTTCAAATTAAAGTCCAAAACTCAATAATAACACTATTTCAGCCCAAAGTACATCAAGTTTGTGGCATGAAATGTTAAAATGTAAGTGGAGGCCATTCCATCCTCACCGTCAGAGTCAAGGTCTCTGCTATCAAATCATCATCCTCCTTCTATTGATTCTTTCTTTTTTTTTGTTCAACCTCACCGAACAATGTTTTTCCAGTATGTTGTCAGGTCTGCAGAGTCTGAGGGAGAGTGTTCTATTGATCCCTCAAGACCCCGTAAACAATACATTTCACCCAAGACGCTCACTCAGGAGGACCTGACTCTGGACTTTGTTAACTCCACTGGCCTGAGGTATTGTGCAGTTTCACACCCATCCTGATTTATTAACTTACTGAAAGCTCAAGCTCCATAACTCAATACTTCTGTAAATTAAGCTGTTGATCACTTTTATGCATACTCAAATCTGCTGCAGAAGTCCAAAAAAAGGTCATAATTAACTTGAATCTATCGTTGTTAATAATTAACTTTTAAATATAGTGCTGGATGCGATGGTTTTATTAGCCTGTCTATCAATTTCATGTTAAGTAATTCGATTATCTCAAAATTGAATTGAATCAAATTTGTGAAATTAGTAAGAGCTTTAAAGGGTGCAGTTTCAAACAAGAGCAACCTTTTGCCTGCTAAATATCCGCTTAATAGTAAGCTTCTTTATTTTAAAGTCTAGAATTTATAGCTTACAATGGTCTCTTTTAATCATCATCCTTAGGCATGGTGTTATGGGTGGGCCTTAAAGGTCACATGTTATGCAAAGTAGACTTTACCTTGTTTTTATAACACCGATATGTGTCCCTACAAACCCCCCAATCATGAGAAAAATGTATTGTCTTCATCTTTTGCCTGCTCCACTTTCTAGAAAATGTGTGCTCAAATAGGGCATTTGGAGATTTCCCCTTCATGACATCACAAAGGGCAATAACCCCTCCCCTAGGTGTTTGTTCTGCCCTCTGAGTCTGCCTTGTCACCGTAAACAATAGGGCATGGAACGAGAAAGCCAGAGCCACCCAAACCCTTCCAGATGGGCGTGGTCAGACACAGCTCATTTACATTTAAAGCTACAGACACAGAAACAGCCTGTTTTCAGTGGGGCTGAAATAGAGGGGTTTATAGGCGTGATCAAATACAGGATCAGATTGGATTTATAACAAGAAACTTCACAGACATGTTTTGGGGAGCTTTGAGACTTATTTAAACTTATTGAAATGGAGGATGATATTTGACCTTTAAGGTCCTGGGCCAACCCACTTGAGCAATTAGCCTACCCTAATGACTGTGAAGATCGACTTTCCTTAGTTGTACTTTTAGATACAATATCCCCTTTAAGTATAAAGACATTACAATTATGTGTCTATCATATGTGAAGATTTGACCAATCACATCAGGCCATTTTACACTTTCAAGGCTTTAAACAGCAGATGTCTCCATGCTGGACAGAGGGTTCTGGTGATGGGACAGGGAGCTCTGCATCTGGCGGACAGAGGCTCAACTTTCACCCACGTGTGAGTCATTAAATATCTCAAGAATGTAAGTCCATCTTCCCCTCATCCATCTCCTCCACAGCGACTGGAACTGCTTGTGAGAGCCTTGTCTATTTTTATAGCCTAGCTGTAAAAGAAAAACATTTCCTGAGGCTGACAAATCCTAGAAATAAAAATAGGAAAGACAGGAGAAGGTTCTGGATGTTCCTGTGTGTTCTGATAATGATTATTTTGTCTGAAAAAAGAACTTTTTGTGTTAACAGTCAGCATAATACATTGCTCTCTCTCTAATAATAGTCAATGTTCTGTTATAGGCAGCATGCTGCTCGATAATGTGATTGCAGATCAACAGGGCCTGATGAATACCTCCCATGTCAGTCTGCCAGTGCAACTTGTTTCTACATGAGTAATCACTATAGTGACCACAGAGACCCCGCTATCATCATAAACAGATTAATCAAATAAGTTACAAGATATTTTCCTGGAATAAAATATGTATCGGCCTACCATCCAGGATTATGACTTGTATTGGTTCTTATTTTTGCTTACTGTGATAAGGGCAGCATGTTTGTCTTGCATGATTCAACATATGAGAAGTCAGCAGGTGAACAGAAGGCTGTCTCTGTATTGTAAATGTTTAAGAGAATCATCATGCGCAAATTATTTCAAAGTTTAGAATTTAGTAGCCAATAAGAAGGGGAATTTGTTTTAACTTCTTATCTTAACAGGCCCAGCCAAAGGTACTTGGGACCGTCCACAATTGGAATCCTGGTGCCACACCTGCCTCACACTTACCTGCAGATCAACTTCATTACAGGAGGGCATGAAAATGCAAGCTTAAGTCTCTTTATACTAGAGACAAAACAAAATGAAAGATTTACAGTGAAGTATGGAGAATGAGTTTGCGATGCTCACAGCCTTGAGACAGAAGCTGCTCTGTATGGCAATGATACTCCTGAGTAATTTCCCAGACAGGGAACAGGTTTGGGTTGGGGGTTGTCTTTAGCATCCTTTGGGCTCTTTCCAGTAACCTTGACGCAGCGATTTTGCTGGTGCTTGGCAGATTGGTACAAATGATGTTCTGTGCTGTTTTAATGACCAGCTTCAGAGCCCTCCTGTCCTGGATGCATATCTCATTTAGGTTTAAAAACGTTTCCATCCAGGATGGTTTTTCAGTAAACAAGAACATGGGCACTGAAATACACTGATCTCGAAATATACTGAACTTGAGTTTCCTTCAAAGGCACTGCTTTTTTTCATAATGTTCAGTGTTTTTCACACATTGTCTTTACTTGAGCAGGCTGTCAATGCATATTAACAGCTATCTAAGTGTATTTTTATAAGAAGAAGAAATTACTTTTACACTCTGTTATTGAGACATGCTACACACACATAGGCTGAACTACACACACACACATGCACAAACAGGAAAGATTTCACCCTCCTGTTAACATGCACTTATGGAGTGAAGTCAGAGTGAGGGGTTGCACATGAGCAGTTGGGGTTCGGTGCCTTGCTCAAGGGCACCTCAACACAACCTCCTTTTATGACAATTCCATGTTCTGCAAAGAAACACAGATAGACAGACAGAGAGAAATGTTCTCTGCATCACAATCATGTCCAGAATTAATATTACACCAAAGTCTCACTGTTGATGTGAACCTTCTCAAAGCTCCTGTGAGGAACTTTCCATTTGTCCAGTTTTGGCGCCCCCTGTGGCCAAAGCAGTACATGCTTTGTAAATGTATTAGCAGCATATTTTTGTTTTAGAGAAATCTCATATGCTACTTTTTTTTTATTATGTATTACTAGTTATGATTATTTGCTGTAGAAAATGTAAAAGTCTCTCTCTTTAGCTGTTTTTATGGTGTAATATGTAAAATGTGTACACTCAAATATCTAAATTAATTAGAAGGTTGTTGTTTAGTACTTACATTACGTTAAATATTTCCAACAGTTAGCAAAGCTAGATAAATCCTTAAGTTTATAGTTGTAACGAGATGTGTCTTTCCTGGTGGCCACCATGATAGACATGACATGCTTATTGCTGCCATGGAAACACCAGATGTTACATCAAAGACCACTGCATAAGGTGCCGGGAACTGCTACTGAAAGTTGCCGTACTGTTAAAAATGTCATTTAAATTATACTTGGATATATCAGCTCGTCGGTCAACATATTCTCTTCCTCGTTTGTCAAAAGCTCTCCTGTATTGACAGGTGAAACTTCCTGGCTCTTGTATTGTGGTGGTCAGAAACTGTTTTTAAAAATTTTGTGAAAGAACCACTATATCATCTTCACTGCCACTTTACTCTACATGATGAGTACAACAACCAAATTGGACCAAATAGTTCTTCATTTGTCACTTTAGCATTAGCAGGCAATGCCTTTGAATGTTGACTTCGATTATGTAGCTCCTTCACCTTGTCCTCTGCCATTCTTGCCAAGTTCTCCTCAGGAACACCTCTTTCTCTCAAGGCTGAGAGAAACTGGTCCATGGTGATCTGTAGGATTCAACAGAAAATGTAGTCATTGTTGGCAGCTGCAACAAAGTTGTTCAATTCTTGACTGCTGGCCCTTATACAAAAGGTTGTCATAGTTCTTCTGATTATTTAATAGCCACATTTTGAGTTGACCATTGTAATGCTGTGCCACAAACCATAATAATAAACACGAAACATATCAAAGCACTATCAAATTAATTAATAAACGTTTAATTACGCTTCACATTACATCGCTAAGTTAACGTTAGCCTACATTTACGTTACCTTAGCTGAAGCAGCCGGATAGACAGGAGTTTGTCAGCCTCTCATCTGCTAACTGGTAGCCCCTAAACAAACCCAGTCAAGTAAACAAACTTACGTAAAGTGTAACTTACCGGAAGGCTACAGCTACAGCCAGTGGCTACGGAAGCTGTTCGTGGCAGCTATTGTAGGTTGAAATCAAGACGAACAAATTAATTCATTATCACGAGAAAACGATCTTTGTTATGTTGAGATAACAAAATAAATTAATTCATTATCACAAGAAAACAGTGCATAAGAAAAAGAAAAATCCATTTAAAAAGTTAGTCATCCCTAGTTTCTTATTTCCTTTAAGCATCAAAAGAAAATTTTGTAAAAGCTTAGAAAAATAGGAAGCGGTATGAGTAGTTGTGTTTAAAAGAGTATTTAACAGATCTGTCAAAGTCTTCTTTTAACAAACTCCTGAGTACTAAAATGATTGACTCTTCAGCTTTAAAAACTGTAACGCTGTCTCATTCTGCAGCAGCTGATCTCATGGTCCAACATCTGAGATATGAGTACTCCCCTGACCGTTGTAAGCTAATTAATCATTTTCTGTCAACACATTACCAACCCAACAGCTGGCTCAGAGAACACACCAAGTTGTTTTTTTTGTCTTATTTCCTCAAGTGCCTGTTTTGTCCAGTCATTTGGGTGACAGCTTCAATGCACAAACATGTCAACCTTTGAAATGTGCAATAAAACCCCTCATTAAGGGGTCCTCTGGCAGGTTGTGGTGTTACGAGCAGTTCCATTATTTGCATTTAATAAATCATTTCTCTCCTTCCATCTGTCTGTCAGAATCAGACCTCACTGGATATCAACCTGTAGATTTAAAAAATAAAATAAAGCAGAAAAATCAAAAGTCTTTTGTCACAAATTCACTCTATTTATTCCATGAGTTGTGGAATAATAGTGTATAAAATACAAGGACTGCAGGGTCCTTGTATGGTCCCTTTGGTCCCTTTGTGCCACTCCATGTTACTACCTATCATATCCACATTGGCAACAGGCAGAATAGGCTTAATAATGTCTACTTGTATTTACAAAATGGATAAAAACTCTTGATAAAGCAAGATGAATGCAAGCAGTGCAGGTTGAAGGATGGAGATTGGTAATCATTTTAAAGTACCCCAACACCCAAAACCACATCAAGTATGGAAAGAAATAAACTGTAATGTTCTTTTCTTCTGACAACTCAAACACTTTTACACTGCAGGTGACATCTACACATTCACATACTGATGACAGAGACTGCTATGTAAAGTGAGCATCAGTGTTAAATAATCCCATCCATACACATTCACCCATGTCCAACGACGCAGCGGGAGTAATTTGGCGTTAAGTGTCTTGCTCGAGGATACATCAGACATGTGGTTGCAGGAGCCGCCGATCAAACTTTGTTGAGAGACAACCGACTCCACCACTCATCCACAGCCGCCCATGATTAGCAAAATGACTTTTTTATACCATTATGACTGAAAATTCCAAATTCAGATTCGCTTGTGGGTTCAGATCAGATAGTTAAGGAAGATTCAAGTGACTTTTACATGAGAAATGTCACCTTTCATCGCCAACCATCAGATAGGCTTCCCAACAGTTCTGATTCTGTCACTCATTGAACATTAGCCGAAAAAGGGGCCAGTTGTGCTGCAGTCCCTTGTTGATCTACTGTGTGTGTTCACAGCTAATTTTTCTCACCCTTTAAGAAATATCTGTTAAAATAAAAAATAATTGATCAGGTTACATGTGGGTGTCCAGGCCATGTGCAACCTAACCTAACCTAACAGCTCCGCCCAGCAGCTGCTGTGTTTCTGCTGTTGTGCCTGTTGGAGGCCTTTGTGTGATAATAAAACTGATCTTCACATGTTTAAATTAATGATGTATTTCCTGTAATAGGTGATGCAACTTTAACAAGAATTGAAAGGGGAACCTTGGTTATTGCAGGTGGAATGTGTTTCTAATGGATTAGTGAGCTTTCTTCACTGAGACCTTGTCCAAAATCATAACACTATATGATTAGTGCTCAGCTTAATATCATTAATGTCCAATTATAAAACCCTTAAATTTATTCAGAAACTGCTCATTTATTCAGGACCTGTACAAGACAAAATATCATCTTAAAAGACAGCAATTCATGAATAATGAATGGCTGTTTGTTTGCTGCTCTTTAATTGGAGTTTCTTCAACCAAAGGGCATCAGATCCCGTTACATCTCAGTGTTCCGAGTGCTTTGTGACCTATATTTGGGGTCCCAAGATACTTACATAACAGTCCATTTTAAAGCTGTTCCATTATGCATGCCTTTTGTAGACACCAACAGGGACTCATATTTCCAAACAGGCACTGACCTTTTCACCAAGAATGAGCAGGGAGGCTTCAAAGAGTGGGCCGCTCATATTAGGCAGAACCAGGGTTGTCCGACCTAATGCTAACATTTGGTGCCTTTTAATGTGTTGATCTGGCATTTACTTTTTTTTAATACATTCATTTTCTTCTTATTCTCTTTGTGTCTTTAATCTTCTTCTTAAAAGAGGGAACTTTCGGTTGAAGTCTTGATGGTGCTTTTAGGAAACTCATATAAAGGGAGATGTGTGGGAGAGATGTTGGCTCAGATTCATGCCGATCGGTAGGAGCATTGGGAAAAAAAAGTTGTTGTTCCAAAGAGTAAACTATCTCATCTGTCTTTGTTCTGATTACCTTGACATTCTACTTGGCAGTTATGCCCAGGTCAAACTGACGAAACAATATGTCCTATGTCCGACCATCTGGCTGCAAAATTAGTGCAGTAAGTGGCATCCATGATGATACAAACTTAAAGCCATCTAATGCAAGCTTTCCCAACCTTGGGGTCCCTAGTTTTTTTATCCATATAAAGTTGATTAAGTCAACAGAGCAGCAAACCTTTTCTCCAGAAACATCATCCAACACACCCAGGCCATGTGGAAATGGCAACCCCCCCGCTCCCTCCCTTCAGGTACCTGCATGACAATAGACAGTTCCCCACACCCCTCCCCCGCTCACTGTCCCACTCTCACTCTTACTACCAGCCAGGTACAAAGAGAACTCTCCAGCACCTGAGGACCCTGTTCACTGCTTTCCAGGATCCGTTGCAGTTTGCATATCAGAGGCGCATTGGTGTGGAGGATGCTATCATCTTCCTGACCCACAAAGCCCTGTCACACCTGGAGATGAAGGCACTGTGAGAGTCATGTTCTTTGACTTCTCCAGTGCTTTCAATACCATCCAGCCCTGCCTCCTGAGGGACAAACTGCTGGATATGCAGCTGCGCCCTGACATCTCAGCCTGGATCAACACAGGAGTACCTCAAGGAAGTGTTCTGGCGCCTTTTCTCTTCACTCTCTTCACATCAGACTTCAGGTTTAACTCTGGTTCCTGCCACCTCCAAAAGTTTTCCGACGACTCCTCCATTGTTGGGTGCGTCACTGATGACGACGAGAAGAAGTACAGAGGACTGTTAGAGAGCTTCGTCACATGGTGTGAAAGCAACCACCTGAAGCTCAACATCAGCAAAACAAAGGAGGTGGTAGTGGACTACCGGAAGAAGAAGAGGCCCCCTGCCCCAGTCATCATCCAGGGGGAGGAAGTGGAGAGGGTGGACTCATACAAGTACCTTGGGGTCCACATCAACAATAAACTGGACTGGTCTCACAACCTCGACGCCCTCTTCAGGAAGGGACAGAGCAGGATGTTCTTCCTGAGGAGACTCAGATCGTTCAGTGTCTGCAACAGACTCCTGAAGACCTTCTACCAGTCTGTAGTGGCCAGCGCCCTCTTCTTTGCTGTGGTGTGCTGGTGGGGTGGTATCAAGACTGGTTAGGCAAACAGGCTGAACAAGCTGGTGAGGAAGGCTCGCTTTGTAGTGGGTCTGGATCTGGACAGTTTGGAGACAGTGGGTGAGAGGAGGATGAAGGACAAAATCTTATCCATCCTGGATAACTCCTCTCACCCTCTACATGGTGAGCTGTGGCAGATGGGCAGCTCCTTCAGCCAACGCCTCATCCCCCCCAGGTGCAAAACAGAGCGCTTCAGGCGCTCCTTTGTGCCCACTGCCATAAGACTGTACAACAGCAGCCAATGACAATAATAACAGTCTATCCTTGACACTAAACTTCACCCCCATAAAACACTACCCACATGACCTGCTTCATTATTATCATTGTATTATTGTATTATTATTATTACTTAGGTCAATATATATATATATATATATATATATACATATATACTGTACATTCTACATATTTTTTATTATATTATTATACTAGTCTATATTATATAACATTTAATTATATTACACTATATTGTTCATATTGCACTATATTATATTATATTATACTAAATTATATTATATAACTGCACTCTGCATCACTGTGGTACAACACTGCCTCTCTTCTCTGCTGTTTACATTACTTGCTGCTATTTATTTATCATACCAAGTCACTTTAATCATCACTTGTCACTTTATCTTGTCATTATCTGGTCATTCTCTTCAAATACTGTCTCAATTCTCAATTCTCCCCAGTTAACTTCAACATTCATTTTTGTACTGTATATACCCCCTGTTTTTATTTTTTATTTTTATTTTTATTTATCTTATCTATTCTGTTTAATGTGTATTTGAGCTTTCTTGTCTGTGCTGCTGTAACGCCCGAATTTCCCCTCTGGGGATCAATAAAGTACTATCCAATCCTATCCTATATCTAACCCCTCCAACCCGAACCTCTTCTCTACACTGAGGTTCCTTGTTGATTGCTGAGCTCGTCCCACGAACACATCTGAAGTGTGCCCTGGAGATGGTTGCAGCTTTGTGTAACACTCTCAGAATGAGAAGCGAGCGCTTGTAGGTCTGAGGTCGTCGTTCAGTGTCACCAATAAGACCCACCTGCCAACTTTGGCCACCTACAGCCTAATCACCAACCATCTACTTTTGGACATATTCCCTCGAAACTGGAAAAAAAAAATAGCTGCAACATATCTCTGTAGAAGCAATTACGTGAGCAGAGCCTCCTGTGTTCATGGCATTCATGTGTGAACAGCAGTGTTTGTTTATCCAGAGCAACAGGTGAGTGAGCAGCCACAGGCTCCAGCTGGAACGCTGCAGAGACAGAAAAATAAGATAAAATACAACTGGCATGAGTCACAGATTTATATGAAACCAACAGAAGGAGATTTTGAAGACGCCCAGATTACTGTGTAGCATAGGTCAGTGTTTCTTAAGGTTATATGTGAAAGATTAATGACATATGTTCTGATACAGAAACATTCATATTATTTTGTATGATGGCAAAATACTCAAGTCTAAAAAAAAAAACATCCTACGAGGTAATTTCTAACAGGCGGCTTCTACATACTCCAATAGGCGATCCCCCACCAACAATCCAGATCCAGAGGAAGCTTTAAGCTCAGGAGCCCCCAGCAAAATATGTGGTTAGTAACTTACAAGGTACATGAAGAGAAGAGATCTGGGTTCATTGTGTGAAAACCAGAATATCTATGTGGCCTCTCGTAGTTGCAAATGCGCTGAAATAAAAGGAGCCCTGACTGTAGCTTCCATGGACTCTTTCTAAATAAGAAACCTCAGATATGTCACTGTCCATTTTCCAATTTGTGCATCCCCACGCATTGTGGAATAGAAAGAGAGCGCAACCATTAGAGTGTGTAAGATAGCATCAAATTGGTGTCCGTGCAACAAGTCTGAATCCCATTGGCTGTCCACTTTTTTTTCTATTATCTGGCCCCAAAACTTAACGAGAACATTACATCCCAACAAAAGAGTCCTGAAGGGTGGAGTGCCTGTGCCATCTGTAATAGTTAAGATGTCACTGTGTTCCCGAACAATCAGATGAACTCTAAATGTGATGGACCTGAGGAGAATTGGTAAGAACCCCACAAGCCAAATGACATTGTTTAGTTCAGACTGTTAATAAAGAGAGAAAAATGGCCTCAGACAGCAAAGTAAATGAAATGGTAACCAAGCAGACGGAGAGTTGAGGTGCAATTTGAAACGTATCTTTATATCATATAATCAAGTATTTAATAGAAAAATAGACTGCTAGGTTTTTTCATCACAACTATTTTAAAGGAAGGAAACGGTGTTCTATTTCTTTAAACATATAGCACAAAATTGAACAAAGGTGGGATGTTGTGTAAAATGTTAAAAAAAAAAAAAAAAAAAGAATGTAATGATATGTAAAACATTTAAACCTTATATTAACTTTACTAAAATTACAAGGAAAAATACAATCTTGGCACTAGACGTTTCATCGTGTTTGTAAATTAGATTTCTATTTTGAATTTAATGCCAGCAAGGAGTTTCCAAAAAGTTTGGACAGGGTCATGTTTACCGCTCTGTTGCATCACTTTTATTTCAAACCAAGTTTTGTAAGTGTCTGGGAACTGAGGGGATACAGAAATGTTGTAAGAGGAATGTTTTATCATTCTTGTTTGAAGCAGGATTTCAGCAGTTTTTCAACAGCTCAGTGTCTCCTTGGTCTTACTTGATGCTTCATAATGCAACATATATTTTCAGTGGGTGACAAGTCAGAATTGTAGCAGGCCAGTTTCCCCCCCGGACTCTTTTCCTACAGAGCCATTCTGTTGTAATACATCTACAGTAGAATGCGGTTTGGCATTGTCTAACCTAAATAAGCAAGACCTTCCTCATAAAAGACAGTGTCTATTTGGCAGCATATTTTGCTCCTAAACCTGTATCCATGCTTCAGCATTAATGGAGCCCTCATAAATGTGCTTGTTACCCGTGCCATGTATAATAATTCACCCCTATACCATCATGGACGCTGGCTTTTGAATTGAGCACTAAGAAGGAGTCAGATGCTCTCTCTTTGCAGCTCTGGGTTTTTGTTTGACAGCTTCTCTGAGGGTCATTCCGTATTTAAAGTCAATAATAAGTCAAGTAGGGCCTAAGTCTTACAAATGAATCACTCCTTCAACTCTTTAAATTGCCAGTGAGTCATCACATTTCACGGTTTCCTTGACGATCAAAGTAACCCATTGATAGTTGTTAGTTTGTCCATTGGTAGAGCTTCATCAGGATAACTTTGTGATTAAAGTCTGTTGAATACTTTGACTCTTTTCAGTTACTCTGGAGACAAAGTCACTTGAGCATTATTTAATTAAGAGTAATTAACAATGATTAACTCAGGTATTGAGCGGGAACACAGGTGGTATCTTGAGTGGATGGCATTTAAATTAATTCTTGTACTTTGCAGCATCACCACATTTGATTTATTGGCTCCAGGTCCTCAGAGAATTAACATTAATTATCCACTGTTTTTGTCTCATGAATTTCATTTTTTTCACTTTCAAGTCATTTATCTTGAATAACCCTGTTGGTGGTTTGGGGTGTAGCAGTATGAGTCATGAATTCAGAGTATGAAACCGTCACAAAGGTTCATCGAAACTCTCCTCAGTGTTTTTGATGACACTGCATCCAATGCCAACACCAACTTTGTTTTTTAGTGTATTTAGCATGAGACAGCCCTGAAAGCTCTGTGGCACCCTGCGATTTCTTTTAGCTGTTAATTGAATTCTGGCATGTTGATCATCGCAGGCAGAGTGGCAAGAAACCAGGGATCTTTTCTTCTGACAAATCTTATTTCACAGAAATACTGAATACCCTTTCTCTGCTGCTTAATGAAATCTTAACTTGTCATTGAATTAGTAATATTTTCATACTTTACACAGAGTTCAAATGAGCATGTCAAAATCAAACCCAGCGTCTTACATTTTTGATTTTGATATTTTTTATTAATCCCCGAGGGGAAATTTGTTATTTATAGGCCTGTGGATATGGCCCGTGGACATGCATTGGTTGAGAGATATCAGAGTGAGGCTGCTACAAGCTGCTAAACAGAGAGTGCACCAGAGCAGTTGGGGTTTGGTGCTTTGCTCAAGGGAACCTCGACAGTGGCACCTCTCCAGCTATCAGACCAACTTCTATATTATGGTCCGTAACCGGGACTTGAACAGACGACCCTCCGGTTCCCAACTCAAGTCCCTATGGACTGAGCTACTGCCGCCCCAGTTTACATCTAATACTATATTCATTTTTTACTATGGCTGTGTCTGAAACCACATACTACATAGTGCCTCCTACATAATCAAAATATACATACTGCATAGTGCATACTATTTCGACAGTTAGTATGCCGTTAGCCTTATACTAAACTTCCAGTCTGAGCTCCGAGCTCCGTAGCATCAAGCCAGCGTGACCATTGGTCCATAAATAGAACAACTATATCCAAACTTTCATTGCTAATACAACTTTGTAGTTATTTTAAAATGATTTGGCAACATATAAAATGTATTTCAACTCAGAACTTTTATTTTAAGCTGCTAGTTGGCTGAGCTCTGCGATTGGATAGTTTGAGAGCCGCAGTGCATTGTGGGTTGGTTTAGTTAACCAGTATGCTCCTGTTTTATACTTAAAAAATCTTCAGTGTTGCATAACACAGGCACAGAAAAGCCGTTTTAAAGGGACAATTACAACCACCGGGCCTCTCTCCAATATTCACAACAAACCTCAGGAAGAGCACGGTCATGTGTTAGAGGGCAGTGGTGTTTTTTTCAGTTGGACACCCTCAAAATCAAAGTCTTGCTCATTTCTCAAATGGCATGTACCCTGCCTTTAAATAGCACCCCATGTACTGTACAGAGGCTATTGTCCTCTAAGCAGGCGACCCAGGTTCAAGTCTGACCTGTAGCTCATTTCATGCATGCAATTCCCAAATCTCTCTCCCAATTTCCTACTTAATCACTGTGATATCAAATAAAAGCAAAAGCCCAAAAAATACATGTAAATAAGAGATTGTAGTTACAATTTTCAACTATTTCTTTGTACAATGTTTTTTGCACTGTCTTAACGAATTTCTTGTTTTATGTAAATCATTTTGAATTGTGTTCTGAGGAATTTGTTTTGCAAATGAACTTGCCTTGCTCTGTCAGAACGTTTGTTCGTGATTGGCTAAAGAACAAGAAAGAAAAGATAATGAGTATTTTTTTGTTATTTCTCAAGGACTGCAGAATCCATCGCTCTCTCCTCTCCTCTCTGTCATGTCTTCAAATAACTTTCCCCCTTGATTAATTCAACCCCCAATAATGGTAAATGGACTTATATATTGCTTTTTTATTTTTCTGACTACTCAAAGCACTTTTACATCGCAGGTCACATCTACACATTCATGATGGCAGAGGTTGCTGTGTAAAGTGACCACAAGTAACTAATCCATTCATACACATCCATACGCCGCCGACAAAGCAGCGGGATCCATTCGGGGTCAAGTGTCCAAGGACACAGCGGACACGTTGATGCAGGAGCTGGGGATCAAACCCCCGACCTTCAGGTTGAGAGACGACCGACTCTATCAACCGAGCTACAGCCGCCCACTGTAGCCAATAATAGTATTAGTAATGTCAGAATAATTATTACAGACTTCATTTACAGATATTGAAGTCATGCAGATGTCTTTAGTTGTCTCAGCGGACAGAATATTTTTCATTGTAATGCTTGTGACTTGCACCGTCATTTGTGAATTTGATATTTTTTGCAAAAAGTTGATTTGTAGAGAAGGGGTGGTTTGTCCAAAATGAATGCAAAACAGAAATTTTAAATATGGGCTAACAGCACCAGCACCAAGATTCAGGGATGCATTCATTCTTTTGCGTCTGCTTTGTGAATTTGACGTCTTGTCTTTTTTAAAAATGTCTTTGCAAATGTTTGGATGATGCAAAAGTGTATCTCATCTTTATTCTAGATTTTTTTTTTCCAGTTAGCACTTTTTTCAGCTAACAGTTTTTTATCCTACTTTCTTTTAATACATAAATGTATCACTCATCCTGAATCTTTGAAGTGGAAACGTAGTGGTAAAGTAAAATGTGTAGAAGAGGTTTTCCCAGTTACTCAGTGGTTTGGAGGAGTGATTCACTGTGACACCTGACAAGTCAGCTTTGTGCAATCTTGCAGAAAGTTGAGTTAATTTTTAAGATAATTTAAGGCAAAATAAACTATTCAATCCATCTTCTTGAGTGCTTGTCTGTTTATAAGCTCTCAGTCTACAGGGCTAATACATAAAAACAAACAATTTAGAGTCTTTGGTTGATCCACCCTGCATCGATCTCAGGACAAATACAAATCCCACACAGAAAAAGAATTTAGTCAGTGTCCAGATTCTAACCCGGGTCAGGTCATTTTAATGTAAGACAGGTTTGTCATATTAACTAACTCAAGGTAAGACCTTCCGTAACCAAGTTGGGATGGGTTCTACGAGACCAAACACTGTTGTGATCGTTAAAATTTACAGGGTGTAAGAGCCATTGGTTAAATTATTTAATTAAATGTCTGTCTTATTACAGCCATTCTTTGACTGGCTGACATTTACCTAACCTCCCGATGGTTCACATCTAAAGGAGACAGGAAATGTCAAAACTTCTCGCAAGATTCTCTGAACCTTTTGTACAGACACTACTGAGTGTTTGGGTTCAAAACAATACATGTCTTACCTCCAATTAGTTAAAGCTAAAACATTCTATCTTTAAATCTACAACACTAGATTTTCTTTATGAAAACATTAAAATATGACTTTGCCTTGTGGCTTCAGTCAGCAAGACACAACAGTGTGTAAACACAAACTCCAAAGGAGACGACACACTCAACCCAGTCTCATTTCAAAATGTGTAATACCTACGTAATACCTATGTTTATGATCTTTAGTTTCTACAAAGAACGTCCACTTCCTTCTGGTTCGTTGTTGATAGCGTCCATAGCTACCACCATAGCAACAGTAGAAAACGTAGCGTCCCTACGTTTTTCTAGCAAGACCTGAAATAATCTTTGTAGAAACGAACAAACTAAAGATCATAAACATAAACCGAATGAAGATTATGAAGATACAATGTACATTTGTCGCCAGAAAGGTTATCAAAACAACACTTAAGCCTCAAACTGTCTTAAAATATTGCATTTTCCGCTGAAAATAGAAGGGATGTTCGCCATGTTTTTCTTTTCACCAGGGGAAAACTGGGCAGTCACGTGACCTGAGGTATGCCTATACAAAAGAATAGGCAAAAGGGAACGTAGGCATGTCACAATTTTAGAGCCCTTATTGTGAAACTACTACGTTTTGCGCTGTGGACCAACATAGGTATTACACATTTTGACATGAGACTGAGTTGACACACTCCATAGCAGGAGGTGGGGATAATGGGTCACTTTGTCTGCCAGCCTCCATAAAACAAAAATAACAAAAATAAATGTCATGTTGAGGAAAAGGCATCAGCCTACATCCACCAAAGTGTTGAGCCCTACAAGTAAAAAAAAGGTTTCAGCTGTCCAAAGAACCCAGGAGATGACAAGAAAAACCTTTAGTACCACAATAATTAGAGAAACAGTATGTTGAATCTAAAGTCTGATTTGAGTTGACATGTCATGGCCCAATAGTCTGCTTCCATATTGCCAAATGCATCCCAATTGCTTCCTTTCATTAATCAGCAACACAAATTATTGCCGTACTTCATGCTGGACTTCAAGCAGACTCAGTCACAGTATGATAAGTGGTGATGTGGGTCTATTATACTTTTAGAAGTGGTAGTGTTTGGGGAAATTGAGGTAGGCAGGTTAGGAAAATAAGTGGCTGAGGTCTGCGAGGACAGCCAGACGCCTCCATTAAAGAGAAGCGAGTGGTTTGTGGGGTGATGTATCATGGGCTGAAGGAGTGAGTCGGCTAAAGACACTCAATGGTCACTCGAGGCAGTGGAGACAATCTCTTATTAGTTAGCATGGGGGAAACATGAAAATAGACTCAATTATAAACTATACCGAGCTGTCAGGAGAGATCCTATCTTTGAATCAGATAGAATAATGCCCTGCGAAATGGAATTCAGTTTGGTGCGCAATGGTGCTGACCAAAGGTCTCTAATGCCCCGTTTCCACAAAGCGGTCCGGTTCGGTACGGTACCCATTTATTGGCGTTTCCACCGTCAAAAGTTGGGAATGGTACCAAAATAAGGGATCCGTACTGTCCTACTTTTTTGGTACACTTCTGTTGGGGTGCCAATTGTACCGATCCGGTACAATTTGCTGTGTCCCTGTTCTTCTTCTTGACTGTTTAACTTAATTAATAGCGGGCTACACTGTGTTGGGCTGCTATGATGTCAAACTATTTCCTAGCTGATGCGGCTATCTCCATCTGGCTTACACTTCGTTCAACAAATAAGGGTACGGTTGGATGTGGATACACAAGCAAGTTCAGGGTTTACAGCTCTCAGCCTGTTGTCAGGTTGACAGAAAGCATTTCCAGGATTGCGACAGCCATCGATGGGACTCCAAAGCCCCCTGCAGAAACAGATGTGTGACATCACTAAGTCTTCTTTCATCAATATGTACAGTCTGTGATTTAAAGCAGCAGTTTAATTTAGCTTCAAAGGTGAGTAAATGGCCAAAATAGCTTAAAAGAATTATCCACACAAATCCTGATCTCTCCTGACTGGAAACAAAGAAAGAAACAGTTGACAATGATCTTACCTGGTCTCCTAACAAATAAACAGAGAAAAATTGAGTCAACTAGAAAACAGTATGTTCCATGAACTGACATGAATCCTCAAATATTGAATTGAAATTAAAGTCAATTGCTAACCGTTAACACTCTTGTACAGACATCACGGTATTCACAGAGGTGTGCAGGTTTCAAGAGAGACTTTGGATTTGTAGTTCTGCTCTTATATAGCTTTTGTTGGTCAAGTGCTGCTGCTGCCTCTCAGCTTCAATCTCTCATCAGGGCTGCAGAAGAGTACAGCATCTTATTCATGTCTCTCTGTGGCACTCAGTGGATTTATCCCCACAGCTGATATTGAATCCCTGTGTCAGGTATGTAATAGTGCTACATGAGGATTTATGAAACGTAAGGGGAATACAAACTGCCTGATAAAAACAACAAGGCCACTGTTTGTAAATGGGGAAATAAAAAATAGAAGCAAAAAGCCACTGATGTGTTGTGTGCACTGCATCCCCTCGCTGAAATTGTCTGTGAAAAGTTGGAGAGTGTTCTCACAAACATAGTCCCCCCTGCTACTGACCCTTTCTTGCCTTGTATCGACTTGTTTTGGTTCCTGATTGTCAAGGTAAAGCATTAAAGAGGCGCAGGCCGTGACCTCATCTCTACAGAACCTTGATGCAGATGAAAAAGCTCCTAGACTTCAGTGGAAAGGCAAATTGAAGCACACCTGCCTTATGATTCCTCAGAGCAGCTTTGACTTAACTTCTGCTGCTTTGCTAAAGTGCTCATGATGGATAGGCCGGGTCTTTGTAATAAAGCAATAATTAAGGTCTTTTACCTGCTTTTGTAACATAACAATGAGTATAGTCTTTTTACCTGCTCTTTTGTGATGTTAAAAGACAAAGAGTAAGTTCTTTTACCTGCTTTTTGTAAAGTGTCTCGAGATAACACTTGTTATGAGTTGACGCTATACAAATAAAAATTGATTGATTGATTGATTGATTGATTGATTGATTGATAGATATTGCAAATAAAGGGATTAGGAGAAGTGAGTGCTGTAAACCACTGGATCCGGCTTCCCTGCTGTGTGCTCCCCTGCCACTTAGTAAAAAATATCACTCAAACAACCCAGTGGTTAGCAGCTCACTCAGGATATGGTCGCAGTTCAGATTACACTTTGGACTGAAACAAATGATTCCAGTTATTTCTATACTCCACAACCCAGTTTTTAAGCCTGTCTAAGTCTGCTGGATTCTGCTTTTCAACTTTGGTTTCTTAAAGACTTGAAGAGTGTGGCTGATCTTTTTCAGAAAGGGGTATTCCTATCTTTTGATGATCTGGTTAGAGGATATGGCATACCAAGGACACACTACTTCAGGTACCTACAAGTTCGAGACTTTACCCGGAAACATGTCCTCTCCTTCCCGACTGCTCCGTCAAGGGGTTGGTTGGAAGATTGTCTTAGCCTCGACCCCTATCGGTGTGTCTCTAGGTTCTCTAGGTAACCTCGATGTATCTCTAGGTTGTATAATGTAGTCCAAAATGTCTCTAGCCCGTCTCTTAATCACCTTAAAGACTCCTGGGAGAAGGAATTGGAGATTAAACTGTCTGACAAGACCTGGCAGTCCGCTATTAAGAGAATACATAAATCCTCCCTATGTGTGAGGCACGATGTACTCCAATTTAAGGTATTCCATAGCAGGCTTGCGAGGCTATACCCTGGTACCGATCCCAACTGTAAGAGGTGTCATGCGGCCCTTGCCACCCTTTCTCACATGTTTTTCTCCTGCCAGTCGATTGCCCCATTCTGGATCTCCGTGTTTGAGACTCTCTCTTTTATGTACTCACGCACTATACCACCTAACCCTGTAACTGCTATATTTGGCCTGGCTCCAGAGGGGTTATCCCTTTCGAGTTGTCAATCAAGCTCTCTTGCCTTTGCCTCTCTTCTGGCTCGCCGACTTATTCCTCTAAAGTGGAAGGACCGAGCTCCACCCTCACACGCTCGGTGGGTCAGAGATGTGACCGCACATTTAAAACTAGAGGAGTTAAGATACCGCAGCCAGGGCTCTGCAAAAAAGTACTATGAAACATGGCAGCCCTTCCTGGATTACTTTAACAATCTGTCGAGCACAAATATGACTGACTGAGACCCTCATGTAGCCCTTCCCCCCCCTCCCTTTTCTCTCCTCTCCTCCACCTTCTTTTAGTTGCAATTTCAATTCTTACAGCGGTTGATAACTTTGACTAATCTTAATGTTGATTTGTCCCTTTTCTGTTTTATTTAATTACTGGACTTCTATTCACATTTTTCTATTTATATTGTATGTTTTGTTTTTTATTTATTTATTTATTCTTTATTATCATAATCTTTACTCATTTATTTTTTTAAATTATGTTCATATGTATATGTATGTAGGTGTGTATGTATATATATATATAAAACTTTTTTATTTTATTTTTTCTTAACAAGGGGTGTTTGTACTGTTGTTGTTAAGGGTGATATGTTGTATATGTTGTAATGTGAGATGTCTACAATTAATGCAAAAATCAATAAAAGACAGTTGAAATGAGCGATGAGTCATACTGTTTATTTATTAGGTGAGCTTCTCTCAGGTAATGGAGAATGGGCGAGCAAGAACAAAGTGATTACTGTGAAAACATCGCCTTTCAGGTGGACAGCTCATCTTAACTTGAGATAGGGCTTGTCTGAACACACAGAAGCTTTATCTATCTTTTTACCTATAGGTTTTTTTTGGTTAGGCATTTCCCCATTTTTAAAGAAAGGGGGAAATGTCAGCGAGGTCCGTGCAGCATATCAGCCCTCTCTCTCTCTCTCTCTCTCTCTCTCTCCTCACGTTATGTATCCTTTCGCCACATAGTACTGTACAGGTTTTTTAAAAACTATCTTGTGTTTTTTGGTAGTCAAAAAGCTGAAGAGGAGGTGATCCTGGTGACAACTTACTGCTGTGACAGTGCTTCACTTCAGCACCAGGAGCTGTCTGCAGCGCAGCTCTGCTCTGTTCCATGGTGGGAAGTGTTTGTCTCTGTCACTGGGGAGGATTTAATACTGCATGCCGCGCTATTGAGCCACCCTGGATCACCGCGGTTGATGTTCCTTCAACGCGGCAGACAAACATTTCCCTTTCCATATTACCTCAGCTGAGGATCTTTACTTCCCGCAGAGATCATTGTTAGATCATACTCATTGTACTTTATATTTCGTTTTAAAGCCAAAAAACTCCGAACTGAACCTGTTATCGACCACATGATGACTAAGCTGAATGCTGATCCCAAAATGAGCCGGCTTTGGACCACTGAAAACTCTGGTTTTGAGGCTCAACAGCCCCGGATTATCGTCTAATCGTGCTTCATGGTTCACCCCCCAAATGTGCTGCCGAGAGAATCTTTTGATTGGCCTCACCTGCGGTGCAAAGCCAGAGAGAGTGAGTCACAGACTTAACGAGTTTGGGAGTTTTTGTTTTGGTGTTGTGGCATATGTCTGAGGATAACAGTGAAACATGGTGTAACAGAAGGTTTCTCACAAATGGTTCACACAGATTATAATCATAAAAAAAATCCAAGCTCATTTGCAGGAGATGAAAAGGTGATATATGGGGCGGTTATAGAAAGCAAACGATGGTTGTTATTTCATTTTTGCAGATGTGGCCATCCTTTAGCTCCAGGGTTGTATATTTCAACAGGTTCACAGCTGTCTTCTATTTTATGTTATTTTCCTTGTGCCTTTTGCCTTTTTTGGATGGCACAGCTGAAGAGAGACAGAAAATGTTGTGAGGAGAAAGTGGAGGAGGACATGCAGCAAAGCGCTGCGTCACATTTGAAAAGAATGGCCGCTGTGATGAGGATGTAAATGAGGCAAATGACCTATGTAATCAAGTTCCCCACATGTTCACTTTAAGAAGTATTCAGGTGAAATAATGGGTCACCCCTGATACCAGTTTAATTTTTGCTGTTTAATGAACTGATGAATAGCTGCATTAACACCGGGCCCTGAAGGCATCATCAAGCACTGTGTTTTATTCAATAGAATTAACCTGCTGGTATTTTCATGTTTCTGTGAAGATCATTTCTACCCTGACACAGTAAAGGAAATCTTCCTCTGCATGGGTTTCCGCTTTCACATTTAGTGATCTGACATAATTATTGAACCTGTTAAAAATGATTCCCCATTTGGTTCACCTTAATGAAAACATAAAGGCCACTGAGCTAGCTTCCATAAAGTTGTGTTAAAAAAAAAAAAAAAAAAGGAAATAAATTAGTTGGAAAAGCTTTGGTGATGTTTTTAGATTTCATTGAGGATCAAAATCTGTATTTATGTGCACTGAGAAACATTAGCATGCTAAGAGGCTGGTGATCACGCTAACATGACACCAGCTCAGCATTATCTTAAGAGCAGCTCTATATCATGGAAGTGCATACATGCTGGGGTTAGCATTAAGCTAACACCACTTCTCTGCAGCCTCACATACACACCGGGGATGCACTATAAAATAAGAAAATGTGAGTTATGCCCCATAAAAGCTTTTAAATTAAGACTTTCCAATGGCCCTGAATAAACATATACTGCAGTATGACAGGCGGATAAGATGCACAACGCTGCCTCTTAAATGTTGAGATGCTATGCACTATCCCGACTCCTTGGCCACAACATTCCACTATCCCTCTCTTTTTGCATTCTTGGCAATCTGGATGAACTTAACACAAACTCAAAAGAAATCATAATACCCCTACTTGTAGCCCTAACTATCGCCAAGAAAACAATACTGCTAAACTGGAAAAGTAGGAAAAAGATCAGCACATCACACTGGTTAGACCTCCTTACTGAACAGGTATCAATGGAACAACGATCAGCCACACTCAAAAACCAACTCACTGAATTCAACAAAATATACTCCACAATTCTCACCACCATTTGACGGTGATGATGGTGAGTTGATGCCACAGCAGAACCAGGCAGGTAAACGAGGAGGAGAGAGGAAATTAGCACAAAAATTTTAATATAATTTACAAACAGTCTGTATTTGGTAATCATCATGTTAGCACCCACACAAAGTGAAAAACAAAACAAAAACAAACAACACCAAAACTTGTCACCATGTGTACAACCTATCTCACAAGTTTTATTTTGCATAATTTTGTTACTATACTGTCCCCATGTTTTTCTTTGTCCTGTTTGCTCACTTGCCTATTTTGTCCCTCTTTCTAATTCATTCATTTTATTTACTGACCCTTTTTTCTTTTGTTTTGTTTGTTTGTTTTTGTCTAAATCTGCTTGCAAAACTGTATCGTATCACAGTTCCCCTCTTGTTTGTGTCTCTTTTTTTTTAATTGTGTGAGTGTGTGTATGCACGTTTTGGTGAATAAAAGTTAAAAAAGGTTGAGATGCTGTCATGACATTTACAACACAGGAGGCAGTATGCGTCTTTAAAACGTTACATTCAAAAGCAACACGACATGTTTCAGACGTTCAGTGCCTTGAATCACAAAGTCATCTCCCTGAACTTTTCCAATCAGACGTCATTTTTGAAGTGGCTGTGACAAATATCACATTGTCTTCCATATAATTTTCAATAACACGAAAAGCTTTTAGTGCTCTGCTGTGATCTTCTTAACAACGATCAGCTGTAACTAATTATTTTCTGGTTACTTTATGCATCCAGCAGATGTGTGCATTTTGGACTGTTATTGTTTGTGAATCATCAGCAAAAAGCCCAGATAAGGAATTATAAATGACACACAAGACACTGCATCAAACGTTTGAATAGTTTTCTTTTCCTGCAAATTGAAAGTACATTACTGTATGTAATGCATTTTTTGTTTATTTTTCTGCACACTGCATCATGAGACTTGGGCATTCACATTTAAACAAAGTACAGACCTGATGATGCAGGGACCTCCAGCAGGCAGTGGGGCTGTTTTACAGCCGTGTGCGAAGGATGGACCGTGAGATTGGCTGACGGATTGGCTCAGTGTCAGCAGGCTTGCTCAAACATCAAAACTTTGTGGTTGTTTTCTCTAAATATACGAGCATTCCAGAAATAAACTCTTTGAATCCCTCTGGAGATATGAACACAGTAAATACACCTTAGATTGGTATGATATCTTGAGCACTCGTTGTTGATATCAAGCAACATTTTACTACCTGCACATTTATTGTTTTAGCCTTTAACAGTTAAGTTGAGTTAGCGTTACATTTTTACCTGACTGGGTTCTCCTAAATAGATATACTAACATTCACACTTGGTGCTTCGAGAGTGAAAAAAGGAAAATCAAAGGCAAATGGCATACCAACCAAACGAGCAATTTTTTGGAGTAAAACATTTTTTGGAGTAAAAAAGTCAATTTAGCACTCTTTACATGGGATCTTTGTAAATCAGGACCCTGGTTAGGGTCAGAGTTACATATTGCTCCTTTGGAGAGGTATTTAGTTATAAAATAAGGTATGTTATGTCATTGCCCCAGATATCAGGGTCGAGCAGGACTTGCAGCCGTGGAGCAAGTGAGGTCAAGCTTGTATATTTCTTTACTGGTGCAGCAGCCCAATACATTCATTGGAGATATGCAATTGTACAATGAAGTGCACCTTGAAAGGGGGAATAGTGCTCTGTCCCTGTTCATTATATAATGTCAGACAAAGAAAACGTGGGAATAGAGGAGGTGTGTTGTTTCGCACAGTCACAGTCAGTGTGACCAAACTAAATGAGCACATTGAAATTCGAGGTGTGGGCATCGAGGTGTGCTCAACATTCAAAGCGGCGTTTAATTGGTGTCCTCAGTTCTGCCAAAAAAGCAATCTAGTGCACAGCTGCAGTGTGTTATGCAGGCCTGCACTGATTGCCTGGAGCTTACAGTTGAGATGCATACAGCCCAATGTGACGCCAATTTGGAAAGGCGATAAACAACTCCCACGCAAAAGAACTGGAGAATATTTAGCGTGGCAATCAAATGACTCGTGTTGGAGTTTTCCACCGGAGGCTTGGCCTAATTCTGACTTATAAAAGACATGTGTGCCACATTTGGAACAACACAGAGACAATGCAAATTTCTCACCCTCCCAATGTTAGGCTTATGATGGGTTTTTTTCTTAGCTATTGTAACATTTGAAAGAAGCTGCCATGATTCAGAATGATTGTTATCGAATTAGCTGATAAATATAGCTGTTATTTGCTGTCAGTGTTCAGGCTTGTACTGTCTGGAAGCAATGGATGTACAGAGCAGAGATAAACGCTGTCTGCTTGTACTGTCACTGCCAACAGCTTGAAGCGAGGAGAGGTCAGAAGAACACAGCTCATCGCTCAAACTTATTATAGCTGCAGACATGACCAGAAACACAAACTAAAACAAATAAAGATGTAGTTATGAAACTGAGCAGTGCACCAAACGATGTCCTGCAGTGTATTGGAATAACCTGTAACAATTTGCTCTCTGGGGAGTGAGCATGCTTGTTGCTTTAATAACCAATACATTTGTGATCACTAAAGGATATGAAGACTGACATCTTCAAAAACCTGGAGCACAGGTATGCTGTTTGGTTACAGAAGTTTACAGAAGGTTACCGTTTGTTTACAGAAGGATAGTGTAATATGCGCAACATGTGCAATAGTAATCCCACCTGCTCAACATGACTAAATACTCAATCTTTAAATATGTCTAAATATGTATGTGTGGACAAGCATTTGCCCTAAATTTAGTGCTTGTAAATTGCAGCCGGACGGAGTCCAATAAAAATGTCCCCAAGGCGACAAGAAAATATATCATATATTATTTGAAGTAAACCTGTTGCTTGTGTTTTGTGAATTGGAAGGTGTCTTTTTGACTCATTTACACTGATGAAAGGGATACTTCACCCATTTGCATTAAGCTTTGTATCATTAGAAACCTGGTAGTATTTCTGAATGGTCGTGCAGCCCGCCCTCATTTTCCCCTGAGATGGGAAAGCTCCGTATTTCTTGTATGAAAAGCAGCCTCCGATGATGCAAAAAACGTAATTTTGCGTCATCGGGGGCTGCTCTGGTTAGAGGGGGTGAAACTGCATCGCTCGTTCATCATGTTTTCAACCCGCTCATAGGGGTTGTGACCCACTGAAGCTACAGACCTATCAACAGATCAGTGGGTGGGACCTCAATCCCAGAATCGAAACTTAACATCCGCCATATTGCTTGGAAGCTTTGCTAACAGGCTCTATGGAAAAAGTTGATAAGAACCAACAATGACGAAAAAAGTATGTTTCAACTTCAAACCTTTTGTTTGATTTCAAAGAGGAAATTGCATTGACAAATAGAAGTAGAACTGAAACCTTCATTTACAGAAAGGAACAGATTTCATTGTCAAATGATCAAACTGTAACATCATGGTCACAACAGCAAAGCTCAACAAAGCTATCATTTTTATGCTCCAGTGACAGAAGTATTCAGCGGCATCGTGTGTGATAATTGTTCATCCAACTCTGGTGAAAAACAATATGTCAGAAGCACCTCTTCAATTTGACATCATCAATACAACAAAGTAATTACCTTCTCCAAGGTCTTGGTCAACTCCACTGAGAATTCAAAATGTCTTATTTTTCACATACTTGTCGAAATATCTAAGATGGAGGAATCTTTGAATGTGCTACAAATCTCAGGTCACTGTGACAATACACCAATACCGTTTCAGTGACCAATATCTCAGCACAGCCTTCATTTAGCTGGATTGTTAGGGCCCTGGCACCAAAATGCAGAGGCTATGTTGTACAGGTTTGGAAAGAGTTTGACCAAATGTGCCAAATGAATTAGATCTTAACATGTTCAGAAACTCACTAACATCGAAAGTGGGTATAATTTATGTTTAGTATGGTTCACACAAATTGGTGTTCGCAAGTGCCTCCATAATGCCCCTTACATATTTCTTATCAAGTACACCACGCAATGTGTTTCACCTACAATAAATATGGCTGGCATACATAGAGCTACAAAAAAGTCCCACACACCCAAACTAAGTCCAGTACAGTAATTCCATATGAAGTCGATGACACTTTTGCCAAATTCCAGCTGATATACATGGATTAACACCTCGTAGGTAACAAATCTGATAAAGCTCAAATAAGTTGTACAGCTTGAGGAGACCATGATTATGAAAAACCAACGAACCAACCAATGACTGCAGAACTGCTTGTAGCCCTAGTTGGTACTATTACATCACCAAAGGGAACAGCACAACGTAATATATTAGTGGACGATTACTCCTAACTCTACCCCTCACCCCTGTTTTGTTGTTGTGGTTAGAAGAGTCAACTGAAACCATAAATTGAGACTTCAGTGCTTGGTGAAAGCATGAAATCCCTGAGGGGATAAATCTTGTTTTGAATCACCAATTATTCATTTGAGTACAGATTTCAAAGAGATATACTGGATTTGGTTAGAGAGGGACAAATCCAACAGTAAATGTCAGAGCAGTGGAACATTAGAAAAGTGTGGATAATAACCATTGAGACAGCCAATCCATGTAAGAAGAGAGAGTGAAAAACCCCCACTCAAGTCTGTCATGCTTGTTCCCAGTCTTCACATTTCACATGCCCCTTGTGACGGAGCGGCTCTGTCACTGACTGCAGTCAGCACACACACCAACACACACACAGACACACACACATCCGCCAAACTTTTCCCTCTGCCAGTGCGCCTATAATCACTCAGTAAATCACACCATCATCCTCCTTTCCCTCTCCGTTTCATAGCACGATCAAGGGCGCACACTTGAAAGCTCTATTTTTGGTTTCATACATATATATTGATTCAGAGTAGCATTACCATTGGTGCGTTTCATATGCGATCCGCGGTGTCCCGTTTGTGTGCCAAACAGAGGCGGCCCATTTCCACATACTAAATAGGCGGATTGGTGATCACGTGATTGATTGGTGAATTGAATGTTTGTTTTCAATGTATCGCCACCGATACATTTCAGTGGTGTTAATAAAATATGGATGAAAATGTGTAATTTAGGGATGAGTAGACCATATGAATTTAACAGATTATAAATTGCTCATTCATGAGAAAATGTGTTTTGTTTGAAATGTTATGCTATTCATAACGCCCAGTGGGAGGGGCTTCTTGCTTTTAAAAGATGGCTGCTTGCTGCTTTCAGGCAGTCTAGGCATGGTTACAGAGAAGGTAACGTGTTCCTGCAGAGACTTTCTTTTTTTTGAAGTGCAGTTTGTTTGCTCAGTCATGTGGATTTTGTTTTTGGAAGACTTTTGTTTTGTTAATAGTTTAAATACAATTTTTCCTGTTTTTGCATTTTTTTGTAAATATCTGTCACTGCACCTTGGGAGACAGGCAAAAATAGCATCCAGGCCTCATCTGCTCTTCTTTCTCTGGAACAAAATATACTCTGCTGCAGGAAAAGGACAAAGGCTGCTAAAAGAAAAACATACAAATTTGTGCAAATTGCTTTTTCATTTAGTCCTGGACGAATGTGTCCTGGTTCTAACACAGCACATTTTATTTTTAGCATCTATTCAGTGTTTTTATTCTCCTTTCTGTTTACTTTGTACATAGTCTTTGTACAAGTCTAATTCTACTGTTTACACCGAACTCATGCTCAAATTAACACTAAATAATAAACCATCTTTCACCGAAGAAAAATATGTGGAGATGAGTTTAGTATTTGGCCAAACCCAGTCAGATTCATTTACTGAATAGATTTTAGCCTACATGATCACACATAAAAACTCATTTGAGGGGGCATTAGGTATATGTGTATAACTGTAACTGCACGGCTTTGTCCCATGGCATTCCAAACGCAACATTAACATGCAAAAAATGTCAGTAAACATATCCTTTAAGCTTATGATACTGCCTGCAGTGAACATTCCCAGGTAATAAATAATAAAAATTTCGGGACTTTATAGCTGACTGAAATCTGTAACCTTGATCACAACCTGGTACCAGCCAGATTATGAGTTTAGAGTGATTTAATATGGCTGCAGGGTGGTGCAGTGTTTAGTGCTGTCGCCTCCAGGGCCGTCGCAGGCAGGGTGCGAGGCCATGTACGAACTTCAAATGGGAGGCCCTGCTCTTTGACATGGATGAGCAATTGTGCATGAATAACAGTCACACAGACACAGCTAATCTAGTTCTACTGCATGCATAATCCCGCAGCAATACGTTTTTATCAAGTAGAATAATACAGCATAATCATACACATAGTCTCAGCTATGACTGTTTGCTATTTATTTCAAAGGGGAAAAAAATCAACTGTGCAACAAGTGGGTTTACATCAAGTCAGTTCAGTCACTTTGTTTTTGGTATCTTGACATTTTAAACAAGTAGGTTAGGCCACCTTTCATTCATAATATACGTTCATTTTCATAACTATACACAACTCATTATATACTGCACTGTAACTCTAACAAATGAGATCGACTCACCATGCGTAAATTGCGCAGAAACTGATCATGTCAGAGTCACTTTCTTGCCTTCTTGGCCACAAACTCAGCAATAAGATCTTTATAATCCATTTTGGATGCAATGTCCTTTTCGATTGATAGCAGGGCAAGCCCGTACAGTCTGTCCTGTGACATGAAGGTGCGCAAATAGTTTTTTATTAGTTTCAACTTTGAAAAGCTTCGCTCGCCCGATGCCACCGTTACTGGAAAAGTCAATAGGATCCTGAGCGCAATCTCACATTTAGGGAAAGTTCCTTCAATCCCTTTGCGGTAACAAAGTGTTTTCAGTGCTGTAGTTGTTCCCTTTTGGATTATCTCTCGAAGTATCCTCAACTCCTCGAAGAGGTCCGGTGCATTTATATCCTGAGATTCGGACGTGCTCAGAGCATCACTCAGTCTTGTGCATTGTCTTTGCAGGTCAGTCTCCTCCATTTCACGCAGTTTGGTCAGATCAAAAAGAAATCCAAACATGTTGCCAAACTCTTGCATTATGGGAGTGTCGTTTTACTTGATTCACGGGGAAATCAAAGTTGGAGACCTTAACCGGGCCTTTTTCCACAAGTAACTCCACTGTTTTGGTATCCAGATGCACGGGCCAATTTCTGGGATCGTTAAGGTTGCGCCGATACTTCACTGTCGGAGCAATGCTCTTCATCAGGCGTTAGCTGGACCTCCTCTTCCAGGGCAAACTCTGATAAATTGTAATAGAAAAAAAAAGAGAATTGATCGTGTGGTCCAGCTCAACTGAATCGGATCAGTATCAAAATGGCACAAGCCTCTATTCTTTATATTTGACAACCACAGCTTCTTATTTTCCTCATCCCTCACTTTGGACTTAATGGTCATCCTTGTCCTCAGTGCCCACGTTTCCATCCTGCTGTAGTTGAAGCCTGCTAGGCTCTGCCACAGTGTCATGCTAGTTGTTGCCACCACATTAGCATATTCAGACCCGCTAGCTTTGGGCTAGCCACCGCAACTCTGGAAGTGCTGATAAATTTATCCAGTGATCCCCGCAGTGAAATTCTTCCCTCTTTTTTTTTTTTTTTTCCTTTTCTCAGAACCCGATTCGTGCTTGCGAAATCGGTCGCGTTCTCTTGCAGCCGAAATGTTAGCTTTCCTCCTCTTCCTTCTTCAGTGAGGACGCATTACGTAATGACATAGCGACAATGGAAAAACCCGCTTAATTTGTTGGATTTGTTTTTTTTATTAATTTGTTTGTTTTTATGTGACCTTGACAGAGACAGACAAAATCATATATAACTAATGTATTTTTTTTTTTTTTTAAAACAGCAGGATTGCAGGTGCGAGGCCCCCTAGTGGCGCGAGGCCCTGTGCGGTTGCACAGTTCGCACAGTCCATGCGACGGCTCTGGTCGCCTCACAGTGAGGAGGTTCCAGTATTACATTATCCACTATTATAGAGCTTATTAGAAAAATGCCAAGGCTTTTCAGGTTGGGCAGAATTAATTATCTGAAACAGCTTTGTCAGGGTGCCCTAAAACTGTCTAGCTGCTCCAGTCAAAACAAATACAGACCGTTCTAGACTGGAATCGAAACTAAGAACAAGTACTGACTGCTGCATTGTTGTCAGAGAAGACGACACTTCAACATAGCATGTTTCATTAATGTAGATGACATAATAAGGTCATTTTGTGATTTAATTTGGTAGATATCTTACATATTGGTCATTTAAGAAACTTGGAGCGCTGACATGTTAATCCACAGAGTTCCAGAAAAAAATGGGATAAAATCGACCAAGTTATGTGTACCTCCAGGGGATGTTTCAAACCCAGACATGTTGTTGTTTATTTTGTGGACAAATCACAAGAGGCTAACATTCTCGGCTATCATTCAACATATGATTAACCATAAATGATAATGTGTTCACAGCCTCTACCAGTAACACAAGTATGAGTATTTGCTTTGCTTTCTGTGTGAACATACTTGACCTCCAAGTTGGTTCAAAGTTAGCTGGAACTGTGAAAATGACACGCAAATACTTGTCCGAAGAGTCAAGTAATAACCTTCCATTCATTCTTGTTTAATTCAGCAATATATTGGGGACAAAAAATATGGAGAAAAAACTAAACTTTTTATATATTTTTTTATATGTGTGACTTTGGGAATCGGAGGTTAATACACCTGCCTGCCACCCTCATCACCGACTGTTCCGGTCTGATGATTCTGCCTTCAATGTTTTGTATTAACCTAATAGCAGCTCCTGACAAGACTGACAGGTTATTATTGCTCTCTCATACTTTAGCAAAGTAGTTTTCTTGCAATGCTAGTGCGTGTGAATAACAGACAGACTGCCTGCCCAACGGCTGAGGCACCATCGACTCGCCATCACCTCAAGGCCTCCTAATGGAAAACACTGTGACCTCCTGTGCAATTATATCTGAGCAGAAAGGAGAGAAACAACACCAGCCTCAAAGCTCTCTTTCAACTTTCACTTATTATGTATGCTTGAACAGTTTTCTTTTTGTTTGTTCAAAAACTAGACGTGCACATTTTATAATTAAATGATACAAGGAAAATGAAAGAAAATAATATTGATGGACCTTTGAATGAAAGAGTTTTGCTGAACCTGAGACTAAGGGGATACTTTGTAATCAATTCTGAAATCCATGGAGAAAAGCCTGGCTCTCATTAGCCTATATAGTGTTTGTTTGGAGTGTTGCTTTTCCCACTATTAAAGAGTAAATAGGCCCTTTAGTAGTGAGGGACTGTTATTTACTATTGATAGCAAAGCTGCTCGACAACAACCATGAAGGTTACACTATATTAATATCCAAATATCCAAATTAAGACCGATCCTATGTTATTCCGACCTGGAGAACGTTATTCACGCATTCATTTCCACTCGCATCGATTACTGTAATTCACTTTATTTTGGTATCACTCAGTCATCTCTATCCCGCCTTCAACTCAGACAAAATTCAGCAGCCAGAGTCCTAACACGGTCAAAAAGGAGAGATCATATCACCCCAGTTCTTGCCTCCTTACACTGGCTGCCAGTCAAGCTCAGGATTGATTTAAAAATACTTCTGACTGTGTTTGAGGCATTAAATGGACTTGCCCCCGCCTACCTCTCAGAACTCCTATCCCCATATAAACCGGTGAGAGATCTTAGGTCATCTGCACAAAACTTTCTGTCACTGCCTAAATCGAGGACAAGGTGCAATGGGGATCGGGCCTTTTCTATTGCAGGACCAAAACTATGGAACTCTTTGCCCCCAGACATCTGTCTCTCTCCCACTATTCTGTGATTTCTGTACGAAATCATGAAAGATTTTTTGGAGAGGTGCATCCCCCTATATCTTGATAGATTTGTAAAGGATGGCCATGAAAGACAGAGAACACACCTTTTGCTAATTGACAAAGTTCACTTGATTAAACTTCATTTACATGAGCCAAAACTAGAACTTAAGATAATACAAAAATGTAGATTTTACCAGAGCATCAACAGGCGATGAATGACCACTAGCACTAAACCATTGAGATGTCAAGGTTAAGACCAACTTTAGCCAAAAACGTATGATTTGATTTCACCATTCGATATTTAAACGACATTGAAATTGCTTCAGTGATCGTTTGGTGCAGGACTGAAGTTTTGTTTCAGCACAAGAACTGCTGTCATCAAAGCCAACCGTCATTAGGCTGCAGATATGATAGACAGGCTCTGAATAAACCCCTGAAGTCAGCTTGTGCATTTAAAATCACCCTGGACAGCTTGACAACAAAGTCTTATGTATAATGAAAGAATTGACTAAGATCAACAACCATTAAATGTCAGCTCAAAATGTCATGAAAATGTCTCTTCTTTTCCTTGCTGAAGCCTGGATAGAGCATTTGACCTTGGACTTACTTCAGTAGTTGTCACACTGGAATAAAACCTTTTATAGAAAAAAAAAGGCAGCTGAACTGAGCCAGTCACAGCGAGCAGCAGCCCTGGGAGGTTCTCCATCATTTATCAGCAGGGAGCACATTACCATCAGGAAGCCTGCCCCATACATCCAGTATGTTGCTGGAACAAAGTAGAGACCTGCCAGTGAGAGGACGGTTAATCACATCGACTCCAGCTGCTGTCAGGGATCTCGTCCAGCAGCCTGCGTGCGACTGATTTTCACGTCAGGAAAGGATAAATTTAAAGTACTTTTTAAACTGCAGGAAGCTTCCAAGGACCCAGACGAGACTGCTGTGTAATTAAGAAGAAAACCACAGGAATCAGTCATGACCTGAGAAGAACTGTATGCTTCAGTTACCAAAATTAAGTGATTTCAAACAAAAGCACCATGTGCCGCCGGCAGAAGGGGACGCCATGTGTCTTATGGTCTCCAGTCAGCAAATAAACATTGATTAATTAACATTCTGCGAGCCCAGTCATAATGTCAGAGGGCCCTTACATACTTAGTAAGGATAAACAGAAGAGGTGTAAATACAAATTTGGTTGGATGATTTTTCAAAATAGATAGCAACAGTCATTCTTTACAGCAGCAGATAAGCTACGAGATCAATAGGGCTTCTAAAATCACTGAATCCTAAAGGAAACCTGACTGAGATCCAAAGCAGCAGAAAATGCTGCTGAGCCGGGACCTTCCAAATCCCTCCAAGCTCTGCTTTGTTGGCTTTGTTTCCTCAGACACCACCACAGAATCTTCCCTGAGTCCCTGAGGATACGCCCCCATCCTTCATCTTTTATCTCTCCTTTCCATCCCTGATCCATTCTACTGATCTACTAGCCTGGATGGACTACAGTATTGTTTGTCACGTCAAATCAACATATAGCCACTCACCGTCTTCTTTCTCCAGAATTATAAGCTTATCTCAAAACACCTCTGAACTAAATCCTTTCTCCCTCCTCTGTTTACCATATCATAATCAAGAAACCTCTTTTCTTTCTTATCCATTTCTTTTTTTTTTACAGAAAAGGGATAAGCAGTTGTGTAGTGTTGCCTAGAGAAGTGTTAATACTGTTCATTTATTTTTAAAGTGGCCAGTCCTCAAAGAATAAACGCCCTGTGTTATAAACAGTAACTTGTAAGACTACTCTTGCATATTTAGCTCACCGCCATTGGCCTTGCGTATTTGCACATTGTAACTTGACCTCTCTTGTTTGACTTCAGGAATTAATAATTATGATGAAAATCATTTTAGCCAATGGAAAGGTGCAGCTTTTGGCAATCAATACTGGCCCAAAGACTCTATGGTGAGAACACTACATAATTATGCATTTAGAGTTATCTATTCCTTATCCCTTAACATATAACAAAGCAGCTCACTAAAGTACTGAGGTACATGTATTCTGTTGTGTTGTGGAAGTATTCACATTGATGTACTGTAAGCCATAGAATGAGATTCCATTTGTATTGGTGGCTCAATGCTACTTCATCATTATTAGACAAAGAAATCCAAGAAAGCTTGTGGAATGTGGCTGGCATGCCAGGATCTCCAGTAAGAAAGCTGTAGGTTATTACAACGCACCTTGCAACTTAAAATAACCGTTCTTCTCATCACTAATGTCTGGGGTGATCTCTCTGGGGGAGATTTAGCAAACAGCCGGCAGAATACACCTGTCACTCAAAATTCCACAACTTTACAGCTCAACATAATAAAAACAAGCGAGTTATATGAAAATCAAACCCCCGTTTCCAAAACTGTCTACTTATACTTATGATATCTATTCATGGGGCCCAGAAATTCTGGCAACGCCCCTGGAGAGTGGTATGAAGTGGTACAAAGGTGGATTTCGAACAATTGTCTTGTGGCATGCAAAGCAACCGCTCTAATGTCAGGGCACTCTGCTCAACATGAATTTTCAAGGTGACAATATGTCAACACTCTGTGTACTGCTTGTTGTCCTACTCGCACAAGGCCTGTTTATTTTATAATTTATAAGATTTATGCTGCTTCAAATGGATTCAGGGAGACAGTAAACAGCAAATAGGATATCACTTCAGTGTACAGAAGCAGGAGAGTGTAATTACATGAGGTTTGGAGAGTTCACCAACAACAGCTGTCCATAGTTAATATAGTTCTATTCAGTGCAATCATCAGCAATCATGAATCCATTTGAATGCGGCAATAATTTGTCAGAGGGAACTAATTACTTTGCTCCAATGGCTGGGTTTAAAGGGTTTGATCTACGACTGTTGGCATGGAGATGATTTACAGAAAAGAGCATCAAAGTGTCATTACGGTCTCCACCAAACAAGGTCATCTGATTTATGGTCATATCAAATCTAAAGGCAAAGTGTTCATCTCTGTTGACTTACTGTATCTCTCTCCACAACCAATGATGGAAGGAAATGTATAAAGGTTCCCATGAGAAGTGACAGAAGCGGGATTGAATGAAGGGAAACAAAACTTCCCACTGATGAAAAAGGGAAGGAGCTCCACAATATGTATTCTGAGCATTGCAATCACAAATGCCCTCACTTATCAATGTGGTGTAGAATCGAGCACAGATCCGGGTGCAGAAATCATCTTACGACATGGCCCATGGTGATCAATGAAATGTGCCTATATGCCCAATCACAGCGCACGAATGACCAGGTGTTGATACATGTTGCAGCCACAAACAATCGTCATTTAAAAACCACACCCCTATATACTCAGCTGGCATAACCCCCAGAGCTTCCAACATGGAAGTAAGTAATACGGCAAAGAAGAGAAACTGCTATCACCTGGAGAGGAATATAATTGTGTTGTTTGGCAGCCTGAAAAGTGGGGTTAAGGATTTGAATAAAACACATCTGGGAGGAAATCACTGCTGCAGTCAACAGCGTTGGTGTGGAAAAATGAACTCCAGCTGAGGTTTGAATATTTAATTAACACATGCCTTGTATGTAACTTATCTAGGCTATAATATAATCACAATTTGTACATTCAGGTTAAAAAAAATTGACAGACCCTTAGATCATTACAAAAAAAAGTGTTGTGGCTCTTAAAAAGCTGGACCCGGCCTTCAGGAGGCCAGCCAGTCCCGAGCCTGAAATTGTCCCTGACCGAGGAGCTATGGTTGCCCAGATCATGGCGCAACTAGCTCCGGCGGATAATGGTAAATATCTAATAATCAAGACTACTGTTTTTTTGTGTCCACATCAAACGAATAAATAATGAGTTATTTATGTCATTTTATTTATGTTCCAGATGATCCACCACTGCAGGCACCAGTGGCCTCCACCCGTGGGCTGCACAGACTGGCCTGATGCCAGGCAATGGTGAGCGCGTCCTCCGTCTGCCAAGCTGGCCACCCACAGAGACCCTGGGTCCTCACCAAAGAAGTCCTGCAGGGACAGACAGAGATATGTCGGTCAGTCGTAGAGATCAACTGCTCACTCCTTGCCATAATGACACTTTAAAAGAAATTCATAAAAACCTGAAATGTCTTGTATCAAACAAATAACTGTTTGACCAAACCTTGTGAAATATCTATTTCTCATTCCAATATCCTAGTTACGAAACATAAAACTTTAAGACTTACGTTTTAGAAGCGCTGCAGAGGTTCTGTCTCTGTCAACCCCCAGATGACTTAAATTGGTGTCATTATGTCACACATAATGACATCTGGCATCTGCTGTGCACCATTATGCATGACACACAACAGCATATAATAATAGTAATAATAATGCATTCAATTTTTATAGTGCTTTTCTAAGTACTCAAAGACTCTCTCATATAATAACAATAAAACAACAGTAAAAACGAACCAAAGAAGAATTAATGTAAGAGAAGGAGGATGAGAGTTGAGTTTGTTTGTGGTTGTAGGTGATGTTGAGGAGGTGAGTTTTTAGGGATTTGTTGAAGGTGGACAGTGTGGGGGAGTCTCTGATGTTTTTTGGGAGTGCATGGTTGGTGCTGTGGGGGGGGGGGGGGGGAGAGAGACTGGTAGTTTGTGTCAGCAGACCTGAGAGTGTGGGTGGGAGTGTGCGGGTGGAGGAGCTCAGACACGTGGGGGGGGGGGGGGGGGGGGGGGGCAGGTTTTGGAGGGCTTTGTAGGTGATGATGGGCAATGTTTGAAAGGCTGTTTTGGTGTTTGATGTGTTGGTCGAAGGAGGGGTTTTGATCAAAGATGAGACCAAGGTTACGGACTTGGGGCGATGGGGTGGAGCCATCGATGGCGAACAAGAAGTTATAGGTGGATTTGATGAGGGATTTAGGGTCGATGATAATGAATTCTGATTTGTCGCAGTCCATATTTCAGAAGCTACGAGTGTAATTCAGTTTCCTCTGAAGATGTTCTTCTGTCCTGTCAAATAATGCATTTATTCGATTCTCTGCTTCAATTTCCCACAGTATTTGCTGTAGTGACAATCCTGTGCACATGGGAATTTTTTTAATTATAGGAAGCAGCCTCTCATATTTAAAGTAAATCAAAAGAAAAGGCATCCATCCTCCATCCATTTTCTTCCGCTTATCCGAGGTCGGGTCGCGGTGGTAGCAGGCGCAATAAGTCAACCCAGACTTCCATCTCCCCAGCAACGTTTTCCAGCTCCTCCTGAGGACATTCTGAGGCGTTCCCAGGCTAGACGGGATATATAATCCCTCCAGCGCATTCTGGGTCTGCCCCGGGGGACTCCTCCCAGTTGGTCGTGCCTGGAAAACCTCTAAAGGGAGGCGTCCAGGAGGCATTCTTAACAGATGCCCAAACCACCTCAACTGGCTCCTTTCGATGCGGAAGGAGCAGCGGCTCTACTCCAAGCTCCCCACCCTATCTCTAAGGCTGAGCCCAGCCACACTCCGGAAGAAGCTCATTTCGGCCGCTTGTATCCGCGATTTCATTCTTTCGGTCACTACCCATAGCTCATGAGCATAGGTGAGGGTTGGAACGTAGATCAACCGGTTAATCGAGAGCTTTGCCTTCAGGCTCAGCTCCCTCTTCTCCACAACGGTCCGGCACAATCTCACGCTCCATCCTACCCTCACTCGTGAACAAGACTCTGAGATACTTGAACTCCTCCACTTGGGGCAAGGACTCACTCCCCACCCGGAGAGAGCAATCCACCTTTTTCCGGCAGAGAACCAAAGAAAAGGCAAAGTGTATTCATACAGCGCCTTTCAGACACCAGGAGAAGTCTCATTCATAAAACATAACACACAACAAAGAAATCATCAGAAAGCTTGCACTGCTAAATTATATTTTATCCATATATATATCACACACAAAGTGTCAGTGTCTGTTTTTTCAAGTATTGTGCAGAACCTAAAAGAGGCGTTTAAGGTCTGTAAGACGATCTGTCAACCTCTTTGTTTGAAACACCCGGAGGAATACAATCAATACATCTGGAATATGACATCATCTCATCATCAACATCTCTCAGAGAGTCCTGTGACTTTTTGACAGTTAGACTGCAGAGGAGGATGGATCAATTTATGTCCAAGAGCAAACACATCTCTCTTTTCATTATGATTGAAGTGAGCAAGGAATGTCTGGCTGCAACATTTTACTGTCAGAAATATGTTGATACCTTTATTGCTTCCTCTTGTTGGATTTGCACACCTGTGAGACGTTGGTGATGGGGACACTGAGTGCACTGCCCTGCAGACAGAGGAGAATAAACATGAATGTAGTTAAAGTCCATAATTGAAGTCGAAGCGCTGATCTTTGACACAGTGACTCCGCTGACCATTTGCTCTGGCATCTCAGTAGATATGTGTTATGTGTTCTGATCTGCAATTACTGTGTTCACTTTAGTAACGCTGCAGAGGGCTTTTATGATTTAGACCTTCCTGACCTGCTGCAATGCCCTGTCACCGGTAATTGCTATTGATGTCTCTCGGGTCTCTCTGAACGAGGTCAAATTAAAGTCACCATGCTTAAACTCTGTCCTCTCACATTATTGTTGCAGTCTAACCATTTCCACCCCATTGAAACTGAAATTGAAACAATTTGTTTGGCTGTATAAAGAATTAGATGGAAAGATAGAGAACACTCAGTATAACCCTCTGTGATCCTAATGGAAGCTGCACTAATGCTCCCCCCTGATTTTAAACCTGACAGATGTCTGCTGCTGCTGCTGCTGCTAAAGATGTGAAGTTGCCTGAAAGGAAAACAAAAGCTCAAATCTCCAGATGCATTTAATTTGTTGAACCTGATAAAGATTCTCTGCCTGCATTGTCAGTACATTGAAGACATGAGTCCCTGACTTTTGTTGGTTCCTGATTGTGCCAACTAAAAATCACGAACAATAGATTGCTGATAACAGCTCCAATACATACGCAATATTTGCCACTCAAGGTCCAATTTACAAAGTAATTAATTAATTAATATCATACAAGCTCACACATGCCCACAACATTCTCCAGCTTTGTGCAGTTTGCTCTTGTTTTGAGTCTGATTGTGGAGTTGAGCCGTCAGCATCTCCTTTTTCGGACCGGTGTGCTCTCATTCTGACAAAGCTTCTGTCTACATATTAATGATTAGCTGGGAGGGGAGAGGGAAGATTATATTGTAAATGTTAAATTGACTTGAGCTTGTATAGCACTTTTCTAGTCTTCTGACTACAAAGTGCTTTTACACTACAGGTCACACCTACAACTTCACACTCTGGTGGCAGTGGTTGCCACCAGAGTGTGGCAACTGTTAAGTGTCCATTGCTGCTGTTAAGTGTCCATCAGAAGTAACTATTCTCTTTCACACACATTCACATTCACTGATAACGCAGCAACATGGGATGTCTTACCCAAGGACACATCTGACATGTGGCTGAAGAAGCTGGGGAACGAACCCCCAACCTTCTGGTTGAAAGACACCCCTTCAGTCTAGAGTAACGAATTACATTTACTCATGTACTTTTCATGTTCTTTACAGCGATGTTCTATAATTAAACTAATATGCTTGTTTGTTTTGATTACAAGCAAAAGCTTAAAGAAGCTTTAGAAGATTAATGGACACAATTGTAGTGTCTTGTAGTGACAACTCAGAGTGCTCTACCACACACGCTCCACACACACATGCTCCCACCCTGGCAGGGGAGGCTTTCACACAGGGTACTACCAACCTGCCTTTCTGAATCTAATGTAACTCAAACACACTCTCAGATAGATGGCTCTGCCTTCAGCAGCATTTTGGGGATCAATATCTTGCCTAAGGAAACTTTGCTAACTGCATTATAGGAGCTGGGGATTGAACTTCCCATCACTCTATTAGCGGTGGAGCCACAGCTGTCCTAATAAAGCTGTCAGAATCAATTTCCAGTTTCTACACAGTACCTGCTGGTTTCATGGCAGTGTTGCACCAACATTAACACAAGGCTATGACAATTTAAGTGGCTGTTGGGATAATGTTGCTGCTAAACACCAGGGTGGCAGTTTGTGTTGTTTGACCCTTGGTTTTAGGAGCAGGCTCAAGACCAAACACGAACCCACAGCCGCCACACACGGGGCACGCACACTAACCACGCCAATGGCGTCCCAATACCATAACTTTTTAACCTCAATACTGTTGTAATAAAAATCAAAGACATGGATACCTGTTTTGACACAACAAGAACAAATATACCAGTCGAAGGAACCAAAAATATTTTGTCATTTCTGTTTTTGATCACCAAAACTTCTTCTTCTTGCAAGCTCTCTAAATCACACACATCACTGGCAACTTTCCGAAATGTTGCCAATGCATTTGTACAATTTTGATGGACTCATTCATCCATTATGCACCTATCCTATCAAATATATTTTTTAATAAATATAATTTTTATTTTTTTATTTTTTTCATTAGTTTTGATCATGAACATAAAATATATTTTATATATTGCAAGTGCTAGCTAAGTGATAATTGTGTGGTATCAATATGCAATGCTGACAGCCTTAGTTAAAGGTGTCATTTGTGTTGTTGAGGTGTACAGTAGTTACAACCCAAGGGGATATTTTTCGAAGAAAACCTGCCACCACTCCTGATGAGCAATGGGGGTTGAACTACATTACTGCCTTTGCACATTTGTTTTCTGTCTCCCTCATTAGAAGCTGATACAGGTTCTTGTTGGTTTGAACAGTTTGCTGCATCTCTTTGGCTTTTAGTTTGCTGCTTCTTGAAGGCTTCAAGGATACTCAATTTTTTATTCTTTATTGGAGTAAAATGTATTATTTAAGCTTATTTAAGCTTCATTGTGCTCCCCACACAATGTAAATGGGTAGGGGAAGACAGGATACAGCAAGGAGGAGAGATGGAATTACTGTAGTTTATATTTATTTATTTTAATTAATTTTATAAAATAATATTACATTAAAAAATACTGTAAACAGGCAACTTCGGTCTTGCCTTAGGACAGTGGTTCTCAAACTTTTTCTATCATGCTCTCGTTGGTCAGTCTGAGAAATCCCCTCCCCCCAAACCAAAGGGTGTCTAAAGTTTAACTTTAGCATCAAGATATTGAACGTTCATTTCCCCATGACAGTTTGTGTGCAAATACATGAGTGAATTGTAATTATTCACGCCTTCAATTGAGACCATGCCCCTGTGCACGCCCCTGCTCAGGCCATCCACTCAAAGGATAGCTATCATCAGGTGATGACTTCACTACAGTTTCAGTATCACCTAATGAACACCATTTGGGTAAGTTTGAGGGCTTGTACTCTTTTCGTAATTCAATTGCCCTGCACAAATCTAATATATATAATGTATAACCGCCCTCCTTCAAACCACAGGTCTGTAATTGGTTCTATTGAGCCAGTAGTTACCATATAAGGACAGGTGGGGCCAGAGGGGAAGCTGTCACTTGTTCACAACACATACATGGATACCACCATGCTTGTCACATTGTTTTCTGCACTCGGCCCGAAGCTCTCATCAACATCAAACATCATGTCCTCTCTTGCAGTACACCTGGGAGAGACTCTTTTTCATGCCTGTTCCATCCCAACCCTCTGCAGATATTTCCATACATCAAGTATTGATCGTGTCCGAGAGGGACTTCGGTCATAAACGTCCAGCACTGCACGAGGAGAATAATTCTTCCCTTGGGTTTAGGCCTGGAGAGGGAGAGGGAGAGGAAAGGAAACGCCATGGGCTTAAATTTAAAAAAATAAATAATCTGTGACTGCAAGAAAACAATGTTGACTCGTAAACAAATACACAACATTCTGGATTCTGCCTCTTCACTTCTATAGAAGAGGATTCTGCCTCTTCACTTCTAGTAGCTATCTTATGTGGATCATTTGTAAAAGACAGACTCAGTTTGTATCAGACGTTTTTGCTTTTTTAATTAAAGGAGAGATATGCAACTCTGACACCTAGCCTTTAAGATGGGTACTGCAGTCCAAATTCAAAACATTGAAGAGAGTCTCCCTCCACCCTTTCCTTCCTAGGGTCGACACTCACGCAAGTTGACATGTCTTGGATACTGAAGCTTCAATGTTTAGCCATCTCTGCAACAGTATTGAAACCGTTCTGGGTTCTAACCTCTCTCCATTTTTCAAAAGCATCTCCGATATATATCCCGTTTTTACCACATTTTGTTTTAGGTTGGGTAGAATCAGTTATATCTGAACCAGTTTGCTTATACCGACTTCCATTGCTGCAACAAGTGTTGGTTTGCTGTTTGCCTGGTAAACCAAGGAGAGTCTAAAACAGTTGTGTGGGGTGCCCAACAGGTGCTCTCTGTTAAGCAAACTGCACTGGCATAAAAAGTGACAAACAACACAAGCCTCTTTGATGCCTGTGTAATCAGGATTTTTTTTTTGTTCAGCTGAACCAGAGCATCTGCCAGAGGAGAGCAGACTGTTTGCACATCAAACAAAGTTGGTGTTTGTGGTTCTGTAATAAAGAAGTAAGAAAGAGAGGAGTGCAATGGTTACATCAGGGCACTAATTAGATGGCTTGTTTTTGGCTGTAAGGTTTGGAAATGAGAATGCGGAAGGGGGGTCTCCAGGGTCCAGAGTCAGCACTGCTGAGACAAAACTGAGCCGTACATCCTGCCAGGAGCTAATCAGCTTTTCCTCTTACCTTTTGCTACACAGCCAGGATGGAAAGTAATAGATGTGATATAAAAGATTCAATGTTCTTTGTATTCTTTGTCTGAATATCAGGAAGTGGTTCAGAGAAAACTGAACAGGTTCAAAAGTTTTGAAAGAATAATTCTGCTTAAAGCTGCTGTGAGGACTTCTTTATTGGTTATGAAACAGAGCAGAATGCGGATGCCTCTTTATGAATTATAAAAAAAAAATGAGATCATCAGGAAGTAGATTGACAGATCACCGGTGAACTAGCGGTTAGATTGTGCGCCCTGTGTACATAGACTGTATCCCTTGAAGCATGTTACGGGTTCAAATCTGACATGTGGCTCCATTCCCTACTCTCTCTCACTCTCTCTCACTCTCTCTCTCTCTCATATTTCTGACATCATCTACTGTCCTGTCTCTACAATAAAGGCATACACATCTTAAATGGAAGATTGATTATCATTCTATTTTAACCTTTTTTTTTTTTCTTTTTTTTTTTACTTTTATACAATTCTGGTAAAATGAAACTTTATCAATACCTTGTTCTTAACCATGACAACAGAGTCCTAGGAATTGATATTGGGAAATGTTTCTAATCACTTAAAAAACACCAGCAAAGCCTTGCACACTGTCTAAATTACACGAATGAATCAGCAGTTTTATCCTAATGAACTCTTTAAAACAACAGAGAAACACAATAACAGAAAAAAAACAAAAAAACAATCAGGGTGGAGGAAGTTTGGTAAGTTAAGTTTTTGCTATATTAAATGACTGTTTCGGTCAATGGAGTCAGGTGGCTGTAGCGTAATTAAGTTATTAAGATGTTATGTCTTTATTTAACCTCAGATTTAAAAGGGGGGGGGGGCACCACTTCCTGTTAAAGGAAGGAAATAACTTTAATGGTATAAGTTAATTAATTAATCAGTCAGTTTCATATCTTGAAAGAAGTAAGTTCTGGAAATGTTAAACAAGAAAACACAGACAAAGTCCTGAATTTTATGTGTAAAATTTAATACAAAAAGGGGTAAACAATAATGTATAGATGAAACAGATAAAGAATATGATTATTATGATCAGGATAATGCAGTTATAATGTATGGTGACATTATATATTTCGTAATGAGATAAGACGTGGTATTGTTTGAATGACTTAATCAGAAAATGGTCAAAAAGAAAAAGTTGATAAAGGAATTTTGGGATTCTATTTGGATTTAAAGGAGGGCTCTGAATAGACACGACTCAAAACTTAATCTTCCAACACCCCTTGCCACCAGCAGTCTTACTGTGAGATGTGTTCAATTGAACTCCGCCGGCTGGTCCCGCGTTTCAGTCTCTGGCAAGTGGTTCTTTTCAGGCCCAGAGAGGTCCACGGGCCAGATTAGATGCTTTGACACCTGAGTTGGAGTGTGCAGCTGGGATGGAGATTGCACGTCGGTTCAGCTGTCTTTAAATAACACCTTCTATCGCTAATATCAAAGAGTATGCTTTATAAGACGTCAAAATGTATAATTATGAAGGTTAGGTATTCATGGATATTGTAACACTAGATGGCAATAGTGCTCCACGTCAAATTCCTATTAAACTAATATAACTCTTATTCCTATTCTGAAAATCAGATTTTGAGTTTAAAAAGATGATTATAATACATTCAATGTGACAATAACAAATATCTAGATGAAGAAAGACATAAATGTTCATTTGATGCAGAATTGAACGCTGTGGTTTAATTCAGTTCTTCAGCAGTCCTTCAACAGATGGTCAATTTTACGACTTTGCAGAGACTGGTTAAGGTCATAGTTCATGTCTTTGGGGTCAATTCGTAGATAGCAGAGTGTTCTGTTTCCGCTAGATTGTCTATTCCAGGTGTTGTAAAAGTGCATAATATCCTGTCTTCCAGAGCCTGTCTGAGAGGGAGACTTAAATCATTGATCAGTTCCTTTGTTTCTTGGTACAAAGTAACCCAGATGTTAATCTACAGTCCTGAGTCCTGCAGGAAAACGTGGCTGCTGGTAACGGCTACATGGCCTTGAAGAGAGTGATGTGAAGGCTTTTTCTCAATAAAAAAAAAACAAGATGTCAAGATATTAATAAGGAACAGATCATTTGTAATGTACTTTCAAAAGCAACTGATCATGTTGTAGGAGGACATACTTGTCATGCTTGAGGTGGAAATCGATTATTGCTGCTAACTGAAACAATCTGATGCAATTCTAAAAAAATCTGTATCAAAACCAAAAATATTGAATTGCAACCCCCGAGGTTAAAACATGTTTTACACTCTGTTAAAGAGAAGCATGCAGCTCACCCATAGGCCCGAATTACATACATGCACAAACAGGACCTGTGAACATGCTTTAATCTCAGAGTGGGGCTGCTACACAGAGAGCGTGCCAGAGCTGATGGGGGTCCAGTGCCTTGTTCAATTGCAGCCCGGAAGTACTCAGGAAGTGACCTGGCACTTCCCAGGAACCAGACCAACCTTCTTAATTTGGACTGCATCAGGACTTGTACTGGTGACTCTCCATTTCCCAAACAAAGTCTCTACAGACGGAGTTACTGCTGGAATTGGTACTGGGTGGGGTGGGGGGGGGGAGTACTGGAATTGACCTTTAAAGTTTGAACGTACAAGAAAATGAAATGAATGCATGCCAGAAAGAACAAATGCTAAACTGAGCACTCCTGAAGTGAACGTTGTTTGATTTAGCAAAATGACAGCCGGCAAATCCATTGTGTATTGATTTCTGAAAACAAATCATTAAACTGTTGCTTTGTGAATTGAGAGGCACTGACTTTCCTCCCACGGATCTATCTGCCACTCGAAAGGCTGCATCACCATTTGAATGTATGAATCTGAAGCTGAGCTCAGATTTCATCTCCCACTCACTCAGCAGCCCAAACACACACACACACACACACACACACACACACACACACACACACACACACACACACACACACACACACACACACACCCACACATATCAAGTCCGTCACTTCTGTAATTGAAATGCATGACCAATTTCATTGCCCTTATCTGTAATCTTTTTTCATTAGAGCAAATTGCTTTTTGATGGAAAAGGCAATTTCATAATTTAGGAGCCTCCCATGTGCATGGTGGGAAAATCTAAAGATGGCAGAGGAGAGGAAGACGTCAGTATGGATGCTGTATATACATTTAAATATTATTGGCAAAGTGAGTGTGTGTGACCTTTTGACCTGTAATAAACAAAGTCCAGAGGGACAGGCATGCATGCAGCCAGAGATCAGCTTTGTATTTCAAACATATTGTTTGTTGCATATCAAATAAATATTGTTTATTAAAAGAAGATGCTCCTCTGTACTTTTATTTTTATTATCAGGATGTTTTCTCTTACAGCAAGGCAGTGGAAATAAAATAAAAATCGCATTTAAGTTAAAACTGACTGTATATTGTTTGTGTTATGTTTGTGCTTAAAGAATACAACCCAATGGGGCGGCTGTGGCTCAGTTGGTAGAGTCGAATGTCTCGCAACCCCCAGGTCGAGGGTTTGATCCCCAGCTCCTGTAGCCACATGTCTGATGTGTCCTTGGGCAAGAAAACTTTAACCCAAATTGCTCACGCTGCTTTGGTGGTGACTTACGAATGTGTGTGGATGGGATGAGTTACTTCTGATGGTCACATTACATAGCGACCTCTACCATGAGAGTGTGAATGGGTAATTGTGACCTGCGGTGGGAAAGCACTTTGAGTAGTTTTGTTATAGCTACATAATATATAAACCCCATATTTGATAACATGTGAAACCTTAAATGAGAAATGTCGATGTTTTTTAGAAAAATATATCCACAGTTTGAATTTGATGACGACAACATGTTTAATTTAAGTCGTGAGAGCGGCAACAAGACTGAAAAAGTTAATATTTAAAGGAATATTATGTGACATTCTCACTATTAATCTAGCAGAAATCAAATATACCTTCTGTAAATATATTGTGGAGTAATGGCTTCCTGAAAGAGAGTGCGTTCAAACTCCCATTGGATTTGTTAATCTTTGCTCTGTGGTCACATGGACAGGAAAGCGCTTGCTTCTGCCGGTTTATTTTTCACTCAAACATGTTTCTTCTGAGTTAGCCCTACCGCCACATGGGGGACAACACATGGTCCCATCCACTCAGGGACACTGTTTCTAATGACCAAGTGTTGTTGTAAGAGTACAACTGAAGGAGGACAAACAGACTGTGCGGTCAGTTGGTAGAGCCGTCACCTCTCAACCAGAAGGTTGAGGGTTCGTTCCCCAGCTGTGCAACATGTCCGATGTGTCCTTGGGCAAGACACTTAAGCCCGAACTGCTCCCGCTGCTTTGGTGGCGGTGTATGAATGGGATTAGTTACTATTGATGGATGATACTACATAGCAGCCTCTACCATCAGTGTGTGAATGGGTGGGTGTGACATGCAGTGTAAAAGCGCTCTGAGTAGTTAGAGACTAGAAAAGCGCTATATAAGCTCAAGTCCATTTATCATTTACCATTACTGTACGTTGCATACCCTTGCTTGTGCTCGTGCATCAGCAACCGTACCGTACCATTCCAGGGCCAAGGTCAAGGAAGTGTACAGTGTTTGGGCACAGTACAGATTGTGCCCTAAGATGGACTGAGGTAAAGTGGACAACTGTCCTGAGGTCCAATGAGTCAAAATCTGTTTGGAAATCCTGGACGCAACATCCTCTGGGCCAAAGAAGAGCGGGAGCATTCAGCTTGTTATCAGTGCTCAGTTCAAAAGCCCGCAATGTGATGGTATGGGATGTCAGGGCTGGCAACAACCACGAAATGTATTTCAAGCGCACACACAGCGCAGCAGATATTCTGTAGTTTGACTGTTTGACTCACCTCACCTGAAAATGTTTCCAAAGCAACAGGATGTCTTCTTTTTTCCCCAATAATGAATCGAACACGACTTTAGACTTATTCAATTAAAGTATCTTGAGTTATTTTGAGGTTTAAAATTCATTTCAGTCAGGAATACTCTACAGATGTATTTGGAGGTATTGGTTCTGCTCTTAGCTCTCAGCAGTATCAGTGCAGCATGCCACAGAGATCAAACTTTTTCCCCCCATGTGGACATGCAGAACAGAACCTGAGAGTGCATGTAATGATACTGACATCTTGCAGACATAACAAGCAAACAGCTCATCCTAGAATATAAAATGTTCTGACTGAAGCTGGTGGAGGATGTGATGCAGGAGGAGTGAGAGGCAGAATGGTTTAAAAAGACCACTTTGTTGTCAGACTGTGATAATGGTTGGTTGGCATTGGGGCGGTTCTCAGATCAGCTGATGACCGCTTGGGGACAGGACTACAGTATTCTGTCTGAACTATCGCAGGACTCCATTACTCTTTTTCGTAGATTTTCTGGAGTGTACTCAGCAAAGTTAGTCTCCCCAGTTGTCTTGAAGTTTAAAATATTCACATTTCTAATATACAACCACTTTAAAGTTCAAGGCAAACCAGGGTTTTAAATGGCAACCAATGAAGTCCCAGACATTTGAGATCTGCCAGCAGGAAAAATCAACCAAAGGTTTTAAAAAGGTTAATTCAAACACATTTACATAATTGAATATTGATTGTTAAGATTGTTATTTGTCACATGCTCATACAGATGTGCAGTGAAATGCAAAGGCTGTTCCGCAAGGCCATGCAATAAACACTCAAAATGTAATAATACACATAACTAGGAAATACTAGCAATACTAGCCTAGCTGTGTGTTACCAGTATTATTAGGTCCTCCTTTGTTGGATAGTAAACAGTTCAATCAGGAGAGACAAGTAAATGATTGAAAGGTGAAAGGTTTATTTTACATATGTGACATAGAATGATTGTCAGAGAATCTTTGGCGCTTGAACTCTACAGGGAGACAGGATGATTGAAGATGTCTGCCCTGAGCGGCAACAAGATCTATCCCTCCCTAGAGTCCAGACCCTGGTGGTGGAGGTGTTAGCGGATGATGTCGTCTGGGTTGATGCGCTGAAGAAGTTGATTGAACTGTGAAGACTAGAGTTGATGAGGAGATGGTTAATGACGTCATCTGAGGCAAACTGCGAAGCCTGGGGTTGACCGGACGATGGCTATTGATGTCATCTGAGGCTGAAGGGATGAAGGAGGTGATGAAACTGCGAAGGCTTGGTGGCGGATGGGGAGGTGGAGGGTCGCTCGTAACGATGGCATGAATGAACTAGTGGAAGAGAAAGACATTTTTACAAGAGACAGCAGCAATGTGATAGGCTAACAATGAGGGAGTGGAGCAGTGCTATTGGATAGATGTGACCAGGTGATGATTTTGAGAAGTTATGAGTGAGCATGCGTTAAGCAGTGATTTGACATCATGAATAAACAATAAAACAAGTGTGCAAAATATAGTCTTCCTGTCTGAACTTTCGCTAGAGCTACATTTCAACAGAAATCAAGGCCAGTCTTTTTTACTATTGAGTAGTTATTTAAAAGTCACACTAGCATGTGAGCATTTGAAAAAGGGGACTGGGCTCACAAAGTAATGTGAGAGCTTTGATCGTCATGCAGCTCCCTAAATTACTTTAACTGAAACTTTATTGATTTTGGACTAAATAGCGTTTTTGGCAGCTGCGTGATTATTTTCACAGCTTGTAGACACATTAGTTTACCTTTTTGTGAACGGTCCTTGAATTTTGTATGTAGGGCTGAACCTGGAGACTAAGTGGATGACAGGATATTTATTGTGATAGTCTCACTCTTTTTGTCTTAAATTATTGTTATTGGGTATGAGGATATATTGTATTAATTGAATAAAAAATAACACATTCCTCCCCACCAGTTATTTGCTTTCATATCGTTCCTTAAATAATTTCCTCCGCATCATAGTTTAAACCACAAGATAGCATCAGGACTGTCACTCATGTTCAGGTATTGCGCACCCATCACCAACCGTTCCGATTTGACGCCCATGACCGAATGGACGCGCAGCCTTGAAGTCGACGCACGGTTATAAGAGAGAGCGCGGGCTGTGAGGTGGAGATCTTACAGAGTATAAGAAGAGGGTTGTTCACAGTCAGAGCGTTACACAGACAGCTGACCGCTGCTAAGGAGCCAGCCTCTCCGCCACTATCCGGATATCGCACCGGGGAACGACTTCAGCTCTTTTACGCACAGGCTCTCTGCTTCCCAAATTCTTTTTTTGGAACAATTTCACTTTTTTCCCCACTCATTACATTTATTCGGACTCCATTCCCTTACAAAAAATTAAGTTCATTGCGATATTTTGGAGAAAGTGGGCAGCGCAGCAGCATGGAGCCGTACACGGTCCCGGGAGCTCAGCTCTCCCTGTCAGACCTTTACTCCGTCATCCCCTACAATGTCACCTTCCCGGACGAGGAGAGCGGCTTGATGGGCGGCAGGCTGCAGAACTACACGGAGCAGAAGGGTCCGGTGAGGAGCGCCGGGGGGATCATCATCGCCATATCCATCACGGCTCTCTACTCCGTTATCTGCGTGGTGGGACTGCTGGGCAACGTCCTCGTCATGTACGGGGTGGTCAGGTAAACACTGCTGCTGTTTTTCTTAATTACAGTCGTTAAACGCAGCGTGTCAAATGTTTGCAAAGACAAAAGAAAAAAGACAGAAACAGTCTAAACAGAGCTCCATTCATTCCAGTTTCCCTGTTTCATTGTGCAGAGACCTTTGACCGACACTTGGAAAGTGTAAGTTTCATTCATAATCTCACAATTTTAACACATTATAGTGCGTTTTCATAAAAAAGTCTTGCACTTGTTCATTTATTTTTGCGTGTAGCCGTAACTCACTAACTTTTTCTACAATGCATTGCTGAAATTGTGTCTTGCAAAGGTCCAATGTTTAGTGCGTGTGCATAGACATGCAAAAATTGATAAATAAATAAAAAGTTTGAGAATTTAATTTGATTATTCTTTTATCCCCCATAAATGTCCTGCTAGTATTAAGGGTTTGAATTTGGGGATGGGGATGGGGCTACACCCTAAACAGGTGATCTGAGGTCCTTGCATAAAGCATGAGTCATGTTTCGTGTTTTTACGCACAGCATCAAAATGTGCAAGATTTTATTTTAACATTGATTTTGGTGGGATGAGAGTGTCAGCTCTTGTCTCAGGTGCAGTTAGCTCTCACATCACCAGATGCTCTTGTCCAGTGAGTCTGAGGGGAAAATAATATCTTCCCATTAGAATATTCAATATATTCATATTGGCTTTATTTGTTCTCTGATCTGTTGTTCTTGATTGTTCTTGTTAAAATGTAGGTTCTGTGTTTACCTCCTTAAAAGCATATAAACAAGAATGATGAAACCATTGCTTTTAAAAATCAAAGTGTCAACACATTGAATGAACGACAGGTCATTTTTTCAAAGCTTAAAGTTTGTGCTTTTTTGGAAAGTGAGCTTATTTTGTTCATTACTGTTTTTTTTTTTGACTGAAAACTGTTAGGTTGAAGTCACAGTTTGCCTCAGCTCTTAAAGCAATATACACTATAACCCCCCCCCCCCCCACCCCCTTCTGTCTGATACAAGTTTTCTGTCATTCTGTGGAAAAACCTGTCAGCCCTGACCTGCATGCTTGTCAGGTAAAAAAAGCCTCTATAGCGTTGGCAGCAGCTCAGCTTGTTCTCCCTCATCATATTAATTACACTGTAATCACTGTATGTGTTCACCCAATATCATCACAGCTTTAATTACACCAGTGAGGCGGGGGATTAAACAAACAGGTTGAATTAATTTCATAGGCCCCTATATCAGAAGTGTAGGATAACTCAGCTAGGCAGAGGCAAAGCAGTGTTCACTTTTCAGGTCACGTACATGACATGACACATGAGAATGACAAGAAATAGCTAGTTATTATTTTTCTGTAAAGTGAAAAAGAAAAGCAGAGGGAAAGAGGCCAGGGAAAAAAGGATCAATATGGAAAAAGCCACAAGCAAGTCCTTTTCTGCACATGCAGACTTTGGAAATCGAACCACGAAAAATCCATAAATATTCAGAACTCCACCCATTATTCCCATTCAGGAGTTGCAATGAGAAGAATGGGCAAGACATAATACCTTTGACAATAAACAAAGAGGATGTGGGTGAGTTAAGAGGGAGACAAAGAGAAGATGGATGAGAGCTCCGAAAAGGCAGTGAATCAAATTGTGCACGGCTATTCGTCAGGCATTTGTGTTTGTGTGAGCGAGGAGACTCATCAGTGATGCTAGACCCCCCAGAGACGGTAGCAGGGAGGGGAAGCTGAGCACATTAACCATGCCCGTCAGAATATATTATCTTCTGTGGAACATCTTCAAACTCTGCACAGAGCAAACTTAAGAGATGGCAGCAAAACTTTGAAAGAAAATGAAATGCTGGATTAAAAATTAACCTCGTCCTCATCAATTATCCTCTTGTAGTTTGTAAACCGTCCCCTGATGCACAGTGTTTAGCAGTGCACTGATTCTAAAAATCATGGCAGATTCCGAAGTTTAGAATAATTTAGCCTTTTGCCAATTCTGATATGAATATATATTTTCAATTTTTAAGTTGTTACTAGTCTCTCCTCTTAAAATCTCACTGGAACATGTCTGACAAACTGAAAGTCACTGATTTATCCCAGAGTTTTTACAATAGATGACTTCCTCTGCCTAATTTGGTAGACTAGCTTGCCATCATTGTCACAATCGAGAAATTGGCTACTGACAATGGTGCATGCCACATTGTTTGCAGATGTGTCCATGTCCGTCAAAAAGACCAATGATAGTCGATACTGAAGTTCAACTGATGCATCGTGCATTCCTAATGAAATAGCAGCTTCTCTGTGTTTTTTTTTCTGTATTATCATTAAGATAGCATTTACTGGTTAAGACTTGGAATGTAGTCTTGGTAGACTTGGCGACCCCTGTGGTTGCAGCGTATAACAACAAACATATATTTTTTAAAGTTATGTCATTCCTCAACAAAGTGAGTTCATGATATCACCTAGAGCAGAGGTTCTCAACTGGTGGGTCAGGACCCAAAAGGGGGTTACGGAGCCATTTTCAGTGGGTCGCCAATGTGTGCCTCGAACAAATATTGTGTCAAAAAGTTTATGAAGCACTTTTTTCAACATGTTTGTTTTGTTTCGTTTTCTTTGTTCTGTCACGTTTTGTACTGTCGGAGGTCCAAACAGCACAATATTTCATTGAACAAATCTGATTGGTTGAAAATTATCTGAAATTCTGGTCGCAATTTTTTAATGAAAGGTTGGTGGTGGGTCCTGAGGCTTGACCAGTTGAGAACCACTGACCTAGAGGCTCATTGAAGCAGTATGACCTCAAATAGACTGATTCTTTAGTTAGAAGAGGGACAAAACAATACCAACATTATTTACATCATGATGTTGAATTGGATAATGTCTTAATTCCCTCTCCCTTGTCCACTGAACTTGACATATGAGCCCTTTGCTAATATGCAGTCCTGAAAATGTCTAGACAATATCAGGACAGGTGGCCCCTGCAATCTTCCTAAATGACCTGTAAACAAATGCACCGGACGGCAGGAGACACCATTATACCGTATGTGTCTATGGTACTTTCTTCTCAGATTCAAAATGGTTTGGGCAGACCTAAACGGGGGCACATAGATGGTGTACAGGCATGTAGTGTGGTTGAAAGAGGCCGGTTGGATCTAAAAATGCCAGGACAAAATGTTTTACCCGTCCAGCGCTAACCTCGGCAGTTCGATAAAATACATTGGATTTAAGAAACCAAATAGCATTTGAAAGCATCCTTTTGTCTTTGTTTTGCCTTGAACACTAGGTTGCTCCTAAAATCTGTATCACTCATTAATTTAAGATGTTACCATCAACTTATATTCCTAGATAGAGACAATGAGATGCACACAAACCCCATTTACTGTATTGTTTGCATGGATGGTCATGTCAGTATGAATTTGGGTTTGGGGCTAGTGATGCATGTAGAGCCTCTCGATCTGACCGCAGATGGAGAGGCTGTTAGTGACACCTGGAGATGGTCCATGCTGGTTAGGTCAGCAGCTCCTCTTATCTTGCAGCTTTCCTCTCCTCTGCCTTGACTCCTAGCTGTCACCACACCCGTCTGATAAGAACTGGTTCAGTGCTCATGCAATTTATTGCCAAGTGGCCTTCATTTGAAGTCATTTAGGTGTGCAGCAAGTGGAAGACTGGATAAGAGGGAAAGTGGATTGTTAACTGAACTGCAGATCTTGGACAGCGATCTGATCCAGTACATTGATATTTGGGTTTGGTCATACTTTGGCAAAGAAAGAAGATAAAGCTTCAGCATGATGCTCCTGATACTCAAAGGGGTTCATTTTCCAGGGCCGTTTTTTCTCCTCAATTCTAAAAGTGTTTTACCCTGATTTTAGAAGGTTTAATATTCCAACCCTAACCCATCACCAAGAAAACTGTCCTCATGAACTGGAAGTCGAGAAAAAAAAAAACAATATTGCACATTTGAAAAACGTACTCATCGAATATATATTAATGGAACAACTAACTGCCTCAGTCAGAAAATGAACTGCCCAATTTGCACACACGCACGCACACACACGCACACAAACACACATACACACACATACACACACACACACACACACACACACACACACACAACACCCACCTGGCCCCCATGCTCTCTTATCCGATTCTCCCTTTTCTCTCTACCTTTCTGAACCTTCCTTTACATAAAACCAGTCGTCTGAAATATCAATTTACATTTTCTCCAATTAGTATTATTATAATCATTATTATTACATTGTTGAATCTCGTCCTTGTTTTTTTATTATCTATTTTTTATTTTTTTGTGACTTCTGTGGACGATAATACATCAATCCCTTATCAAAACAGGCTACTGCATTTGGGGCCGGCTTCCCTCTGCTGGGTCTGGTGGCCTCTCCCTCTCATGTGTGCTCGCTGGCTGCAGTCAAGTACCGCTAAAACATAATCATTACACAAACTTTCACCTCTCACATCGCAACATTGTTCAACATCAACATATTCAACACATACCATACACACTGCTCAACTCCTCAACTCTCTTCTACCTCTCAAGTTCCCCTTACAAAGCACCTTCTCTCCCTCCCTTTCTCTCTTTCTCTCTATCGCTTCTTTCACTTCTTGTATCCTTTCTTAGGTATCTCGTATCGTTTTGTAATGTATTTGCTGGTTGTGTTTTGAAGTTGCTGTCCTGACCTTGTCTGTTTGTTTTTTTGTGCCTCATTTGTGTCACCAGTTTGTCACTCTACTGCACCTAATAAAAAAAAATATATATATATATTCCAACAGGCATCAAACACGAACAGTATTATGTGAAAGCAGCGACAGCATTACAACACTGGAGTTAAGCATAAGTCTGTGAGGAAATGATTAGATGGTGATGGAGTCAGACTGCACGTAAACGGCACGAGATGTTGCCTCTTAAGAGTTCATTATACACTCTTTAATAATACAGCGACGTGAGCATTCAGTCGTTATAGATATACAAGATTACATTATACACTCAAGTCATGTTTGACCAGTTCATATGAGCCAATGTCACTTGGTCACTCATAGCAGAGACTTCAGTCTGTAGTGCAGTTCATACAACCATGAATAAACTGATATACTTGCATACTTGAATGATCAAATGTATTGTTGTTTCTTGATTTTTTTACTGTCCATGTTAGTACGCTCACCCTCTCTGTCTCTTTCATGGAGTTTGTTGTTCCACAAAATGTCATGAGTAGTATTCCAAACCCTAACATTTTAAGATTAAGCTCTTGTAACTGCACTAAATCTGTTTTTGTTTTTTTTACAAAAATTAGCAGTAACTCATCTTCATACAAAACTAACTTTCAGTATCCGAGTGTGAAAGGAACCCATTATGTCGGCAGCTATGGCTCAGTTGGTGGAGGCGGTCGCCTCTAAATTGAAAGGTCGGGGTTCGATCCCCAGCTCTTGCAACAACATGTCCGATGTGTCCCTCAAGTGGACATTCCAGGAACTACTGTTTTTTAGCACTTTCAAAATTTCCCCTTCCGCAAATTTCTCAACACCAAAGTTTGCTGCTTGGTTGCAATGTTCATTCTTTCTTTTCTTTGAGTTTGAATGACCAATGGCAAGCAGCATTAGTGCAGTAGCGCCAACTTTTAGCATGGGGACATATATTAGATAACAGCAATTACTGAGCTGAAAGGACAATATATATCCTTAATCAGAGAGCACAAACCAAGCAGCAACCATGGGTGTTGAATAATGAAGCCGATGCAGAAGTGCAAAATCCTGTAGTTCGTCGAGTGTCGGCTTGCAGACCAATTAAGATCATGTGAAAAATAAATCTTGCATGTCAAATCAAACGACTTAGAGAGCCAGGAATAACTTTGGACTACTGGGTACTACAACTTTCTCTGTCTGGATTGAACTGTCTCTTACAGTTTGTCTTACAGGTGTAGAAAAATGATTGCGACGAACAAAACACAACACAGTTTACACTCTTTAATAGCTTATGGATTTATGATGGCTGATTTTACCGGCTGCTGTAGCTCCATCAGTGCACATACTTCTTGCATCAATGACGGGGAATTGAAATTTAGCTGAAAATATCCTGTAGTCAGTAGGAGCATGACTGTTTGTCATTCAGTGTCTTGTCTGCCAACTTCCTGAGCTGACTCAACATGGCCACTGTGTTTCACTGCTTGTTGTCCATATCTTCCTGCAGCATTTGTATCCAACTGTGTGCCTGAGTCTTGTATGTATGGCCTTCAGGCCCTGATACACAGGAGAGTCCAGCTATCGTTGTGCACCAGCGAAGAAAAGACTGATGGAGTAAAGCAAAGACGAATGATTCTGTGAATGTGGAGCTGGATTTAACTCCACAGCCAAAATAAGTCATCAGAAAAGTACAAATTGATAATTAAGTCAAGATTTATCTTTAAAACGCTACCATTTTTGACCAACTGCTTTCCTGACAAAGCATATTCCTAATGTGCTAATGACCTCAACCTTTTCATGTATGTCCACAGAAATGGCTCATCTAGTGCATTAGCCACTCCAATCAATAGACCAAAACCTGAACAGCAGACAGGCTGTGTCCAAAATCACCCATTTTGAGTGAGAATTATTAAACCCTGCATAGTGAACTCATTTTATCCCACAATGCATTGTGTAAAGTAGTGCACAACAAATGGTCACTAACCAAGCAATATATGCCATCGTGCATTTGCGCATCGCTTTGGCGGTCAGAAAGTGACGTTTGCCTGCTCTCATCGATGACAGAAGAGAGGCTTGTGAACACAAAAGCACCAGACCATAGTCTACATGCGTAAATAAATGAGTATTCTTATATTATTATTTTGTTGAAAGTGATAACAACATTAGTTATCACTGAAAAGAAATGCTGTAATTGATCCCCAGTCTGTGTTTCTGCACATTTTTAATTGGACAGCAGCAATCATGTAACTTCAACATAAGGCAAACTGCGGGTGGTGCCCGACTTGTGTGTGAATGTGTGTGTGTGTTTAGGTGAGTGTTAGTACGAATTTTCATGAAATTCATTCATCTTGGTAACTTCGTGAAATGTATTATTTAAGTCTGCCTACCACGTGTTAACACTCCTACCTTTAGGTGTCTGAAGCTGTGACCTTATATGAGCGAAGCACCTAAGTAGTAGCAGATCTATATATGGAGAGGAGCCAACTATATGTTGTCAGCAACTGTTTGCTAGGCAGAGAGTCTACATCTGATACGTATACAAATCAGTGTCATGTCATCTTCATTGTTTATGGTAATGCACCCAAATAGAAAGGGATTTGTGGGTTGCACCTTTTTGACAGAATATAAGCAGCACTGTGAACATTGTTACTTTGTCAGTCAAGTGATACTGAATGGTACTGAATGTGTGATTTCCGACGCAGCTACAGCATTTTTGCCAGTGTTCTTTTGGTATAACCAGATGTCAATGTTGACATAATACTTCCATTGAAACAAACTTATGTGTGGGTACCAGTATTAAGTCAGGTTTGGAAAATCCCTCCACAGGAGGACTATAGTCTTAAAATTACCATCCAACTAATCACATGTTTATTGTGTAATTCTGTAGTGGAGGCCATAAACGATTACTTTTATCAGCAGCTATGCTAATGCAAACAGAAAACCTGGTACAGTCATTATTTAGTTGATTTATTTTGCCATTAAAGGGAGACATTACATCTCAGTTCATTTTCCAAGTTAGACTTAATATGTATAGCATGATTCATTTTACGATCGCTACAAACTGAAGTTTCTTCGTCTTACCCTAAACCTAACCATATTAACACGGCTCTGATACAGCAGCAACAGTCTTTCTAGCATTTGCCATTGATTAACTTGACACAGCTTACTTTGCTGGATAGCCACTGCTACAAGATTGATTAATCAAGAACACAGGGTTATTCATTTAGACATATTTGTCCTGAATATTTTCAGCTCTGTTGCCCCAGTGAACTTTGTAGTTCTTCATTATCTCTGGCTGGTTTTACAGGATTTACATAATGTCAGACTATCAGCCCTTGATTAATGATGGGCTGAATAATAAACCAGTCGCAATTAAGCATGATCAATGGTATCTTTGTGAAAAGGCAGAAATCGTTTACAGACACAGAGGTCAGGACAGTCAATACTCTCCGGTGTCAGAGGACACTGTACATCTTATGTTTAAAACAGACTTTCTTGTGAATCGACACCCAAAGAAAAGTGGGAGGATGTGATTGGACAGCCGTGACAGCTTGGTAGTAGCCAGTCAAATGAAAAAACATAAACACAGAGGGAAGTCATTGAACCATCAAAGAGTGGGACTGTGAAGAAGAAAAACATGCTTTACTCCAACATAAAAAAGAGCGCTTTATATAGATTTCTGAACACCTTCAGAAAGAGTGGTGGATATTTAAAAAGCCTTCCCCTTCATCTGAATTATTCTCTGAATTAACCATTACATAACCTCGGGACCAGTGCAGTGATTGCAAAGGCAGAACACAGAAACAGAATCAGCTTCTAATCAGAGTCTCTTTGTATTTGTACACAGCCCGTTTCTACTTGTGTGAAATTAAAGTTCTGTTGTGCATATACTCTAAAGACATGGCATGTTTTGCAGCCCAGAATCCTGCAGTAATGGAATACAAAAAGCCTCCCCCTGCAGCAGCTTCTCCAACCACAGTACATGCCACACTGCTGGTATCCTTATTGGAAACCTCATAATCCAGCCGAGCTCCTGTGTGCCACTGTGGATGTTTCATTATATCTCAGGGCCCATAAAGCTGCAGCAACATTTTCCTATCCAATTATTTTGCCCCTGATTTATCCTTCTTTTGTAAAAACAAACATACCCTACAGTAGAAGGTGGCACAGTTGCATCATTTTCTCCCTCCGTCTACCATTTCATCTCCAGAGTATGACAGGCAGTGTGGAACAGCATCCGAACCCCTTCAGTCGTTTACTGAAGGAAAAATGAAGTGACAGCTTTGCCACAATGCAGGATGCACTCAGTGCCATCTCGTCCTGTCAGCTTAGATCAGGGAAAGGGGAAAGTGATTTCTTTTGGAATCACGGTTCAATAATGAAAGCATCTCTGACGATAAACATATTCCCTTTCCCCCCGACAAAAGATGGGCCTCATTCTACATGCTCAAAGACAACAAACAGTTTGAAATGCACTAGTAAACAGAGAGTTTTTCATTTATACCTTTCTTTTTATGACTCACATTATTTGACTTGAACTAATTTCTATACTGTAAGCAAAACATTTTGTGTTTTCCAAGAGTTACAAACAAATATCATGCTTGCTTTACAGACAGCCCTTACATAAGTATGTAATCGCAAGATCAAGGCTCTGCTTTGCAGTAAGCAAACTTAATAAAGGCATCGGATTAGGATTAAAAAAACAAGAGCATTTCAACACCAGCCATCTGCTGCTGTCTTCTCTCTTTCCCGTTTGTCTCGATTAAAAAAATAGAGATTTGAGATCCTGATTTGTCACCCATTGAAAATGTTTGTCACCTTATGAAACCCCGAACTGTTGAACAGCTGAAACCCTAAATGAATAACGAATGGTAACAAATTTCGCATTCTGACAGAGTGATGCTACAAAGTGGTGAACATATCCTGTCAAAACTTTTTTAAAATGGTTTCCTGAAAATGAATTGGAAATGTGTATATCATTTTTCAAGAATAATACTGTTCTCATTTCCAACATCTAATTTGTTGTCTTTGTGCTAATTTCAATGAAATACGGGGTTACAATGATTTGCAAATCATCACATTTTGTTTTCATTTACATTTTACACAACGTCCCATTGGTGTGAAAAAAAACCATAGGTTCAAACAGATGGCCTTGTCAGCAGTAATGAAACGAGCTTGTACTTGTTATGAATCGGCACTATACAAATAATGATTGATTGATTGATTGATTGGTAAATGGCATCATAGGAAATAGGTTGTTTGTCATACTTTCTATTGTTCAGCCTTACCAGAGTGGAAACTAAAAGTGGAATAAAGAAGCAGCTCAGAGAAAAATAACTTATACCTACCTGTGGTTGACATCACAACAGCATATACGATGAGTTCCTACAGGGTCTTGCATTCCTTGTGTCTTTCAAGTTGTTGTTAAGAGGAAGATTTCACAATCAGAGCCATAGAGTTTTAATAATTTACCAAACTTCAATGTGGCAGTCTTCTTCAGTGTATCATGGTATCTTTAGGGAATTGCCAAATACAAGACTTGTCTTGTCAAACGTTGGTAAATTATTGAGACTTTTTTCCATAGCGACGAGTGTGCAGCTATTTTTCCCCAAATCATTTTTCTTACTGTTGTCAGCTTCTTTCCAACACTGGTGTACTCCCCTCCTATTCTTTTCATTTTTCTGTTGCCATATTGGTTTCAAAATAGGCCAATCTGTTACCCCCTGGATAAATAAATGCAGTAAGAATGGGGCTTTAGTTTCATTTATGTGTCCCAGTAAGCCATGCCATTGATCCAGTGTACATAATAGCAGCTCTCTGGGAATAGCACTCCTAAACGGAATGCAGCCATTTGTTGTGTAATAAATTACACCTGGATTTTTTCCTGCTTTGGCATCAAAAGGCTTATTCTCCACACTGAAATACAATTTATAAAGGTTATGTCTGCATTGGACATTTCATTTTAAACTTGTATGTTTGAACCAGATTCCCCTGACCTGAAGAGACGCAGAGAGTAGTAATGACGTTATGTAGAGGCAGATGTTGGATCCATCTGTGAATAATGGAACAACTGATGAGACTCTTTGACATCAGACTTTGAATATTCACATCAAGCTGAATTATTACATAGCGCAATATTTCAGTCCACATGAATAAGTCACAAATATATCAATGAACAAAATCTGATAGAGATCATCAATTAAGCTTTTGATTAGCGCATTTCCTGCTAAGATGCTAATCTGATCTTTGAGAGCTCAGGAAATTCTGACTGGCAACAAGATAGCTGAAAGGAGGACCCAATTTTACAAACATGAAATTATTTTTGCCTTTCCATAAATTGTTTGTTTTACTCATAGCTGAGATGAATTACATGGTGAATAAATCCAAAACATTTAAGGATAGTGTAATAGAAATAAGTCTACTGAAATTAATAAACATCAATGTCTTCAATCCATTGTGGGTCCCATGCGGTTTCCAGTTTAATGCTTGACAGGTGGTCTTTTAAGTACTGGTATGTCTATCTCTAGTTTCTCTCCTTTGGTTGTGTTGGATAGAAAACGGAATAATTAAAAATACAAATTGTAAAAAAAAATAAAAAGTAGTGTAGAAAAAAACATCAAAACATTTTTTTGGGCCAATTCAGTGTGCATCACTAAAACATGACAACATGATATGAGAGCTATGTTAGCAAAGAAAGATACTTTATACTGAAGATTGCAAAATGACAGGAGATATAAATGTTATGCTGGGGGTGTCCTGCAGAAATATTCACTTTTAAAACAGTTGCAATTTTCTTCCCTTAGTAGTTCAGACACTACATCTTTAAAAACTCCATATGACAAGAGAGAGAGAGGACATGCTTTGCTGTCCTTTGAAAAGTTATTCCTCATAAAGCAGACTTTCCGCCTTCAGTCTAGGGCTTTTGGGTCTTTGTTATAAAGGGCAGTTGAAGAGAGCCAGGAAATCGTGGGATAGTGTAGGGGATGACATGCGCCAAACAGTATGCAAGTATCAACCTCTGGTGTTGAAAAATGATCCAATGCGGAAGTGCAAATAACTGCAGTTCCTCCTTTAGGCTGTGTTCACATTTTACTTATTTTTTCAGAAAAAAAGCGCTGACTTCAGCTCCTTTTGAGCGCTTCTGCGCGAGCGTTCTGTAACCTTAACAACGGGATCTAGCCTGGAGGTGAGAAATAAAATGATTTGCTGTACTTCTTTCTTCAGTCAGCTTCCCAATTGGCAATCCTGACAATTCACAAAGTGCATGTTCGGCTGTCCTCAGGGTTCTCCCCAAACAACAGGAGATCAGTTGGAGAATATTATTCATTTTTAATATGTATGATTTGCAATTGGGTGCTCAAGATGTCTCTCCCAGCAGATCAGATCACTCCTAACACATCATACAGCACAGAAAAATCAGCCAAACTAATCTTTACATAAAATAATCTTTAGAAACATTCCTAATTTGGGATTTTGCTTGGGAATGCTTGAAGTGGGGAGTCAGACCCATAATCAGGTTGATTATGTAATGTATACCAATCCGTTTGGTTAAAAAAAGTTCACAATACAAAAGCATCACAAAAGATTCTTAAAGAAGTGCAGGATGAAAAGAGTATCTGTGATGTGTCTGAAAATATATAGCCCTCATACAGTACCACCATAAAGACCCGTTTGAGTCACTGTGGGCTATTGACTGTGTGAGCAGAAGAAAAACTAATATAAATCAATCTGGTTGGTTGCTTTCCCCACGGAGCAGAGCAACTAAGAATGTACCAATATTGTGATTGATATTTCTTTTATTCTTTCCTCATTAAAAAAAAAACAATAGCTTTAATGCATTCATGCAATCCTTTATGATTCAGGAACACAAACTAGAACAGAAGATAAGTTTGTCTGATTCCATATAGTGTGAGCTTGATGTATCCATACTCTATTCCAAAACAGAATATTTTAATACATTTTAAACTTTCCCTGGTTCTTTGTGCCTTTAGGCTGTCCACTAAGTCTGATTGTATTCAAATGTAATGATGTGCAAATCCTGCTGTCTCTTGGGAAACTAATGAAGCTGTATGTAAATATATACATATCTTCTGAGGGCTCTGATAAGAGCAGAGAAGAGTCTAAGTCTTGTGCTCCCCGGGGAGAAAATTACTGTTTTTTATATCTTTTTTTTAATATCTTCATCTCACATACAACAAAAAATGCACAGACCTAAGCTAAAAGTCAGTCCAGCACATAAAATATAGATAAACCTTTTTTAATAGCGTTAGTATTTTCTTAGCACAATGTCTCTGGTGCTTTCTGTGCAAGTAGTGCTGCTTGATCAGAGGCCAACAAGCCAATTGTAATCATTATCTCAAATCACCCGTTTAGAAAAACAAAAGTAATCTGTGAGGAATTAGCATTAGACATTTGGTGCTGTACATTGCATAACTAAAGCATGAGGGAATTATCTCTCGCTATGTAAGCCATAAAATCATGCTGCACATATCACTTTCCAATCCCCGTATTCCATAACAGAGACTTCCATAAGCAGCTGCTCTCATTACTGCTGCTACTTACTGCCAACACTTCTTCTCTGCTCTGTTAACACAACCAGATACACCAAGATGAAGACGGCCACTAACATTTACATCTTCAACTTGGCCCTCGCCGACGCCCTGGCCACCAGCACGCTGCCATTCCAGAGTGCCAAATACCTCATGAACACCTGGCCGTTTGGAGAAATCCTGTGCAAGCTCATAATTGCCATCGATTACTACAACATGTTCACAAGCATCTTCACCCTCACCATGATGAGCGTGGACCGCTACATCGCTGTGTGCCACCCGGTCAGGGCGCTGGAGTTCCGCACGCCCGTCAAGGCCAAGATGATCAACGTGCTCATCTGGGTCCTGTCCTCAGCGATTGGGGTGCCTATTATGTTCATGGCTGTGACCAAAGTGTCAGATAATGGTGAGACAGAGCTTTTTTTTTCTGCTTTTCAATCTTTCATGATTAATTAAAGGCTTAGTTTGTTGTAAATATCTGTTCCAGAACTAGCAGGACTACCCAGAGTTGAATCTGTATGGCTCATTCTTCGTACAAGAAAAGACCTTCGACAGGCTTTGATCAGCATAATTAGATTTTATTATGCCAAGATTCTGGTTTTTCATCAGAGTTTCCATAGGACAAAAAGGAAAATCAAGTAAAATGTTGATGGTGAATTGAGTTGCAGCCTCGCATCAGACAGACATTGAAGATTCACAAAGCCAGAGAAATAGCATTTGGAACACTTAGACCCCTGAAACCACAAACCCTCCATTGAAACCCCAAATAATACTGTTTTTATACTACTCTCTTTTTATTTGTAGTTCAGAGTACTTACTTTGAAGGTAAATGCATGAATGACTAGAGTTTTAAAATCTCCTATGTCTCTTTAGTGTATTTTGTGATGCATATGTTTTGTCTTGATTATTTCAAATGATCAAGCTCATCTACTTTTCAAGTAATCCTTGATAACTCAAAAAACTGTTTGAATGAATCCTTGAAAATTAAACGATGTTGTCCTGCCCGGATCACTGACTCAGAAAAACTAACCCAACGTCCAAATGTATTATGTCTATGTTCATCAGAATCTCCCTTAAAGTGATAGTTCAGTGTTTTTGTAGTTGTATTGTCAACAGTAACTATATTACCCTCAAGAAATGTTGGCCAGCTCAGCCCTTCTTTTAAGAAAATGGCAGGAGTACAGGAAAGGAAGCTAGGCTATACATTGTAGCAGACTGGTACGTTTGTTCCACTTAGTTTTAAAAAAAAGTTAAAAACCAATGTTGGGGTTAATGTCAGTAAATTGAAGAAATTACAGCGCTTTACTTTTCCACTAACAGTCCCCTGTGGTCTAAATGAAACGTCTGTGCTGAGCTTTGGTCAAAATATAACATGAATCAAGCAGCAGAGGAGGTTTGTGACCCTGTATAAACCAGCTCTCTCAGAACGCGCCGTTTTGGTGTGTGTGTCTCTTTAAATACAATGAGCACCCCCTGAATTTTCACGGTAGACATCACTCCTCTGTAGCAAGAATAAAAATGGCAGACCTGCACAAAAGTTTTGTTCTAGGCTGGGGGGAAGTCCATGGGTGGAGATATCAGGGTAGAGGAGGGTATTTTGTTTTTTACCAGAATCCCACTGTGATGTCACAAGTTGAGCAAATTTGAAACAGAGCATTTTTCTCTGTGTTGTGAGACTTATGCAGACCACAAACAAAGTACTAGATGGATTTATTTCATATTTTGTGGGTCAGTAGACAAATATATGTTCAAAAACACTGTCAAAGTGGACTTTTCATAATACAGTATGTCCCCTTTATGCAAAATTCACTAATTATTCACTAATTCAGGACTTCCAGTGTAGCCAGAAGATATCCAGATTACTGATATTAGATATCTGTCAGGACAGGCCCATGAGTCTATGGTTTCTGCCAACTTTTGATTAAGTTTTACCTCTTGCTGTAGCAAAGTGCTTGCTAATCAAATACTACCAATGGAATCATCTAGAGCAGAGCCTTAATGTTATGTTTCATTAAATAACTTTTGTTGTGATTGGGCGCAATATAAGTAATTCAGTCTGATATCTCATTTTTCTAAAGTTTTGAAATGTTTATTGCAGCAACAAAACATTTGTTACATGCAGGGATTTGAGGAGTGATAAGGAAATATCTTTAACCCTCCAGAGCGAATGCTGGAGTGGTGTTGGGACTAAAGAGTGAAGCACTGGTGCAGGGCATAGCTGGCAATGACAGAGCAGAGAGAGAGAGAGAGAGAGAGAGAGAGGAGAAATCTTGCAGCCTAAACCGCCAAAGTGGGTGGACGAATGTGTCAGGAAATTGTGGAGGATGACGCAGTGTGTCAGTGTGAAATCAGGTGCCGCTCTAGTTGATTGAACTAGCTCACAGGCATTGCTTCATATAGAAGCTTTTTAAAAAATGTTAGGGCCAAGCTGCAACCTCCGGTCTCCTCAGCACCTCAGCTCCAGCTCTCAGCCTGTCATTAGGCTGACTAAAAGTTTGGGTGAGACTGGATTTCTAGCATGGCGGCTGCTGCCTACGAGCCTCCGGAACCCCCTGCCGTAACAGATGGCTGACATCACTCAGGTTTCGTCCATTAGTATTTACAGTCTATGGTTTGGGCTGACAGAAAGCCCTCGTACATTAGCCTTGGATTGTTAAAACCACAGCCAAAGAAAAAACACTGTAAAACACAATACTTTCTTTAACGTCTTTCATTAGCACAGCTGCAAAAACTGTAGTATTTTGGTTTCTTGCAATCTTTTGTGTGTACAGATATTTTTTGTCTTAAGCCCTTGTTAAAGAAACAAGTATCTGTCCAAACAAGCTTGTTACTGTAACCCTAAGTATTTCTTATTCTATCTTCCTTCTCTCCAGGTAAAACCATGTGCATGCTGAAGTTCCCAGACCCTGACTGGTACTGGGACACAGTGACAAAGATCTGTGTCTTCATCTTTGCTTTTGTGGTTCCTGTGATGGTGATCACCATATGTTACGGCCTGATGATCCTGCGTCTGAGGAGCGTCCGGCTGCTTTCAGGGTCCAAAGAGAAAGACCGCAACATGCGCCGAATTACCCGCATGGTCCTGGTGATTGTTGCAGCCTTCATCATCTGCTGGACCCCAATCCACATCTTCATCATCGTGAAGACTATGGTAGAGATTGACAGCAGGAACCCCTTCGTTATTGCGAGCTGGCACCTGTGCATCGCCTTGGGCTATACCAACAGCAGCCTCAATCCTGTCCTTTATGCATTTTTGGATGAAAACTTTAAGAGATGCTTCAGGGATTTCTGCCTCCCATGCAGGACCCGCGTGGAGCAGCACAGTCTGGCCAGAGGCCGCAACAACACCAGGGAGCCTGTGTCCGTCTGTGCTCCGTCAGAAGCAGGGAAGAAGCCCGCATGACTAGGCATGGACCGGGTCCCCCACAGCTCTCGCTCGAGGAGGATCCAGCAAGATCTGCAATCTGAGGTCACCCAGATCTCCACAACAGAGTTTTGAAAAACCTTTATGACAGAAAAAAAAAGTTTCAAGAGTATGAGTCTGCAAGTTCTTTCTGATCGGGCTAATAAAAAGGAAAAGGACTCAAAGGAATGGCTAAAGGTAATGAAAACTAAGATTGATGCTGCTCTTTTCTATTAGAGTCCTGAAAACAAAGTGGAATCTTTGTTCTCGCAGGAAATGTAACGTCTTACAAAGGCAGTGGCAGAACATGTGGTGAAAGCACTAAGAGAAAGTCCAAATTCTAAAGCAGGAATATGAACCAAAAGTATCCAGCTCATTTGTCTAGCCAAAGCACCTCACTACAAGAGTACTGGACTTTTTTGATGATGATAAAAGGACAAAGAACCATCTGCAGGCGTCTGTCTTGTCAAGCAGTGAATGCAGCACTCAGACTCCATCCTTCAGACTGAATTGAAAAATAAAAAGACGTGTGGAGAGAGTGACAAAGTTGCAACAAAAGGAAGAAGTGGTTTACAACAAATGTTCAGAACTTCTTCAAAAGAAAACTCGCCTGTTTATTCAGAGTAACAACTGAGATTTTAACAACTTGTAACATCATCACCAGAGAGATGTATCTTTTATATCAACGTGAAACTAACAAGCCTTTCAGAGCAGAACCACACCACCTTTACCCACCGACAGCTGGATGATGAATTGTGGCATAGTATTTTTTCAAAACAATGTCAACCAATCTATACACAGAGCATAAGGCATGAGCTACACTTTGTGATTCAGCCGTCTTTTGCAGCCAAAATGAATTTGCCTTACATCTTGTCCCTGAGCGTTGGATGTCCCGTCGCACGTTCACATGCTCACTGTGATCGTCATCTGATTAACATTTAATTGTCTGCACCACAACAGAAGTGTGGTGCTTTGTATCTGTAGTGATGAGCTGCTGACTCTAATGACAATACTCAAAGGCTCGTCAATGAGTTCAGTTAGCCGAACACAAAGTTTTTCAGTGTTTTAATAGGAATCAGGGCTCGATGTTCCATGGATTGAAACATGCGTGTTGTAAATCAAATGAAGTCCTGTTCAAGCCTCTTTTGTAGGGGGTTTGTGTCAGATGGAAAATCCAGAATATTCTTAAACCACTCAACCTTTTTTTCATGTACGGACTTCCTCTCTGCTCCCCTACTTGACTTTCATAGGTTGTGTCAAGCCTGCAGAGAGCCTCTGAGCAGAATCACTAAAGAGATGAACCTGCTACTTAAGAGTTCCATTGGCAGCCTCAACACTCCCCCTCATCAGCTCGTCAGTCAATACAGATCAAAAGTCAAAGAACACCTCTTCATCGCTGTGCAACTGGAGGTGTAGGGTGTCCAGGTGTCAACAAACTGCTTCAAGGAGATTATTGATCTGCATGTAAAAGGAGTGAAGCGCCTGTCATCTGTCACACTGAATATCGGTGTCACATTTAAGACACACTGAGTGGCATAAACCAGAAGAGTAATTTGTCCTGGGTCATTTATTTACTCTGACTGATCGTGAAACCAAGCAGATTGGAGACATCAATCAATGGACGCTGTCTTACTTTGCATACCAGATGAGGCATGGCAGAGGTAATAATGTGCAGTTTATCAGGATTTGTTCTCATGTGGAAATACTTTGATATATGTGTTGAATTGCTGTCAAAATGTGCCACAGTTAGGATTAATGTTAAAATAGCTTTTTGAATAATGTGGTAATGGATAAAACACAGGAGGGTGTAAGGATAAAGGGTATGTTGTACAGTTTGTTAAGCTATTCTTTGCGACATAAAACAACATGACTTTAAATATGAACATTCAAAGATAAAGTCAATAAATGTGAATTTGTAGATAGTATATAAAGCTTTTGCATTTGAACAAAATTTGGCTCCAGCCACAGTAACCAAGTCCTTAAGGTGTGCCTGTTAGCTTTTGCGCTATCTTTATATGTTTTGGATTTTAATATTTTTATCACAATGCTTTGAACTCATGTGGCTCGAATGAAAAAGAAAAAACAAAGAAACAAGGGAAGAGAGACAACAATCCAATTCTTACAAATGGATTTGTGCTCGGTTTACATATTCATCAATTTGCTTGTGGGTTGATTGCCGTTACCGTCTGAACCAAGCATCAAGAAAATAAATATTGACTATCTGTGTGCAGTAAAAGGAAAAGAAAATCCACTTTTGCAGCATGACGCATTCGTGCATATTGTTTTAATAATGTGTGCTGCATCTCTGCTGGTGAACATAATATCTTTAAACTCTCATCATTTAAAAAAAAAAAAAAAAAATCATGTTATTCATGGCAAGAATGTCAGAAATGTACAGAATACGTTTTTCATGAGAAACATTGACAAGGGTGTGCAAGTTAATATTTGAACTAATAAACATCCAAAAGCAAAAGCTGATTGGTTCTCATAAATTGCAACATAAAAAATGTAATAAAAACAATTGAATTCAGTGTTTGAATAAAGAGTGAGGATGACTTAGATCATTTTCATCTTCCCATCACGTGGAATAAACCATGTTTCCTTGTTTATTTTTCATCAGCCTGTATTTACAGTTTTGCCCAGATTGATGATACTTTGTAACGTTTCCGGATGTTTAATACAGTCAGTTACACAAAAAATATTCTTATTGTTGCATTTTTTTCTTTAACGTTCAATTGGACTGAAAGCTCAGATCCATTTTTTGGGGGGGGGCTTTCATATTACTTGGCAGTATCAGATTCCTGTGTGAACTGGCCCGCATGCGCAAAAGAATGACAACAAAGAAGTCACATGCAATATGGTGTTTTTCAAAAGTAAACTGAAAGCATGCTTCACGGTTTGCTCCGTCAGATGGCGCCCGACCTGCCCCACTGGGTCCGTTTCTGGAATTTGTGAGCACAGAGTGGAGCCATGATCAGCTGTACACCAATCACAGGAGAACGACAAGATCGCGTAGACGTAGACACGAAAAACGTGCAAACAACATGTTGCTTTGTCCTTCTGAGGTTGGTTTGTTGTTCATTTGGTGCCTGTTTTGACTTAATGTTGATAAAGTGATGGAAAATATCACGGTGAGTCCGTATATTGTGTTTTATTTTGAAATTGACTGGGTGATCTGTGCGTTTCCTTGTCGGACTTCCTGTCGGGGTTGTTCTATTCTGTCCAGCGCGACGCGTACTTGCATGTGTGCTACTTGTTTAAGTATGTTGCTAATGGCACACTAACAACCAGGTTAGCATGCAGTATGTATCTTTCAAGTATGTAGTGGACGTGGCCTCCTGACACAGCCTATGACTTGTGTCAGTAAAGAGTGACGTCACAGTCTGATCAGCGAAACCTGATTTGGGACCAGATATGAGGTTTACCCAAATCTGCTTTGAAATGAGACTTGTGCTGTTTAAACTGTCTTTTAATCAACAGATCCGAGTCACATATGAGCCAAAAAACTGATTAGGGACACTTTTGTTTTCAGTGTGAGCGTAGAAACATTTAGTAATATTTCAACACTCTGTTGTTGACAATAACAAAGAAGCAGAGGAATCCAGGTGTTACACATAAATACTGACAGGCCAATAATATCCTCATGGCCTAAAGGAGTTTTTAGCTCGATGACCTAAACGAGCACAACCTCTGACCTTTGCTGTCAGAACATTAACAGGCTGTATTCCACTGACTTGTTATATTCTGTTGCTCTGATTTGCTGCAGGGTGTTCGTCCATTCCTGACAATGGACACCCACTTAGTAAATCAGGAGAAACCATGTGATCATTGTTCTTAATCAGTGAGCTGTTTATACAGTTTAGTGTTGGCCTGTATCAAAAATAATAAACCAGGGAAACATGATGCAGTTTTAAATCTATTGCAACATATTAATGACCTCTGAAAGCTAAGGGCAGCAAGCTGCAAGAAAAACACTGCCCCTTTTATTTCATTACATAGGATACCATTTACACTGCATTCACTATTCAACTCAAAACAGTTATGACCTTAAATTAGATCATGTAACATCTTAAAGTGGAGTTTGGGAGAATTTGTACATCTAGATAGATAGCTATAGTCTCACAGGAATTTAAGATATTTTAAACATTTTTGTACTTAATTTTAACTACTTGACTTAATTTCAACACATTTAAAAAAAAATAATGCTCTTCAGCTTTCTGGCTTATTTCAGAACCAAAATGTCATATGAGCTGAGCAGACGACAAATCTTTCCTGTTGCCATGCCGCATTGTAAGATTTGTTCTGTGCAACGTTTCCACTGCACAAGAGCCTTATAAGATGGAACTAGTCAGACCCTCAGGTGTTGACAGGGAAGCTAGGAATATTGTTTGGTAATAAGTTGATTTCATTTCAGAATGCAGAAAACACAATTGGTTGGGGTGGGGGGGTTGATTGGCATGGTATAAGTGGGATAACATCCCAGGAGATGTCCATAATCAGGAATTGATGGACTCTGCAGCGGCAACCGCCAGACTAAATTGTGTCCTCCAAGATATCAATTAATTCCTCATAATGTTCAAGCCCTCAGGCATTATCATCTATGTAACGTTTCAGAGCTCATTACTTTACACGTCTTCTCCCTGACAACTCCCTGACACTAAACTGGCACCTTGAGCTCCTCTCTCTCTCTCTCTCTCTCTCTCTCTCTCTCTCTCTCTCTCTCTCTCTGTGTGCATATACAGTACATCATATTACTGCATATATCTATCTGTAAATCTCAGTCACTAACCACCTACTTTCCTGAGAGCTCTTGAGCTCTCTTAGGCTCCTCAAGATCGTTGGTTGACGGCCTGCCAGAACAGGCCGTAAAGTGTCTTGAGATAACACTTGTTATGAGTTGACGCTATACAAAATGAATTGAATTAAATTGAATGAAACAATCAATCACTCTATTGTCAGCACACAGCTCACAATCACACCTTCATTAGAGTTCATCTATTTGCAATGTATTACTGGTCCTCCACCTGACAAAATATCATTTGAAAACAACTTACAGAAGTACAGAAACTGGAGACAGGTGACTAAATACTAATGACAACTTAAACCACAAACAATATAACGAAAGCCTCACTATACTCGTCAAACATACGGTTGGACCAAAGGCAGTCAGGAGCAGCATCATTTCAACAACTTAGTTTATCTTAAAGCTCCTGTGAGGATTTTTTGGTTTATGGTGATTTAGGCTCCCTCTGTGGATAACGTGGTGCTTCTTTTTGCTGATCTTGTCCTTTACATGTGTAAGTCGTTGTTTTGTTCTAAGCAACAAGGAATAACTTTAGGGAAATATAGTGCTTTCACACATGCACAAAACTCCTAAAGATCTCCCCCCAAAGTTTTCGGGGAGAGTTGCATGTGTCAATTAAAACAAAGGTACTCCTGGAGGCGTCCATGTTGCTTTTCCCTCTCGTAACTGGATAGCAGTTGTGAAGTCTTTCCCAGCTCCATCATCAAACTTCTGAGGTAAATCAAACACTTCGTTAGATTCCCTTCCATTTTGCCGGCATCCCTCAACCAAGATGTATTCACATAAGAAATAGACCAGTATGATTGCAAATCCATTATAATGACTATTGACGGGCACTGACCGACCTCCAGGCATAATTAAAAGTCTCAATATTTAGAGGGGGATGTGCCCAGGTCGCCCATTATAACAAACCGCTAATGGACAGTCATGTGTGAAACCCAAACAGCTTGAAGGATTGGAAAATTGCTTTTATTTTACCACATCTTTGCAACAGAAAAATCTCGGAGATTTTGCACCAACCAAACTGTTTCTTTTAAACAAAATTACTACAATGAATTTTGTGAGCAGCATTTTTGGACAAAAGCAAAGCTGTTTTTAAATGTGAGGATATATGGAAGGGACAATGTATAGTGAGTGGTTTTTCATCCAAGAATCTAACCTAGATAGGGTTGTCTTTGTTATAACAACCTGCTCACTTTTAATTTTCCCACTGATATTAATCTTATTATACTGAACAAGTGAGACCAGATGAACAGATCCGCATGAATCGGCGCAGCACCCTGACTGGCTTATTTTCTGCCCCTTCATTGTCGGAGTTTGTGGACATTTTCTTTTCTGTTCTCCAGTCTTTAAACACCACCGTATCCCAAACCACGTTTCATGGCCTGTTTAGGCTTCTTCATGAGCCATCTTCAGTTCTTTTTATTTCTCCGTCAGTCTTCAGTTTTAACATCTTGTCACCTCTTTTCACTGAGGTTATCGTCTCCTTTCTCTTCCCACAGTAAACCAAAAAAAAAAACCGGAATTCTTTCCAAAGATTAATATGACCACAGTTAGTCCACCAGAGTCTGTTTAAGGAGCCGTATCCCTAGCAACCATATGCTTTTCTTAGTATTGGATTATTCTTATTCAAGTTTTGCTATCAAGGAATGGATGACCGTTACTATGCTGATAGGCCAATCAGAATGAAGTATAACACAGCAATGCAGTCATTTGTTTTTAATAAGTAGCTTGTGTGCGGATGATTTTTTCTTACGTTGAACAGTGAAGTGTTTTCTGTCAGCAAGCAGAAGTAGTTCTCTTTTTTTTTTTTTATGTATTAAAGTTTAATGAAGTCCTGTGGTTGACGGGCGACCGGTCTAGAGTGTACCCCGCCTCTCGCCCAATGACAGCAGCTGGCATCTTCTCCAGCCCCCTGTGACCCCGATGGATGGAAGTTTAATGATCTGGCTGGACATAATGTTCGAGCGTGACACTGTTTATCCATTACTGGTTAGCAATTATTTTCTGTATGATCGCACTTTATAAAGCAGCACAAGTTAGGGGGGGATCCATGTATGCTGAACAAATTGAATGTTCTACCTGTGTTGCTGTAGGGCTCATGTTTCTGTTTGATATTCAATCCTCTTCCCTTGTTCCTCCTCTCGTGTGCTTCTATTTGTACTTTTATGATTAACTTGGCATTATTGTTGTTACTCTTTGTTTCTATTTGATATTTCAAACCGTGAAACACCACTGTAACCTGAAGACAGAAAAGCCTTTGTGACTACAAACAGCTGTATCTGTGTAAAATTAGACTTTGTTGTGTATCTCCTGCTGTGCTGTGTGTGAGCCTGTTCTGCTGATCATTCTTTAAACTTGACGATTCATTTTTATGTTATTAACATTTTACTTTGGAGCTTCTTCTGGTGCCTCTGTCAGAGACTATAAAGCATACCTCCTGCAGCAGCTGTGTTAAAGGCCTAAAACTGATTGTTGGCAAAAAAAGAAAGAAAAGAAAAGAGAAAACTGCATGAGCTCCTTTTCTTTTTGAGTAAAGGAAATTGAGTAGCATAATATTTTCTGTCAAATGATTGGGCTCATAATAGAATAATCCATCTTCATGACCATGATTCAATGAGAAAAAGTGGAGGGTGCTTCAAAATAGACCATCATGACATTGAACGGCAAAATACATTTCCACTCGTGCTTAGATAAACGCTGAGGAGATGGCTGAAGGCTGCCCTGAACCCAACTGTGTGCTATCCACCATTATCAGAAAATTAAACATCCAACTCTGCATCTCCTCTTCAAATTTAGACCAGCATCCTGCAGTTGCCATGGAGACTGGAAGCACCACCACATCCACAGCGTGCTCAAGTGAAAGAGCTGACGAATTTCTATTTAATTATGGAGGTTTCCTTCCCAAGCAGCCACTTATCAATTACCCTCGTTGCTCTATCCACAACAACAGAGAAGCCTCCCCGCAGATTAACCGAGGCCTGGCCACTTTAACTACCGAGGGGAAGGCTCATATCCCTGACCTGATATCCAGCAGCAGTTCAATATATAATATCTAATATGCAGCATGCTGTGCTGCAGCTGTGGTTTTAATTTGAACCCTGTAGATCTCACTGAACAATCCTGTCTCCTAGTAATACATATCCTGCTAAATTAAGACAGAAACTATTTCCTCAGAGGAACCAAACGCTACCTGAGTTTTGTATGTTTGGCACTAACTTGACCTAAGTTTATCCCTGTCTTTTTCTATTACTGAACAAGATGAGCCACTGCCAAGCCTCGCAGTGAGCTGTATATAGACACACAGTGGTGTTTTTAAATGTTGCTGTAGGCAAGGACAGGGTGACATTAGCTTGTTTTTGCATCTGAAGACTTTAAAACAAAATATTAGCTTGTTTCTTCCGAATAAAAGTTACAGAATGTTGTGTACCCACTAATATTAAATCAGGAGATTAAATTCTCATTTGTAGTGAAAAATTGACTCATGGAAAGATATATCCTCCTGCACAAGTTTGCCCTAAGGTCGTCCAAAATGAGCATGGAGATGAGAAACATTGTGCAGAGGTTGTAGATCAGTGAAGAGAACTTTTTAATGACACAAGCAGAGGCACAGTTCATCAACAGACAAGGCAGGCAACGGCTTGGAGCTGACAAACTTGAAACCAAAGCAGTGGCCCAAAATGTGCACATTTTTGTAGTGACAGTAGAAAACCTCCCTAAGTGGGCCCCGTCTGACAGCACTCGCCTTCGTTGCCCCGCTAAGCGTCGCAAGAGTTATTGCTGTGAAAATCAGTGAAAGTCAACCAAGAAAAATTAAGAGCAATTATCCGTCTATAGGAGAGAAACAAATAAAGAGGGAAAAAAAAGGAAGAGGAGTAAGCGTCGGGACACTGGCAGACATGAAGGTGAGGAACACATGATGGAGGGCCCTACTTATGATGCACAGAGGATCTCCCACTGACGTGAAAACCATTTAAAGTTGCATTTCTTCAACAACATTTCAGTTGTGTTGTATGAGAACACAAATTTAGAAAGACTTACCCTTCCCTCTTCCCTCGTCCATTTTCAGGAAAAAAAAATGTTTTTCTTGGTTATTGACAAATAAAGATTTCTGTGTTTAAAGGGACTTTGTCTATAGGACGAAGGTCCAAGGATTTTTTTTGTCTGGCAGGAAAGTTTAAATCCCATAAGTGTCAAACTTTGTCTAGTCAGGCATCACTTGTTCTTGGAACATCTCCTTAACTTGTTTCATTAAAATACCTTTTCAGTGTCATTCTTTTGCTTAATTGACCCCATTACTCCAAAGCATCCAAATGATGAGTATACATTCATGCCATCATTTTCACCAGGATTTCAATGATGGATAGGCACAAGTTAGGCTGGCTACACAGCTCCTTCTTTCTCAGTTAAACACTCGATCACTAGACACTGACTCATACACGTTACAGGAGAGGTGAGAAGTTAGCCTTTGCAGCATTTTCCGAGTTATTATTGGTTTTTGATCTGGAACATTTAATTACGCCATGATTCAAGTTTTTTTTTTTATATATTAAAAGTTTCCGTATTATACTCATTTTCACCTTTCATGTTGTCAGTCTGTGAAACCTAAAATGTAGATTTTCATGATTTGCAGTTCAAAAAACTCCTTGATAATCTTATACTGACGTCTGTAATAACCCTCATTTCAGCCTGTGCATGAATGAGTTAGTTTCAGCTGCTGTCTCTTTAAGGGCCCCCCTCCCCACATGCCCACCTTCTTCTGATTGGCCAGCTCTCTGGAAGACTTCTCGGGGGCAGAACGCTGCAGGGCTGCCAGAGGAGGGCTGCTTTCCAGTGCTGGAGGAACAGAGCCTATGTAAGAGGTTAAAACTACAAATACTTTTGACCATTATTACTCACACTGTTACTACAAAATTTATCTTAGTCATTGTTGGTGTCTTTGCTTCTTTGTTTGTCCTTTTCCTTCTTCCTGCATCTCCGTCTATCCCATTTTTCAGGCTCAACACAGTTTTGGCAGATGGCTGTTCATCATGAGTCTGGTTTTGCCCAACAGCAATCCATTTCGCACACTTTGCAGGCTTATCCTGGGATTATTCCTACGTTTACCTCATGATCTGGACTTTGCCCATGCTTGGCATCCATCATTGTAACACTACAGGTGCGTTTTAACATGGGGATCAGCATAATAGGTCAACTTAAAATCTTAACCAAAATGATGGACTGTCAGACCAACATTTCCAGAGCCACACTACCACCATATAAAATGACTGTACACCTAGCAGAGGCCTCAATCTCAACAAAAGCATGTTATAAAGATGTCATTATATACAATTTATTTATATGTACTGTATGTTTATAAAAACTTCTCATTTTTAAAATCTTTCTCAAGTCTCAGGAATTGCACTGTGTGCTTTTTAGTTGGAGCTGAGAAGATAACTGCGAGATGGCACACAAAGCAAAGCAATTATTGTTTGAAAGTGGGCCTTTCAGTTCAAAATATCTGTGGAGAGCAGGCTAATGGAAATGGATGAAGATTGGGTCCTTGAGTCTAAATGCCTTCCAGAAACATTTATTAGCTGTAGGTAAGTGCCTGTGAACTTCAGAACTTGTAAAAAAGACATTGATTACATGCAGCATGGGTAACATTATGCTCTCTTCACTTTGTAGAGATGATAAAGAAGTGTGGCTGAGAGAAGAAAGAGTGCGGTATTACCAAAACGGCTAGTGTTCGAGGATTATAGAAGGCCTTAAAGTCATGAATAATGGATGTCCAATGTATGTGTGGAGAATAAGAATACAGTCGAGCACAATGAAATTCAGACAGCTTATCCCAGTATTCTCTCAGTATACCCCTACAGTATAAAACAACATTATACTCTCTACTACTAAGTCTTACATTTTCACTTGATGTAATTGGATAGTAAACAACACAAAAATTACACAAGAACAGAAGAGATATATATATCAACATAAGCAATAAAAACTCCACTGTGATAACCCTACTGTTATATAATTGAAGACAAGACTGGATAGAGTACAAATTGGGGAGGGAGAGAGGGAGAGAGAGAGAGAGAGAGAGAGAGAGAGCGGGAAATAACATGCAGGAAAGGATGCCTGAGGATTTATTTAAATCATAGACTATATATAAATGGACGAAGCCTGAGTGAATTTACCCATCTGTTATACAAATGATACCACGTCAATCAAAGCCCACTACACAAGTCAAAAGAATAACAATTTTGAATACCTATATATATATATTTATGGTTATGTAGGTGTGAAAAATAAGGTGTCACACTAGAGGACATTTTCTATCACACCAAAGGATGTCTGTGTCAGTTTGTGAGCTTGTTATCTCTTGCAGTAACTAAGCAAGACATGTTTTGTGTAATTATTCATAGTACTGAAGCAACAATTTCCTCCAATGTTTCTCGGGGGCAGAACGCTGTGTTGGTTTGCACGCATCCTCGAAGTGCGTCATGGATGCAAGATGCAGTATACTAAGGATAGGGTCAGATTGGGGGCAGAGGGTTGGTGACGGAGTCAGCACAGCAGCAGGGACAACAAAGGCAAAAAAGTTTGAAGACACAGATAAATCAAGTCCGTAGTTATCCTCATCTGAGGGATGTGTCATTGTCACTGCACAGCCACATGTACACACCTGTGAAAGTAGCTGGAATCATTAAGTTCCATTTTAGAAGACGATGTGGAAACCTGTAAAACTAAAGAGAACAAGAACGTTGTCTCGGTTCAACGAATCACCCTGTAAACTGGTGACTTTCAGCTCAGTGTGTCTGTGGCTGCATTTGTATTTGATTATTTAATTAAATGCTCTTTCATTGTATGCTTCTGAACTTGCCGAAACACTAAGTATGCAGATAGTTATCATTAAATACATATGTGATGAGTATACTTTGGCTTTATAATGAAAAACTGAAAACTTCTTTAACTGAAACAGCAGGAACATGCGTCTCATATAGTCATATATACAATTATGTTAATGACGCAGCTGGTTCCGTATGCAAATGCAAGGTCACACAGCAAGCCTTGGGCTGCGTCTAAAAACAGTATGTGGCAGAGATTAAAGTAGTAAGGGTTGGTGGAGTTGGAAGACATTGGCCAAGGTTGCAGAAGGTTTTTATCTGTGATTCTCTCATCATACCGTTTATCACCAACATTGACACGGCCCATTAATCTCAACTGTACACTCAAGGTTAATTACTCACTCAAAGGTGTTCAATGTTACACCTCTTGCATCTGAACTACCTGCCACAGGGACAGAAGTGCAACTTACCAGACGTAGGATTTGGTTTTGCTTTTTTTTCAATGGAATACTTTTCATTTAAACTTTTGTTCTATGTAATCTGAATTCAAAGCCAATTACTGTAAGTCCATAGAGCTGTGTCAGCCATCTCACCAATCAGCACCACAACACTGTCAACACTGTGCAACAGCAACACAAGAATCCATGCTTATTCAACTTGGAACATTTGTTGTGAACTAGTCTGGTTTTGGTCTCAATTTAGGGGGTAATTGTTTTGGATTCAGGCCGAATTCATCTCAGTTGACATTGGTGAGCTTTTAAACTTCTGCCAGACGGAGAGAAGAGAGGCTCACACCACAGGGCACATATCTTCGACTGTTCCTTCTGTGTGATGTATTTTAGTTAGAAAGCGAGTCTTCTTGGAATAAAGATCTACTCCAGAGAAAGGCGATCGGATACATAATTTTTTTTATCGTTTTCTGTCATTTACAGTAGCTGATCACAACACAAAGGAAGACATGGCAATGAAGAACAGCAGGTAAGTTACAGAAGAATGCCTTTAGAATGACTTTTTCTACTTCAACTTTAAGGTCACATATTATGCTAAATACCCTTTACTGTGGTTTTTTAACACTAATATGTGTCTCTAGCTAGTCTACAAAACCCCAAAACTCCATCCTCTCCTTCGTTTGCCTGCTCCACTTTTCAGAAAATGTGTGCTCAAACAGGCCGTTTGGAGATTTTCCCTTCTAAGGGCAGGAACCCCTCCCCCAGGTGGGTGACACTCCAACAGCTAGGTGTTTGTTCTGTCCTCCGAGTCTGCCCTCTCGCTGAAGCAGTTGGACATAGTGCAGGAAAGCCCATGCCACCCAAGCCCTTCCAGAGGGGCGTGGCCAGACACAGCTCATTTACATTTAAAGCTACAGACACAGAAACAGCCTGTTCTGAGCAGGGCTGAAATAGAGGGGTTTATTTAGGCATGATAACATACAGGATCAGAGTGGATTTATAACAACAAACTTCCCAGAGATTGTTTGGGGAGCTCTGAGACTTATTTTAACTTGATGAAAAGGAGAATAATATGTGACTTCTAAGTCCCTTTTTCTGTCATGTGTTTGATGTTAACAATTCTCATTACTAAAGGGTCTTTGGAGATACAGCAGAAATGCTACTTCACCAGAATCATGCCTAACAATGACAAAAAAAAAACTAAAGGCATAAATGATGTGTTAGTTAAATTTTGGAAAAAAAATACATATTGATTGACTTTTTGTTTTTTAAACCATTCTACCACCCTGAATGATGAGTAAGTAAGGAGATATGGGTTGTTGCTTCATTTTGTCTGACTGTTTTCACATTCAATGCTCCTGTAAACACTGATTATTTACTGCAGAATACATTTGGAGACAGAGGGGTGTTATAGTCAGGATGTATTTACGTTGTGTTGGGACACTTAGTGTCTCATCGAGACTGGCTGATGATCATCTAGCTCCTCTGTTTGATTTCATCTAATTTATTTTATCCTATTTCTTAAAAAAAAGGTCGGACAGACTGTAAAAAGGACGAATAAAAAGAGGCAGTCAAATAGTCATTTCTGGTTAGTGAACAACAGCCAGAGTCAGTTTGAGACAGCATGACTTTGTTGAAGTTCAGACACTAATCAAATAAGTATAAAGGGTCCTACAGAACAGTGTAAAAGAGGATTTTTCCATGTTTAGACTAAAAACACTATTTACAAGGACCCAACATCATTCCACCCTGAGCGCAGCACTTGGCAACATTTAGAAACGTTACTGTGGCGAGGCAGACCATTCGAGTAGAACCAGACTCATGTTGAACAGCCAGCTGCTGAAACTGTGCGAAAGTCCCCTCTGTGTTTTGGATCTCTAGGAGTGAGATGAATTAATCAAACACTCCTGCAGCCTATGTGTGTGATAAAGCCTCTCTGCGGCAATGTTCAGTGTGTGACTTTAGTGATGAACCATGGTGAGAATAGACACAACATTGAACCTGTACTTCACCTGGAAGCCTTTTTACCACCAGCTTTGTTTTCATTAAACGACCAACCACAACCCAAAACAGCTTGAACAAAACCTACCTGAAGACACCTACCGGACGCTTATGGAGAGCCTGAATTGAGCAAACCAGCTGAAGGTTAGCCCACACGACCCACTGCTAGCCAGCCTTCTCTTCCAGACTCACACTCTATGTCAGAGAATGGATTTACCCATGATGCCGACAGATTAACTCAATTTTACAGCAAGTCTTTACAGCTTGGAAATATACTGATCAACTGCATGCAAAGGAATTTTCTGTGAACTCAGATATAGAAATCACCACATTCTAAATAGAATATACAGACAGAAAATGTTATTGTTGCTTTGTGACCAAACTTATCTGACAAAAGTAAAATACATTTACCATGCAGATCTGAATACCGCAGCTGAAATAAAATTCACTCCCATTTCATTTGGAACTTTTGCACATTTAGATTATGCAAAGATGCCCCACATACCGAATGTATGTAAATCTACATCAGATTTACATTCTTTGTAGGTTCAGGTGCTTCAGGAAAATGCTGTTAAGTGCTAAACTTTAAACCTCTGCACATCATTATCCATGTTTCAGCCTTGTCATGGAGTCTATTGAAGTTGTCATGACTACAGAAAGCCCTGCTAGTTCACAGCCAGCGCGGCCACAGTCGTGACTGCTGGACTGCAGATTGCTTTAATCCACGGAGCTAACCTCTGTGAGGGATGGGAATCAAGCGCAGATAGACCTCATCGTTTACAGTAGGCTGCATGTGGACATAATGAAGGGGCTTACCCCGCAGCTTACATTTAGCTGCCCACTTATCAGACTCACACAGGGTTTGACTCTGGCCTGTGTGTGGCTGTCAGTGCTGATAGAAGCAGCTTTTTGCAGATCGCATGAGTGGCCCTTTGGGCGCAGGGACAAAAGAGAAGCTCACCAGAGGCCTGAGTGCCAGACAACCAATCACGGCCTGCTCGCCTCTCCAATAGAAGAGACAGTACCGCAACACTTTAAATAAAGCTATGTGGGTTTTCCTCTCGCCACACCTGAGGAAGCCTGTGTATGAGGTCAGTGGTGGATGTCAGTCGCATAAAGAATAGAGGTATTATTCATTGAAGTTATTCTAAATTAAAGTTATTTTGTTGTCGGCAGATGGCTGTTCAACATGAGTCTGGTTTTGCTCGAGGTTCCTGCCTCTTACCACAGTGTGCCAATTGCCACCGTAACTTTGCTAAATGTTGTTTAGTACATACGTCTTTGTAGACAATTTAACAAAGAGTAAGGTCTTTAACCTGCTCTTTTGTAAAGTGACTTGAGATAACATTTGTTAAGAATTGGCCGATACAAATGAAGATTGACTGATGGATCGATTGATGAAATTCAGTTCTCAAAATACAACAGAAGATGGATAGGCTTAGCGGGTTAAGGGAGATTATTTTTAAACAATTTCTCTGCACTATAAGATTTTTTAAAACCCTAAATAGTAAGGGAAAAAACCAAACAAGTTCAGAATCCTGGTTATAAATAAAACACTCAACATTGAACACAAGTTGGGAATTGTTTAAGAGAAGTCGATTTAAAATGAATAGGTCCATCCAATCTCAGTAGACATGCCTGTGGTCGTATTTATTATGCATACTATGTCTTCAATTTATGTTGATTTCTTTTGGTTAGACGATTATGAAAAATTTGAGTTGTGTTTTAAAAAAGGAACCTTTGTTATAGCAGATGTTGTTTGTAAAGCCTGGGAAAAAAGACAGAACACACTGCTTCAGACTGAACTTTGACAGGAGCTGGCAACTTTGTAATGTTATGGTTTTTTGTGAACCACTGCAACTGAATTCTTTGGTGTCTTACAAGCCCATGAAGGTTGGGCACTTTGTGTGCATGACACGAAAATAAATTCATCATCATCATCATCATCATCATCATCATCATCATCATCATCATCATAGGAATTTAGATTCCTACATATTTACATGGGTACTTGGGTAAAATGTAATGTCTCATAGAGGAGCCTCGTGCCACATATTTGGTTTTAGAATGATTATTTGGTTAATATGGGTGCAGTAATATTGATATGCTGCATTTGTGGGAATTCAGTTGCCACATCCAACGAGGATCAAACGGGGTGAGCAATACTTTGAATACTCTGGGACCACAAAGCAGAGGAATTTGGCCATGACTTCTGGGAGTTATATCTCTGTTTCAGTCCTGTCATATTTCACAAAAATCCACATATTTATCGTATTTATTGTTTTATATACTGCTTTTTTGTCTTCTTGTCTTGTGTTTTGAGGTTTTATTTCTACTGCTAACATCATCCTGCAGCATCACTCTTATGGCTTGAAAATCCCTTGCAAACACAAAAAAATAAATCCTTTAACTGCTCATGTTAATGTTCCATCAACACTTTGTGATAACTTATATCTCTGGCAGTACACGCAGTCATAAACTAACTGAGAACCATCAGTGAAATGAGGTGAAATGAGGCTTAAGAACTCACTCTGACACCTTTGGACTCGTTGCTGGCCTGACTCGCCTCATCTCACAGTTCAAACATCCAGCCTAACGATCCAAACTCTCCTGCTAATGAGTCTGAGTAGGTGGCTCTGACTCAGCATTCAAATCACAACTGAAATCATTAGATGCAAAATGAAAAGGGAGTGTCAAGATGCCATTGTCCATTTGTGCCGCTGCAGCTTGTCATGAGGAGGAGGACAGAGGAATGGGGGGTTGCCACGGCGGCGTATCTATTAGCAAAGGTTAAAGATGACACACTATGAACTAAAAAAAAATAGAAAATGGGGGCCATCAAGCTTCCTATTAATGTCCACCAGGTCCACTGAATGCCTTCATTGACCTCCCTCTCATTAAGAAGCTGTTGGATTTAAATGGCCCTATAAACAGGATAGTCCATTTCTCTGTAACTAACATTACTCCAGTCGATATTGTCATGACAACAGCTGCAGACATCTCAAAAGCAAGAGGGAAGATTAAGCCAGAGTTAAACAAACTACATAAATGAAAGGTTTGCAGTTTGTGGCTATGCTAAAAGTCAGTGACTGTACTCCTGTTCCTAACCTTTTTTTGGTTTACAAGCTAGGCTACTTTGAGGAGGAAAGCTGGGTTTTGAGTTCTGAGCATCTGATTTATGGATTTGGCTGTGTATGAAAAGTCATCATCACACATGCAAATTCGAACTAGATGAAATCCAAAGTAAAATGAAAGTCTGCTCATGTTAATCAGAATCAGAAATACTTTATCAATCCCGGGGGGGAAATCTGGTTGTTAAAGTTGCTCTTTAGCAGTGGGAAATACAGAAATGTGTATAAAAAAAATTATCCATCCATTATCTATACCGCTTCCTTGTTCAGGATTTCAGGGCTGAATCCGATTCCAGCTGTCATTGGAAGAGAGGCTCGGAACACCCTGGACTGGTCGACAGTCAATAACACTGCTGACACACAGAAACAGACAACCAGCCACACTCACATTCACACCTACGGGCAATCTAGAGTCACTATTAACCTAACAAGCATGTCTCTGGACTGTGGGAGAAAGCAGTACCCAGAGGGAACCGACACACGGGGCGAACATTCAAACTCCACACAGAAAGGTCCTGTACGATGGGGATTTGAACCAGGAACTTTCTCCCTGTAAGGCAACAGCGCTAACAATTGCACCACCGAGCAACCCTATAGATTATAGAATCAAATATTAATATTAATAGAATAAGCATGAACCAAAGCACCGAGTATCTAATAATGAGTTATGTACATGCACAGGGAATTGAATGTATGAATAAGATTTACAAATATAAATTTACAGAATGTGCACTGTTGATGTTGTAGGTATTGCACTAAGATTAATATTCCTCTTTCTATGTCCACCAAATGTTATCAACTACAACGCTAAAATTGAATGAAAATCAACTAGCTTGGAGCTTGAACCAGCGTTAAAGATTCACCCCGTCACCCATCGTACTGCGCATTCTACCCGCTCACCTCATAGACTGTAAATATTACGTTCACCTGCCTGGGAGCTGGAGTCTGACGTCACTTTCCTGCGCCGTCCACTTTGCCATTTCGTTTTCGAGTTGGTTTGAATTATGATCACTTTTTAGCACGGCAAGTTTGAAAAACGAAAAGCCAAAGACCTTTTCGTTTTCATTTGAATGATGTCATACAATATGCATACATAGAGAGTAAAAGTATAATGCAAACGGATGACTGAATATTCATTTTAAATATAGGTCAAATGTGTATAATCTGAAAATTAAAACGTGTTTCTGTTACTGTATTTTCATTTTAAAATTAGCTTTTTCATTTGAATTATGATACAGATGTAGCGGGGCATTTTGAAAATGATAAAGCAAATGTAATTTTCTTCTTCATTTTAATTTAGTCAAAGAATGTGCATTTTTGAAGTTAAAAAACTAAAATTCAAATTAGATAAATTAATCATCATTTTATTTTTGAGTCAAATAATACACCCATGTTCTGAAAATTAAAAAGCATTTCTGTTAATGCATTTGAATTTTCAAATTAGCTTTATCATTTGAATTTTGATCACTAATCGCTTCCATAGTTACAGCACAAACCAAGAGGCAGGGTTGGAAAAATGTGCTGCAGCAGATTAATGCTTCCTTCCCTCTGGTTAAATTCACTAGTGAGGAGATCCAAGTCATATAAAAAGAGAGGCAGTTTCACAATTACAGGAACTTCTATTTCATTTGGGTTACCTCATTGTAAACCCTCTTGTCTTGTTATGTTTCTGAACAATCTTTAACCCCTTTGTTTAGTTTGCAATGGGAGCTGCAGCAGAGGAAGGGTCACAAGAAAGGGCTTCTGTTCTGAACTCCATACTGAGGAGCTTTGTCAGCTTCACTGTTGGCAGGTAAACTATGGTAAACATCCTCTCCGAGAGCTAGAGGGGGGAGCATGTGGTGATGTGGCTATCAGGTTCAGATATGTCATGCCAGGTGATATTTTCACTACAGCCGGAGAAAACAACTGTGATGTTGAAAACAACCTGTGTTTGGGGGTGCCGGTGGCCTACAGGTTAGTTCACGTACAGAGGTTGTAGTCCTTGAAGCGGCATTTCCCCGCATGGCATTCCCTACTCTCTCTCCCACCGATTTCTGCCTCTATCCACCTTCCTGTCTCTCCAAAAAAACCCTGAGATAAATAAATAAAAAAGCTATAGTTGCAGGATAAAACCTGTTCTTTTTGGGGGGGGGGTTTTTATCAATGGGCTGCTGTCAGGTGTGTTTCAGGTTATGAACAATTCAGCTTTACTGAAAATGCCAAACACCTGATGATATGAAAATGCTTCATGTTGTTCAATTTCCTATAGTCTGTTAATTTGAAGAAAGGCTTTCTTAATTTAATTTAGAAACTGAGTGGACTCTGACAAAATTTTCATGTTAGTAATTAGTTAATTCAGCTCATGGTTCTTGGTCTCTGGTCCCTGCAGGGCTTGTCGGTGTTGACAGTGATGTCATGGTGCATTCCTGTATCAGCTGAGAACTGCATTTACCAAAAGGGTTTGAGAGATTGAGGTTTGGGCTATACGTTTTTCTCCTTTTGACTGATGCAAAATCTGTAACACAGATTTATTTACTTTATTTACTTGGATCCTCAGTTTTGTCCAAAATGCGGAAGCCAGGACCTTAAAGAGTGAAAAAAAACATTTTTAAATTCTGATTCTGAGATCCGAATTATGTTCAGCTCATTTCTATATTGTCACAAAAATGTTGATTTTTAAAAGAAGAATGTGTGACTTTTTGATTCAGTAGATGTCGTCCTTGAGCACCAGCATGAAACCAAAACAAACTACTGTTTTGCCAAACCGCCGCCACACTGAAGCCACTGCTCTCCTACAGCGACACACTTGCAACCCCTCTCCAAATTGTCCTTTGCTCGAGCTGCAATTGCTTGTGGCCTGCATTGATGTGTTAGCAGGCTAATGTAAGTGCTTTTTAGTTAGCTCGTAGCTTAGCATTGCATTTAAATTTACAGGAAATTACCGTGATCCACCGTGACAGTCAGCATGTTATTCTTCTTTTCTCTCGTCCTTGACTTAAACAGCTTTTATATGCAAAGGGAAAAGCCGGCCATCCCGTCCATGTAAACCTGATGCAATCACGGCTCAGGTGCTCTATTGAGAATCTAATACAGCTTCATGGTGTATGTGGGGTCAGGTCAAAATAAATTACAGCTTGTGTTTGTGTGCTTAATAGACCAATTGTGCTGCTCATTAATTTGTTTTTACGTTTGGTCTGTGGCTCAGAAGATAGATGTAGTGTTGGCTTTTGTTGAAACATCCATTGGTTTGCTTGGTTGTTTCTTTTTAATGGTAAGTATTTCTAAACAATAAAAACATAAAATGTATTCTTTACCAAGTCCTTCATTTTAACAGTTTCATTTTCTCTTGCATATAATAATGTGTCCAATAGGACTACAGCACAGAGAAAAAGAAACTTAGGGTTGTTATATGTATTGTTATGTTTCAGAAAAAGGAATACTGTTTAAGATGGAGGGAGAGAAGCGTTTTTTTTCTTCCCTAAAATGCATCGAAAGGTTTTTACAGTCATGGTAATTGCTTCAGTGTTTTATTACTGTAATTTTCCCCACACTGTAAAGGCCAGAGTCTGCGAAGGCTTTAATGCATAAAAGGTTATTAGTTTGTGAAGGGGGTATGTAATGCAGCATTATCCATTATTAAAGGTTTTTAATGAGTTTGGAAATCTTTCAGTTTATTTTGTCCTCATGGAATCTTTGAAATTACAAAATATTTTGGGTAGAAATTACCTGACATACATCTGTATAATATAGGGAGTGGTGAAAAAGAAGCAGTTGAAAAAGATGTAGAAACAGCCATATCCAGAAAGATCTCAGGGTGATTGCTAACAAGCTTAGGTCGCTAATGAAAATGTGTGGCCCTTTGCAACAAAACTAGATGGCTGGCCTGTTAGCAACGACATCTGATTAATGTAGACAGGGGATAAGGAATGAGTTCTTCACAGTCTGACGGTTTTATTATGAGCCCTTCAGCTATAATAAAGAGTTTCATTAGTGCTGCTAATTTGAATAGCAGAAACACACATCAATCCGTAAGTATGGATTCATATACCTCCGCACAATGTATCCTTTATTCTCCTATGGATATTGATTTGCAACAGCCTGGTAAGTATCTAATGATTTTTCACTGTGACGTATATCCCTCCATTAACACACTAACACCCACAGAATCATTTAAACTAATCTGTCAGGTGTTGTCATTATGTGGGTTAATGCACCGTGGGGAAAATGTATTGTATGTAAATGTACATACATTACAGGAGATATAGTGATAAAACAGATAACTGCAGTAATGCTTAATCTCTGTTGATGACTAAAAAAAACAGTCGTTTTCAAACTCATTTGCAAACCAGTTTATTTTAGCTTTTGCAGTTGCTTGATGTGTTTACGTGTATTACAGTCGCTTAAGAGAACCCTGAAGAGAACAGCTAAGGTACGGTTCAATCAATCAATCAATTAATGTGGTTAATTAATCGTATAGCGCCAATTCGTAACAAATGTTATCTCAAGACACTTCCCGGTGTGGAACAAGCCCTGCCAAGGTACCCTTGAGCAAGTCATCAAACACCTTTCCCACCAGCTCGGGGGGGAAAACTCGCTGTGGGCAGCACCCTCACTCTGACACCTCTCTATTGGTGCATGTCCATTGGATCCTGATTGTGCATGTGTGTGTATTTGCTCAACAACGGAGTGTGACATTTAATTTCCTCTCATGGTATTAATAAAGAAAAAAAAAAAACTAAACTAAAAAGTTCCTTCAAGAGGCAGAAACATCAAACAGCCATCTGCTGAAAATGTGTCGGGCTTGGAAAGTGGGATAGAGGGAGATGCAGTACGGGTACACAAAACAGTTTTCAGATACACCACTTTTATTTTATAATGTTTCATTTCTGCTCTCAGCCATGATATCAGTATGATACTCTGTGGATGTTGTGTTGAGAAGCTTTGTCTGTGACCTCTGAAAGCAAAAAATCATTTCAGACTGGAGACGCTGGGATAAAATGTTACCCAATGGGGCCCTGTGGTCTTGCTGCGATAGATTTTGACATGAAGAGCTTTGAGAAAAACAAGTGTGTGACATCATCAGGCTAGCTTAGTCCCCTGTTGCTACCAATATTTTTTCATGTCTTGCCCTGTATTATTTTGATTCTCATCTTACACCTCAACTCCCTGACAACCTGTTTTTACACCTGTGTGATTTCCTGCCCCGCTCTAATGTAGTGGTTCTGAACTGGTGGAGGGGGAGCCATTTTCAGTGGGTAGCGAAGGTGTGCTTGGAAAAACAATGTGTCAGAAAGTCTATGAAGCGCTTTTTAAACAAAGTTTGTAAAAAAAAAATTGGAAGATCCTCCATCATTGCCAAAGGGGAAATATTTTCAGATCACTTCTGGAGAAAGGAAACATGGAATACACAAATTGGCACAATAGAAAGCCCACTGCTGCCTCTGTGTTCCTCTGCTTCTGTGCCAGTTCGTTTTGTTTCTATGTGGCGGCCTCCCAGCATTCCCTTGTGTTCTGAGAAGCTTTTCATCTGACCGTATTGTGTTTTTGGATTCTGCCTTATCCTGCTGGTTTGGATATTGCTTCCTGTCTACTGACCTTCTGTGTAATGGACCCTGCTTTAAACTAAGCAGACTTTGATGTTGCATCCTGTCTCTGAGTCTTACACTTGGGTCCTCACATCGGTTCAATATTGACAATTAAATGCACTTAAACATTGGCTTTACCACATTGCTTTCTTTGGTGGCAAAACAGCAACAACACAGCAATCAGTTCTCAGGAGCAAAAATAAAAAAAATATACAAAAACAGAAAAACAGAAAGAAAATGAAACCCTGTAATAGTGTTAGAGCTTCAGCACAAATGGAAAATGTATTTAGCCTAAAGACCTGAAACAGCAGTGCACACAGAATGTGTAGGAGAGGAGATGTTTTCAAAAGCTATCTGGAAAAAGAGGCAAGACAAATCACTACACACCTAACTGAGGGGATGTGCATTGAGCAGTTGCGGCTCCTTTAATAAAGGGTTATGTAAAGGTGAACTCTCTGAATATGTAAACATACAATCACAGAGAGATGATTCCCAGCCTCGTCTTTGTCGTGTTCTTCCTTGTTTATTCTCAATTAACACATGTGATGTAACATATTCACAGCACTAAAGACTTAATAGATGAAAGTTCACTTCAAAGCTCTCCTCCTGAAAGCTCTTCATTTGGTGCCTCAGTGTTTGCTGCTCTCATTATTATTCTGCAATAATTCCAGATGTACCACTAAGTGGAACCCCTTCAAAGAGATGTCACTTTTTATGAAATACAAAATCTTCCACATTTCATTTCATTCAGAAGGACTCACTTGTAACTGTCTCAGAAACAGTTTTGGTCAGTTGCCCCGCCTCACTTTAAGTGCAGCACACAGCCGCCTTCTATAGTTTTTCTACAAGATTACCACGGCTTGAGCTGGAGGAATCAAAACAGCAGGAACAGCTTGCCTGGCCCTTCTCTGGTGCCGGGGGGTAGACTGTTCTGTTATTTCAATATATCCAGGCAATGGCGGCTGGTGCATTGTTCTCCAGGGTGGGCCCAATTTCTCACAGATGGACTGGGATGTTTATCTAGTTGGTTTGCCTGATTCGAGCACATACTCGAAAATGCCTGTAACTGACTTAAAGAATTCGCATTATGATAATTTTGCACATAGGAAAAGATCTACTTTACCTAACAAACTTATAAACTGCACCATGTAAAAACTGCTGACTCATGCTGGTCTGGTCTACTGCTGTGATCCGTCTTTATAAACAGCCTGTGCTCTGATCCAGTGACACTGCATGGCTCGCTCTTTATGTCTGAGTTCATGGAACGTATCCCCCCCTGCTGCCTACTTTTGAGTGGTGTTGTGTAATATATTTTATGAGTGCATTTTTCAAGTACATCTCCATGCTCCAAATCTGTTGTATCGAAGAGGAGAGGAGCCCGGAGCTCTGTCTAAGTGCCAAAGAATGGAAGCACTCAACCAATCAGGAACACAAGACAGGTAGAATGTTTTTTTAAAAAAGAATGCTTAAAAAATGAATTCAGTGAAGGTCTGTTTTTCTCCTTGTGTGGAGTGGGTTGGTGGCGCCCTAGCACTATCAATCGACCAGCCGCCACTGGCATATATCTCTACATGTTTCTGGGATTTTTAATTTTTCAATATGTAGAAATAATTAATCCAAGTTATACTATTATTGACACTAGCAGGCACTGAAAGCTATTGAACTATCAAACAAACTGCTGCAGAGAGTCGTGACAAACCCCACAGGCATCAGGAATAATATCCTCAGGCGAACAGGCTAACAAATGCTGTCTTTTCTGTTACATTAAGGAATCAGGGGAGCCCAGCAGCTCCCAATGCACTTTTTGAAGTCTTCCTCAGCATGTGGGCTGCAGCTCAGCGTGCAAGGGAAGTGAAGAGCTCAAGAGAGCTGGACTGAGCAGCAACCGAGTCAGTCATCAGTGTCCTGTAGAAACGCACCAACCCTGATGAAAGTAGGCTTCATTTTATTTTTTCATACCGTACTGTGCGCCTTGTATTTACCCTGTTTTAAAGTAACATAAGTGTGAGCACACACATCATCCTGAGGCAGAATGTAACAGTGCAGACCTTAATGAAAACTATATTTAGTGTAAAGTTACTGCTTTTTTATGAACCTTGTGGCTTAAAAATAGCAATAAAACAATAGTTTCTGGTTAAGCTAACAGAAGAAATCTTACTTCAACTAAAAGCTCAGTCTCTTTAAGGATCCTTTGTGTTATGTTTGATTGTTTTGATCAAATCTATTTCTCCTGCCAGAAGCAAAAACATTTCTTGTGCATGTTCCCCCTGTGCATTCGTGAAATCTCTCAGGCCATGATAAACGAGAAGGACATACACAGAAAACATCACACTGAATTGTTTTTCATTAGCATTCTTTTTAAGTTCCTCATTCAGATGGAAACGGTTTGATAACAACCGCACATGCGCCCATACTTATTGCCCTTTGCTGGGTTTTGGGTGGATTCAGTAATTGGTTCAATTAAAGTGATGGTGCATAGATCAACACTTTGCTGGAAAAGCACTGTTGAATTTAATAGAATGAGCAACACAAACAGAACTTGGGAGTCCACCATTGTTGTTGTTGTCCAGCTACTTGTGCATGGCTATTGACTGACACCATGATGAGCTAAATGTCTCCGTTTTCAGAGGGACTGCATATTGACAGTTTACACAGTGATGGTATTTGTGCCGTTTTAAAAGTGTGCATTTTGTAACTTGTCTCAAACTTTTGCGTTTTCTGGCAACCAAATTGCAGTTTGTGCAACCAAACAGTCAAAGGTCACCATTGTTGGCTGAAATCATCATGTAAACAGGTCCTACAGAGTATTTTGGCTTCCTCTCTGTTTGTTAGGTTAAATGCAATGGTGTCTCTAAAATGGCCCATAGGTGCGAGTGTTAGAATGAAATGTGGTTTCTTTGTACATGTCAGCACTGTGATTGACTGACGACCAGTCCAGAGTGTACGCAGCCTCTCGCCCAGTGACAGCTGAGATCAGCTCCAGCTCCCCTGGGACCCTGAATTGGATAAGTAGTATAGATAATGGATGGATTATGTCCACAGCCAGTCTGCTGGCTGAAGAAAACTCTATGAACTCTTTCTTTTTTTTTTTTTTTGCGCTAACCCCTAACCCTTAGTTAGTTTTAATCTACGTATATTAAACTACATTTATTTTCTTTGCTGATGTCAAGTTACACGATAGGTGTCTTCAAACTCACTATCAATCCAAAGCCAATTGTCTACATCTTATTGTTGTGTAAAGACGATGAATTAATGTGTAAAACTAGCACAAATTCATCGCTTTAGCTCAATAAATGGTGCTATCTTCCAAATTGTATTTTTTAATACAATGAACTAACAAGATACAAGATGTTAAATAGTGAGCTAGAGAAGTGCTGAAATGTGTATACAGTAATCTTATCTTTGGAGTAAATCAGGGATGCTGTTTCCTACTGCTTTCAAATGACTGAAAAGCATAGTGAATATTCTCATCCGACTCTCTTTAGTTTCACATCATGTTTTACAACATGTCACACTATTCCTCTATTCCTCTATTCCTCTATAATCAGCCTGTCACTGTTCATAACAACCTGATCTCAGACGGCTTAAGCGTTTTCCTGTTGACAGTTTATGATGAAGCACATGACTTCATTCATTATAAGAAAATCTTTGAAAATCAGTTCTGACATTAAAGAGAAAATAGTTGATTGAACATTACTGACATGTCAAAACTACACCTTGGGAAACAGTCTGTGGTGAGTTCAGGATTTAATCAGGAAAAGAATGTGCCCGTTCAGTTTGTCCAGGAGGGAGAGAAATGCAAAGGAAGTCGATTTTTAAGCAATAACAGTCAGGCCTTTTAAAGGGCACTAATGATTAGGAGATGCAGGCCGGTTTGGGAGGAAAACTTCAGAAGAAATAGTTTGCACTAACCTAAGGCCTGACATCGTGTTATGGCTGGCGAGTCAGCGGATCGTATATTTTATAGAAGTGACAGTTGGTTCTCTGGGAGGACTCTGTGGGGTAAGCATAAAAAAAAGACAAAGCTTTGAGGTGCAGATGTAGGGGCAGAAGCTGAGGAGAGAAGATCAAAAGTTAGGGTTCATCTGACAGAAGTGGCTAGCTTTCTCATAATGGGACAGATGGAAGTGCAGGGACAAGGTTTGCAAAAGACAGTAAGGGTGACGTAAGATGAAGCAGTTTAAACCAGTCAGGCGTTTTGGATGAGCCAGTTGGGGGCCAAACTAAGGACAGGAAAAAAACATTCATATCCTTTGTTCTTCTCACACCAGAAATAGTTGTGTTTAAGTTGTGGGGGCAATAAAGGGCCATGTGGTAGGGTTGGCAGTATCAGCGTTGTCACTGCATGGAGCTTGCATGCTGGGCCTGTAGGTGGCAGTGCTATTCGGGCAGTGATGGCAATGCGGTAGTAAGTAGGATATGAAAGTTCTGCATGTGGGTATGGTGGTCGGTGAGAGCTAGGATGGATATGCCAGGCTCTGGGATGCTGGAGCAGATTGTCCAGTCTCCCTAAGGTGTCGGGGGGCTAATTGGACCAAAGGGAGGTTCCCATTTGACAATGTTCTGGCACTGGCTGCCCATTGATCTACCTGATTGAGTTGTGTGGGCCGGATTGGCCAAGTGGTATAGGGTAGATAGTATCATCGAGGATGTCATTCAAGCACACAGGTTAAATGATCCGCAGCAGATAGTGGTTGTGATTGGAGAGATTTTGGTTCACTCATGCACGCACTAACTCAAATAATATGGTAATAACAGTGAGTATTTTTTGTGCAGTCCTGTTCAGTCTCATGCTGTTTTATGATTTTGTGGTGATGACATTTAACCTCAGTATTGGGTAGTAACTGAGTTATTGTTTGAAGTTAGGGGTGGAAAATAGATCAAACCCCACATCTTTCTATAAAGTGCAAGGCTTGAACATTTTTGCTCTCTTCCTGCAACTTTGATTTAGAAGTTCTTATCATATTTGCATCTAAAAAATAACCAAAGATTAGACAGCACATGATGGGGATTCTATTGCCTGTACATGTTCTGCACAGTCAAGACTATTGTGCACTTTGTTTATTGTGCTGCTTACGTCCATCCAGATCTCAGATTTTCATCACTTCTAGGGTCTACACTCATCAGGGATACATTCCTGTGTGGCTCATGCTGTGTGTCTACTCACATGATTTATAATCATTCCATGATGAGATCTAATCACATCTGTTCAGCTTTTATATCTTGTCTCCTAAATGTCACATATATTCACTCCACTATTAACTCTCCAAGCCCCCTTTTTTTTGGTTAGGCATTGCTGATTGAAGAACAAAGAACACTGATTGCAGCTACATTGTTCAGATGTGTAATACACTCCAATCCACCATGACCTTTCTAAGAGGGGGAAAAATTCCCCCCAAGTAGGTGTCTGAAGTATCTCTTAGAGTATTAAAGTTGTCTGACGGACCATCAACTACTTTTTCCTTAATGCTGCTGCTATTGTAACTGGAAGAGACAGCTCTAACAAGCAGCCATGTTTGTTTGTTCAAAGGGCTGATGCATTGTTTAGACCAGAGGTTCCCAACCTATTTTCCTTGGGGCCACCTTATTTGTATCCAAGAAAAGCTGAGCCCCCCCCCCCAGGACCCACACAGAAATAAGTGATACAGCGCTATTAAAAATGAACATCAATTTTCAAAGTGTTTTATAGAATAGGCCTGTTGTTCTTACATAAAGACTGTTGAATAAAATGTGTTTTATCAGGATTTTAGTCAATATGCTCATATCTAATTTTCATTACCTCAGAGCAGACAATAGGCCCCCCCCCCCCCCTCTGAGATCCCTGGAGCCCCTCTTGCTGCTAGGATTCTGGTTTAGTCGACTCAGTACAGCAAGCACCCCAGACACAGCATTGATCACAGGTTCGACTCCTGGCCCCCATTGATGTGTTTCTATCCCACTCTCTCCTCACAACATTTCCTTTCTCTCTTTAGCTGTTCTATTGATACAAGTAAAAGGCCAACAACATGCAGCTACCTCATTCATTTTAATGAGAAGAGCTGCAGGAGAGTTACAGCTTCCTTTGAAAAGTACCAGGCAATGGGCAATATGCTGCATTTTGCACACACTGCAAGTATCCATTTTCAGTCACCATGCAACGGTGAAAATGCTGACATACAAAGCCATTTTAAAACAAGCAACCACAAAGTATGGGTACAGGCTTGAAGTAGCACTGTTTTGATCTACAGTACTTCAGTAGAGTCAACACCACCTGACAACCAAACGAGCTGCTCAGGAGGGCATCTTTACCTACCACAGACCACCTTGTGTGACTATAGTGCAGGCCACCTGTGGATGGATACATGTGGGTTTGCAGTAAAACATGGTCTCTTTACTTAAGACCCACCTCAGCTCCAGCTCTTTGCCTTGTGTTAGGTCGACTGAAATTTAGGTTGAGACAACACTTTCAGCATGGCGACGCCATCGATGGGACTCCAGAGCCTCCTGCAGTAACCAATGGGTGACATCACTGAGGCTTCCTCCTCTATTATTTACAGTTTATGGTAATTAATAGTCAGTAACCTGAATTATGTAAATACTAAAATAGGAAACCAGGTTTTTAAAAGTGTTATTCCCCTTCAACTAAAGGGAAAGTTGACTACCACTAAGCCTCTTCTTTAATAACTTTTACTTCACTGCCCAGCTCTATTGGACATTACAGTCTCCTTTAAGCAGCCAAAGTATCATCGATCAGTCCTAAAACGATCTATAATCTTGGATGAGAAAATGAGAAACGAAGTACCACACAGGTTTAAAGCCTGCTCCTTTTTGGGGGTCACACTGATGATAACATTATGCAATCAGATAAAAAAAACCAGCCAGGAGGTATTCAGACAGCTTTTTTTTGTAGAAATCTGAGAGCTGGAGAGTGCACAGCGGTGCAGTGATTGATCATGAGGCGTGATAGCACTCTATCGCTGTGAGCAGATGAGTAGTAACACCAATCAAGTCTCTGGCTGCATCAGTCTGCTGCCTCTCTATTCTCATTAATGTCACGCTGCTTCATGACAATCTGTCTCTGCAAGGATTCTGCAGCTTAACTGGCTGCACACTCCAGATAAGACCAGATGTTGAGGAATTCCCCGTGTAAATACATTTTATGTTAATGAGTAATTGAATGGGATTTTTTTTTTTTTTTTTGCTTTCATGGCTGAATTTAAGATGACAAAAGTTTCTTCCTGACATCTGTTTTCTTATATTTTATTTCTTGACTTGTAAAAGGAGATAAAGCAAATAGATCTGAAACATTTTGTGGTAAAACAGCCTGACATAAGTTCAATAATTCAAGGCAGGGAGGAGTCATGAACACAGTTTAATAGACTCACCTCTGAACTACTAATAGCTAAAGAATCTTCTCTGTGACTTCAGTCAGGAAAAAGTTTTCGTTTGCTCTGAGGTCACATTCTGCTGCCCTGCAGTCAGCTGCATTGCTTTTGAGCGTTGGAGTTTGTTTCGGCGTGGGTTTCCTCCAGGTGATGCTTTCTTCTCCCACAGTCAGGTTAAAGGTGATCAGCACCAATTTAGTATTGAATTCTTATAAAGCAGGAGTTGTGAGAGAAAAATGAGTCAAAGAAATGGTCAAAATCCAAGAATCAGATGCCAGTGTGAGGCTTTTCAGGCCTTTTTATGAAAAAAAACTAAGTTCAAGAACAAAGACCATGGCTCACAATCATCCCATTTCCATTATGTATTGAACCACACCTCACCTTTTGCTTACCCCTTTGATTCTGCATTCAACCCCCCTGACCCAAAATCTCCTTTTGTAAATACAGGATCCACCGGGGGCTCCATACATCAGAGCATGAACTGCCTGACTCACAATCCCATCGGTCCCATCAACACCACCGCTCGCTACGACTTTATCGTCTACATTTGATCCCTATTCCCTACCCTCTTCCCTTGAATTCCACCTTCACCCTTCATCCCTTGACCTCTACCTTTATCCCTTAATTCCTCAACCCTCGACCCCTACCCTCATCCCTTCATCCCTTCATCCCTTCATCCCTAAACCCCTAAACCCCTATCCTCATCCCCTCATCCCTCAGACTCTATCATCCCTTCATCCATCACCCCTCGAGCCCTCCCCTCATCCCTCAACCTCCTACCCTCATCAGGGGCACCGCCAGGAACTTTGGGCCCCATGAAAAGATATCACATTGGGCCCCTACCACGGCCCAAACTAACCCGGAAATGGATGACCGCACCTCCATCACACAAATGACCCATAAAACCTTTGAACAACTATGCTTTGTTTTACACCCTGAAAATAGAGATAAATAAAGATAAATAATCACTGTAATATTTCCTCATAGTTTCAAAATTATTTAAACTTAGTAATATTTGCACCTTTCAGACATTTGAAGCATTTCCAGCAGCATTATTTTACTTATTAACTTGCTATAGTTAATGTTGTAAAGGCTTTTATTGTCTAAAGTGATCTCATTGGTTAGCTTATTAAATAAAAAATTCTACTGGCATTAATGATAAACTATAAACAAACAATAACTCTGAATTAGATTCTACCACTCTTGTCAGCGTGACTTTAAAATGAGGCTGTAATAGTTCTTCATAGTTCTGACTTCACTTTAATTCTTCTTACACTGCATTATCATTTGTCTCACTTGACGTTAAAATATAGTTTTTTGGGCAGAAGTAGCGGACTCAGTTTTGCTGCTAGCGCGACAACATTGGTATCATATGAATTGACATATAAAGTCATATAATTATCGCTTCAAAGTGGATTCTTTTTTACCGCAATTTCATATTTTTACAAAATAGGGTCATATGAAATCGGATCTATGAAGGAGATTCATATGATGAATTTATGCATAAAACACAAATTGAACCAAACAATATTTTTGGCTGAATTCCTCTAACAACTGGTTTAATCTGCAGCCTGCCACATCTCTCACTCTTGACTCGACTGACCGCCTACAGATCAATCCAGTTGAGAGGTGCGGGGCGGACTAAACCATTCTGCGCATTCAGAAGGGGGGATAGGGGCCTTTGAGACAGACTCCACATTTTTTCCAGAAAGGAATTCTGAATGTTTGTTTATTTATCAGACAATTTTAATGATCTTATTGTGGTTATAACTTACAGAAAAAAGCGAAATGAGAAAAACATTTTTATTTCAGGCCCATGAAGGGCCCCCCTCCCCACTAGGGTCCTGGGTAGTCAGTCCCACTTTTCCCCCCACTACAACGCCCCTGACCCTCATCCCTTCATCCCTCATCCTTTGATCCCTATCCTCTTCTCTTCATCACTCATTCTTCAACCTCTACCCTCATCCTTTTGTCCCATGACCCCTTCCCTTTTCCCATTTCCTTTCACCTCTAACCTTTTCTATTCACCTACCACTTATCCATTCATCTTCCATTCATCATTTCTATCCATGTATGTCATCCAATGCGATAAAATACTCTAAATCCATTCCTCCATTCCTACTAAAGTGGTCATTGTTAGTGACTCAAGAATGTAGAAGGCTGCATCGCACATCTGTAAAGTGCAACCTATTGAATCATCTTTTAAAAGGACACAACCCCGCTTCTTCTTTCATAGCCTTCAAGTGGCCAAACGGAGAAAAGAAATCTATGGTCTCAAATTATTGCATTGAACAATCAAAATGCTCACCCATGTAGCGTATATAAATTATGAAGATGTTATGTCTTTATTAAACCTCGGATTTAAGAAGGGGCACCACTTCCTGTTAAAGGAAGAAAATAACTTTAATGGTATAAGTTAATTAATTAATCAGTCAGTTTCATATCTTGAAAGAAGTAAGTGCTGGAAATGTTAAACAAGAAAACACACAGACAAAGTCCTGAATTTTATGTGTAAAATTTAATATAAAAAGGGGTAAACAATGAGGTATAGATGAAACAGATAAAGAATATGATTATTATGATCAGGATAATGCAGTTATAATGTATGGTGACATTATATATTTAGAAATGAGATAAGACGTGGTATTGTTTGAATGACTTAATCAAAAAATGGTCAAAAAGAAAAAAGTTGATAAAGGAATTTTGGGATTCTATTTGGATTTAAAGGAGGGCTCTGAATAGACACGACTCAATCTTCTCAATCTTCCAACACCCCTTGCCACCAGCAGTCTTACTGTGAGATGTGTTCAATTGAACTCCGCCGGCTGGTCCCGCATTTCAGTCTCTGGCAAGCGGTTCTTTTCAGGCCCAGAGAGGTCCACGGGCCAGATTAGATGCCTTAACACTTGGGTCGGAGTGTGCAGCTGGGATGGAGATTGTACGTCGGTTCAGTCGTCGTCTCAGAAGCTCCAAGAGGATCCAACAGGAAAAATTATTTAAGAGTCTTTTGATACGTCGATTTCCAGTTCAGATTAACCGGATGGCCATCTTGATGAATCCAAACTAAGGAATTGGCATTCAAAATTGAAGAGCAAAGACTTTGGAGAAGAAAGTTCAAAAACCTTGCTTGAGCCAGAAAGAATTGAGGTTCCAAAAATTGTGTGTGAAAAAGAAAGTTCGGCAGAGACTCGTCTCTACGGCACAAACTTAAAAGAAGTGATTCGGACCGAAGTCCGAAGAGAAGCAAGCAAGAGCTGAAGTTCTAAACTTCAAGAAACCAAAACTAAGAAGAACCCAAGATCTGAGCTGAGTGTGAACTCTTATCACCTGGATGAGAGGAGGGGGGTCTGCAGGCAAAGAGGGGTGCCGCCCACGGGTGACTCCTATTCTGACTGGAGGACAACTGTTTAAACTAAACTGAGTTTACTCACTAAGATTAAGAATAAGAATCTAAACATATAAACGTCACCATACATTCATTTCGATATTATTTCTATCAGATCCACGTTGATGTAGGTTCACGTCATATATTTAAACAAACATTTCTATCAGATTCATGTTGAGATGAAAATCACACCACCTGGAAACATCTTTAGTCAATCCCAGCCTGTAGGTGAACAAAAACATGTTATACAGTAAACATTCTTAATAAGACATATTAATAAAGTAGGAAAATAAATTGGTGTCTTTAAATAACACCTTCTATCGCTAATATCAAAGAGTATGCTTTATAACTCGTCTAAATGTATAATTATGAAGGTTATGTATTCATGGATATTCTAACACTAGATGGCAATAGCGCTCCACGTCAAATTCCTATTAAACATAAGATAACTCTTATTCCTATTCTGAAAATCAGATTTTGAGTTTAAAAAGATGATTATAATACATTCAATGTGACAATTACAAATATCTAGATGAAGAAAGACATAAATGTTCATTTGATGCAGAATTGAACGCTTTGGTTTAATTCAGCTCTTCAGCAGTCCTTCAACAGATGGTCAATTTTACGACTTTGCAGAGACTGGTTTCGGTCATAGTTCATGTCTTTGGGGTCAATTCGTAGATAGCAGAGTGTTCTGTTTCCGCTCGGTTGTTTATTCCAGGTGTTGTAAAAGTTCAAAACATCCTGTCTGAGAGGGAGACTTAAATCATTGATCAGTTCCTTTGTTCCTTGGTAAAAGTAATCAACATGTTAATCCACAGTCCTGAGTCCTGCAGGAAGAGAGTTGTAAACGTGGCTGCTGATAACGGCTACACCCATATCTTGACCTTCAAACATCTACCTCTAAGATAACACAAGTGTGAGGGTTTAGGGCGCTGTCCAAGGTGCTGATCCTTCTCCTGGATCACGTTCACAGTGCTCCACAGAAGGAGAAGATCTACGAGATCTAATGTTTATCATCAAAAAGTGTTCTTTAAAACAGCTTGCCAAGAGGTACCACCTTCCACCAGGACATGCACTCAGGTGGCTATTCCAAGGTCGGTTTCACATGGTTTAGTGACGTGCAATCACAAATTAAAAGTAACCGTGCAAGTCACGCAGATGATGATTATCATTGTATTGTTTTATTTATTTTTGCATACTCAGATATCTTTTAACAGGATGATTTACATTTTAATGAGCTGGAAAATGATGGCTCACGAGCTAATTATAATTTCAATTTAATAATAATGCAAACAGATTCACGGCACTCATAATGTGTTATGAGCGCTCAATGCAGTAAAATACGGAATGATGAGGGTTTTTTTTGTCTCTCTGTGGGCCTCCAGGCTCTGTACAAATTGCTGGCAGTTCATAAAGAGATTATCGAGTCCCGACATTAGAGATAACCCTCGTGACATCAGTACAACACTCTAAGATGACAAAGAGTGCTGTAGGTTAATTATTTTAGACTCACTGACTGGATGACTTACCTGCCTGTCTCCTTCTTTCGCCCACTCTGCTATCAGTCTTCCACAAGTAAATTAAGCACAACAGTCACAAAAAAGAAAATGAATGAATTGCGCTCCTCTCCTTAATGTTCCTTTCATGACTCGTCACGCAGCAGCTGTCATGATTCATTCTTGTTTAGTTTAGTTTTTTGTTTATTTCATTTTTTTTTAATAAATTTCCTGTTTTGTCAGTATCATTGTGTTTCTCTCTCCCTGTGTGTCTTATTATTATCTTCCCATGTGGGGGTTAGTTTTTTAGTGTTTTCTGTTTCTCTTGTGTGTCATTTCATTGTATTATTTCCAAGATTAGTCCTCAGTGTGTCCTGTTTTAGTCAGATGCAGATTTCTAACTAGCAAGTTAACTCTTTTATCATTTCTCACAGTTTCACTTTTGGCACAATATGGCGACAATGAATTAGACAACGCACAGGAAATGTAGTGGAAGTTATTGCTGAAGTATCCAGTCTTAAAATAAACTATTCGAGGCAGGACCAATTAGTAGACCAAGTGTTAGTTTGGTAGAACTACAAAGCTGATTGACCTACAGTCCAACCCATGAACAACAGCCTGAGATTATAATACAGAAGGTGTCTGCATCATTTTAACCACAATGTTTAAAACCCAATATAAGGCTGTGTTGGTTATTTCATTCGACTTTTAAAGAAATCAAGTTTAATGTACTCTTTCATGAGCCATTTACTTGCCTGAGTAAGGACATTTCCATTATAAGTGTGTTTTTTTATGTGAATTACAGTTCTTTAACTTTAGACATTAAGAACAAAGTAATACCCGCTCTTAGCTCTGGAAACTGGTCTTTATTTTTTCACACATACTTGAGGCTGACGATGGCTTTATCTCATTCCCCTCTGTGTAAAAAGAAAGAAATGGACCAGAACCAAAGCAGTCAAGGAGCAGCTGCTAAGCTTCTGCAGAGTTAAACAAAACACCATAAATATGAGGGCTTTTATATTTCAGTTAAATTGCACTAATCACTGCGTAGCAGGGCGTAGGCGTTTTTCTCTGAAGTTAATTTTCTAAAAGGTAATTGGTTAATCTGCAAGCCTCTTTCTCTTATTGCCTGAGTGCTCCTAAATGATGATTTTTTTTTCCCCCCACTCTAACTTGCCACAATTTTACATAAAACATTCAGTGTTCACATTTTAGCTGGTAAGAATTGGGAAGAAAAGCACACTTAAAGTCAAATAGTGCAGATACTGTTTAGCTACACGTTATTTAACAAAATTTATTTTTGATTGATTGGTTTTTATTCCCGTTCCCAACCCAGTCCCTCCAGTCTGAGCTACTGCCACCCCCAATCAGGATAATTCACTTAATGGTTTTTGTTTGGGGTCTTTTGGTAAGAGTAAGTGTATGTGGACCTGTTGTGATGGGGTTGTATCAATGACAGAAAAAGAAGGTAGTTATACGCACATCACGTAGGTGCAGGGCAGAGCAAAAACACCAGACTGAGGTATGTCTGCACACTCATTTAAAACTAAAAGTTGTATTTCATCATATTCACAAGGTTTGACCAGAGGTCTTCTTAAAGGAATAATTATGCCTTTGTTTAAAAAAAGAGTTGTGATTGCGATGAATTAAATGTTTTTGTGGCATTTGAGCAAGGTTTGAGGTTTTCCCTGTTTAAATAAAGGTCACATGGAAATTGTATCAATAAAAACAATAAGAATAGATGATCATTTTTGACAGCACTGTCACTTCTTTTTGTGAAGACACTAGGGAGGCTCAGCTTTTCTTAGACACAAACAGGGAGGGAAAAAAGGTTAGGAACCACTGTTCCAGTGTATTGTAGGTATAAAATATACTTTTCTCTTGGTAGCTGGCACCTCCATATGTATTATTCATGAAGTGATTATCAAAGAAGCTGAGACATTATGGGAAACTCACCACGGTAATTTAAGTCAAATCAGCAGCCTTTTTATTTCACAGAGAGGGGTGATCTGTGAGCAACATGCAAAAGAAAAGAATGTGTACTGTATTCAATCTAAAAAGATTGTTAGAAATACATTTCCATTTGTGAAAATCAAATTGAACAGTTTTGCATTTCTGCCCTTTTTGGTTCACTTCCAGTTTTGAGATGAAGTTAGGTGTGAAATTGATCTGCCAGAGAGTCATTTCAATTTTCCAGTAACCGTGAAAAGTAAAGTTCCACATCAGATAAAAAAAAAAACTGTGATTGTACTTTCCATTTGCTTATTCACATCAGTGTGGTTAAACGTACAATATAACATTTATGAATGTTTACATTAAAATATCTAAATTCATTAAAAATGTGCTGCACCTATGTCATATTTTTTCTTTTTGTTGAGTTCTTATATCTCCTCAAATATTTCCAAAAGTTATCAAAGCCAGAGAAATCCGTAATTTGATAGTTGTAACAGGACGTGTCTTGTCGTGGCAGCCGCCATGATGAGCCGCCATGACAGACACGACTTGTTTATCGTTGCCGTGGAAACCCCTAGATGTTGCGTCAAAGACCGCTACACAAGGAAACGGGAATTGATACTGAAAGCTGCCGTACCTTTGCTGTTTGTGCTGCAATATAATGAAAAATTCTATTATCTTCTTTATTTTCCAAAAATAATATTGTGTCCCAGGTAGAAGAACGCAGTGTAGTTTTTGATATGACATCTTAGGCTGGATTGCAAGATTCCCAGAAAAAGCAAAAGATCCCCAGAGAATATAAACTACATATACTATCTTAATTCCCCAATGTTAAAATAGAGATTTCAAATCCCAGTCTTGAGTAGATGTCCTGATGAAAAACTTTGACCAGGCACAAGTCCTGTCAGATTTCATTATATCACACTGAACTGGTCAGCACTAATGTTGAAATGAAGCATGTTGTTTGATGTCGGGGTTAAAGGGACAGAGGGCAAAAGGAGAAGGGGAGTCAAGAAAGGAAAACCAAAAGAAGAGAAAGTCAAACATGTTGGTTCATTAATAATATGTTCATAAAATATATACAACATTGCACTTGCATATTTTATGAGGTGCAGAGAAACTTAAAATTCATCTCAGCAATTTCTAATATTCCTGCAATCTACTTTTTATTCTTAATCACACTCCCTGTGCGTTGACTTGTATCACAAACCTGATGAAGCCATGCGGGCGAAACATGTTGTTTGAGAATGTAATTAAATCTAAAAAAGTAATTCAGCTTTCCTGTGTGCAGTGAATCTTCTTATTTGCTGTCAAAATATCATAGAGCCGTATAAAGCTGAAATCACCTATCAAATAACCAAACCTGAATATTAAACTAAGACCTGGCACACACTCAAAAGTTTCTTAAAATCTTAAACGATTTTGAAATGTGAGAGAGCCCGCACATGACGACATATCGTGACAGATTAACAGCTCAGTTCTTAGAGGTGTGCAACTAGACAAACATGATGTTCAAGCTAAATGTGGCTGACAGTCAGCTGGTACATCCAAAACATTTTGGTCCAACTCCTTTTCTTTTCAGTTGAATTGAGGTTTGTTTCACAGGACACGTAAAACCACTCAAGAAGTCGGTCCTGAATTTATGATGTCCATCTAACTTTATGCTTTGCCTTTGCTGTTGTTGCCATGGTAACAACAGCAAACTTACTTCTGGCTTACTTTTTTATGGGCTATTGTTCTGTTCCACATGACAGCTCACGGAGTCCGTCCTCGGGCCGTCCTTGTTGTTCTTAACACACCTCACACCATGTTTACCCCGCTTAACTGGACAGATAGAAGATCATTTTCACCTGATCGTTGAGGGGTTAAGTGATGCTCTCTTATAAACAGTATTGCCAGTTTAACTAGCTACCAGTTATATCAAGATAACAGTCATGCCAGATCATAAAAATAACAGTTTATTGCAGTTTTCCTGTCCAAAGTTTTGTTAAATAATCATGCTAACAGTTAACCCTCGTTTACAAAGCAACAGTTTGAGCAGATATTGGCACTAAGATCTTAACATATTGCTTTGGGAACCAGGTAACCATATGCTATAAGTGCTACAATACAGTACCTAATATAAAGCTGTGTAATTTGTTGCTTTGCCTTCAGCCTATGTTGTGCGTCAAAATGTTGCAGTATTTATGCTGAGATGGTGTACAATGCAGAATTGTTGGGTCCCCCTCTCTCCAGAGGACTCCAAAGACAGATTGTGCATCAAAAACATTTATACATCTGTGTACCCCTCAGTGAGTTTGGCATATTTTTGTTTGCTTCATTTTTGGTCCTTGTGGATTGAGAGCTCAGCAAAGCTTTGTTAATTAGTCGAGCTTGTGAGGCATGCAGTGGCACTCCTCTAATTACACCACAGTTAGCATCACGCCTGTTGGAGCAAAACTCGGCTCCTTCCTGCTGCTCCTCTGGTATTTTGAAAGCAGGGACAAGGGGGGGGCGGGGGGGGGGGGGGGGGGGGGGGCGCAAATATGCAGGCTGTTAACTCACACAGGGGGCTGATGGGTAAAGATTTCTGAAAAGAAGGTAATCAAAAGAATCTGGCATAAAATTGGAGACTGCCTGTGAGAAACTTTGCTAAAATGAAGCAGATGAAATGTTGTTTTGTTTTGATTTGGTTTTTTTTGTACTACTGAAATGTTTTCAATTTGTTTCTGCAGGGCAACAAAATGTTCCCTGTGTAACAACAGAGCTGCTAGGTTTTCGCTGGAGATTCATTTTGTTTGAGGCAGGACAGCCCTTATAGAGAGAGAGGGTCTATATAAACACTCAGGCTGTCAGTGCTTCAGCCTACACTCCACTACTTTATCTCTGACCCTCTTCTGGTTTCTACATCTCTCTGCGGCTCCCGTTGCTTTTGTAGCACAGCCATTTTTTTCATAAGTGCAAAAGGGTTCTGATTCACCCCGGTGCAGAATGGACCGGCAAATATCCAGCAGACAGATGAAAGCTAAAGCAAATGGAAGGCCCACAATGGAGATACCGTGCATAATATAAGAAATGGTTCCAGACTGGCTACATATTTAGAGGCAGCCAATTCTGAAGGGGTCTGATTTTTAGCCTCCAGCAATTTCAGTAAAAGCAAAGGATTTGAGTAATTGGCTTAATTTCCATTATAATTTTGAGTGTGATGGGATTTTGTAAGAAACTGTGAGCAGAGTTACAAAAAAAAATGCATCTATGACTGTCATACAAATCTGTTTTTCAAAGAGGGGGACCTCAGTATTTATGACACATGTGGTTTACTTATCCCATCCATCCATCCATCCATTATCTTTACCGCTTTTCCCGGGGGGTGGTGGACCCAAGCCCAGCTGTCATTGGCCGAGAGGCGGGGTTACACCCTGAACTGTTCGCCAGTCAATCACAGGGCTGACATATAGAGACAGACAACCAGCCACATTCACACCTACGGGCAATTTAGTGTCACCAATTACTAACAAGCATTTCTTTGGACTGTGAGAGGAAGCCGGAGTACCGGGAGAGTACCCACGCATGCACGGGGAGAACATGGAAACTCTGCACAGAGAGGAACTGTCCGACGAGGAGTCGAACCAGGAACAACACCACCGTGCAGACTGGTTTACTTATACACTCTACACTTTCAACAGAATCCTGGGAGGTGACAAAAACAAAAAAAAAACAGGACTTCACTGTCCCCAGGATTGTAATTCTGATTTGTAGGGCTATCTTTGCAGTTCAAATTGCGTAAGTATAAAGCGAGATATGGCAGGTTGAAATGACTGTGGATGGTAAAAGTCTGTTCAGCCACTGTGGAGATGACAGTGTCAAAAGTCGGGAAAACTGTCTCCCCTAAGATTCCAGGACATTGGTTTCAAGTATTTGTTACATGATGAGGTTATAAGGCAGCCAGTGGGAAAAAGATCAACTATCAAACTGAGGGGAAAAAATGGCCTGAGAACAAAAGTCTATCACTACAGCGGGTTTTAGTCAAGCAGCAACCTCTGGTGCTGAAAAATGAAGGCTATGCAGAAGTGTAAATTCCCGCAGTTCGACGAGGCAGGCAGCTGAAGCACCTGAAGTTCCATACACGGCTTTTCATTGAGTGATATGTCATTATTTTCAAATCTTGCGTTGTGTGCATGTTTGAGTTTAGAGGAGCAAAACATCAGTAAAGTTTCTTCTTATGGTTCTGAGGCAACCATAAGGTTGGAATTGTTGTTTGGGTATGAAGGCTGGAAAAGGACCTTGGAAATAATGATATTCCATATATGCCATTATCGTATATGTAGCATTCATATATATTTTCTTTTAAGTATAATTAATTCCATACTCAATACAAAGGACTTGAGATTGGCTTTAGAAAACTGAATAAAGGACAAACTGTAGCCAAGTGTATGTAAGATATTTTTGTAGCAGTGAAAAACACAGAACTCCCACTCAAGCCAGAGGAGTAGTACTGATTGTTTGTGTCAATAATTAAATTGATTCTTGCACAACGAGCTCTTGAAGCTGTACACTCGTCTCTACACATCCATGGCCGTAATGAGTGGGCACAGTATAGAGGAGAAGGTAATGTGCACATCAGGATGTACTCTATGTACAGTCCCAAGAGGACATTGGGTTGGGGAGTAAGCACTTCAGTGATATTGTGTTTCATGGAGCGCTGCGCATGAATTGATTGGACGTTCAAGAACAGATAAAAATAACATCTATTATCGTTTGACCCTCGGGATGAATTTCTCTGATTTACAACTCCTCTTGTTTCACTTTGAGTAGTCATCTCAAAGATCTGGGTTTTGTTTGTTTGTCATGTTTTTTTTAAAGGTTTATTTTGAGATAGGACAGTGAACAGAGTCAGACATCAGGGAGACAGAAAGATGGGAATGACATGCGGGAAAGGAGCAACAGGTCAGATTTGGCACTAACATAGGCTCAAAGTATAGAGTGTTTAAAACAAACGTCAACGCAGTCTGAGTGATGTCACCTATTGGTTTCTGAAGAGAGGATTTGAAGCCAAACAATGGGGGGGGGGGTTTATTGAAAAAATATTTCATCTTAACTTTTATTCTGTAGTGATCAATCATTTTGGCTTGTTCCAATTTAAATGTTTTTGTTCCCTAAAATAAAGTCTCCTGAGGTGTATGTCATTACAGAACCTGCAATCTATAAAAGAGGTGTGACACTAGGCTGGTATAAGGAAAGTATGTATTGATAAATTCATGTTTACATTTACAAAGTTGGATGTACAAAAAGTGAAATACTTAAGTTTATACAAGTTAATATGTTTATATGTACAGCACATTTCAGCAACAAGGCAGTACAAGGTGATTCACACAAGACATAAAAAGTATCAAGACAAAGACAAACAGAAACATTATCTAAGAAAATTGAAAAATCATTCAAAGGAATGGTTAGCAATCACAGAGAAGATGAAATATGAAAAGAAGATCAAGATCCAAAAGAAATACAAAAATAAGAAATTGAGAGAAAATAAGAAATACAAAATATATACACCAATTTTTAATCGGAATCTGTTGGGTCTGTCAATAAAAGTCAATGATTAAGTAATCAGCTCTGCGTGCACACAAGACTCTGGTGCTCTGAAGTCACTGACCACAGAGTCTTACTGTCCCTCTGGACAAAGATCCACCTGCTGGTCCTGAATAATCGAAATGGATTCTGTCTAACGATCCCCCTCAGAGGTAACATACAGGATACACCTTCATCCTTTCACACACATTCTCACGCTGATGGTGGACGCTTACATTCAAGATGTCAGCCTGCCTGACTGGATCGAATCTCACTCATTCAAACACACTTTCTCACACTGACGGCTCGACCTTCAAAGGAAGTTTGGAGATTAAGATTTTTCCCAAATACGCTTTGACGTGTAGACTGTAAGAGCCGAGAATCCAACACATTAAATTCAGATTAGTGGGACCCCACTTCTTCAAAAACATTACAACAAGGAAAAAGGGTTTTTTCTAAACTTTTCCTTAACTCCTCTATCCTTGTGTCCTCCACTCATATCTCAGGTGGGAGGGAATAGGATACAAGGACAGGAGGGAAGGAAAGGAAAGGAAGATGTACAAAAGATTTTTTAGAGAACTAGATACAGGCAAATACTGCCCCCCCCCCCCCCCCCCCCCCCCCACAACTGCCCCCCATTGCCAGACGACTAGGGGGCCCCTGAGGACTCACAAACCTTAACCAAGCAGCAGTGGCCCAAAATGTGCAAATTTTGCAATGACATTAGAAAACCTCCCTTAGGGGGCCCCATCTGACACCATTTACCCTTGTTGCCCTGCTGAATGTTGCATGCATTATTATTACCATGAAAACCAAAGTTTGTCAATGAAAGTCACTGAAGAAAAAAATGAAGAGGAATAAGCTGTCAATGAAAGAGAAAAATAAACAGGAAAAAAATTGGAGGGCCCCCGAATTGATTTTTGCCTAGGGCCCCAACAAACAAAAAAATCGCCACTGTCGACACTCAAGTAAATTACAAGTACATTACGACTCTACTTTGTTAATTCTGATCCTTATTTATCAGAACTTTTATGATCTAATGAGATTCTGAACTCATGTACAAAAAAATAAGAGTTATTCTACATGAAATAAGCAGCCCCCCCTTCTTTGAATAAAATCTGGGCAAAAATAACTCAAAGGCAAATCATCTCAGCACCTCTTTCAAACAAGTCAATGTTTCTGGAGAAAATGGAAACCCTGACCTAAGTCAGGCCCTAGGGCCCTATCGACATTACTCTGTACATTAATATGGATGTAAGATCACAGAGGAGGTTGTAAAAGGATCATGAAGGATCCAGTGTAATTATTTCATCCTGAGCATTCTGCCTCACCATCCCAGGCAGCTGTGGAAGAGAACCGTAAAGACAGCCTGCCTGGCAAACTCTAAACGCCTGCCGGGAAGGACATGTAATAAATTGGTGTTTTTTTTTATTTTTTATGTTCTGTCTTCCTCCATCTCCCCCCTCACCACAAAGCACTTCATCATCTGACAGAATGTATTCTCCTGATCTGAAGCCACGCAGCAGCCACATTTGTGAGCATCACGAGCAGACACTTCCAGTGACACGTTCCCCGCACCCTTGTGACGATGGAGAGTGGCAGCGGGCTTTGTTATATTCACAAAATGTAATTACAGCCCTGCATCCATGGCCTGCTTCCCTCCGAATGCCCCAGAGGAGCAGCTGTTTGGAGACTCCCACGGCTCTCTGATGATTCAGTGATGCCCCGCAGCCTTGTTGACATCCATCTCATGCGGCTTCAAAAACACAACTCCTCTATTCTTTACATGAACGTCTTCATTTGCGCTTTGTCAGCAGCAACGTCTTTTCAAGGGTAACCCTGGGATAACCTTGGATTTCATTATTGGACCTATTAAATTGAGATGTGATGATTACATGGCTGCTAATTCATCTCTTCCATGCTAAAAATCCTAAATATGACATTGCACAGGGATAATCATGAATTTATGTGGAAACTTTATCTAAGTGTAGCTGCCTGCCTTTAAAACTCATTCCATCGATTAGTCCCCGCAAAGACAAATTGGGCATAACATTTTCATCGACCCAGTGCAGTCATAAATATTCAATGCCCATATTCAACATGAAGTCGAGCTCACAATTTCTTTCTCTGTTTTTTGTCCCTGCGAGAACATAATAACTCACCAAACTACGCAGTAGCCGTCAACATTTGGAAGTCATAGCCAATTATGTATTCGTGCAGCGCCGCTTTCTGAATGCCTTCTGAGTTTGTTTATCTTGCTCTGCAATTCACAAGGAGGCTTATTGATGCAGATCCCATTCAGATTATTCTGCTTTTATTTTGTTTCATATTACCTTGATATTTGGAAAACCACACAAAGTTTGAATTGCCTTTCTGATTTGAAATTAAGGATATGAATCATAGTCGGGACATAAATGGATCATACTTAGGTATTCATTCGTGACTTTCATATCTGTATATTTATAAGGGAGGCAAAGTCAAAAAAACAAAATACAAAATTAGATCATAATGAGAGCAAAAATATCCAATAGCTTTGATTTCAAAAAGTGACCGAACAGGACGCAAGGTAAACTTGTCCTCAGGTTCCACTTGCCGTCATTTGAAAGTTTTCATCCGTGTATATGATAAAGAGCTATACAGCTGTTCTTCTTCTCCAGCTGCTTTAAGACTAATCAAGACGTTCAAGATGTCAGCAGCTCTATTTAGATCCTCACACCTTCCACTAAAGATTTGACAAGGTGGTAAGTAGCAATCCAATTTAGACCTCGTCTTACAATCTGCAAATAAGAGCCCTTACGCCGAGACACCATGTATTTATAGGATTCATTCAAACTAGCCTGTCACCAGCCGGAGGCACCCTGTCAAAGCCACAGGATGAGGCTGGTATGGTTCGCTTCAGGTCACTTGTAGCACATCGCGCTAACGACTTTGTCAGTTCAAGCTGTAAGGCAAGGCAAGTTTATTGCATTTATATAGCACATTTCAACAACAAGGCAATTTAAAGTGCCTCACACAAGACATTTATAAACGCTTTATAAACCAGCAGCAGTGTTTTAAAATCGATTCTCTGACAGACTGGGAGCCAGTGTAAAGACCTTCAAATGGAGCAGATCTTTCAGGTGGAAGATAATTAAAAGATAGACATTAGCACGGAATCAATCAAGACCTTATGGATTTGCACTCCATCATCACTGCTGACGTGCAGGAATTACTAAAAATCTCATAATGGGATTTAATCTGTGCCCCAAGGCGACATTGTTAATAATGCCAGCACCTGTCTTCTCAGCTTTTTTCTCCTGCGTCACTAACAGTGTTCTGTACCTAAGCTGCTTTATTGTAATCCTGAATCCAGGATGCTAGATTTGTAAACTTTGGTAGATGAATTCTACGAAAAATAGAAGAAAAAACGAGACCCACATCAAGACCACAGCAATTCAGTTTTTTATTGCCAAAAATTGCAATCAAATACTTTCAATCTGTCTTAATTGCAAAAGAAGGTTGCACAACCTACTTAGCAACTTTTAATACGACCTTTTTGTCGGAAAATCTGAAGTTCCTTTAAAGCTTTAGTGCTTTTACTGATCAACAATATTGATCATTTAAATAACAGATATTGTGTCACTTTAAAACGCATGGTATGGGAAGGTATAAAAGAAGATTGATTGTCATCCCCTGCTCTCTCTTCCATACAGTGTCTCTTTTCAGCTGATCAGATAAAGGCAACAAAAAAAAAGGGGTTGTAATACAGAGAAAATATATATATTCAGATTATATGTTTTACTCCACAGTGATGTATCACTAAAAAGCAGGGGGACAGCTTTGATGGATCATTGGACCACAGTGTGCAGAACTCATCACTCGTTTTTCATGACCACAGACATTGACCAAGAGTTTTTAATACAGTACAGCAATCTGACCAATGTGTCTTCAGCTTGTGTTTGCACATGTAAATGACTTACAGACGGACGACTTCAGCCAGCACTGATACAAATTTATAAACAGGAACCCCACAAGCCAAAGGGGACATTTTGAAGATCCTGTAAGTTCACCTAAAATCACATCTTGACCCCTCAGGTAATTGTTTTTTTAAATTTTTTTTATATACTTTAGCCCTGGGTAGACCGGCTGGTGTCTTAGAGTTTGTCTACATCAGCACTGCACCTGAGACCTGAGAAGGATTTTAAATCGGTCAAAAAAACGGTTAACACAGCAACGTGGTCCGACTGTCTTGCAGCCTGCTGGCTATAATTCTGCCAAATAATAGGAAAACTATTTTCCTCACTATGTTTGGAAATCAGATCCAATCTTGTTTCCACTGTTACAAGAAAAATGAGTTCCTCACTAAGTCTGTATTGAAGAATAGTCACCCATTCTTAATAAATTAAATACACGTGTGAGAGAAAGAAGCATTAATCAAGCAGTGCCCAAAGTTATCAACAAAGGAAAATTACAAATAGATATTAAAAATGTTTATCATTAATATTCTGTGAGTTTACCAGAAACCCTTTTTGTGATTTGTAGCTCTATTAGGGCTGCATGAGTAATGGGTCGCTCATGACTCATATCACATGGATTCAGGACTCAACTTCAACAAGTGTTGCTATTGCGATGGTTAGTTATTCGACTGCATCAGAGTACTTAAAAACTGCAGCTTTTGTGGTCGATACCTGATGGAGCCGATCCCAGCTTTCACTGGATGAGAGGCGGCGTACACCTTGGACCGGTCCCCTGTTAATTACAAGGCGGTTATATAACAAGCAGTCACACTCACATTCATCTATGAGTCATCAACTAACCTAACGAGCATGTCTTTGGGCTGAGGGAGGAAGGCATAGTACTTGAAGGGAACACAGGGGAGAACATGGAAACTCCAGACAGAAAGACAAAGCCTCGGTTTCAAACCAGCTACCTTCTTACTGTGAGGTGACGGCGCTACCCACTGCACCGCCGTGTAGCCCGTTCCATGGGAGAAAAAAAAAAACCCTTAACGCTGAGACAGGGTCATGGCTCAATGATGCACATGGGGACCCGTGTGGTTTGATCCAACAGAAGAGATACTGAAGCTACTGAAAGAGTTAACGCCGATTCTTGTAGAAAGGTGTCGGGTCCATAGACTGTAAATATTAATGGATGAAGCCTGAGTGACGTCAGCCATCTGTTCCTGCAGGGGGCTCTCCGGGGGCTCAGCGCCAGCCACCGCCATGTTGAAAATCCTGTCTCAGCCTAACTTTCAGTCAACCTAACGACAGGATGAGAACTGGAGCTGAGGCGGGTTTTAAGCCTCTTGAGAAACCGTTGCATCGCGCCCACCTGTCAATCATGTCAGCTACGCGCCTAACTATAGATAACACATATCAGTGATGACCATAACTAATCAGACCTATTTAATTTTTTGTACCAGGCTGTAAACATGTTTGTTTGTGCTGTAAAAACGTTTTTTTTTTTTGTCGTGCGTATGTGACTTCCTGCGTTGCTGGTGCTAGCCTCAAGCGGACACTCGACGAACAGCAGGATTTTGCACTTCAGCATTGGCTTCATTTTTCCAAGACTGGAGGTTGCCACTTGGTCAGGACACACAATGCCTCAACAGGTCAGGACTGTTTTGGGGACAAAAGTTGGACCCACCCAGTATTTGGAAGTGGTCATAATGTTACAGCTGATCGGTGTATATCTGTTAGACATTTGTAACTTTATATGTCTTCTGATTATTGACCATTAAAGTCTGATGATTGGTGTTAGTTTTGAACTTTGACATTCAGTTGGTTTCTTAATACGAAGTGGAGTAGAACGGTGTCACTGTTGACTGACACCATGTTGATTTACTGCTAATTAGCATTAGTATATTGGTAAATGGTAAATGGAATTGAGCTTGTAGAGTGCTTTTCAAGTATTCTGACTACTCAAAGCACTTTCACACCGCATGTCCCGCCTACACATTCACACACTGATGGCAGAGGGTTTCTATTTAAAGTGACCATCAGAAGTAACTAACCCCACTCGCACACATTCACACGCTGCCGACAAAGCAGTGGGAGCAATTCAGGGTTAAGTGTCTTGCTCAAGGACACATCGGGCATGTTGTTGCAGGAGCTGGGGATCGAACCAAACCTTCCAGATGAGAGACGACCGACTAGCTGCCCCAATCACGCAAAAGGGCCAAAGGGACATAAAGGAGGTTTGTACAGAAATCCAAGTTCCACTTCACATTTTACCCTTTGAAGAATAAAGAGCCGAACTCTGAAAGGGAAGACATTATCCTGATAAATATTATTTATTAGTCTTACACCACATCATAAAGTCTGTGTCACTGGGACTGTGATGAATCAATCTGCACATTTTATATTACACTGCCCTCATCTGGTCATTGTAGACAGCTATATATTGATTCTTCACTTTAAGTGGACAGAAGAATGAAGTTCCTGAAGAGGAGGCAGAATAATAATGACAACATGCTGAAATGAAAATCACAGGTTGTTTTAATTTCTGAGTTGATTGTTCATTTGTACAGTGTGGCTTGAGAAAAAAAAAAAAAAAAAACATTTTAAAGATCTCTGTATAAAAAAAAAATAATAATAATATTTTGTACCATTACTAGTCGGAAAGAACATTCGAGAAATACTTTACAATTAAAATATGTCAGCATTACTGTGGATGTACAATATAAAGTCAATCAAATCTACATGAATGATCTATACAACTGCAGCCTTTATAAAGTACCATAAAAGAGGCAGGAAAATAAAAATATGTACATTTTCCTGCTTGGATAATTCAATTATAAACATAGAATTAAAGGCTCAAAACTCGTAGTTTTCTACACAGCCGATGAAGGAACAGAAGGTGCCTTATTAGAAGATGATCTAGTGATATGTGCTCTGTGAGAATCGATTAATAGATCTACAAAAATACAGTAAAATGCACAATTTTCATATTAAGTTAGAATCAGCGATCTGCGGTTTCCAAACAGAGGTCAAATTATGATGCTAACAGAACTATAAGTGGTTATTAAATAAGAAACACACACTGCTGCACGCGTGTCTTTCACATTTTGTCTGAACTTTAAATGAAGGGTGAGATCCTGTGAGGAGTAAGGCAGGTGCTGCATGGCACCTTAAGATGGACCTCTGTGGTACCTTTTATATATATATATTAAAAGAAAAGTGTATAAACTCTAGTTTGATGGTACCACTGACAGTGTTAGAACTAACAGTCTTCTCTGTACTGTACGTGCACAGTCTCATAGAAAATCTAAGGTGAAGGCAGGTAAAGGCGCAGTGAGTGTTTTCCCTTGCGGGACACAGTGTGATAACTCTCCATCATTCCAGCTCAAGCAAACTATTTCTCCCGTCCCAGCAGAGGACGAGGAGGAGCAGGAGGATTTCTTAATCTTTTACTGTTGGCAGCATGTACCTCCATCATAGTCGCACCAACAACCAACCCCTCCCGACCTGCAGTTTGTCTGTGAACTCATTAGTGGTGTCTTCTTTTTTTATTTCACTTTGGTTCCAGTTATGAGCAACAGTGGCGTCGTCAGCTGATGCACGGTTAGTAGGCGTCAGTTTAAAAGGGACCAAATAAGTCACATGTTCAGTTCATACTTGGGAAGAGTGGGAATTGCACCCCGGTCTAAGTGCTTTACTGGTCAGCATGGGTGGCTAAGGCCGGTGGAACCTGGTGAAAGAAGAGAGAAAAGTTCAGGAGGTTTTCCTTAGCCGTCTAGAGGTGAAAGAAAAGTCTCAGAAAACAGAGTTATTAAAGTATTGATGAGTTGCTGAATAAACATGCTCAACAGCTGAGGTGAATTATTGATGTGTTTGTGTGTATATGGGCCTCACCGGGTATAGATCCTGCTTGCCTCGTGAACCTCCATCTCTGAACTCTTGAATTCATTGAGCTCCTTACGGATGGCGGCCTGAGAGGAGACATGAAACACATCAGTGGGGAACAGTTTACACAAAGGCACAGAAGAAGAAAGAGAGTGTGTGATCAAAGCTGCACATATGTACACCTTCATTTTAGACTGATGATGTCGAAGACCAGCTACAAATGTACATGTTTCTAACTTTAGCACAAACGAGTCCTATAAAAAAAATAAACACAGTACATCAATATTTTGCATTACACTGTTCAACCCATCAAAATAAAAGCTTTAATAGCCAGAGCTTAGCATAACCTACAAATATAATCCTGAAGTTAAGTAAGGTTTATGGATATGAAGAATCTGAATATAAAGACATCACAAAAACAACAATGTAGGAACTCAGTTTCTGTTGCAAATCCCTTTTAACCTAAAAAGTGAGCAATTGTCAAAAAGTGAAAAATATAGCTTGCATGTTTGTGCATTCAGATATGCTTCCAATCGATAGGTTGTGTTTGTTCATTCAGCCTTATTTTATGAAACATCAGATTTGTTTTGCTGTAACAATTCAAATACTTTCTTCAATTGTTATGGCTTTTTTTTTTTTTTTTTTTTTTGACTTGCATACACTATTAGCTGAGGTTATTCTAAATTTAAGGACATGAAGTATTTTGAAATACTCAGATATGAAGAAATGACATCACCACAACAAATACTGTGAGTGTAGGTAGTACTGCCTGATCATTTCTAATCAGAGCTCTAACAGTTAAACATGGTCTCTTCCACTATGTATATGTATATAATATATTATATATATACACACATATAAATATAATTTCTGTTCTGTTCTATTTTCTGAGCTTCACTGGACCAGGTAATTCACTTGCGTCTGTATTGCATTCTTGGCATTCCTCCTCGATACTGAATCTGCTTGGAATGCAAATCCTGTCATGGTTGACCAAAGTGGAAGACATTGCTGTCAAAAACGCAAACAGATTAGGCTCGCTCTCACTGAGACGCTCTGCACCTCAACAGCCCTGCTGACACAACAGAGCTGTAGGGTGCGCATGTGTGTGTGTGAGGCTGAGCATGTGCAGAGTCTCACCTTGTCAGCAGGAGTCAGCTTGGTCCAGGGTTTGTCCGCTCGCCGGTCGTAGTCGTGGGCGTGGGTGCTCTCTACGTACTCGTGGAAGCGCAGGATCTTCCTCTCCTGAAGTTCAGCCACAGTGGGTCTCTGGGAAAGCTGAAGCCAAATCAAATAAAAGCATGTTAATACTGTAGCAGTGAGTTAGGAGGAGCGTCACATAATTATAAAAATAGTAAGTGTAATACGGCTCCTTGGTTGCAGCCTGACCTTTCTTGTGAGCCTCCGTTTGATCTCACATCTCTCTAATCGCCGATCTGCTTCGTTCTTGGCTGCGGGAAGAAAAAACATTCCATAAGAGAGAGAAACACTGCGGCCAGTCAAGGTGGATTTCACCCGAGCTGCCGTCGGCATGCTGCAGTTACATGAATCTTTAATGACTGGCTCGCTCCTGACAATGAGCTGCATTGTTTAACCGTGGGCACGAAGCGTCGCCTTGGCAGAGTCATTCCAGGACAGACAAGACGCCGTTTGGTGGAATGAGTCCTGGATCAAAACGTGTTGACAGATTCTGAATAATACTTTATGTATGGGATCCATAACATCCATACTGCCGATTTACACTGTACCCAGTCTGCTGGTGGACACGATACCAGAACTTAAACTTAGGCATCCGATACATAAAATACATCAATATCGGACCGTATACCGATACAAGACCAGATTGGTCCCGTCTCTCAACCTGTGAAACTACACAAAAATGACTCCCCCCACACTGCGACGGACTACATCTGTATGCGTGGGTGTGTGTTTGTATGCAGTAAACATGCACAGTTCCACTGGAGGATTACAAATGGAGTGAACAGGTACAGAGAAGGAGAAAAAAAAAAAAGAGAAGGCCCAACAAATTACATTGAATATTAAATTAAGGAATACAGGAGTGATTACAATGTTTATTTGTTATACATGAAGCTAGATTGAGACTTTCTGGGGGCAGGAACATTAAGAATTTATTTGAATAGAGCCAGCATCCAGAGCTAGGCTTTACGCATGTGTTGCTCGTCGTCTACAGCTTTACAACTATTTCACATTATTAGAAAATTCAAAAAAGGATTGACCATGTCACATATTGGCAATTTTAAAAATGTCACAGGTCACCTAACTAGGTAATCAAGTTGTATGCAGCACCTTCCTTTGCATTTAATATTTACAGCGACAGCACAACTCATTTTAAAACATAGGAACAAACATCCAAAGTTAATGAGGAAACAGGCTGAAGTAGAGGGAAAGCCTCAGATTATGTGATGAAAAAATCAATAATTCAGTGCTTTTGAGTCTGGAGCGATAATGCTATTATGACAAGAAGTTGCAATTTGGCATTTTAAATAAGTGTTTAATAGAAAGGGACGTGATGGGCGCTCACAAAGCTAGAGCAGAGGTTTGGACAGAATGTCTTTGTCAGCTGTAGAGGTGTTTAAATACTGACCTACGATGCAGACTACATTTTGGTATCAGTTAAGTAAGCCGGTCAATGCACTGATCGGATAACACAAACATGTAGTTTTCCTGGTTAATGATGATGCGAGTACAATAAATAACAACCCACTGAATCTAGCAGCAGGCAAATGTCATCCATCAGTGTTTTACTATCAATAATTATTATTTCTTTGGGAATCAGTGGTGTATAGCCTTGGTATTGGAATCTGACTAGTAAGAAAAAAAAAAAAAGGACTGACACATCTGTAGTCAGCTGGACAGTCACATTTGACCAAGTTCTAAACTATGTTTGATTCTAACATTTGGGCTTACTGTTACTTCTGATGACTAAATGATCCAGCAGCAACTGCCATACCTGTCAGACTTTTCTGTGATAGGCCTCCTGACTTCACAATGACAAACAGTCCGAGTAGTAGTAGCTCAGCGTGCTTTTATTGAGACACTAAAGGGCACCCTGTGAGTATGTACCAGACAACAAGGCCCCGACAGAGAAACAGTTTAAGAGGACTTGGTAATGATAGCCGGCACAAAGATCATCAAGGAAAAGGCTTGGCTCCATGGTGCCTGCTCAACGCCCCCTGAGTGATTCACTAACGACATAATAAGTGAACCAGTGCATAGTGGATTCAGTCTTTGACCTCATTCAATTCATGTTATCATTACAATATTACCTGACCTCACTCTATTTAAAGATTTTTGGCTTTTTGTGTCTTTACTGGAGAGACAGGACAGTGGATAGAGTCAGAAATCAGAGGGAGAGAGAGATTGGGGAATGACATGCGGGAAAGGAGCCACAGGTTGGATTTGAACCTGGGCCGCCCGCTTGTAGGACTATAGCCTCCATGCATGGGGCGTGCCCACTAACCACTGCGCCACCAGCGCCGATGACATTTTATTTATTTTTTTTTAATCATGTCAGGTCACACACATTGATGGAGCCTTCTGCACCCGCGGTAACGAAGGCGCATGTGTCAGCTTTTTATACTGGTATATCGGTCGCACCGGTGTATAAGACGCAGCCAACTTTTAAGATGAAAAAATAGGTATTAAAAGTGCGTCTCATACATCAGATTTCACGGCATGTCTCAATTATGACACCTTCTTTTTCATTATTGACAGTTCATGTGCATTGGTTTGGGATACTATCAGTACTTCAAAGAAAAAAAAGTATTTGATAAGTGATATCAGAAATAGTTAATAAATTCTGATGTGTCTTTAGCCTCAATCAATATGCCGTAGGCAAGAGGTGAAAAAATAACCACCAATTAGCAAGCTGATGAATGTTGAATGCAGACTATTGATTTCAGTAAAGATGAGAAAACTGGAGTTTTGACGTTGTAGTGCAGAATGAACAAAACTGAACAAGGAGATGAAGGATGGAGGGAGAGGTAGAGTGACAGAGAGATGGAGTGTAAAAGAGTCTTACCTAGAAGGATGTTCCTCTGCTCCAGCTCCTCCGCTGACGGTCTCTGACTGAGCCGCCTGATGAAAAATAACACAGGTGACTTCCCATTTTTAAAGGCTGATATGGATCATTGTAACAGGACTGTAATTTGTCTCGAGACGCCTCCAGCTCAGTGATAAACTACAGGTGTGCGTGTGTTTTACTGTGCAGTGGATGTACAGCAGCTCAGACAACACGCCTCACACTATAAATAATGTAAGTCATCTGTCAAACTGTGATGGATAGGACGTGTACGTTAAACCATTTACCGATTCAGCGTGGTGCCGATCTTGTTCCTCAGCGCCAACCACTGCTCCTTGTTGTGCCAGCTCGTGCCGTCGTGGTTCTCCTGGGTGTCTCTCTCCTCCCTCTCCTGTCTCTCCAGCTTCAGGGCCAACGTGTCCTTCCTCTTGACTCGGCTCGCCAGCCCACCTGATGCAGATATGAAAATACTATTTTACATTTGGAGAATTGGAAAGATCGCTTATTGCTTTGCATACATCTCCTATAATGTTGAAAATGAATTTTCACTGTAGTGCTGGTTGATGCGCTCATTAGGACCCATTGCCACCATAACGATTTATCTTTGACATTTCCTCATTCCACACACATTTTTAAACTGGTATCTTAATGGGCATTTGGATACTTTAACATCTAAGTCCTATTTTGATGTATTTATCTACAATACCTGAAAAACATGAACATTAGAGTTTCCTGTTGTTTGCTTTCAATGTTGGTGTAGAGGATAGGAAACACACTCTAACTTTCAAGATTATTTTCTGTGTATACC